>NC_045769.1:68261224-68875391 GCF_008692025.1 Phocoena sinus
GGCCACTAGGGGAGGACTCGCTCTTTGGTGCCAAGATATCTGCCTTATTGTTTCAGATATCTTCGTTATGGGAAGGAAAATCTCTTTTTAACTTCCTTTTGACAGAAAAAGGCCTCTGTATGCTCTTAGGCTGTACTAGGTCAAGTAGTATTCTGCACCTTTTATATTGCATAATTCTTTATTTAGAATCATTTTTTTGTAAACCTCCTGGATACAAAAGCTAGTTTTTTTGTTGGCTTGCTTCAAAAATGTGAATGAGGGAATTCTATCATTCTTGGTATAGATCTTCAAGGTGTCTGGGAGTAAACTCAATATTAACGTCAATCTACAAGACAAAATTATTTAGGTTCTCATTCTTCAGAGATTTGTTCTTTTTCTTTTTGTCCCCAGTTACCACAGGTACAACAATTTTTACCCATGGAAGTTAGAGAAGGAGCATAAAGCCTGCAAGTGGATACTCCCTGGATTTCCACTAAATGTGAAAATGCCCAGAGAGGGGAGACACAAATGAGATTTCATTCTAACCAATGAATACTCTTTCTCGAGGTTAAAAATTTATGCTGGGAAGTGGAATACTACTGGGCAATAGTATTTCCAGTGATTCCAAAGATACAGTTTCCACCTACCCTTTTCTCTGGCAAAAAAGACTGTCTGCTCTCTCTCTCTCTCTCTCTCTCTGTGTGTGTGTGTGTGTGTGTGTGAGAGAGAGACAGAAGGAGAAAGAGTTGTTGAGAAGACAGAGGGGATAAACACCAGCCATTGATTCACTTTCCTGTTAGAATGCTCAAACTATTTGATTTTTAGAAAGGAGCAATGGTTGCCTGCAGGACTTTTGGATGAAAATAGGAATGATTGATGATGATCATGATGATGAAAGTATACTTCTTTATGTCTTTAGCTCAAGTTATCTGCAAATACATGACTCTTTTTTATTTTGCTGGAATGACCTCAACATATCTGTATGCTTTTACAGTAAACTCTCTTAAAACCCACATACGGAATCCAGACCATACTTCAGGGAATGGGATGGGAATGAGGGCTTTGCCTGGCACACAGCATCAATATGTTAGCTATAATGATTAGTAGTACTGATTTTATCCCTCAGGGGAACTACTGGGCTTAGCCATTGCATTGTATAAAGTGTCCTGCAGACCACACCCAATGTGTGACCCAGGCCAGTACTGCTCTTTACTGGGTCTTAATTTTGACGTCAGAAAAATGAAGAACTTGGATTCTGTAAGCTCTTTGACTCAAAGATTTCCTGCCTCAGTGGAGTACTCCAGGTTTCTCACAGGCTGGGGGTGAGCAAACCCTGGGTGTCAGCAGTGGTTGGTGCCAAGGGGTGTGTGTGTGTGTGTGTGTGTGTGTGTGTGTGTGTGAACACACAGATATGGAGGAGGGGATTTTGCCAGTTTCTTCAGGAGGCAGTGTTTGCCTTTCCCTGGGCAGAGGTTGTGAAGATTAAGAAAACCTGGTGTAACAGATGCCAGGGACAGAATGTTAACCTAATTTGGTCAAAGAACAAAGAGTGTGTGAAACATGTGAAAATCCCAAATAGTGCAGTGGTATGGGGGCACTTCCAGAAGAGCAGAAACAGAATTACTACCCAAGAATTCAGAGTAGGGTTGCCTTATCTCAGAGGGTGAGCCTAATGTAATTACCACTTCAAACAGTCTGGATGGTGAGGATGGAATCTTCTGGGTTGGAAGCCTGACTGCACTATTACTAGCCCTATGTTGTACCAGGTACTCCATGACACTGAGCCCCAATTTCCTTGACTGTAAAATGGGGTAAACATCTAACTTACAAGGCTGTTGTGAGGTGGAGCAGTACTAGGCAGAGTGGGGACTCAGCAAATGAGAGCTACTCTTATCAGAAGAAAATTAATAATTTTTCTAATTCCCAAGATAACGTCAGGTTTACTCATACCTTACTAAGAATCCTCAAACATCTCAGTAGTTTTCTACACTGACTGTACTCCCTGGTCCCCGTCCACCCCTTCCCCACACCCGTGTGTTTAGCTGCGGAGTGGAAGGAAGAAGAGACACGTGGGGTAAAGACTGGGACAAACCTGGCCCCCTGGTCCCCTGGCCTCCAGGCACGGTGGGGCCTGTCATGGCGGCCCGGCGACAGCTTAGGTGATCTCACACAGCAGAGCAGGAAGAATGAAAGAGTCTGGGGGTCAGGGCTGCCCAGACCCCTGCCCCGCCCGCGGTCGGCCAGGCCAGCCCTGCGCGAGCGCCGGCTCACACGGGTCCCACCTCCCGCGGCGCGGGCCCGCCCCGACCTCGGGCTCAGCCTCAAGCTCGGGCGCCCACCTGGGGAGGCGGCGGCCCGGACCTCGGGCGCCGGTAGCCAGGGCCCCGCGCGGGTGGCGCGGGCTCCGAGCCAGCGCCCCCCAGCGCCCCAGACCCCGAGTGGGGTCCGCCCGGCGCCCTCCCCGCCCCCACTGCGCCTCGCCCCGCCGCCCGCGGCCCCCACCCACCGGCCGCTCCTCCCCTCTCCCCACCCTCCTCCTCCGCCCCCTCCCCTCCCCCGCCGCCTCGCCTACCGCCCGGCCGAGCGTCTGAGCCGCCCCGGCCCGGAGCGCAGGCGGCGAGGCCACCGCACCTGCAGCGTGCTCGGGCTGCCGAGCCGGCACCTCGCCTCCCGCCGCCCGACCTCCTTCTCCCCACGCGCCGGGTCTCCCATGACGCCCGAGCTTCCCGGCCGGCGACAATGACCACTTCCCTGCAAGATGGGCAGAGCGCCGCGGGTCGGGCGGCTGCCCGGGACTCGCCGCTGGCCGCCCAGGTGTGCGGCGCTGCCCAGGGGAGGGGCGACGCCCGCGACCTGGTGCCGGCACCCTGGCTGCACGCGCGGGCGCTCCTGCCCCCTCCGGACGGGACCCGCGGCTGTGCTGCAGACAGGTAGGCAGCCCTCGGAGGGCGCGGGGGAGTGTCCTGGGTTGGCAGCCGGCGAAGGGGTGAGGAGGCGGTCCTAGGGGGCAAGCCATGTGCCCAGAGCGGGGCCAAGTTTGTGAAACTCTCTGAAGACAATTGCCTTTGAGCTGGCTCCTACCGGATCAGCAGGACATTGCGATCTCTCGGCGCCTTATAAATAGCATCACCGTTTCATTGAGAGCTTCGGATCTCTCTCGCCTCTGCCCGTCGGTGTGAACTAGGAGGCCGAGCCCCAGGCTGGCCAGCCCCCTTCCTTCTTGCTTCGTGGTCCTGCATTAAAAAAAAAATCCTTTTCTTTCATATATTTAAAAAATCATAGAATAAATGAGTTCACCTCCCACATAGAGTCTTACAGCGACCCTGGAGAGGCAAAGCACGGATTGACATTTGAGCAGTCTTGCTGTTCAGCAGGAAAGAATAGAGGCTTTAAAAGGTTTCCCAGTCTCCATAGCATTCAGCACTAAGTGCCTGTAGAGTTCACAATTTCGCACATACTTCAGAAAAGAAAAAGGATGCAACAATACAAAAATCTGTAGTCCTTTATATTCATACATTTAAGTGGTGCTTTTTTTTTTTCTTCTTCAGATTTTCAAAGTGCTTCAACTTCACTGAAGTTAAAATTACTCCGCAGTGGACTCGAGTACATTAACACTAGCAAGTTCTATTCACTTAACCTTCTCAAAAACACTGCCTTGCAGTTTAGTATCTATAAGCACTTGAAAAATCAACAGACTGTGTGTGGGCAACATTGTGAATGAAATTTGAAGTGCAATGAACCACCGCTATAATTAATAAACCATAACTTCCAAAAGTGATTAGTAAAATAGCATAGGGATGAATTCAGTAAATGTTTGTAGACTTTGTCAATTTAGTGGATGCAAAACAATGTCTAGCTCCTCAGGATGATTTTTGCATCAATAATTCTGCAGTCTGTATTTCAGCTTCAGGAAAATTATCAGAAGTGCTGGAAATGGGGTTTCCAGGCCTGGTGATTTTTTTTTAAAGGCCCCCAAAAAAGGAATACAAAAGAAGATTGATTTATATCAATTAACTAACTTATTTTGACCCATAGAAAGTACACCACAGACCTTTGCCATATACTTTATATAATATTAGTGTTGTCACAGAGTGGTGCATGCTGGCCTTAACTTTTTAATCCTGACAGCAATTATATTTTACATTCTGTTTTATGTAAATTACATTCTATGTTCTCTTGGTGTAGGAGAAAAAAGAAAGATCTTGATGTTCTGGAAATGCCATCTATTCCAAACCCTTTTCCTGAGCTATGCTGCTCTCCATTTACATCTGTGTTGTCAGCAGGCCTGTTTCCCAAAGCAAATTCAAGGAAAAAACAGGTATGCATTTAAAAGTGTTCTAATTCAAAAATCTTAGGAGTTCTACATCCATTTAGTCTTTAAGATACTCTTATACTATTAACAAAGTATTAGCATGGCCTATTTTAAATAACTCTATTGACTGATACAGTTCGTAGCCATTAGTTTCCTTCAGGGTCTCAGTTTTCACATCTGTATAATGGGAACTTTAAAACTTACATGTCAGGCTTTTGGGATGCATTAAATGAAAGAATATATGTAAAGTACAGAGCCTGGGAGCTATTATTATTCACATTGTAGGTGGGAGAATTATATATGATAACAGCTGAACGATTTTAAGTCAGAAATTGGAAGGGCTGGCAGTGGTGTTGGGGTGAGAAGGGGATTGACTGGTTCTTTTAATACCTTCTTTAATCTTTCATCTTTTCAACCCAAGCCAATGTTATTTACTAAAGGAAAGTGATAATGGTGAACTGTGGTGAAAGGTAATAGGAGTTTTGGACTCCGCAGGTTTTCTTTCATTTCAGCGAATTCCTCAGTTTGGAGGCTACTGGCTGCAGAAGGCAGATGACTTATAAGTGATGATTAGCTTATGAACTTAATTTTTATGATTTTCTTTCTTCTCAAATTTCTATTTTGGGACTGACTTGAGCAAATTAAACATCAAGGACCAAGCAACTATGGGGAGATCCAAAACAATTATACAGTTTTTGAAAAAAAAATTAGTGTATCCTAGGATAATCCCATCTCTTTTGAATATGCTTTCTCCCAATTTTGAACCAACAAAACAAAGAGAAGCTTCACTATGTAAAATGTACCTTGTTCTTGCAAGGGTAGAAACAATAAATTTAAATAGTCAGATGCTTGCAACAAGGAGAGAGATAATGAACAGAGAGGAGAAGACAGTCAATTATTTTCCCCCATCTGTTGTTCTCTTTTGTTTTTTCAGCACTTTTACTACCTGTGATGGGTTTAATAATGTGTGTTTATAGTTTTAGGAATGAAGGAAATGCCCCAGGAAATAGATGAATTCTTGATAACATACAGTAATAATAGAGACAGTAGAGAAGCATTCCATGGGATGTTGTATTTTGATGGATGTCTGGTATAATAAGGCTTATATACTTGTTTTTTGGGGGGGAGGGAGGGGTTTGCAGTTTAATTGGTACATGTGCTTTTTGGATAAGGATTGGAGAAAGTGGGAGTAAATATTCCCAGAGCAGAGGTATGTTCTGAATTAGAGTCTTTGATGGGGGAGGCAAGTCCTTCAGTATGTGGGACTGAGACTTTGGATGGGGAGATGATCAGGGAGGAGACTCTTTCAAGAGCTGTAAAGACAGAGCCCAAGGAAAAAACAGCCCTGCTGAAATGTCTGGGCCTTTTAAGAGCTTGGCTTTGGGGTTAAGATATAAGATGGGAATGTAGATGATAGATTGTCTGTGCGTTATGGTGGTGGAAAAGATCGATTCTGGACTGTCCCTATGATCCAGAATGGGAAAAGGAAATATCTGATGATGGCGTAATAGGCATTTGGGGAATTTAATACATTGTTTCCCTATTTATGGAGGGCCTGCTATGTTCCTTGCACCATCCTAGGCACTGAGGCACTGAGCTGGGCAAAAATGCCATTCGAAGGGTATTTATCAAGGTGTGACTTTGATTCGGGGTTGGGTTAAGACTTAGGAGTTGAACAGAGGAAGGAGAGAGGACGGGGTCTACTCCGACTTTAATTTTGTGAATGAGCACTGGGAGAATGCCTCATCTACCAGATGTGTCCAAGGGGCAGCGTTTGTTTTGAATAGGGAGAGAATGTTTTATGCTTGAGTTAATAGAGGGAGAAACATGAGAAAGAGAGTGGGTGTGAGTGTTAGGGTCAAGTAAAGGTTGTGGCCTAAGTATGGGTAGTCATCAGCCTAGAGTAAGACGTCTGATCTTGGGGAATAACATTTCTTCAGATCAGGTTTAGCAAATCGGCAACATGGGAAAAAGGGTGCTATGCTACCCTTGACTCTGACCAGTTTCCTGCTTCGGCCTTGTGTCCTGTTTCCACGGTGACCTTTTCAGAGAGCACTGCACCCACACAGACAGCTGTGCTGTTGCAGGAGCAGAGTTCTGGCCTGACTCCTGGAGACCAGTCCCAAAGGGGTGTTTCCACCTGAGAAGTGCCTTTCCTGCTCCCTCTGTCTTCCTTGGCCCAAAGGTTGGGGGTCCCCATGAAGAGAAGGTTATCCCAGAGTTGGGGAAGAGGAAGGTTCCTTTTTGCATTCTTTTATGTTCCCTTTTCCCCACCTGGACTTTGCATTTAGAACTGATCCTTTGTTTTTATTCCTTTGTATATGCTCAGTTCTTTGGAATGAGGGAGGTTTCGGGAACAGATGACTCTCAGTAATTCTCCCAAGCTCAGTGTCTTTGTGACACAGATTACCCTTTTACAAGATGATATTTCAGGCCCAATTATCTCTGACCTTTGGTTGAGATGAGGTAAATGACTATATGTGCTAGGTTTCTATTGACTATTATTTATGACTGAAACATTATAGGAGACGATGTCTCATTTCTTTATAGTCTGTCTTTCATTTGTTTTGTTTAACCATTCCAGTCATTTTAGCAATTCTTTTCTCCCCATAGAAAAAGTAAAGAATTGCACTTGTTACTTATAAATAAATGACCAGAAAGTTTGAAAGAATCCAGACTGGAAACGTTAAATTTCATGTGGCCTTTCAAAACCACAGTCAAAAATCATTTTACAGGCCATAAATATTTTTTTTTTTTTTACAATTTGAGATGTCTCCATAATGCATGAGTGGTAAAATGCATTGAAGCTGCAAATAGGATATGCTTTATCTCTTTTTGCAAATAAAATGTCTCAAAGTATACAATACTGTATGCTTGCAGTATTTTTATTTTAAAATAAGAACTAGATTGAGATAAAATCTGGATTCTTTATTCCCTCTCCCCACTTTTTTTTAATAGTACTGACCAGATATATTTTTAAAGCATATTTCTTTGTGTTTATCAATGAAGCAGATTTAAAGTGTATGTTCCACATACATGGTTCAGAAAAGTTACCTGCAATTTAAACTTTATATGAAAAGTGACTTAACCTATGAATTTAGGTGTCTTACTTTTTTTTCTGATTGAAATTTACCAGGAAATCATGCTTTAGCGCTTATTATTTGAAGAAGGGGAAAGAATAAGATATATTTACCCCTTGCAAAAGAATCAGTTCTTTTCTCGAGTTTGTCTCCCCCCAGGTTATTTTTGTGCTTGGACTCAGTTTGTGTAGTAGCTCTGCTTAATTGCTTTCCCGGATTTATGTAGGATAACTAATTCAAAATAAAGCTACTGAAGATTTTAAAGATAAAAAATCACCTGTGAAAAACAGTGTGTCATGGAATGTTCAAGTTGGAAGAGATCTTTGAGATGATCTAGGTGAAGCACTCTTCTTTTACAGATGAGTAAGTTGAGGCTAAGAAATGCTATGTGGCTGATGGTGTCACAGCTAGGACCTGAAAATCAGATTTCTTTTTTTTTTTAATTTTTAAAATTTCTATTAAAATTATTTTTAAATTGAGATATATAAAGTGAGATATAACATTATATTAATTTCAGGTATACAAGATAATGATTTGATATTTGTATATATTCTGAAATGATCACAATAAGTCTAGTTAACATCTATCCATACATAGTTACAAATTTTTTTTTCTGGTGATGAGAACTTTTAAGATCTACTCTTTTAGCAACTTTCAAATATGCAATATAGTATTATTAACTATAGTCACCATGCTGTGCATTACATCCCCATGACTTATTTATTTTTAACATCTTTACTGGAGTATAATTGCTTTACAATGTTGTGTTAGTTTCTGCTGTATAACACAGCGAATCAGCTATATGTATACATATATCCCCATATCTCCTCCCTCTTGCGTCTCCCTCCTACCCTCCCTATCCCACCCCTCTAGGTGGTCACAAAGCACCGAGCTGATCTCCCTATGCTATGCGGCTGCTTCCCACTAGCTATCTGTTTTACATTTGTTAGTGTATATATGTCCATGCCACTCTCTCACTTTGTCCCAGCTTACCCTTCCCCCTCCCCATGTCCTCAAGTCCATTCTCTACATCTGCGTCTTTATTCCTGTCCTGCCCCTAGTTTCTTCAGAACCATTTTTTTTTTTTAGATTACATATATATGTGTTAGCATACGGTATTTGTTTTTCTCTTTCTGACTTACTTCACTCTGTATGACAGACTCTAGGTCCATCCACCTCACTACAAATAACTCAGTTTTGTTTCTTTTTATGGCTGAGTAATATTCCATTGTATGTATATGCCACATCTTCTTTATCCATTCATCTGTCGATGGACACTTAGGTTGCTTCCATGTCCTGGCTATTGTAAATAGAGCTGCAATGAACATTGTGGTACTTGACTCTTTTTGAATTATGGTTTTCTTACGGTATATGCCCAGTAGTGGGATTGCTGGGTTGTATGGTATTTCTATTATTAGCTTGTTAAGTAACCTCCATACTGTTCTCCATAGTGGCTGTATCAATTTACATTCCCACCAACAGTGCAACAGGGTTCCCTTTTCTCCACACCCTCTCCAGCATTTATTGTTTGTAGATTTTTTGATGATGGCCATTCTGACTAGTGTGAGGTGATACCTCATTGTAGTTTTTTTTTTTTTTTTTTTTTGCTGTACGCGGGCCTCTCACTGCTGTGGCCTCTCCCACTGTGGAGCACAGGGTCCGGATACGCAGGCTCAGTGGCCATGGCTCACGGGCCCAGCTGCTCCGCGGCATGTGGGATCCTCCCGGACTGGGGCATGAACCCGCGTCCCCTGCATCGGCAGGCAGACTCTCAACCACTGGGCCACCAGGGAAGCCCCCTCATTGTAGTTTTGATTTGCATTTCTCTAATGATTAGTGATGTTGAGTATCCTTTCATGTGTTTGTTGGCAATCTGTATATCTTCTTTGGAGAAATGTCTGTTTAGGTCTTCTGCCCATTTTTGGATTGGGTTGTTTGTTGTTTTGATTACAAGCTGCATGAGCTGCTTGTAAATTTTGGAGATTAATCCTTTGTCAGTTGCTTCATTTGCAAATATTTTCTCCCATTCTGAGGGTTGTCTTTTCGTCTTGTTTATGGTTTCCTTTGCTGTGCAAAAGCTTTTAAGTTTCATTACGTCCCATTTGTTTATTTTTGTTTTATTTCCATTTTTCTAGGAGGTGGGTCAAAAAGGATCTCGCTGTGACTTATGTCTTATGCCTATGTTTTCCCCTCAGAGTTTCATAGTGTCTGGTCTTACATTTAGGTCTTTAATCCATTTTGAGTTTATTTTTGTGTATGGTGTTAGGGAGTGTTCTAATTTCATTCTTTTACATGTAGCTGTCCAGTTTTCCCAGCATCACTTATTGAAGAGGCTGTCTTTTCTCCATTGTGTAATCTTGCCTCCTTTATCAAAAATAAGGTGACCATATGTTCATGGGTTTATCTCTGGGCTTTCTATCCTGTTCCACTGATCAATATTTCTGTTTTTGGGCCAGTACCATACTGTCTTGATTACTGTAGCTTTGTAGTATAGTCTGAAGTCCAGGAGCCTGATTCCTGCAGCGCCATTTTTTCTTTGGCTATTCGGGGTCTTTTGTGTTTCCATACAAATTGTGAAATTTTTTGCTCTAGTTCTGTGAAAAATGCCATGGGTAGTTTGATAGGGATTGCATTGAATCTGTAGATTGCTTTGGGTAGTATAGTCACTTTCACAATGTTGATTCTTCCAATCTGAGAACATGGTGTATCTCTCCATCTGTTTGTATCATCTTTAATTTCTTTCATCAGTGTCTTATAGTTTTCTGCATACAGGTCTTTTGTCTCCTTAGGTAGGTTTATTCCTAGGTATTTTATTCTTTTTGTTGCAGTGGTAAATGGTAGTGTTTCCTTAATTTCTCTTTCAGTGTTTTCATCATTAGTGTATAGGAATGCAAGAGATTTCTGTGCGTTAATTTTGTATCCTGCTACTTTACCAAATTCATAGATTAGCTCTAGTAGTTTTCTGGTAGCATCTTTAGGATTCTCTATGTATAGTATCATGTCATCTGCAAACAGTGACAGCTTTACTTCTTTTCCAATTTGGATTCCTTATATTTCTTTTTCTTCTTTGATTGCTGTGGCTAAAACTTCCAAAACTATGTTGAATAATAGTGGTGAGAGTGCACAGCCTTGTCATGTTCCTGATCTTAGAGGAAATGGTTTCAGTTTTTCACCATTGAGAATGATGTTGGTTGTGGGTTTGTCATATATGGCCTTTATTATGTTGAGGTATGAAAATTGGATTTCTTGAGGCTTTGATGGCCCTTTCTTAGGAAGGTATAATTTCCACAGAAATTGAGAACCATAAGAGTAGCACAGTAATAAACCTATATCAATTGTTGTTAGTTACAACTCTGCCCATAATACAAAAGCAGAGGCAACAAATGCCATTTGATAAGTTCCACCTAAGGACCTGGATTCCTTTTTTTTTTTTTCCTTCCTCAAATATAACTGTCTCTTTGTGTTTTTTTCCTCTAGCTTTCTTTTATCTTCTCCCTAAAATTGATATGAAAAATCTATCAAATAATTAATCTATCAACAAGTAAGGTTTATTAGTTTTATTAATAACCAGATTTTGTGTGTAGTTTACAGTCCACAGTCACACTAAAGCCAGGAAGTGGGTCTGTCATCCACATTTTAAGATTATTTTTTTAAAGTACATAAACAGGAAGTGATTTGCCCATGCTTCCACAGTTTAGACAAAGGGAGATAAAAAAAGAATGTCATTTCTGAATGTGTTTGCCCCTCACCACACTGGTTTTGGTTTATTCCGTATTGAGTTAAACCTTTTTGTATATCTCAGGAAAGTAAAAACTATCCTCCAAATAATTAAGAAATTATTTTCCACATGCTCTGCCTTTGATTTCGTTTTCATCTCACATGTCAGGTACTATCAAAAAATAAGTTCATCTCTGTCCCCAAATTAAACAGCCTCTGATGTCATTCCTTCACGATGTCAGTAACAATCTTAATTTGTACCGTGCGAAACTTGTATGTGTGGTTCTTGTGTGGCTGTTGCATTATCCAAACTCAAATACTCGTTTCTCCAATATACATAGAAGTAGAAAGCAATGAACTATGCCCTTATATTCTCGTTTTCCAGATTCAGCATTTATCAAGATTTTGTCTCATTTACTTCATCTATTCCTTTTTGAAATTTTTATTGTATTTGTTGAAGTACAATAAATAAATTACTTAAAAAAAAGTAAAACCTGGACATCCTGTCACTGAATCCCTACCTAGTTTTGTATGCATTGCTGAAAAGTACATTTTTTCATTTAACCAACATACCATTATTCCCTAACAAAAATAAAAATTCCTTGGTATCATTTAAAATCATTCATAATCAAATTGTCTTAGTTGGAATGATACATGAAATCCTCAAATTACAAGCTGGTTATGTTTCAAAATCTTTTTAAATTAGGTCTTTGGCAATTTAAATTTATGTAAACAGCATATCAATTGTATTTAGGTCCCCTTGGCCATTTTACAAAATCCTGTATAATGTAAAATGAAACGTAAATTTCATATATTTGCAGAAAATATAAGACACTTTCTCCACTCTCTCTCTTTTGTTTTCCCATAAAAACAGCACATAGTCTCTGCTTCTTTTTCTAAATCCATTTCATCCTCTGACATTTCTCTACAGTCTTGCTTGTCTTGATTGTATGTCACTGCCTGTGGCCCCCAGTGGCCACCCTGGTTGGAATAAATATCTCCTCCTATTACTGGTTTAGCATGTGGTAACTGACTGGAATCTATCTTTGGAGAGAGCTGTTAGCCCAGTGTGTTCCGCTCTTATTCAGTCAGCTTTGGCCAAGGGTCCACAGGGACCTGGACTGATGCTCACTCAGCAAGCGTTATGGAACAAATTCTGTGAGTAGGAAGTGCGAGTTCAGTAGGTATGATGTATGGAGGTGGAGAGGAAACAATGGACAACTAGTACCCTAGGGAAAAAAAGCTGAAGCAAAATACAGTTGACATACAAACAAATTCTTATAATATATGAATGATAGATGGTAACCCACTGATTAATTTGGCTGACTTAGCCTCCACAGTTCACAGTATCCAACTCCTTTGCCTCAAAGCATTTAATTCACGTGAAGGGCATTTATTTGACAGTGGTTTCAGTGGATGCCACCCTACAGTGATGGTCATCTTCCTTGGTCCTTGTCCTGAGCCTGCATCTTATTGAGGTCCCTTAGCCTCTGATGACAGGAGCTATCAACTCAGGATCCTCCCTACTTCATGCTAGTTACCTTTGTCTGTAACAGAGACAGCTGTCTCTTCCTATTTTAAAACTTAACTCGCCTAGCAGATCTTCTGCTCATTAAGGTTTTATTTCCAGTTTGAAGGTTGCCTCTAATTTTTAGTTAATTTGCAGGATACACTTGCAGTCCAACCTTTATCTGTAACATAACTTTTATTTTTTAACTTCTTTGGAAGCTCAGCTTCTGGTTGGTTTTTCCCTAGGGACATATATTATGTTCTATCAGGAGAAGGAAAATTGGAGTCATTCATGGTTCAATATAAATGTGGATCTTAATATAAAAAAGCTTTCTGCAGTTTTATGGTTGTTGCTTTGAATCATGTCAGCTTATATGGCACAGTAATAAACTCCAATAAACAGTGATTTGAGTAAGGATAAGCAGACTTGGGAATTGTCCTTTTGGTACTCTAGGTAAGGGATGGCTCAATGGAGAACCTAGGAAATGGCCACAAGTCTTTGCCAATGAAAGGGAGCGGAAGGGAAGCTTCCAGAATCAGTTTAGAAGACAAATGGGTGAGCTGACATAGGGAGAGCATATTTTACTTCTTGTCCTCCCCTTTGCTTCCACTCATTGAGTAGTTTTCAAAGCCACAGAGAAAATAAACACAAACAGGAGGATTAACATTCTTAACTAGTTTACAAACGCTTCTGTCTGTTCCAAAAGATCCTTTTTAAGTTGGTTGTTGATTCACATGTATTTTTCCATAGATGTAATGTTAGATGTGGTGGTTAGGTTGTTAGGGCAGGCAGTAAAAGTTTTTTTAACCCAGGATAGCTCCCCCAGATGGTAGATTTACAACATCCTGTGTGCCAGTTTTTTAATACAGTTTCTATGGAAAGATGTGGGGCCATATGATGTAATTGAAAGATGTTGGACTAGGAATCCACAAACTTAGTTTTTAATATGGTCCTGCCACTGCTGAGTGATGTGATATGAGCCTATTAACCACACTTTCTGGGCCTGAGAGTGCTACAATTTTATTCTATTCCTAAAGCAAGTGATTCTAATGGCTCTTGAAGTACTAATGATTCCATAGTAGACGGGAGGCTTTTTTGGTCCCATTGGCCCCAGCAGTTCCCTCTCAGTCTTTGTTCAGATCTTCTCACGTGGTTACCACACCTCTATTGATGAAGAGAACATTTGGGTGCCATGGGGCAAGGTGAACAGGAGCCACCTTTATGGAGATGATGTGGGTAGGAAGGGGCTGGTTAAACTCGAAATTGTGCATCAAAGTCTAGGTCCAAATAATAGAGAGTCAGAAAAAGTATTGTATCTGGGAGGGGCCAGGTTGGGTGGTGAAACTGTATTTAAACTTAGAAATAAGGGTGTGAGATTAGATACGAACATCGGAGGCTGGCATAGGTTCAGTATGCACCTGGTTGTGCTTGGCTTACAGGGTTTGAGGTAGTTATAGCTTCTAAGTCCTTCTCTAAAAATCTCTTGCTCAAGTCATCCATTTGATGGCTCAAGTCACCCACTTGATCACTCAAGCCAAAAACCAAGGAGTCCTCTTTCTGGCCTTCTGTCAAGTACTGCTACATCTTTCATCACAATATACTTGAATCCATAAACTTCTCTCTGTCTCCACCGCTACCATCCCAACTTGAGCTACTGTCTTCTGACATTTAGGTACCTTATAAATGGCCTCCTTGCTTCTGTTGATACTTTAGTTTATTTTGGTCCATTTTTCATACACTTGCTAGAAATGCACTTTTAGAAATGTAGATCACATTATCTCACTCCCTAGTTGAAAACTTTTTTTTTTTTTTTTTTTTTTTTGCTGTACACGGGCCTCTCACTGCTGTGGCCTCTCCCGTTGCGGAGCACAGGCTCCGGACGCTCAGGCCAAGCGGCCATGGCTCACGGGCCCAGCCGCTCCGCGGCATGTGGGATCTTCCCAGACCGGGGCACGAACCCGTGTCCCCTGCATCGGCAGGCGGACTCTCAACCACTGCGCCACCAGGGAAGCCCTAGTTGAAAACTTTTTGATAGCTTAGGATAAAATTCAAAATTCTACCTTGGCCTACAGGATTCTATGTGGTTTGGCTTCTGTCTATGTCTTAAACTGTACCTGCATTCTACTCTTTATTCGTTATACTCCAGCCACAGTAGAAGGACAGTCCTACCTGAATGTGAACTTGGCAAGCTTTTTTCTACCTCAGAGCCTTGAGCTTGGCTGTTTCCTCCATCTGGAACCTTTTTTCCTGGTTCTTTACAAAGCTGACTCTTCTTTATTCTTTAGATATCAGCATAAGATCATCTCATCAAGGAGGCCTTTTTTGACTAAAGTATCCGTCTACACAGTTTTTTCTTTTTTTTCCATCCTATCACATTTCCTAGTATATTTCCTTGGTTGTACTTACCATAATCTGAATTGTCTCATTTATTTATTTGCTCTAATTACTGTTTTTCTTTCCAAATAAAATACTTTGGTTTTGTTGTTCTTGGGTTCTTTCCTTAAAAGAATTAATGAGTAAATGGATTAATGAAGATAAGTAGTTAAAACCAATTTAACAAATTATATTTTGACATATTTATTCTAATCATGATTAATCATCTTCCTCCTCTTCATCAAATTTTAAAACATATTTCTAATTTTGTGAAAAGATTCTATTAACAAAAACAAAGTTATATACTAGGCTCCTGGACCAGTGAGATTTTAGCAGTATATGTCTTTTGCTTCCGTTACACGCATAGGAAATTTTGATTATGTGCAATGACATTAACGGATATATTTCTGATTTTAATCATTATTCTTATCTAATGGAATTGTAAGTGAAAAGTGCATGGTGAATTGTTGTACTTCCAGCGTATAGTGTTAAAAATCCACACATTTAGAAAAAATTAAGTGGAATATCAATTGGGTTTATAATACGGGTCTCTTAGAGCAAGGAGTAGATGTTAGCAAATGTTTTAATTGTTACCTGTTAACGTCATTGGTAAATGATTTAGGCCAGTGCTCATGCTGTAGAAATGGGGAGACATATACACCATGGATATACATGAAGACTTTCCAAGAGATTTACAAACTCAAATATTTAAGATAACCAGTTTTCAGATCCTCATCTTCCATTTGTACTTTGTCCTAAAACCCACCTGTGTTCACAGTAACCTTCTCACTTGGTGCATTACCCCGGGACATGTAAACCTCTAGGGCATCACACACAGGGAAGGCTTCCTTTAATGATTAATCAAAGTACCATGAATCAGAAGGGGTTCCTGTCTTTTTATGCCTTATATTTCTGTTAAGGGAAGACATAGTTAGAAATAAGGATTTTGGCTAGTGTTGAAACATTCTGAATTCAGATATATGATGATGTGATGGGAGTAATGACAATTTTCATTTTTCAATGTTCATTTACTGACTTCAGTTCTTCCCTCTACTGACTGTTGTCAAACATATGTAGACTTTGAGGGAGAGTTTCCTAAGAACAAAGCAGGTAGCGCACCAGTGGGAAACACTGAATGCTGAAAATGGCCTTTTGTGATGTATTTTCCACTATTCTCACCACTTGAGACACATCCACAGCTGAAAAAAAAATGCGCCTACAAACATCTGATGTTATATATAGGTTAGTGCTGTGGGTGAGGGAAGTTCTCTGGGAAGCTGACTTGGAGCCTAGGTTTGCCTGCAGGAAGTTTACTGGGGCTCAGAGCCCTTGGAAACAATGCCTATGGGATGGACTCAGGGACAAGTTGGGCTGCAGTGCAGCCACAAGAGGCATCAGCTGATCCCCTAGGAGCTCAAGCTGGGATGGCCTTACAGAATTGTTCAGAACTAGGGCACAGAGGCTGGGCTGCCCTGCAAGGACCTGATCTTCGGTATGGTGGCTCTCTTCAGCTGAGAGCAATGGCAGGCAGGGAGGACTTGGCTGGGTCTTAGTGACTAACACACTAAAAGCTGGGAGAATTAGTGCTTCACTCCTGAAGGGGGCAGGCTTGGACGGCGTGCTGCAGCATCTACAATAGTAGTTCGGATTATTTTCAATGTAACAGAAATCCTGTTTGAGGCTACCAAATTTTTGAAGATAAATTGGATAAAACTCAAGGATATAATTTATACATAATTTCTTTCAGATCTTGTGTCTTAATATTGTCCTGTTTTATCAAATCATATAATGAAATTTTAATTCCAGTCAGTTCCCATCCTATTTTATCATAAAATATGTTAACATTTTCCACTTTCTATTAATAAAATATACTAGCTGCTAGACTAATTTTTAAAAGTATATACCATTTGCTTTCATTAAAACCATAAGAAAATTTTATCATGATGAATACTACAATTAATGAAGCTGTTTCTAATTTTATACTTAATTGTTAAAAATTATATCCAAAAGCTGAAAATCAAGGTAGAAATGTACACTCACACAATTGCCAAAGGAACTCCATGGCCTTCCTAGCACTTTGTCATACTCCTCAGAACTCTTCATTCTGTATTATTTTAATTTTGAGAGCTTTCAGCTATTTCTTTTAAAAGATATATTCCATAATGAATTTTTAGTGGTCTCCAAAATATTTTTTCTTAAAATACTTATTGATAACTCTGTTTGAATTGAAAAGTAAAGTTGGACTCTATTTGATAGAACGTTAATCTGATTTGGCTGATTGATTTGAGAGTGAGGACTAACTTTTCCAATTATATGGTTGACATTTTTCTTAAACTGAATGAACTAAATTTACAGTCCTAAACTTTTTTTTTAATGTTTAACTTAGAAGGATTAAAAAAAATATTTTTATTGAAGTATAGTTGATTTACAATGTTGTGTTACTTTCTGGTGTACAACAAAGTGATTCAGTTTTATATATATGTATATATTTTTTCATATTCTTTTCCACTATGGCTTATTACAGGATACTGAGTATATAGTAGTTTGTACCTGCTAATCCCAAACTCCTAATTTATCCCTCCCCTATTCCCTTTTCCCTTTGGTAACTATAAGTTTGTTTCTATGTCTGTGGGTCTGTTTCTGTTTTGTGGATAAGTTCATTTGTATTGTATTTTAGATTCCACATATAAGTGATATCATATATTTATTTGTCTTTCTGTATCTGGCGTACTTCACTTAGTATGATAATCTCTAGGTCTTCCCATGTTGCTGCAAATGGCATTATTTCATTCTTTTTATGGCTGAGTAATATTCCATTTCTATATACATATCACATCTTCTTTATCCATTCATCTGTTGGTTGCTTCCATGTCTTGGCTACTGTAGATAGTATACATCCCTAAACTTTTGATGAAAATACATTTAAAGCACATTATAAGACAAAAGCATTTTATTAAGAAAATTGGAAATAATGCAAAACCCTCATCAGTATGTTGGTTTAGCCAAAGTGTGATAAAATTAACACTTTTCCCTCATATTTTTCTGAGTGTTTTACTTTGAACAAAGTATATTTAAGTGAAAGAGTACCATATTGTTAATGGTAAAACCTTGTTGATAAATTGTCCAGAAATTGAGAAAATGAATGAATATGATTGGGTAACAAAACTTTTCCAAGTCAGGTGGTTTACATTCATTGTTTTCAGTTACATTATAAGAAACCTTAGTTGATTTACTGGATAATGGGTCATTAGAAACTATTTTTAGCTCAGATGGAGTTCAAAGATTGTCATTGCCTTCTACTACCTCTGCACTCTTTTCTCCCTGACTCAGCTTAGTTTTTCTCTCTAGCACTTACTGTAATCTGGCATATTACATGTTCACACATGTATCTGTTTATTCTTCCATTGCCTTTTCCCACGAGAACATGAGCCCTGTGAGGGCAGGGACTTTGTTTTATATACTACTCAATCTCCAGCAGATAGAGCAATGCCTGGCATTTAATAGGCCCTCAGTAAATTTTACTGAATGAAAGAATAAATGAATGAATTAATGCATGGGGAAGGAGCAGAGGAAGTAGTTATTATTAAGGGAAAGAATGAGGGAATATTTGAGAATGTACTGATAGTTTAATATAAATGATAAAGAGTTTGGAAGGAAACTTAGGAATGTGAATTTTGTTTAGTTACTGGGAGAAGTGTGACATTGCTAGATGTTAAAAGAGATCCTCATCAGGATAAACATTTGAGTATTGATTTACCACTATTAGCACATTCTAAATTTGGATAACCCCTGCTTAGAATAAATACTGTTCTTTGCCTCTTTGGTCTCCTTATAAGCGTTTTCAGTCTTACCAGCCCAGGAGTGCCAGTTAAAAAGCATGTATGCTTTATGGGACTAAGCCCAGTAAAAGCTTTTCAATCAACCCACATTCACAGTGGAAGATTACTTTCATTCTTGGGAAGGATGACACATGCGTGTGAAGCCAGTATTCAGATGAAAGGGGTACTTTCATATTATTTAACTGTGTATTGGCAAGACTCGGGCCAGTATCTAGTTTCTCTTTAGAGACATTTTGCGTTATATTACAGTACTCGTACTGTGCTGTGCCAGGGAAATTAAGATCAGCTGGAACACTCTGTAGGTCATTGGCTTAGACTCTTAGGGCACTGGGAACTTGATGTTTTGTTTTCATGACCTCATTTAGGCTGAACCTGTCTTTGTCTCAAAGGCATAAGGGCCCCTTTACCAAACCATGTCTGTACCTTGGGAAATGTATGGGAAAGCTTTAGAGAAAAGTGATTTGAAAGTATTGGGTCAACCTCCATGTAAAGAGTACTTGATAAATTAGGACTTTTTAGTCAAGAAAGATAAGGAGGTGGTATAATTAAAGTCCCCTCAACATGGATGTAGCCATCCAATTCCATGAAATCTGAAAGATACTTTGAAGGTTAAAGAAGATAGTTTTAAGAAAAATGAAAGGAAGACATGTTTACAGGTCATGTTGCAGTTCACGGGCCTTATGCTCTGGCAGATGCTTTCTGCAGAGATTTCCAGAGGACATCACTCTTGTGGAATGAAGCACCTCCTCCATGTTTCTCAAAGTGGGAGTATATGGCGTGTATATGCATATGGGGTGTGTGAGGATTGTGGGAGGGCCATATGGGAAGTTGCACAATAAACACGGAACACTTTTCCAGAACAATCATTTTAATTGAAAATAGGAGAAAACAGTTTTATATTAAAATAAGCATTCCTGTTTTTATGAATAGAATGCATAATTTACATGGATTTTTAAGGACAAATTATATACCTTAGAGTTATTGCCTACCCTGAGATGGCAAGGGCTGTGTAATGACTTTCTTTTGCATTTTTGGTAGTTCTGATGGAAAAATTTGAGAAACACTAGTGTGGTTTTCAGGTCTGTGGGAAGTGGCTTTTTGTAATCCTCAGGGGGATAGGTTATCATCTCTCATTTCCGTCTCAGTTCTTCTTTCTTGCTAAAGCTTCTCTGATTTTATTGGTACCTATATCATTAATATCGAGGATATTGGGTTATTAAACAGTTGAAGAGTTTTTCCTACTCGGCTTTCCTGCAGCTTGGCGGGAAATTGATCTCACTAAAATCTCTAAAGACCACCATATTCCTGAAGACCTACTCCAGTGCTTATTTTGATATCTCAGCAGTTTGGGGCATTTTTGACTACTCTTTCCTTCTTGAAACATTCCCTTGGCTTCTACTTCTTATAGTCTCTGTTGGAGGATCTTAGTGTTGGTGTTCCTTAGGGTTTTATGCTACAGCTTTTTGTTTTCATTTTATTTTCATTTTACTGCCAGAATGATCTCATCTACTCCCATGGCCTCAATTACAGTCTACATATAAGTCTAGACTAGGTTATCCTGGGCTGCTTGCAAAATATCTTCATTTGTACAGTTCATAGACATTGCACGCTCAGCATATTCCAAACCGAATTAATACTTTCCCTCTAAAACTTACTTCTTCTCCTGTGTTGCCCTTCATTGGGAACGGCATGCTCTTTAATTACACTAGAAAATCAGAAACCTTGGTTCTCTTTTGGCTGCTCTCTATTCCTCTGTCTCCTCATTCAATTGGTTACAAAGTCCTCTTGGAAAAACAACTGTTGAATGTATCCATTTTTTACAACCTCTCTGCCATTGTCAGAGTTCAGACTGAATCATCTCATAATTACTTTGACAGTCTCCTCACTGATTACTCTGTTTTTAGTCTTGTTCTACTCCTAGAAGTGTAACATGCTTAAAAGGGCAATTTTTTTAAAATTGAGGAGCTAACATTCATGTAACATAAAATTAACCATTTTAAAGCATACAATTCAGTGGCATTTAGTACTTTTACAGTTACTTTTACAGTGTTGTGCAAGTTACCTTTATTTAATTCCATCACCCCAAATAGAAAGCCTGTATCCATTAGTCACTCCCTACCCCTGCCTTCCCCCAGCCCCTGGCAACCATTAATTTGCTTCCTGTCTCTATGCATTTAGCTAATTCTAGATATTTCATATAAATGGAATCATATAATACATAACCTTTTGTGTCTGGTTTCTTTCACTTAGCATGTTTTCAAAGTTCATCCATGTTGTAGCGTGTAATAATATGCTTTCAACGGTGAAATAATTCCAAACATGTAGAGAATTTCATATTTTTTTCTTTTGAAGAAACAGGAGGTTGCTCGTACATGGTAGCGCCCCTCTTTGTTCCTTTGTTCTCAAGCTTGTTTTGTCTCTCCTTTCCCCCTGCTATGAGGGAACCACTGTTCTGAGGTTGGTGAGTATCCTTTCCTTCCATGTTTTTATACCTTTGCAATATATAGCACCGTACTGTGTTTTAGTGATTTATGTAAAAATGTATATTGAATGTATATCTCTGCAACTTGCTGTTTCATTCAACAATTTTGATTAATCCATGTCAGTAAATGTAGATCTAGTTTATTTTATTTCATTGTAAGTATATATTACAGTTTATTTATCCTTTCCCCATGGAAGAAAATCGAGAAGCTTCTTAATTTCTGTCATTAAAAAACACACCAAAGTGTAAGGGCTTCTCTACTGTATGTATTTATAAGTGGGATTATTTGCCTTTAGAGCAGGTACACGACCAGTTTTACTAGATATTGCCAAATTGTTCTCCAAGTGGTTGTACCCACCAGCACTATATGTGTCTCCATTTCCACACTTTCTCATCAACAGCACTTTCAGATTTCAAAGTTTTTGCCAATGTGATGAGTGTAATGAAATTTAATTACGGCGTTAATTTGCTTTAGCTTGACTACTTGTAAGGTTGAGCATCTTTTCGTTTGCTTCTGGCCATTCATATTTCTTCTTTGTGAATTATCTATATTTTTCTATTGTGTTTGTCTTTCTTATTAATTTGTAAGAGTCCTTTACGTAGTATGGATACTAATCTTTTTGTAATTAGAAACACTACAGTAATCTTTTCTCAGTAATTGTGGCTTGTCTTAACTTTGTTTACACTGTCTTGTGAAATAAAATATTTTTGTCTTAATTTAGTTAAATCTAGTTTTGTACTTGTGTCCATCTTACTTAATAAATTTTTTCCTCCTTCTGTGTCATGAACATATTTTCATCTAGTCATTTTAACATTTTACTTCTCATACTTGAGTCTTTAACACAGCATGACTTGTTTTTATGAATGATAGGATTCTAATTTTTTTCCAAATGGGTATTTACTCATACAAATACCATTTATTAACCACCTCTTAATTCCCAAAGCATTTTAGCATTTCTTTCATCATGTATCAAGTTCTCTTTTTTATAGTGAAGTGATGGTTTTAAAGGGCAAATCAGATAATTTCATTCTTCTCTTAAACCATTCCTCAGATCTCCATCATTCTTCGCATACTGATTTTAATAGGGCTCTTGGGGTACTACACAGCTGGACCACCTTTCTAATCCTGTCACCAACCCTTTCCTCCTTATACTCTACTCTGTGCTTTAGCCACACTGAACTCCTTTTAGTTTTCTAGTATATCATTCTTTTGCTTATCTGACCCAGTGAGGATCAGGTCTTTATGTAAGATGTTCGATCTTCCTGCATTTCTTTTCTCCTTAATCTTTAAAAAGCTAACTTCCAATACCTCTCTTCGAACACTTAGCTGAGTGAGTCTTCTCTTCCTCTCCCAGATCTGTGGTAGGTGCCCTGCTACTAGGTCAGTTATGTTGCATCATCCGTCTGTTGACATAAGGGTGTTCCACTATCCAGGAAGCTCTCTGGGGACAGCAGGAACCAAATTTGCCTTAGACATCAATGCATTTCCAGACCCTAGCATTGTGCCTGGCACATTGTAGGCCCTCTATAAATACTTACTGAATTGAACAGACGGTGCAGATAACATTTTTTACCTAAAGTAGCATTTGTCTTTGAAATATCTGATGGATGATCTATATAGTCTCCTTAAACATTTTCAGTGATGAACTTAATTTTCTTGTGACCAGTAGAATCGTAATAAAAATGCTTTTTTATGAACTGCATGTAAACCAAGATTGTGTATAATTTTTAGAAAATAATTTAATTACAATGTTTTGTAGGATTTTACCTTTCCCTATTTAAATTTGAATTTTGATCTATTCTTCCAGGATATTATTGAGTTGCATTCTTTCTTTACAGTAATTGGCCCTCTCAGTTTTGCTTCATATGCATATAGGTATCGATGACATTAGTGTCTTCATTCAAGAGTGAAAAACAGGGCTTCCCTGGTGGTGCAGTGGTTGAGAGTCCGCCTGCCGATGCAGGGGGCACGGGTTTGTGCCCCGGTCCAGGAAGATCCCACATGCCGCGGAACAGCTGGGCCCGTGAGCCATGGCCGCTGGGCCTGCGCGTCCAGAGCCTGTGCTCTGCAATGGGAGAGGCCACAACAGTGAGAGGCCCGCGTACCACAAAAAAAAAAAAAAAGAGTGAAAAACAAAGCTTGCTACTCTAGCCTGCTTCAAAGGTGATGCTAATGGAGTAGCCAACACTTTTTTTCTCAACATGTTGCTAATCCATTCAACCAATATTTATTGTGTCTGCTTTGTACTAGTCATTGTGTTTGGTATATGTATAATTGTGTCATCATTCTGGTCTTATTCCTGTTTGGTCTATCAGGAGTGTCATGAGATATTCCTCAGTTATTCTTTTAGAAATTAAGATATTTTAGTCCTGGATAGTTCTTTGACCTATCAGTCTAGAGGCTTATTTAAAGATAATAATTTAGCAGTTATTACTGTTATCAGTAATATTTATTCAGTCCTTACAATGCACCAGGTGTTATGCTAAGAAGATAAGTTTTATAACATCTACTTTTCCCAATACCTCAGTGAAGTAGATGCTGTCATCATATCCATCGTATAGGAAAGGATGTTTAAGAAAGATTGTATTGTTTGATCACAATTTTACACAGACGGGAAGCGACAGGGGCAGGATCTGAACTCAGACTCCCCTGTATTAGTGACATTTGCAGACTCCTGATGACCCTTCCTTTCTTCCTCCCTTCCTCCATTCTTTTTTTTTTCCCTTTAAAATTTTTTTAAAAACAAAAAGGAATGTTTTAAATAGACCAGTCCCCTACTATGAATAGTTTTGCAAGGTAGAATTCTAGAGGTAGGCATTGCTGAGACATCTCTCATACATGGTGTAACCAGTGTGCCCGATGGAACAGAGCCAGTTTTAGATTTACCCAGAGGCTCCTTTCACTCAACATTAGCTTGAACTTGATCAGTTTATCTCTAGATATATGAAATTTAGTAATTGTACAGAGTTTAAATATTAAAATGCTTTTTGCTTCTTTGAGAAGATTGACTTTTCAAAACTATTAAGATTGACTCCTAGATTGTGGAGGTCCAAGCAGTTTAGAGCAGCGTGACTTCTCTTCTGCTGGTTCCTAAGGGTACACAGAGCCTCCTGCCTCTGTGTTAGTGACGATACAGTTTCCAAGGTACTTTCAAATACGTTATCATTTTTATCCTTTTAACATCTGAATGTTGTAAATATAGGAGAGTTAGTGTTATCTCAGTTTTACAGATGGAAAGAAGCAGGGTCAAAGATCAAGGGTTAAATCCTATAATATTGCATAGCAAGGACTTGAACCCATATTTTCAGATTTCAGTGCCAGCCCCGAGTGCCTAACACAAAATTGATAGGTGGCATTCTACTTAAAAACTACATATAAAATTCCTCCTTTGTGCTTTCAATATCACCAGTGTTTATGTAGTGGGACATAGATTGTGACAGTCATAAAGAGTTGTCCTTTAAATTTCACGTGAAACCCAACCTTACTATATTCTGATCTCCTTCTACCTCCAGTGCTTTTAATTTTTATGGTATTGGTATATTGCTTTCAGTAAATATAAAAAAAATCCTTTTTATTGTGGTTTCAGGAAGTGTTAGAAGTCCTTATTATTTTTTAAAGTAGGATTTTGGATGATTTTTTGGAAACTACCAGGGAAATTGGATCATTCTCAAATCAGGATATATTCTGACTGAGAGAGCTTAGCTGTGCTCTGGGGTGTTAAATTAATTTTTCATTGACAACCTTTGCCTGGAATTTAACTGAGGTTTAAGTTAGTAAAAATCCTGCCCTGTGACCTAGAGAACAATTGGATGAAGTAGATGAAGTGGAGAACAGTGTATTTTCTCACTCTTTTTGTTGCATTGGACAGAACCCAGGTCATCTGCAGAGATAGTAGAGATTTGGTATGGACCTGTCCTGCCACTACATCGTCACCTTTAGCAAGTCAAATACCCATTATTAGACTAAATGTAGGGCTGTAAATATCAGTGCAGAGAATACTGGTCTTTAAAGCATGGGATCAAAAATGGTATAAGTGTTCAGAGATTGAATTAAATTCCATTAAAAAGAAAAGTTAGGGCTTCCCTGGTGGCGCAGTGGTTGAGAGTCCGCCTGCCGATGCAGGGGACGCGGGTTTGTGACCCGTTCTGGGAAGATCCCACATGCCGCGGAGCCTGGGCCCGTGAGCCTTGGCCGCTGAGCCTGCGTGTCTGGAGCCTGTGCTCCGCAACGGGAGAGGCCACAGCAGTGAGAGGCCCACGTACTGCAAAAAAAAAAAGAGAAGTTAGTATCCTTCATTTATTAATATGATTACCCTCCAATCCCAGAAAAGTTGTTTTATATGTGTAATGCATTAGGGTGGCTATTCTCAAAGCTCATCAGGCATGTCACATACCTAGAGTGTTTGATATAAGTGAAGATTCTTGGGTCATATCCCTGGGGAGTCTATTTCCATATGTCTGGAGTGGGGCTGAGGTATTAGAACTTCTTTTTTTTATTTTTTGCTGTACGCGGGACTCTCACTGTTGTGGCCTCTCCCGTTGCGGAGCACAGGCTCCGGACGCGCAGGCTCAGCGGCCATGGCTCATGGGCCCAGCCGCTCCGCGGCACGTGGGATCTTCCCGGACCAGGGCACGAACCCGTGTCCCCTGCATCGACAGGCGGACTCTCAACCACTGCGCCACCAGGGAAGCCCAATTAGAAATTTTAAGAAACACCTATTAGGAGATTCTTATGATCCTGATGCAGATTGTCTGTAGACCACTTTTGAGGAAAACTTGGGATCATCTGATTGAATCAAGTGTTGAAAGAATGGCGTTTTCCTTACAGAGGAAGAATTAGGCAATCTGCCATTAGTATGGAAGTGTTACTCCATGTGTATATCCACATGCTTTAGATGCATTTGTGGTTCTGTAATATAATTTCTAGAGGATAACACTTGTCTAAATATTTTTACTTCCTCTCCAAGCTGATTTGAAATCACATTACCTTTAAAAGTAAGGTGTATTTGTGGTTTAATAAAGAACTTCTATGGCCATGGGAATTGACACAGCTCTGTGACTGGTGAAGTGGTTGCTGAAATAGATCACACAGGAGGGTGCTGTTGAGATATGGTTTTGTCTGTAGTTAGTTCCGAAAACAGACAGCAGAGGGGGCATGCTTTAAATGACCCAGAGAACCTGTGACCGGATTATTTTAATATGAATTATTCTAGATTGCATCATTAATTCATTTCATTTCGACCATTAGAAAAGTATCATTTTTGAAACAAATGGTCTATTTAAAGAAAGACCATGTGATCAGACATTTTTATCAGTTATTTGAGGAAACATATTTTATATGTATATTTAAGTAATTCTGGTTTCTTTTCACTTATGTTGTGAACACTGGTTCTTGCTAGCATCTCTTACAGCTAGGGTTTTTTTTTTTTAGTTGTAAGAGTTAAGAGTCTGATAAGTGGTTACTTGATTATAAAATTAGAATTGACAGATACCTCCTACAGATTATTTGTTGAATAAAGTTTTGTAGGATTTGCCTAGGAATTGAAGATACATATCCTTCAGACTATATTATATCATTAAAAAATTGGAAATGAATCCCATATCCTAAAACTTTTTTCTTTCCTTCCAGACTTAGTGCATATGTAGACTGTTCATAACTTGGTGTTTTTTTTTTTAATGTGGCATTTTCCAATACATGCTTTTATCAGTTATTAATTAATGTTCTATTATTAACAATAGAATAAATCAACTTGAGTTAGGTAACTAAGCAGAAAAGGAATGCTTCCTTTGCCGTTCTTTTTGTCATATTGTGACCTTTTTGAAGCCAGGGACTGTTTGTTCCTTTTTATCTTTTTAGTTTCTACTGTGAAACATTGGACAGAGTAATGAGTGTCACTGTTGGTGTTAATTCCTAGATACAGGCTATGCTGGATTAAAAATGCCTATCGATTCTTTGCTACAGCCCCCATTGAGAGGTGGTATCTGTATCTTGTCCTCTAGAATCTTTGAGGGATCTGATTATTTGGCCAGTGTAATACAGTGGAAGTGATACTGTGACAGTTTTGGGTCCAAGGCTTTGAGAGACTGGTAGCTTCCATTTACTGTTTCTTGGCATACTCTCTTTGGGAGCCCCCAGCATTCTTATCTGAGACCAGTCTGACTTTATTGAGATCACCATGTTGGAGAGGCTCCAACATGCTTCTCTGATTGATAGTCTCAGCTAAGCCCAGCTTTTCAGGCATCCCTGCCAAGGTGCTAGACACGAGAGTGAAGCAATCTTGAATCTTCCAGACCCACCCATCCTCCAGCTGATTACCTGTGACCTCTATTGACATCATATAGAACTGAAGAATTGCTTAGCCAAGTCCTGTCCTGATCCACAAAATCATGAGATACGATAAAAGCATTCTTGTTTTAAGTCACTGTGTCTTGGGACAGCTTGTTATGCAGCAAGAGGATGACCAGAACACAAGCAAAGTTCCTGAGAGAGCAATAGATGGTGGTAAGTGGAAGGAACTTTGGAGAATATCTTATCTAACCATTCCCTTTTGTAGGGAAAAACTGCATTCCAGAGACATGAAGTGACACGTTCCTTTCAAGTCATGCAGATAGTCATGGTCACGGTCAAACTCTAATCTGACTTTGTTTCATTTGCTGCTGGAAGACCCTCTATCATTAATTTTGCACTTTACAACTGGTAAGCGAAGACACATGGATATAGCCTAGAGACACCTAAAAAAATAGTAACATGAGAGAAAGAACTTTTGCAGCCTTGAAAAGGATCCCAAAACAGTCTCTGTTCCAGGAATACCCAGGCCAGCCATTTTGTATGACTTAACTACTATTAAAAAAAGTTACATTCCAGTGTAAATGGATGTTTCACTTACTATTCAAAGATAGTAAGTAGGGCTTCCCTGGTGGCGCAGTGGTTGAGAGTCCGCCTGCCGATGCAGGGGACACGGGTTCGTGCCCTGGTCTGGGAAGATCCCACATGCCGCGGAGCAACTAAGCCCGTGAGCCATGGCCGCTGGGCCTGTGCGTCCGGAGCTTGTGCTCCACAACGGGAGAGGCCGCAACAGTGAGAGACCCGCGTACCGCAAAAAAAAAAAAAAAAAAAAAAAAAAAAAGATAGTAAGTAATGTTAGAAAAATAAGCATGCACACAAATGATGGCTGCTGATTTCCTATATAAGCAATCTCAACATTTATGCAATTTGTATTCCAGAAACTCCTTGGTAAATCTGGAAACTTTGAATGCATTTTTCCATGGAAACAATGATAATCAAATTTCAATTTAACATATAGTATGCCTAATGTATAGTACTTTAAATAATCACCGTATTTATTAATTTTCTATGGGATGATGCTTTTCAAATTCCAGCTTGGTATCTGTGAACCCGTAAGTCCAACCTCCCCTTTATTTGACTTTGACAGAGGAACTGGGCTCCACTCTTCCCATTAGCAGTGGGAGTGAGCACCTTACCTTGCTCTTAGCATCCGCAGGTGGCAGATGTCTTATGCTTAAGGAGGAAGAGTTCTGGGGGCCCTATGCAGGTGGGGAGTGTGCTCTACTTGGTGATAAGGAGAAGAACGGGAGCAACAGCATAGCTCAGGACTTCTTGCTGTTTAAGTTTCTTAGTTCAGATCAGCTCCTAGTGCTTTTCCTCCCCTCTTTCTTCTAAGAATCCTAGAGACTGATTTACTTGCTTTCTATTACATCATTCCCGATAGCTTCCAGTGCTGGAGAGGGTGTGGAGAAAAGGGAACCCTCCTACGCTATTGGTCGGAATGTAAATTGGTACAGCTACTATGGAGAACAGTATAGAGGTTCCTTAAAAAACTAAAAAGGATATGATCCAGCTATCCCACTCCAGGTCATGTATCTGGGGAAAACCATAATTTGAAAGGATGCATGCACCCCAATGTTCATTGTAGCACTGCTTACAATAGCCAGGACATGGAAGCAACCTAAATGTCCGTCAACAGAGGAATGGATACAGAAGATGTGGTACATACTACACACAATAGAATATTACTCAGCCATAAAAAGAAACAAAATAATGCCATTTGCAAGCAACATGGATGGACCTAGAGATTGTCATACAGAGTGAAGTAAGTCAGAAAGAGAAAGACAAATATAGTATAATATCATTTATATGTGGAATCTAGAAAAATGGTACAGATAAACTTATTTGCAAAGCAGAAATAGAGTCGCAGATGTAGAAAACAAACTTTGGTTACCAAGGGTGGGTGGGACGAATTGGGAGTTTGGGAATGACATATATACACTACTGACACTATGTATAAAATAGATAACTGATGAGAACCTACTGTATAGCACAGGGAACTCTACTCAGTGCTCTGTGGTGACCTAAATGGGAAGGGAATCTAAAAAAGAGTGGATATATGTATATGTATAACCGATTCACTTTGCTGTACAGCAGAAACTAACACAACATTGTAAAGCAACTATACTGCAATAAAAATTAATTTAAAAAACAAGGTATCAATTCTTAAACTCACTAGAGACGGGATGAAGTCTTTCCATTTTTCTATACTTTTCTATTTCTAAAGGTAGGACAGTGATTTTTCTATTCTTTTCTTCCCTTCCCTTCTCTTCCCTTCCTTTCCCTTCCCTTCCCTTCTCCTTTCCCCTCCCCTTCCCCCCTCTTCTCTTCTCTCTCCTCGCTCTCTTCTTTCCCTCCACTCCCTCCTGCCTCCCTCCCTTCCTTCCTTCCTCTCCACTGATTGTCTTATTTCTCTTAAAATCAACCTAATTTCTTTTATGCCCTGGGAATTGTTATCTGATATAGTTAATTAAATACTTCAGTTTATTTTTAGTTTTAGGGAAGGTGAGTGGCACCTTTACTGCTTATATAACTAAGACAAATTATAGGTGCTTCTACTAAGTTATAAGCCCTTGATAGGAGGGACTACATCTAATTTTTCTCAGTAATCCCTTTTCACACAATATTGAAATACTCATCAATATCTACTATGTAAATGAATAAAGATTAAAGATCACAGTTCTGACCTCTCTATGGTTATATATCTGTGCAGTCAAAGAGGGTGAAATGCCCTGAAACTTATTTTAAAAATCCCATGAATGCTTGTATATTGCCCACATTCCTAGCCTGCGTATTTAATGCAAGTGTATGTGAAGATTTAAAGTCAAATTTTGCCTTTGGTTTTCTCTTTTACCTTTATTACTGCTTGACTTTCTTGTTACAATATCATCAAACAGTGGAACCATGTAAAGCCGTAAGTGAGGTGTGGTTACTTTAGTAATAATAAGGGCAATATCTGACATTAAATCCTTCTATTCCTTAGAGTAAGATTAAATAAATGAAGGTTGTATACATTAGTTCAAGGATTATAGACTACAACTAGGAATCGTGCATTTTTTTTTTCAGCTGGTTTTTTGACAAATGAACTATAGTTCTTTACTCAGAACAGAATAATTTGCACTATGTCAGTTCTAGCTTTCCTCAAGGATAAGACAGAAATTGTGCAGAAAAGTTCAAGGTAATTTTTTTGTTTTATGTTTCCTTGAGCCTGGTTTGAAGTGTAAAAATAAGATGCCAGGAAGCCCCAAAGTGAAGAACATATTATTCTACAAAATGTTATCTTCAGGTATTTATCAGTTTTGGGCCCTAGCCATTCTAAACTATTTGCTATTTTTTTATCTTCTTAGACCAAATGTCCTTTAAATAATTCTTCAAGTTATCGAAAATACAACTGTGAGAGAATCCTAAATAGTAATTTTGAGAGAAAGTTAGAATAATATGTAAGGAAACATTTTATTAAAGATCTTGGTTAATTCTTAGTCCTTTTTCTTTTTTTTTAAAAGAAAGCTGGCATTTTAATGACTTGAGTGGTATTAATTATCTACTTCTTATGTTACGGTTCAGGATTCTTTAAACATCCATTAGGGCACAAATTATTTAGACACTCAGTATTTCAAAAGAGGAACTTAGCTCTATTTGCTTTATTAAAACTCGACTCATTTTTGTCATAGATTTTATAAAAATTCTTGTGTCCCTTCTATCACTGTTGGATCAGTTATGTTTGGGAAAAATTTGTTTGTAATTGTGCTTGGAGTGGAATACCTATAGTACAGGTTCCCAGGTACTAATTCCCAAATACTAGTGCCCAAGTTGGAAGTTTATATGTAGGTGCCAAATATAGAATGCAGCTTTTGCCTGCATTTTCCCTGAGCATATTTTAATTAGACTCGTGACCTTATTCTGCACTACGGCAATAGTCCCTAAATGCCATCTAGTAGTCTCCCAGACCATACCTTTCTCTCTTTTGTTGCTAATGCTAGAGTACACTTTCTAAGAACATAAATCTGAACATGACATTCTTCTATGTTAATCCTTGAATGAATCTCCAATGGTGGAGATTGTTGTTGAGAGTTCCAGTTCATTCAAAATTTCAGTCCTTTGTGACCTGTTTGTTCCTCTTGGGAGGCTTTTAGGATAGTCTCTTTATCACAGATGTTCTAGAATTTCATGATGAAATGTCATGATGTGGGATTTATTAAAAAAAAATCATTGCGTAGGGTACTTTGTAATCTGGAGATTCGTCCTTCTGTTCTGCATTTTTTTCTGTAGTATTACTGTGTTATATTCCTACTCCCTGTTTTCTCTGTTTTAGAATTAAACAAATTTGAGTTCGTTCACTTTATTTTGTTCATGTATATTTTTCTATTTTCTGAAATAATATATATTTTTCCTTTAAAAGTGGGAATGCATTTAGAAATATCATCTCTCAAGTAAAAAAAAAAAATTCTACCAACATATTATTTTTGTGTATCTGTATCTTAAATGTCCCATAAAATGTCTTCATATTCTAAAAAAAAAAAAAAAAAAGCCTATTTAAGTATTCTAATTTTTAAATCATTTCTTCCCTCTCATCCTTCTTTTGGTCTTTTTTGTTCCACTTTCTGGGTGATTTTCTCAATTTATGTTTCCATTTTGAAATAACCATTTTTTTTAGTAATTATATCTTTAATGTCTAAGAACCCTTTTCTAAGTATTCCTTTTTAATTTTTGTAGTATCTTGATGCAATTTCTGCCATCTCTGGATATTATTCTTAGTTTCTTTGAAGTTATCGTCTGTCTCAGTCATTGTGTCTGATTTTTTTCTTTGTTTACTTGTTGTGCTCCTTTCTTCTGTGCTGGAGATACTTATCAAATGTCTGTTGACTTTTGGCTGCCCATTCATATTAAAAAATGAGGTTATAAAATGATTATTGAAAACTCTGTTTGTTGGCTAGTAGTTTTCATGGTAGAGCAGTATTAATCAAACTTACTGGGAAATACACATGACTGTGTACGTCTTATATCTGAGGCCATTTAGTTCATCCAGACAGGGATTCTCCAACATTTTTGCTTGGGGATATAAGCGTGGCAGGCAGTGTAGGAGGTAGGTGAGGATAGAGTGCTTGGAGAGTGGATGTCCTACTATTTGGGATGTAGATTTTCACCCCCAGCCTCCTCTGACCCTGGAGCCAATTCCATTTCTCTTAAGACTATATCTCCCTTGGGGCTTGGTAGAAGTAGTGGCCTGACTCTGCAGCGTGCAGAGGGAGGATGTAGGAGTGTAAAGGCGCTTTATACAAAATTTCAGGCCATGACCTTTTTTTAAATGTCTAATAACAGCACCTCTTCTGTACATGCCTTATATTTTTCGTTTCTGAACATATCAGGGGTTTGCAGGACATAATAGATTGCTTTTCGTTGCTTCTGCTCTCAGGTTTGACCTCCCTCTGTTCTCCTAAGTCATGTACTATTCTTTCAGCCATTTTGTGTTTTCATATTTTAAAGTTTGTAGTTAAATCTTCTCCTTGATCTCTTTGTAGCCAGAGTATTTTTGTTTATTGTGCTTGTTTGGGGGAATTTGAAAAGGAGGAGAAAATGCATTACACTACAGTCTTGAAACTTTAAATCCATTGAAAATGCATTCATGCATTTATTCATTTAATTTTTAATTTTATTCTCTTGAGTAGCTATAACATACATATACTTCACGATATAAAAATATATTCAAACTATTCATCGAGAAGTCTTGCTCTCGTTCTTGAATCCATTGGTTTAGGACATCTCCCCCAAGCCCTACAGGGATTCACTTTTATTAATATCTTTTATATATCCCCTGTATTTATTTATGTAAATATTAATAACTATAAATATATATTTATTTATAGGCATACCCTATTTACTTTGCCTTTTGGCTTAACAGTTTCTCTGGATATCTTTACCTGAAAACACTTTAAAAGCTACAAACCACTATATATCATAAAGTGATTTGTATTAATTTAGAGTTTAGAATTAGTTCTTAAACACTTGCAATCACATTTTTATGAAATTCAAGGATTATCCTGGGGATTGTGCAGAAGATTGGGGAATAAAAGATCAAAGAGGCAGGGGCATGGAGGCAGAGTTGAGATGCGTCAAGAGAAGCAACACAGTGTTGAAAGGAAATGAGGAAAATAGAGGTGGGTATTTAGGCCGACTTTCATAAACTGACGAGTATTTCCACACATGGAAAAATTAGTCTAGGTAGTATAGTGTTCAACTACATACAAAACACATACAAAGTAAGCAAAGTAAGTATATGGTGAGTTTTACCATATGCTTCCCGAAATATCTAGTAAATAGCAAAGTTTGCATCAGAAAGTCTTGGCACTTCTAAAAGAGAACACACATCTGTACACGTCTTGAAAAGTTTTGGTAGCCTCAAGACCATTAAAGGATTTCTGTGGCTTTTATGTAATACATGTATATTCAGCAATAAATATTCATTCAGTGATTCAAAATGAGGATGATGCCTTCAAGGAATTTATTTTCTGAACATCTATATCAACATTATACAAAAACAATTACTCAAAGACTTTGCTGGTTGTAATTCAGTTAGTAATGCTGAGTAAATAGTTCCATCATGCTTCATGTATGTGTAAATGAGAAAGCTCTACTAAAACAGCTTCCTGGTCTACACAACAGAAAAAACAACGCAAAAAATATTTGGTGATTTGGAAAAATCCTGCCTGACTGATCTTAAGTTGGGAAGTAATATAATTTTATTTTATATTTTAAAGTTAAAAGAAGTATTTAAATTTAAGTAATTTATTTAAATTATTAAATATTGTGGAAGACTATAACCTCTATACAAACAAAAGATAAAATTAAAACCACTGAACAAAAATAAAAGTACAATCCCATTGCTTAGAAATAACTCGTGCTAAAATCTTGGGTACCTTGTCTCTTTCTACCTCATTAATGCATCTAAACATACTTTAAAGTTTTTCAGTCAAATACTGTATATTGATCTAGAGTCATAAGCTTTTAGCAGGAGGGGTCCTATTAATAATTTTTTCTTATTTTACATATGTACCGACTGAGACCCAAGTGAATTAAATTACTCTCCAGTACTGGGCTCTGATCCTTTATCAAGTGAAGTGGAGGCAAGAGGAGACCTCAGGTTTTCTGATGATCTTTCTGCAGTGTCACTAAACTGCGAGTCACACTATTCCTTTAATTTTTCAGATTGTTAGCAGGTTGCCATGCACACGAATGCCAGACAGTGAAGAGTCAGGCTGCTTGAACACAGTGTGCCGATGCCAGCCACCTGCCTCCCAGCCTGGTGGTGCCAAGAGGCAGGGCCTCCAGGTCAGAGCTGGCCTGTTCAGGGTTGGGTCCCAAAGGCCTCACTGAGATCAGTAGCCTACGAAGGCTATGAAGTGGCCTATGAAGAGCAGAGGCCCTGAGCCAAGCTTTTACCAAGCGTGTCCGCTCAGCCGCCCAGAACAATGGATAGTGCTTTGGAGAAGGCAGTGGGATCAGGAAATAGTTTCTGAGGATTAGTGGGGAATGATAGGGAGTAACCTGCCCTAAGGCCTTTGGAAACCTCTGGTTTCCAGACCAACAGCCCAGGGGGCTGGAGGAAACCAGGCCTTCCTGTGTCTGTCCTCTAATTCTCTGAAAATTAGCAAAATAACAGCATGGTATTTCAGGACTCATTTGGACTTGGGCAGAATAGCCTTTTCTCTTCCCCTTTTTTATTGAAGAATGTAAGTACAATTAAGGCACTCAGGACCTAAGCCTCTACTGAAGGTTTTAGCGATGTGGGGTGGGGGGGTGGGTAGGTGGGGAAAGGAAAAGGAAGGGAAGGAGGAAAAGGTGGGGGTTGTTTTTTTTTAACTTTTGAAACATTCTAAGACTTTTGCCACTCAGTAGACACTTTCAATGCAATGTTTTGGTCAAAACTGCTTACTTTATGGTCTGGGGTGGAAGGCACCTTAGTGAGATACTGACAATAGAAGTGAATGCTAGTATAATCTTCCCCTGTACTCTTTTTCCATCTCTAGTCTTGGAAAGTCTACATTCTACACAGAAGACTGATGTGGAAGAGTATTTTTAAGTGCCAGTTTATCCCAGCAACTGCTGGGTTTTAGAGGAACTCTCAATTAAATACATAGAAATTTCTATGTATTATTTCTCATCAGCTTAATATTAGAATTGAAAGCAATTTTCTAGGGCTGATAGAAATTCATTAGGCCAAATAATTGTACTGCGTTAACAAACTGCATAGTTGATATAGGATTATAGCCAAGTATTGTCGTGTTATTACGTACGTGTTGTAGCTGTTTACAGAATAAATCGAGTGGCAGTTTTACAAATATGGATTAGAATAGAACCAGTGCAGTTGTACATTTAGAGCACTTGTAATACCAAAATAATGGATTGGATATTTTCTTTTCATATATTGCAGAATATGATTATGTCTTGTTTGTTTAAAAAAAGTGAAACGACTTCTACAAAGCACTATAAAAGTAGTTTCAGCCATAGGTTCAGATGAAATAATACTCTAGAAAAGACATGTATAGTCTTGTAGGATTCATCCAATGCCTGGGTGCTAGGTACTACATATAGAGCATAAATTAAGTGTCAATTTGCATTAGATTATAATCTAAATAATAGTTTTGTTGTTTTGTCCCCCTCCAAACTATTGGATTTATCTCCAATTGAGTGTGGCTTAAGGTCATGCAATTTATTTATTTTATTCTGGAATTGATACATCCGAATGAGTGAAGTCTCATTCAAGATAAACACTGATGTATCTTGAATGAGATGACATTGATTCTCGTGATGGTGTTACTGCTCAAAAGTTTGTAACAACTGACTTGCTTCTAGAGCTTTATAACAATCTTTTAACCATTCCCACCGGTGACTGATTTTGATTTTGAGAACTAGCAAAAAGTTGTTTCGAATCAATTCTGGAGAATGATGTGAACACTCAAACTAGGAAATACATAAAGAAGTTAATGAGGCTCTGAGTTTCTTGCTTGACCTGAACACCTTGGTATTTCTTAGGAAGAATGTAAAAATTGCTCGTGAAAAAAAACATTGTTAGAATAAGGGTATAGGATGTCTAAAATTTCTTCTGTGACATTTTCTTTGGAATTGCAAAGTAGAATATTTAAACTAGGATAGTATTTTTTTTCCAAGGGCAGGGTATTATTATAGTTGTAATTTGAAGTAAATACATCCTAGTAGGACAGTACTGTGAAAGTAAAAACACAATAACCATAAATCATTATAAATAGCAGTGGAATACAGTGACTATAAAATGTACACACTGAATCCAGCAAAGACCCTCTATGTACTGTGATGTATACATTCAACCTACCAAAAGGGCAATACTACCTCATCAATTTTGTCACGCAACTAATATGTACCATTAAATGAATGCTATTCAGAGAAAAATTTTGGAATGATTTATCTGAATTGGGAATTTTAATAAACATGTATGGGAGGTTTAAACAGAAACCATCTTCTTCTCAAAATAGCTTTCCCAGCAGCAAACTGAACATTCAAAACTACCGCATTGACTTTAGAACCATGTTACTTAAAATAGCTTACAACTCCTCCCCATTTATGCCAGAAAATAATGGTCCCTTCTTAATAAACTGTTTCGTGGATAAAGGTGGCTGAAAATAAAAATATAGGTTTATTTTAGACAATTTAGAATGAAGCTCCATGTGATGAGATCTACCTGAAGAACTTGTGAGGATTTCACTCATTTGCCGTATCTGTATGTTCTGGTATATTTGTTAAATCAGGATCATTATCACATAGTCACACCTCATAAATATTTGAACTTGCAGTCAAGAGAATGCATATTCTCTCACAATTATTTAAAAGTTAAGAATACTTTTCTCTCTCCACCTACATACAACTCTATAATGATGTCCACATTTGCTTTCTCAAAGTTTCTGCTGTGACCACTGGCAGAAACAGCATAGCAGACCAGATGGTCTGTTGATTTGAGTCGAGAAATTCTTTGGCCCTTATTTAATTCAGTAGTTCTACTCAATCTGCTCAGGAGAGTTTACTGAGAGAACATAAGGATGCTGCTGTTAAGATGAGGTACATTGGCAATGTTTCTGCATTTCTTTCCTACCCTTGGCTGGGCATTGTCGTTAGTTCTCTTATCTCTGTAAACCGTTAAATGAATCATTTAAATAATAAAATCGTTTCTCCATGTGGCATAATATTTTAAAAGATGGCTCTATGATTAAATCCTGTTACCTACAGAAAGTTTGTGAAGATCGGAAACAGATTTATCTGTTAACAACTGATGAGAAGTTGACCATTTCATTTGGCTTCTGAAATATTTTGGTGACCCCTGTGGATCTAATGTGGAAGGGTTGGAATGAGTAGGAGCAAAGTCCTAAACAAATGCACGGACTGTCTTTGGAACTGGATGTTTATATCAGAAGTTGCCGTGACAAACACCATCTCTGAAGAGCTCCTTCGTGAGCTCACCTCCTTCTAGTGTTGCCTGCAGCAATTCCATGGTACCCCCATTTTGTATGAGAAAACTTTTATGTCAGGTACAGTTTTCTTCACAGTCGGTCCTGATATCTAGAATGAAACTTGGAAGATAATCCTAAATAGAGTTTCTCTTCGGTAAGGTTAGCAGACTCTGAATTGGAGAAAATAAAAATGAGTAAAGATATTTGCCTTGAATTATTTGTTGGAATTTCAACTTACTGACTCCCTGGGTCTCCTTCCTTTTCTTTATTGTCATTAGTTATTTGTTATTTGTCTGTCTGTGGTATGAGAGTTGGTACATATAAACAATATTACATTATTGTGTCAATCCCAGTATTAAAAAATACCTCATTTATAGAAATATTGGAGTTAAGCCTGTTTGGAGAATATGGTGTTCTAATAAACTGAAATTTTTTATTAACTGTAAGAAAACTCTTTCATGTAGAAAAACTGTCTTGGACAGAGTAGTTCACCTGAAATAATGAATGCCTGGCACCACACCTGAAACAGAAAGGGTATTCATCTATAATTAATAGCGAAAGGGGCCCTATTTTTTTTTTTTTTTTTTTTTTTTTGCGGTACGCGGGCCTCTCACTGTTGTGGCCTCTCCCGTTGCGGAGCACAGGCTGTGGACGCGCAGGCTCAGCGGCCATGGCTCACGGGCCTAGCCGCTCCACGGCATGTGGGATCTTCCCGGAACGGGGCATGAACCCGTGTCCCCTGCATCAGCAGGCGGACTCTCAACCACTGCGCCACCAGGGAAGCCCTGGGCCCTATTTTTAAGGATGTCTTCATGTGACCCTCACTCTTGTTTAACAATTTGGCTAGGTATAGAATTCTAAGTTCAAAATAATTTTACTCTCAGAACTTTGAATATATTAATCTATTGTGGTAGACTAATGGTATATTCAAAGCATGGACTATTTCTCTTATTGTTGGGGTTATGATATTTCACTAAAATATGTTTTAAAATTGTCTTAAAAACCCCACTGTTCCTGCTCTGTACTTGGTAGGTTCATTTAATCTCAAGTTCACAGTCTTTTCTTCAGCTAAGAGAACATAACGTGTTTCATTATTTTCTCTCTTCTGTTTTTCCCTTCTGGGCCCAAATTTTGCCAAGCATTATGTCAGCCTTGTGGTTTTGGGCTAGTTAACCTCTAACATCTTTGATCATCAATTGCATTATTATAAAGTGGAAATTATAATCCCCAGGAGGCTAGTACCCAAAATGGTAATTATTTTTTCTCCTGCAGATACCTTGTTCCTCTGAGCTTATCATTTTGATCAAGGCACTTGAATCTAAATACAGACTTCTGGCTCTTAAAGTGATGTCTGGGCTGTTTTTAGCATGAAGGTTATTGGACATGACTCTGGTCTTCCTCAAGGTAGCACTGGCTCATTTCTGAAGGCTTCTTTGGAGTAGTAGCTACACTCTTTGAGTGTAGCTGTGTTATATGGCAAATACAGAGAAAAGAGTCAAAGTATATGTTGAAATGGGAGATAGAATGTTAAATAACAAGGTGACCCCATTTGTTATAAGGTAGAAGTCTATACAAGAAAGCTGTGGAATCTATAGTATTTCTGTATGGATTCAGCTGATGAATGCCTGCCAGATTAATCTTCCCAGAAGAAGAGCTCTGGTCATGTCACCGCTTCTTAAAAATCTTCAATGGATCCCCATTGCCTACAAAGTTAACATCAAGTTCTTAAACTTAATTTTCAAGTTGTCCAAAACACTGGCTCCAGTGAAACTTTCCAATCTTATATCCTACTATTCTCTACATACTCATTCTAATTAAAATACATTATTCTGTTTCCCAAATCTATCCCATGCTGTTCCCTTTGCCTAGAATTCTCCCTGCCTCCTATTTATTCTAGTGAAATCCTTCTCTTTTACGGTCCAACTCCAGAGCTTCTTCCTTTGCAAAGCCTCTGGCAATCTCTGCACAGAATTTGTACATCTCTTATAGCACCTAACATACTGCAGTGAAGTGACTTTAGGTAGAAGCTACGTCATATTCATCTGTGATTTACTAAGGTCTAACGATGCCTCTTTTGTAACCTGTGTTTGGTAAATATGGTTGAATGATTAAAAGAATGGATGCATTATAGTAATGCTGCATTGTAATGTTTTACATGGAGGAAAATAGATTTGGAGATTGTTTTGTTTTCTTTTGTTTTTTGATGGAGCTGACTGGTGACCAAAATTGTGCCTTGTTGACTATTTTGATTAGAGATTTAAAAAAAAATCATTTATATGATCACTTCTTGATTTTTATAAATAGCTATATGCACTTGCTAATGAGACAGGAATACGGTCAGATATTTGGGAAATATTTACTCAGCTTTTAATCCTTCTCCTTTTAAAAGTCTTTATGAAGAAAAATGAAAATCAGATATAATACTGCTTGTGACTGAAAATATTGTGCATTTTAATGAAATTTCTTATACCATCTAACTTGTTTTGCCTGTGGACATAGTTTGGAACTAAACTGACTTGTTGCTTGGGATTAACCATAATAAATCTGCTGAGAGTTGCGTTCTATTTCAAAATGCATCCTCTCTTCTAACTTCTTTTCCACTGATGAAATTGAAGATATGAAATATCTTATTCTTTAAGTTGCAGCATTCCCTGTAACTGAGTATGTAACTTTTATAAATGCACTAGCAGTTTCTTGATGGCTGTGAAGAAGCAGAGTAGAGCAAGACATTACATGGTAATTTGTTATGTGTGACTTATAATATTTGGGGAAAGAGCAGCTATAATTTTGTGTCTTCAGTCAGCAGGGTGGCCTTGATTTGTGGCAAGTCAACATATTCCTCTGAATTTTTGCGATGATGACAGTATTTAAGAGGAAAACACTTAAGTCTTCTGGAAAGAACTTTTAAATTGTAGCGACTTACATCTAATCATCCCTCTGATATCGTACAAATATTTTTGTTTCTTTCAGGAAATGAGTGTGTTTTCAAGTTTACGTTAGTTTTTCCCCCCATGTAAATGGAAAAATACTTAAAGACCATTTTGTACAACTACCTCACTTTGCAGAGAAGGATAGATGCTCTGAGAGTTGGTAGAGGACCTGGGACCAAAACTCAAGTCTTCCAACTTAATGCTAACAGTATTAACAACAACACATAATAGCAGCTAATATGTATAATATTTTCATATACTCTTATTATAAGGAAACTGAGGCACCGAGAAATAGCTTGCTCGAGATCACACTATCAGGGCTTCTCTGGTGGCGCAGTGGTTGAGAATCTGCCTGCCAATGCAGGGGACACGGGTTCGAGCCGTGGTCGGAAGATCCCACGTGCTGCGGAGCAACTAAGCCCGAGCGCCACAACTACTGAACCTGCGCTTTAGAGCCGCGAGCCACAACTACTGAAGCCCACGCACCTAGAGACAGTGCTCCACGACAAGAGAAGCCACCGCAATGAGAAGCCCGTGCACCACAACAAAGAGTAGCCCCTGTTCACTGCGACTAGAGAAAGCCTGCGCACAGCAACGAAGACCCAACGCAGCCAAAAATAAATAAATAAATAAATTTACTAAAAAAAAAAAAAAATTATAACCTGTGACTTCAAGAAAAAAAAAAGGTCACTATCAAGTGGTAGAGTTGGGGTTCACAAATAGGTTGTCTTCCTTTGAGTTTCTCAGTATAACCCAGAGATGTGGTAATATGTGGTTTCACTTTTTAAAGGAAGCTTTTGAGTGCATTTAAGTGCCCTAAGAAAATTTAAAGGAAGCTTTTGAGTGCATTTAAGTGCCCTAAGAAAATTAGGATTAACTTTAAACCTAATATCACAACATGAGTATTAGTAATAGTTTTGTAAATGTCAGTTCATCTAATTGCAGAGCATACCTAAGTTATAATTCATAGATAGAAAAAATTCTATTATTGGGCTGAATAAAAATTTCTTATTTAAAATAAAAATATGATAGAAATTGAAATTGGGTTAAACCTTTCATAGTTTATAAATTGAATTCAATGTAATTCATTTCAAACTCTGGGTACTAATATAGAATTGATTATAATGCATAAGTACATATGAGATCACCTAATCATGTATATTCACAGGGAGGCAAAACAAGTATGATTTTCAGCACCAGTAAAGAAGGAAACTCCCTCAAATAAGAAAAGCTCCACTTTATTCAATTTATCTAAAATGTTTACAGTCAGAAAATCTATTAAGAAGTTGTCAATTTTAATGTTTTTTACATTTACATTTTACTATTTGTCCCACCTATTTTATGTTCCTTATTTCTTGTTTCCTGCTGCCTTTTGGACTAATGAAGTATTTTTAAATTATGTAACTATTTCACTCTATTAGCTTGTAGGTTTACACTATTTTACTATTCCTTTTGTGATTATCCTAGACTTTGTAACATGCATCCTTGACTCCTTGAAGTGGTACTGTTATCACTACTCAGACCAGTTGACTCTATTATTGCCCTTCCATCCTTTGTGTTAATGTTGTCGTATATTTTAATTCTACACATATTTTAAACTTCATAAGGCATTAATATGTTTATTCAAAATTCATTTTGAATTACCAGTATATTTACCTTTTTCATTTCTCTTCCTTGCATTCTGCATTTAAAAAAAAAATCTGGAATCAATTTTCTTTTGCCTGAAGAATTCCCTCTTGTACTTATTTTAAAGCTGTTCTGCTAGTGACAGATTATCTCTGGTTTTCTTCCTGTGTCTCTGTTTTGAAGGGTATTTTCACTGGGTGTAACATGCTAGGTTGGCTTTACTTTCTATTAACATTTTACAGTTGTCTTTTCATTGTATTCTGACTTCTATCATTTCTGTTAAAACATTATCTGTCAATCTTATTACTGATTTTTCAAAGATAGTTTGCTCTCTCAGGCTGCTTCTAAGATTTTCCTTTGTCTTTAGGTGAGCCTAGTTATTATTATTATTTTAAAATATTTATCTGCTTGGCATGCGTAGTGCTTCTTAATTCTTTGACTTAATGGCGTTCCTCAGTTTTGGAGTATCTTGACCATATGAAGAAAGTTATTTAAATATTGCTTTTTCCCAGTTCTTTCTCTGCTGACCTCATGATCTTTTTTCTTTGCCTCATATATACCTTTTGCTCTTTTTTCCTTTTTCTTTGCTCTTCTTATATCAATCTGAATGTTTTTACTGTGATATTCCAGTTCACTAATCTTCTCTTTGGCTATATCCAACCTGCTATTAAAGCCATATTTTGAGGTTTTTGTTTTATTATTGTACTTTTCACTTCTAGAATATCTATTTTATTTATTTTTATAGATCTGAGTTCTTTTGTGAATTCTCCATTTTGTCATTTATTTTCTTGAACACATTAGTTACAATTATTTTGAAGTCCATATCTGATCCAATATCTAGATCTTTTTGTATGGTCTTTCCTCCCCTCTCCCTCTGCCCTGTTTTTTTTTTGTATGCCAGTTGATTTTTTAAATCAAATGTTGGAAATTGCATACAAAAATTGAAGAAGTTTTAAAGAAGTCACCTTCGTCCTGAGGCTGTTCACTCTAGTCTCTGATTGGATGGATAACCTCAATCCATTCATAAGAGTATCTGAGATGACCAAAGACAACTGCCACAAGGAGGAATAATGGGTGGTATAGTTTAATGGTAGAAGATTTAAAGCTAGGAAAATTTAGAAAAGAGGAAGGAGATATATCTAAAAATAGCAATGAGGGTCAAGAAGAACCTCTGCCCACCTCTGGGCCATGGGAAGTGTGGAACAGTGATCTTCAGTGATAGTGAGAGTTCAGTTAGAATGAAGGCAAAGTTGAGAGAAGAGATTAAATTTTGTGGGATTTTGTTCATGATTAATTGTGAGATCCAGAGGCATAGTAAAAGGATTTCAGCAGTTGGGAAAGTGTGGGGTGACAAGGAGGTGATGTACTGATCCAGAGAATATGGGGCCTGAGGATGGATGACCTGGGAGTTCTGGGCTTGGAGTAGCTGACGTAAACAGGGAAAAGTGCATAAAGAGATTATTTTGAGGAACTCTCAGACAGATACTCATGGTGAAACTGTAAGGAGGGAGAATCTTTCTACCAGGACACAAATTTCTGTATTCTCCTATTAGCTATTCTGATAACAGTGTGGAAGAGGAGGTGTGTGAAGATCTGAAGCTTCCGCTTAATTCCTAGAATGAACTATAAGAGAAGAAAATAAGTGGATTGATTTTGGAGATATTTGCAAAGTAAAATTAGCAAGACTTGGTGATAGAATGGATATAAGGTGTGAACAATGAGGCATGTCCAAAATTACACCCAAATTTCTGGCTGTTGCAGCTGAATAGATGGATGGTAGTGCCATTCACTGAGCTAGAAACACTAGAAGAAGACCAGATTTTGGTGTCAGATGGTGACATTGTGAGTTTGACTTGGACTTTTTGAGTTTAAGGTGCATTTGAGTCATCCAAATGGGGATATCAAATATCCAATTAAATACATGTGTCTGTTGCTTCACAGAGATATCTGACCAGGAGATGTGAGTTTGTTGGCATCTGCTTATACGGTGGTAATTGAAGTTTTTGGACAGAGTGAGCTGGCCAAATGAGAGTCAACAGGGAGAAGCTAGCCAAGAATGTTCACATATGCTGAAGGGCAAATAGAAAGGAGGATGAAAATGTTCATTTTACTTAGCTTCAAGGAGATCATTGGTAAGAGGGTTGGATTAAGTCCTTCAGAGTAGAAGCCTTAGATTATAGTTGGAGAAGTTTGTTGTTAAAAGAAAAAATGATATTTTAGCTGGAGAGACATTTTAGTATCTTTTATTTTTAAATCTAGGGGCTTCAGTATGTTTAAAAGCCAGTGAGAGAAATCTGGTTGAAAAAAGATTAAATATACAGAAGAAAGAAAAGAGCTCTTAGGAAACTGGAGAGAAAGGGGGGGATGTATTAGTTTCCTATTGTTGCTGTGACAAACTACAGCAAAAATTAGTAGATCAAAACAAGACACATTTATTAACTTACAATTTTGGAAATCTGAAACCAGGTCATTGGGCTAAAATCAAGGTGTCAGCCTTTTTCCTTCTGGAGACTCCATCTACTTGCCTTTTCTAGCATCTGGCTCTTGGTCCCACATCACTGACCCCTGCTTCTGTTTTTACATCTCTTTATTTCTGTTTCCGTTGGCACATCACTTTTTCTGACGCTGACCCTCCCTGCCTTCGCCTTGTAAGAACCCTTGTGAATATCTTGAGACCACCTGTATAATTCAGGATGATCTTCGGTTATCAAGATCTTTAACTTAATCACATCTGCAAAGCCCTTTTTATCATGTAAGGTAATATATACAGAGCCACAGATTCCGGGGATTAGGATGTGGACTTTTTTTTTTTTTTCATGGAGGGTAGCGTTATTCAGCCTGCCAAGGATAGAAAGGAGCATTTTCTAATTTAATTGGAAACAAGGAAGGTAGAACATGTGCAAGACATGGGTATGTCTGTAAAAATATATTTTGGGGCTCATATTACATATTTTCTCTTTAAAATGGAGTTGTTGCACTTGCTTGAGGGGAGAGGCAGACAGGAAATTCAGGGAAGAAAGTCCTAACTTAACAACTAGAGCACTCCTTCATTTAGCCAATAGTTAACAAGAACCTGCTGGGAACCTGATGGGTACAGGGGTACAAAGTTATAAACACACAGCAGTTATTATCTTTCTATACACAGTTAGAGGTTTTCAAGGTGTGCTAAATGACCATTTGACCAGAGGTGTTTAAAAAGGATTCCTGGGTACTAAGTTACAGATGACCTCACAGATAATGCTAATATTTACTGATTGTTATCAGTAATGTGTACTTCCTAAAAACAATATATTTTAAAGAAATGGGTAACATATCATAGAATGCATTAAATGCTAATACCAGAGATAATTGCTCAGAAGTAAGGAGTGTAGTAAGTATTAAGGAGTCCTTGTCAATATTTGAGCAGTCAGAGCCATGACACTCTACTTTTACTAAGTACTTGAACTTTAACTTGAATAGTCTTATAGTTCTTTGCATTTTAAGTTTTACATGAATAATACATGAACTATAAATATTATAAAAAAATAAATACATTAAAAATAACCACTTGGTGATCACAGGTCTCCTCAATCTCACTTTCTTCCCTAGAGATCAAGATTGTTAAAAATTTGGCATGGATTCTTTTAGGTTTTTTTTTTTCTTATGGGTTTACTGACACATGTGTATATATGAAACTATATTTTCTTTGTTTTTTACACAAATGGGGTCATACTAAATTATTGCTCTATAGTTAAAAAAGTTCAACATTATGTTTTTGCAATCTTTTTTGTTAATCGTATGTTAGTTCTGTCAGTTGCTACCTACTAGTCCATAGACTGAATGCATTATATCTTATTAATATGTAACCATTTTCAATACATCAATTGTTTCCAAATTTTTCTCTTGTAAGCAATGATACAGTGAACATTCTTCCAGATGCCTTTCTAATGTTTATGCTAGTTAGTCTAGAGAATCAGGAAAGGAGTAGTTATATCAAAAGGCGTGGCTTCTCAAGGTTTTTATAGACGCTGCCAGATTTCATTCCTTAAAGTCTATTCCCATTTATTCTACTTTCTTTTATGTCTGACAGTACCACTTTCTTCCTAACACTTGTGCCAGCATTTGACATTCTCAATATTTAAAAGTTTTTCCAGTAGTGAAAGTGCCTTATTTTAATGTATGTTTCTTTTGTTACTAGTGAGACTGAATATTTTTTTCAACTTTTTATATTCAGTGGTGTAGTATGTTTGTTCATATGTATGTGAATTGTGTGTTCGTATCTGCCTTTTGGTTCATTTTTATTTTGAGAGGTATATATTTTTTCTGTTAATTTTTAGGAACTCTTTGTATATTCTAAGTATTAGTCCTCTCTTAAATATGTTGTACACATATTCTCTCAATCTGTGCCTGGTGTTCGAATTTTATATATGGAATCTATCATACTATAAACATTAAAATATTTATAAGTTTAATTTGTTGAATTTTTTTATGGCTTCTAGGTCTAGATTATTAAAATTCTTTGGTTATTTTTTCTAACGTATGTAAATTAGTTAAATTAGTTAAATTTTGGGAATTTCTTTTTAGTTTTCTAATTTTGGAGTCCATTTTAGTATCAGGTTAAAGAATATCCTTTGTGTACTCAAATGGGTAGAGTCAGTCTTTTTTGAGTATCTCATCCTTTCTCCCTTGATTTTCAGTACCAACTGTTGCATATACACATGGATCTGTAGGTAACTTTTTAAAAATTGGATGGCTGCCTTTTTATATTATGTTAGGTATGTCAGGTATAGAAAGACACTCCTCATTGATCTTGTTCTTCTAACTTTCTTGGCTATAATTATTTTCTTTACTCTGAAACAGTTTGAAAAGCAGAGACATCATCTGTTCCTTAAAGAGTATGTAGAATTTCTCTGTAAAACAAACTATCTGTACTGGCCCACCTTTTTGGGGAATAGCTCTTTGACAACTTGCTCTCTTTCTTCTATCGTAATTAATGTCTTTGAATTTTCTGTTTGCTGGATTCAATATGTATAAATTATATTGTCCTACAGAATTATCATTTTCATCCAGATTTTATTTACATAAAGTTGTGGGAAGTATTTTCTTAATATTCTTTTAATTGCTTCTTCATTTCTCTAGTATTATTTCTTGTATTATATATTGTTACTTTCCCTTTTTTCGCCCTTGATTTGTTTCACAATTTATCTATTTTATTTTTTTCCCCCAAACATCAGATCTTGGATTTATTTATTAGTTCTACATTTTGCTTTTTTTCCAAGTTTTAATTTCTACTTTTATTTTTACTAAATTTCTTCTTTCTGCTTTCCTCAGATTTTACTTAACGATATTTTCTAAATTTTGGATACCAATGAATTTATTTTCATTCTTGTTTATTAATAGATATGTGTTTAAGGCTATGAATTATAGCGTGAGCACTGTTAGCTGTAAAAGATGTGATGTGTAGTGTTTTCATTAAGTTCATTATTCTTATTTGTAGTAGTATTATTATGTAGATATTCTGCAATTTCAACTTTTATTTTTTTCTTTGGAGAGTTATGTAAAGAGTCTTAAAATTTTTCCTAACCCCAGATTTTATTAGTAATTTTTCATTTTATTGTACTATGATCAGAAACTGTTGTCTGCATTCTTTCCACTATTAGAATTTATTGGGATTTTATCTGTGACTTAAAATGTGACCAAGTTTTTTTTTTAACCTTTTAATTTAAAAAAAAATTTATTTATTTTATTTTTGGCTGCATTGGGTCTTCGTTGCTGCTCACGAACTTTTCTCTAGTTTCAGCGAGCAGGGGCTACTCTTCATTGCGGTGTGTGGGCTTCTCATTGCAGTGACTTCTCTTGTGCGGAGCACAGGCTCTAGGCACGTGGGCTTCAGTAGTTTGTAGCACGCAGGCTCAGTAGCTGTGGCTCGCGGGCTCTAGAGCGCAGGCTCAGTAGTTGTGGTGCACGGGCTTAGTTGCTCCGCGGCATGTGGGATCTTCCCAGACCAGGGCTTGAACCCGTGTCCGCTGCATTGGCAGGTGGATTCTTAACCACTGCGCCACCAGGGAAGCCCTAAGCATTTTCTTAAAGAGAAGTTATATTCTCTGACTTAACATTAGAATTCGAAATGTAACAGTTAAATCTATTTTGTTGTTTATATTAGCCTATTTATATTTTTCATATTTATATCTACTTTTTAATACACCTGTTCATCATGGTTTGAGAGGGTTGGATAGTAGTCTATTAATAGTGTGTCTATATCTGATTTTCCTTATATTTCCTATACCTATGTGTATTGTATGACACCTAGACATTCATAACCAATATATTTTTTATTGTGAATCACATCTTTTAGTATTAAAGTTTTCTTCATTGCTTGTTTAGTGCTTTTCTGTCCTGAGTTCAGTCTTGCATGATATTGACCACTGTATTCTTTCCTTCCCTCCTTCCCTCTGTTCTTTCTCCGTCCCTCCTTTCTTTTTTTTCTTTCTCGCCCCCCACCCCCCGCCTTGCCCCCACCACATTCTTTGTTTTCAAACTTTCTCAGTCACTGGGTTATAGGAGTCTCTTTCCCACCGAATAGAGTGGAATCTGCTTTATGATTCATACGGAAAGTTTGTTTTCTTTCAGTAGGTAAGTTTGGCTCTCTAACATTTATTGAGATAACATAAAAGTTTGGTGTTAATACTGTTATACTATTTTATATTATGTTTTAAAATTTATAGGTTTTGAAGAAAATTTACAAGGTGTTCTGCCTTCTTAGTGTTGTGTTCTTTTAATTAGAAAGGTTTATATTTCTGTTACCATTATGGCTATAACTACATGGAAACCCTTAAACCTCTTATTTCTTTAAACCTTATCTGTTAATCCTCTCTAAGGAGCAATAATAAAATTAATATTTTTCTTCTTCCTCCTCCATTTTCTACCAGCTGATTTTAGCATTACAAAATGATTTAGTTAAATTCTCCTGTGATTTATCAGTTTTAAAATAATATCTTTTGATCTCAGTAACATTCCATGTTTTTCCTCCTTCAGCTTTTATCTTTCCATGTTTCTTTTATCATTTCTGCATGTTAAGGCTTATATTACTTATACTTTATTATAGCAGCATAATTACATAGGGATTTAGTCCCATAATTAGTTTTGGTATTTATTATAGTCCTTTTACTTTCAATTTTCCAGCTGGCTCTCGGATGATTGCAATTTATCTCCTAGTAAATTCCTCAAGAAGGTTCCACGGGAACAAGATTTTATGTGCTTTCATATGTTCAAAACTTTTGAATATTGTCTGTTACCTTTACAGTCAATGAGTTTTGCTAGATTTAAAAATCTCATTTCTATTTTCTTTCCCCAAGGATTTCATGAGCATTACTCCATCCAGTGGAGTAACTAAAAGACAGTGGGGTCCACTGAAACTTGTTGAATGTTATTGTGGAGAAATACTGCAACAGATTGATTTCTCCCTTATGAGCTACTGGGGCTTTTTTGCCTTGATGTCCAAAGCATTCTGTAAATTTCAAGTCCAGTAAAGTAGGGCATTTTACCGTTGACTATTAAAATGAGTTTCTCTGGGGATGTGTGCCCTTCAATATGTATTTTATTTTATTTTTTAAGCATTAAAATAGTGTTTCAGATTTATTAGTAGTAAATTTGGAATAGGGAAATCAATATAGACCATAAGGAAAACTTGAACTTTCTATTCGTTTCCCAGCTACCCACTCACTTTTCACACAAAACAGACCTTGACTCCCACATCTGAGTGAAATGGGTCTGCAGAATCTTTCGGGGAATGATAGGGTACCAGTGGCCAGCCTCAAACCTTGTCAGGTCTGAAAATAAGATTACAAGAAGGAAATAACATTTCAGTCTTGTCTTAAGAGACATAACCTAGGTTCAGTTACGACTACGTTTGCCATGTGAGGGTAAAGAGCTCAATGTCCATTTATTGGTCAGTGTGGCAGAAAAGATATGCAAGATGGAGCCAATTGTTTGAGCTAAATTAATACAGTTTTTTTTTTTTAACTCATTGTTACCTATTTTGTAACTTACACATTCTTCTGTAGGGGAAAGAAAGACGGTGGAAGAGTATGAAGAGATTAACTGAGTGTAGTAAAATATGCATCCCTCAATAGAAATATAAGGAATGGAATGATAATTGTCACCCTTTCCCTAAAATCTTGTTTGAAATTTCCCTACTGTTACACTACAACTGAAGCTTTCACATGACTCTATACGGACTTCTACATTCTGTATTTTATAGTTAGAAATACACTAATAAATTTTTACAAAATATCACATATGCTTACTATTGTTCCTAGTGTATTGCTAAATACCTATTAAGCTATGGACAAATTATCAATGAACATTACACAAGTAGCTTAATTCTCCATGTTGGGATTATAGACCAACCCACTACACAACTCTATTCTTATTTTCAGACAGTGGAACTCTTATATTGCTTTTCCCTAAAGTATACTGATGTGTTTTATTTTAGTCATAATCGTATCTACACAGAAAGTATGAAGATGTCCTTCTCTCAAGAGAGTATGAAACACACCTTTAGTGGAATGTTGAACCCTCATTTCAGAGCAAAATAATATATTGCTATCAGAGCCTATTAAGAGAAAAATACTTAAATTCTTTTAGAAGTAAACTTTGTATGGAATGAGTTTCTGATGTGCCCCTCTAATCTTTTTTTTTTAATTGAGATATAGTTGATTCACAATGTTGTGTAAGTTTCAGGTGTACAGCAAAGTGATTTCAGTTATACATATATATCTATATATCTATTTCAGATTTGAGTAGGTATTTTATTATTAAAAGTTTTCTTATATTTTATTTTTATATATTTATTCCTTTCCATTATTTCAATTTTCTTCTGGGGAGATTCCAGTTACACATGTAGAGATCTCCTTTACTTGTCTTTAGTTCTCTGTTTCTAATACTTCTTAAATTTAAAACAGTTTTCTTCTCTCTTTGGTTGCATTTTTTGTATCTGTCATCTATTACCTCGACTTTGATAGATTTCAATACATAGCATTTAAATCTCTGGAGCTCTGCTAGCTAATGTTTCATCTCCTCTTACTGTCTTGGTGTTTCTTCTCTATCCTTTTAATTGTCTGCTTTGTGTGTGAACAGGTACGATTTTGCTTCATTATTTTTTATTCTTGGTTTAATGTATGATCTTAAATTTTATCTGTTCTTTGGCATTACTTTTCTTGCAAGTAGTCCTCATCTGCCATTTGTTGTTCCTGTGTCTTTTCTCCTTTCTTCCCATTCGTAGTATGTTTGTACAGATTCGATGATGGTTCTGTTTTGTTATTCATCTTCAAAGCAGTGGGTTTTTCTTGGAACATATTTATGGGAGATTCATGAGGAAGACAGTCACAGTTTAAGTACTAGGTTAAAAAGACTTTTCCTTTTTTGTGTTTGAATTTTGTTTTCAGCCTTTAATTCTTCTAAGCTAAGGGATATGGGAAGGTGTGAAATTTTTCTTAATATAATGACTTCCCACTGCTACAGAGGTATGGTGTTCCTGCAAAAATGGATTTCTGACCTCCTTTTGTTTCCGTTATTTTTAAAGGATTTTTGTGCCTATGTTCATGGGGGATATTGAGAAACTGGATAATATTTTGATGCCAGTCTGATTCTCATACCTTGCAGGTAAACGATAATTCCTCTCTCATGAAGTGTTAGGAATTTTATCTTTTCTCTTTGAATTTATCACATTTCCCACTATTTGTCTAACATGACTACTTTTTTGTTCAAATTAGCCATTGGGGGGCACTTTTAGTTTAAAATTTGTAACTTTATTCAGCTCAGGGAACTTCTGTCTTTTCTTTCTTTTTTCTTGTGCTTTCTTTTTTTACTCTTTCTGTAACTCATATTCTATGTGTGTTGATCTTTCTAGATTGTTCCTCCATGGTTTCTTTTTCTTTTCATTTCTTTGACTTTTCCCTTCACATTGTGAGAGACATTTTCTCAACTTTATCTTCTATACTGTTTATTAGTTGTTAGCTTTGTTTATTACAGTAATGTTTGGAAGTTCTGGGTTGCCTCATCCTCTACATTCCTTTCCTCTTAAGTATTTATATAGTATTTAAGATGACCTTATATTTTCTCTAAATATACTCTAAACCTAAGTTCTCTGGATCTGTCTTCACCATCTTTTCTCTTATACACAAATTCTGGCTATAATTTCTTGTGCTCTTATCAGTCTAATACCAGTGATTTCTAGCTTCTAGAAATTCTTTTAATTTATGGTATACTGAAGGTACCTTTCTTATATCCCAGCATGGCAAAAAAAAGAAATTATTTCTTCTTTCTTAGCAAGGAAATTATCTCTTTATTTTCTTTCTCTTCCTCCTTCTTCTCCTTCTTGTCATTTTAAGGTTTTGGGGGCATGAAGAAAGTTAGGTGCTTGTTTTCTGTCTGCTTTCTTGATCTAACTATTTTTCTTAAGAGAACCTTAAAGTATATGAAATTTGAAGAGTGTAGATAAGACATTTATCTTTTTATAGCCTATACTTTTGTTAATTTATGTTGGAAGCTCAAATACAGGGAAAAATTATAATTTTATTTATATTTGTTAATGTATTTGACCACTTGAACCTGTGTTTCTACTTCCTTGTCATCTTTGAAATCTTGACTTCCTTCTAATCTGGTAATTTCCATTTCTCTCTAAGACTCATTTCTCTGTTTCTGTTTTCCTTGCTTCTAGTCACTATTCCATAGTTTGTCTTTCACACTGAGGTAAAATTCACATCTTATCAAATATTACTACCCTTGAGGATGAGAGTCAAATTTCTGAGTGTGACATAGAAGGACCATTCTTGTCTGGAAGCTCCTTCCGTGTTTTTCATCTTTGTATATATTTCCATTACTTGGAATTACTTTCATTCTTGGATCTTTTGTCCACTTAGGGAACTTGTCTGCTATCTCATGGTGAAATTAAGCTCTTTCTTTTTTATGGTTCTAGAACTTTATTTATACTCAGTTAAAGAACTTAACATATAGTTGTAGTTATTTCTAAGTGTCCATCTGCCCTCCTGTAGACAGTACAATACATTATGCCTCCTTGATAGGCAGCCATAATGCTCCTAGAAAACTATGTCAGGCGAAGAATACATAGGCACTTGTAAAATACTTGACTGAACTGTAGATTGGTTATATTTGTCATGACTAAGGCTTATAAGTCATTCAGTAATTTCTTTAAAAGAAGAAACTTTCAGAGTTTAAATCAGTAAGAAATCCTAGGGGACTTCCTGGTGGCGCAGTGGTTAAGACTCCACACTCCCAATGCAGAGGGCCCGGGTTCAATCCCTGGTCAGGGAACTAGATCCCACATGCACGCCCCAACTAAAAGTTTGCATGCCGCAACTAAGGAGCCCTCGAGCCACAGCTAAGGAGCTCACCTGCCGCAACTAAGACCTAGCGCAACCAAATAAATAAATTAAATAAATAAATATGAAAAAAAAGAAATCCTACACATTTTTGATGGAAGGAGGGAACTGTCAGAGTAGAGGGGGAGAAATAGGATAGAGGAAGATCAGATCAGGCCCATCAAGTGTAAAGAATGATGGCCTGTCGTATACCTAGAGAAGCAAAAGGTCTTTGAGTAATATGAGCTGATAGAACTAGAGGTACTGAGTTTGTGTCTAAAGATCTAGACTGTTTATTGCTATTAAATGCTATAACCAAATATTTTAAGATTTTTCTAAAACGGGTGTTTTTAGGACAACAGTTAAATTTAGTGTTGACACTACTGACCACTAACAGAACTATGTCAGATAGCAAAAGAATATCCAAATGATCCTGTGAAGAAGACTGTGTGCTTTTGTTCAGAATAAATCATAAGACTAGCAACTGTTAAGACGAGAAAGGGGGCTTGTCCACCATGTAACCGGAGTGACTAATCTTTCCACATTGATTGTGAGTGAACGTGATGCCTACTGTGTACAGAGAGCATCCTGCTAGGTATTCTGGGAGCAGCACAGGAGATGAAATCCTGGGTCCCACACTTAAGGATTATAGTCTCCTTAGGCAAACAACTGGGGCCTATGAAAGGATTTATTAGTTATCAAAGCAGTGTATTAGTGTGTGCAGAGAAAGGTATGAGGAATGGAAAAGTTTAAGTCCTAAAAAAAAAAGTACAAAACAAGGAATGATATAATTTAGATGGAGGAATGACTTCTTGGAGGGGTCAATTTTGATCTGTATCTTTGAGGGAGTTAATGAATATGGAGGGGCAGTGAGCTACCCACAATGGGTAGCACAATAGCACAATATACAGGAGGATAATGGAGGGGCAAACCAAGTTGTGTTTTGTGTAAAGCAGGAGGCTGGTCGATTGGTTGGCTGAAGAAGTATTTGTAGGAATTAGTAATCAAGAAGCATTCTTGTGCCTTACAGCATTTTCCCCCCATGTATAAAGCCACTTGGGGTGACAGAGTGATGGTTAAAGGGAAATTACACATGTCCCTACTTTCAGGGAGCCTACATTCTAAATGATATAAGGTGCTCACACATAGAAAACAGTAGCTGAAGCTTGACTAAACTGGTATATGATGAAGGGTAAAGAGATAGTCTGGAAAAAATGGATATGGTTTGAATCTGTAAAATGGGAGCAAATGATGCCTGCTTTACAGGTTTGTTAGAATAAAATGAAATACCATATGTAAAGTGCCTAACACTTGACAGGCACTCTGTGTTTGTTGTCGCTCCCTCCTTTTCTACCTCTCAGTTCTAAAGTAATATGTGCCAAAAAAAAAAAAAAAGAAAGAAAAAAAAAGGAGAGATGCTTGAAGGATGAGAGATCAGTGAAACTTTCAGAAGAGGTGGGACTGGTCTTGGGCCTTAAAAGGTTTGTGGGTTTTAGAGAGTGAACGTTACGAAAAAAGAGGTGGGACTCAAACGTGCTTCAGGGAGCTCCAAGGAGCTTTTGTTCATGTTGAGTGGGAGAAGAGGTCTGAAAGGCAGGCTTGGAACCTAGACGTTGGCTGGTGCTTAGGTTGCATTCTTCTGCCCAGATTCCACCTTGTACACTGCTTTGACCAAGTGTTGACATGTTGCCATGTGTCAGCTCCTCTGATACGCAGGAGTTATCAACTTTGAATTCCCCATAGCAAACAGCATAGTACTTTACACATACTAAGGCCCTCTACGCATATTTATTAGGTGAGTTAGTAAAACAAATGCTTAGGAACATCAGAAACAAGGGTGGTATGAAGATGACATTTTATGCTAATACTACATCAAATTACACAGTACAATGTGGGAGAGAATATTGTAGAGTAGAATAGTAGAGTATCTTGGAGAGGGCCAGATGTGGTTTTCACCTTGGCTGATTGACTTATGTACTTCGTGGACTTGGATAAGTTTTTGCAATATATACTTGTATCTGAGACCATTTTTAGCCCTCTGCTCTTCTGGCCTCAGTTTCCTCATCTGTTGAATAGCTAGTACCTGCTTCATAGAGTTGTCATGAGGATTCAGTGAAAACTAGCTCAATGCCTGGCTCGTACTGGGTGCTCACTTAAATATTATTAATTATCATCATAATACTTATTATATATTATTTTTTGTGTTATTCTTAATTCACATTGAAACTTCGATATGCATATTTTGAGTGACAAAATTCACTCTTGTTCTATCAAAGTGCTGAGCAAAGAACAAGATAATGTACAGTGCTATTCTATAGTATTGCATTGTTGACCTTGCTATATTGTTTGCAACCCTGTTATATCAAAATTTAATTTGTAGGACTTCCCTGGTGGCGCAATGGTTGGGGGTCCGTCTGCCGGTGCAGGGGACGCGGGTTTGTGCCCCGGTCCGGGAAGATCCCACATGCCACGGAGCGGCTGGGCCCGTGAGCCATGGCCGCTGAGCCTGCGCGCCCGGAGCCTGTGCTCCGCAACGGGAGAGGCCACAACAGGGAGAGGCCACAACAGTGAGAGGCCTGCGTACTGCAAAAAAAAAAAAAAAAAAAAAAAATTAATTAATTTGTAAATAATGATCTGTGACACAGTCTGAGGAGAATGCATCTTAGGCCCAGTCCTCTGCAGGAGCAGTTCATGGAGTATTTTTCATCACCTGCCTTGGGCTCTTCCAGACCGTACACAAAACGGATATCCTTGATCCTCATAGCAATCCCCCAATTGTTGGCCATAGCTTTTTAATCCCCATTTAGCAGCAGCTGAAGAAATTAAGGCTCAGGTGACAAGGTTAGTGAGTGGTACAAGCCATTTATAATAATGGTTAAAAAAAAAAAAAAAAGCATGGGCTCAAGTTAAATTTTAAATCATTGTCTACAATAACTAGGAAGTGAGATAAAGCACAGTCACTAGGAACACGTGGAAAAGATCACTGAAAAATGAGACTCTGCCTGTTATTAAGTGTGAGTGTTGTCTCATTAGTCTTTCAGCCTGCTGACTGTGAAAAGTGTATTTGAGTTTTTTTCAAAGACCTTTTTGGCAACATAGAGTCACAAAATGCCACATTTCGCTCTTATGGTTTTCACTGAAAATTTATAAACTTCAACTTTCACGAGTTCCAAAGAGATGACCTATCATACTTCAGCAGTTCATTGTAGAATAGTTTTTAAGGACAGGTATGTTGCACTGTAATGAATATAGAGCCTGGACATTGTTTTGACTTGAAGGATGCATTTTAGTATTTAAAAAGCTCTATCATGTGATGTAAAACAGCGTCTCTGACTCCCCATTCGCCTAGACTTCAAAACTTGCAGTCAGCTTTGAGAACCTCACTCTGTATCTCCATCAGTTATCAAGTTCTGCATATTCTTTTCTCTTACTCACTTTTCAAAGCAAATGTCGTTTCCTCCTTGAAGCCTGCCATGATCTCACCTCTGATATGTAGTTTCTTCTAACTTGGTGCACCCCTGGTACTTGGCATTTAATCACAGTGAGACTCAGCCCTTTACTGAATGTGATTTTTAATTTAAAAATGAGTATCTCTATTCCACTATGAGGCAGTGACCATATCTTACTCATTAGCATGTACTTATCACCTAACACACTGCCTGGCACATAGTGGGTTCTTTGCCTCATGATTTAGTGGAATGAATTGCTTTGATTGTGGTGGAACCCTTTCTGAGACCAGAGATAACACTTCTTTGTAATATTCAAAGCCTAAATTGAGAAAAGAAGAAAGAAAAATTGTAGATAATAAACTTGAAATTATGTAGTAACCATGGGCTTTGTTATTGTGTGCCTGCCAAAAAAGTGACTCAAGGTTAAACCAAAATCTTTTCCTTCACAAATGGTGACTCCCCTCCCAGTATTAGTAGATTTTTGTTGGTAGTTTTATTTTAAAAGACCATGATAAACCTAGTAGGATAAGAATAAAATGAATGCCCACAAATTAGATCTGCCTGTGACTTTTTTACTAAGTGAATTCCCCCCCAGCTGCCATTGTGAGCGAGCTGTGTAGGTTTTGAAATTCAAAGTAGGGAACCCTAGAGTTTGTAGTGTCTCTTTTTTTCTTTTGAGGAATATGAGATCACCGTGCATATAAAACACACCCAAATGAACTCTGCCCAGTAGCAGTCTAGATAATGAAGTGGAAAGTTTGTATCTGAGTTGCCGAGAATCTCCCATTTTGCCCTGTTACTACGACAACCACTTTGTGATCTAGAAGTGACAGGGAGCTCCCCTCAAGCTGAACGCAGCATGTCATTCTCTGTGTCCTGGCTGAAGAGCACTGAGTAGGTGCTTGTTAAGGAATCGGTCCAAAGGGATTTTATAATATAAAAACTCAGATTAGTTTTAATATTGCAATACTTTTTGTCATTTTTGTGTTTCTCTTACTCTTTATTTAGACATTATTGAAAATTTTTTCATTAACCAGAAATGGACCCTTCTCCAACCCTCGAAAATACTGGAATACAATTTTTAGTTATTGTAAGAAAAAAGGCAAAATGGTTGTTAAACTTTTGAGAATGCTTTGAGCATGATTATTTAAATGCTTTGAATTGAATGAAATGTGCTCAGTTACACAGATCTGTGCTTTTAAAAAACATTAGCATTTGCAATTCATACGTTGTAGTTTAATGCCCCATTTATATTTAACAGTATTATTTAGGTTGATTGTTAAGGTAATATTTAACAGGAATAGTTAAGTGTATAGCTTCAAGGACAGCTAAAACGTCCATAATACAGAAATTTTAGCTGTTTAGGAGACGAAGTACATAAATATATATTAAAATCCTTTTATTATGACTTGTAAAGTTTAACACTTTTGGACCAATTCTAACATCAGGATTATTTTTTGTGCCTCATATAATATGTTTCAATCTACCCATTTATCACTTTTATGAGTAGCATAAGTAAATTTAGTGCATCTGCATATTTATACACTTTAAATAGACCAATGTAAACAGTTTCTTATCTGCCATATGTTGAAATGTTTCAGTAAAGTAAAGACATAACTGCCTAGTCAACAAAGAATGGCATTGAATTGCACTGTTTTGGAAAAAAAAGTTAAGTGAACTAGATGGCTGTTAATCTGGTTCTTTAAATATCATAAACAAAAGTATCAGAATGTGTTTCCAAGGACAAAGGCGGAGTTTTCTGGGCTTTGATTGGTTGCTGCCTTGTCCTGTCCCACAGCCATCCTTAATTGGCTTTGGTAGATTGGAATCACATAAGCAGAGTGACATTTATTACTTTCCTAGTTGTTTTTTTGCACTGAGCCCCGAGATTCCTAAGGAGTAACTGTAAAAGATTTCTTTCATTTCGTCCATGATCTACGGGAGGGGATCACTCTAAGAAGAGCAGGCATGAGTTTGAGTGCAAGAAGAGTCACTCTGCCTGCAATAACGCCCATAGTTCTACAGAAAAGGGTATGTGACTTCTGCTTTTTTTCTTTTCTTTTTCTTGCTGTTTTTAAATTTCCTGTTACTGTGTTTATTAATGTGTTGGAAACTTTTGTTACATATCCTGAGAGAGGCTATAATTCATTGAGGCTATAGGTGATTAAAGGATAGATTATTGAAATTAGACTAATTGTTGAAATTAGACTATTAAAAAAAAAAGCTGGGCCAGAACATCTCTGTAGTACGAAAAGCTCCATGTGAAAGTAGTTTGGTCTCGATTTCAGGGCATTGTGATAGAGACTGTATTGAAGATTTTTCTTTCTTTTTTTTTCCCCTTCTACTGTAACTTCAGGCCTCTTTGCCTTTAGTTCAATAGGCAATCTGCTAGCTATTATGTTTTATATTTGTTTACTAAGGAGCAGATTCTTTGTTTCACTATAATTCATAATACATCCATCTTCATTGTTGAATGGACAATATAATTGTTTTACTGTTTAAAACATATGGCACCAGTTTATTTTCCTCTGGTTTTCTACCCATTTCTATTGAGTTTCTGCTTACTTGCTTAAGAAAAACTTTCCATTAAGTTGCCTTGTGAAAAGGCTTTCTGTTAATTATTAATGCAGTCAATCCTGTGTGTGAAATATTTTGTCTGTTAGTTTTTTGTAAAGTTTATTTCTATGTCTTACTTGCCACATCGTATTTTATAAGGTAATAAATACACCATGTGATGTAGCATTTAAGTAAAGCTGAATATACTAAACTTCTCTTGTAAATATACCAAATAAGAACCATGTATTGAAATCCTTAAAGAATCAAATCTGTTGTATAGAAAAGAAAAAGCGCCAAAACACATTTTGACACTGTGCTTTCTGAATGGTTTTGGTGACACTAGAAACTGTAATGTTTATTTCCGTACCTGACTTTTAATGGTTAACTATTAGTGTGTTTCATTAAGTCAAAGGTCATGGTTTAATTTATTTGAAAATGACAAATCTTACAATTAGGGTGCCTTTTAAAAGAAGTGTCTCTTTTCATTGTTTTTAATTTTTAGGTTTTTAATTTATTTTTTTATCCAGTTGACTACTTATTCACCAGGGACATTTTACTTGGCAGTAAAACAGTATATGATAATTTTGCCAACATTTGTTCTTATCTTTCTTGATGTCTTTCTTTCATCTTAAGCAAATTTAATTAAAAATATTTTGCATTGAGCTGGAGTCTTTATTTTGATGTAGACTTAGTAGTACATTAATAATGACCATATAGATTACCTGAGTCACTGGCAACGTGAAAAGGTATAATAGCGTATATCAAATCTATATACTTATGTTTGGATTCTTCTTTATCCAGTTAATACTGCAGTTTGGATTAACCAAGATATTTTCATCATGTGGTTTTTTTGCACAACATATTGGTGTGGTGGAAAGCATGCCACCCGGATTCTCCATTTCCTAGCTGTGTGATCTTGGGCAAGTCATTTAAACTCTCTGAGTCACTACTTTCTCACCTATAATATAATAGTGGAGAGATTTTCATTAAATGCTCTCTTCAGTCTTATTTGTGTCTATAATTCTGTGACTCAAATAATATATTTTGAATTTTCATAAGTATAATAAAATATTTAAACCGTTTCTTATTAGAGTATAAAACATTAGAAGAAGATGCTATCATTTTCAAGGATTTGGAGCAGTTAGTCTAGGGGAAATTTGTATGAGTAAAACTTAGCTAGAAAATAACACCCAGCACTGGTTGGTAAGTAGCAAAACAGGATTACTTTGGAAAGCTGTGATTATAAGTGATGTTAGGTCTGAGCTGCCAATGGATACATCATTGTGATTTCTCTTGTTTCTTTTATAATAAGCTTCTAGTCAGATTTCTATTATAATAATTAACATAAGTCAAAATTCCCTAAGCGCAAGTCCATGTTATTCCTTTCCGGTTGGTACACATATTAAATGTTCATATAATTTAGCGCATCATTTGCTGAAAATACTTAATGCTATTTCTTTCTCCCGACAGTTTAATCCCCAGAGGACCCATTGTTGATAAGACTGTTCTGAAAATCTTAGTATCTCTTATTTTAGAAACTGGGTATTTTTCTGACTAAAAAATATCCATCTGCTCTGGTCACACCATGCCTTTGTTTTCTAAGATAGGAAATTATTCCACACTTGTAATTAACTTGTTTTCTATATGCACCATAGTTTAAGATGATACAAATTAATACAAGCATTTCTCAGTATTTTGGGGCAGCTTCTCATTTTCCAAAGAACCTAGGTGCTTTTTCCACAGGTTTGGCATAGAGTTGGCTGGCTCATCCTGAACGAGTGGTTCTTGCAAAATAATTTGTCAACTGGAATCCTAATCATTTGAAAGGCTGAGGGTACTTCTGAAAATGCTTAATAGTTTTAGGGAGTAATTTTCTTATCAGCAAGTATATCTGATCTAAGTGGGCATAAGATCTCCTGAGATTGGTTGGGAACTTGAACTTTAAACACGGCTCTTAACATGGTATGGGTCTTTTTCGTAGCACATCAAATATACTTTGATCTTTGAGGAGCAGACTAGTTCAGTGGACTCTCTGTCAAGTAAATTGGAAATAAATTTTTGACTTTTTCTAATTCTATCAGGATCCGATTTCCTTGATTCTAGTTAATCAAGGTTCCAGTGAAGAAAGTTTCATCATCTCTCTCAGAAATGATCGCATCCTCATCAAGTGTTCTGAATGAGCTCTTCACCTCATAGCATTTTTCTCAGATAACTAGGTTATGCCTTTTTTTTTTCAAATGAGAAGACTGAATCTCTTGGATGTTGAGTGACTTATGCAAGGTCACCCAGAAGGTCAATGGCAAAGCTAGAAATAGAATCTAGGTCTTGTGACTTCCACTGTGTTTCTCTTATTAGATATGTGTTACCTCCTGAAATTAATATGTTAATGAAATTGCCTTATGGTGTGTATAACTGCCATTCAACTTCTAGTCTGGAATTAGCTTAGGCAAATCTTTTCATCTTCCTCTGCACCTCCACCAACTCCCATATGCTCTAGTGTAGAAAACATTTTATTCAGACAGCAATTGTAAGCAACAAAGTGTGTGTGTGTGTATGTGTGTGTGTGTGTGTGTGTGAGAGAGAGAGAGAGAGAGAGAGAGAGAGAGAGAGAGTATGAGAGAGAGAGAGAGATGGAAAGACAGTTTTACCCAGCGCTCTAATTGGGTTCATTACATCAAGAAACTATTTTAAGGTCCCAGAGAGTTAACAAAAACTCAAGCATTGTAAGGCTTATACTAAGTGCAATATAAAATTCACATTCTTTTTATATAAATGTTGGAAGGTCTGAAGGCCAGATGCCCATATACTGATTCTGTGGGTAGGAAGATTTCTACCTCTGTCAGATTAAAATTGTTCTGCAAATTGTTTCCAAGCATTTCTACATTCTTTAGCCATACTACAATTATGAGAGACTTTCATAGGCACACAGAATTCTAACGTGTCTTCCAGAATCTCAGAGAAAAAAGGAATGCTTTTTAGAATATATTTTTTATAAGATTCAAATCATTTGAAAATCCAGAATTCATGAGTATAATATGGAGCAATGCCATTTATCAAAAGATCCAATTCCCCATATATACAAGAGAATAGTTTGTTATATTCATTTCCCTCCTCATACAATTAGAATTATTGCTGTGAATTTCTAAAAACAATTTTGTAAAGAATGAAAGAATATAGATCATCATTATATCACTATTTTGCCCAGAAGCTTTTAAATACATACAAAATCAGTCCAAGCGAATGTAGCATTCACTGTGCTTTGTGGTCTGGATGCATGGGGTTTTCCTCAGCTTCATATGAAGCCTCCACTCCAGCACATCGTTTTTCTCCTTGTGCTCCAAACAGGGTTTGCTGTTTGTCGCATTGTACTTCTGCACCCAGTTTTGTGCTCCATGACCTGTAGACAACTCCAGGATCCTGTTATTGTCTGTGTCCCAGCTCAGGCTGTGGTACCATCCTGAAACCTTCTAAGACTGTTTCTTATTACATCCGTCTTAATGGTGTCTTGACTCGAGTGTCCATGGATGCACCTTTATGACTCATATCTCAATGCAGTAACTACTGCCATGTGACATCAATTTTGTTATTACCTTTTATGATATTTAAGTCTTATTAGCTCTCCTTAGGTGTGTATCTTAAGCTTTCTGGCTTTTCATATTTGACTTTTAGTTTTTTCTATGGACCTTGTGTATGTTTTATATATCTTGCATTATTTGGTTTTCAAAATTTGTTTTTACATTTTTAAGGGAAAGACCCTTTAAATAAAGTGCTTTGTCAGTTACAGGCTGAACTTAATTTCATGTAACCGGAAAACTCAAATGACAGCATATTAAACAGGGGAGAGATTTATTTTTCTTTCACTTTACAAGAAGAATTGGTCCCAGGCTAATGTAGCCGTCCAGCAATGTCCTCAGGCAACCAAGCTCCTTCTTGCTTTCTATTGTATCTTCCTTAGTGTGGGTCCCTTTTCCTTTTATGGAAAGATAAATGCAGATCGCTAGCCATCCGGCTCACATTCCTGGCATACAAAATGGGAAGAACCAAGGGCATACAGGCTAGTTCTGCCAGTTATTAACGTGCCACTGGGGAATAACCAGGAGCTTCTGATCATATCTTACTGGCTAGGATTGTGTCACGTGGTCTGGATCCAAGGGAAGCCAGGAAATGTAGGCCTTGACCTGCACGCACTGCCCTTCTCACCAGAATTAGGAAATGGGGTGGATGGCTTTTGGTGGGGAACTAGCTGTCTCCACTGCCAGTGACTCCTGTGTATTAGGCATGCAGAAAATGTTTGTCCCTTGGATTTTTATTATTGTCTTGCCAGGTATAGAATATAGTTATGCTTTTTGAACAAATGTATTCTATCGCTTGATTGGAGATAGTAGAAGCTGTAGTAAGTGGGGAGAGAGCAGATTTCCTGTGTAGGGGAGGGTAATGGAATGCATAGATGGTGACGTGAGTTTAGATGGCTGGCTTGCTTGGAAAGTGGTTGTGAAGTGGGAGTGAGTACTATTATTGCTGTTTACCTGGAGCTCTCATTCTCCCTAAACCTTGATCTTTCTTCTGCCCTTTTAATTTTTATACAGGGTAACATAGTTGCATATTCACCCAGGAAGGGTACCACATAGATGAATGGATTTTGTGTTTTCACAAAATGTTTCCTTTCCCTAAAAGTGAGTTTTTACGAAGTGTGCTGTAGTGGAGATTGTTTGTGTGTTTTAGCCAGGAAACCCTGAGTTTGAGCTCAGCTCTGTCACTGATCAGTGTTGTGACTTTAGGTGTCTTCTTGTAAACCTTTCAAAAATTCAGTTTCTCTGTTTTGCGGATAATGATGCTTCCTCACAGAACAGTTGCGAGGATTAAATAGGATAAATATTTAGAAGAGTTGACACGTAGTAGAAGCTCAACAAATGAGAATTTCTTTTTTCCCCCCTCATCTGGGGAATGGCGTGTGTTACTAGTTTCATAAATGGTTTAAAATCTCCCTATTACTGTGATTTAAAATTTTGGGGGTGGGGTGGGGGCTCTATCCTATTAAGTATTGATAGCTATTCAAAAGTTTTCTTGTAGCAAATGAATCAAACAAAAAGTAGTTGTCCTTGATACAATGCAGCCAGGGAACGAAAGACAGTATGCCTCTCAAATTCTTGTTCCCTCTGCTTACTTTCTGTATACAGACTCTAATCTGAATTTAAAAAAAAATTAATCCAACTACTATATGCTGATAAATATTATTTTTAAAAATCTGGGAATGTAGATTTAAATAGAATAAGATAGGTGGTTAGATTACTTCTTTCACTCTCCTAGGGAATATCAGGCAGGGACTTCTGGCATACATATTTGCAAGAGGTACAGTTGTACCTAGTGTTAAGACATTGTTTCAGTAGACAGAGGTGACATTACTGGAATGTGAGCTATATGATGGTAGGGGCTGTGTCATCTTTGATCATCATTAGACTCAAGTGCCCAGCACAGGGAATGTACAAAGTTGGGATATAATTACTATTCATTGAATAAACACAATTTTTGAAAAAACAAAATTGGGCTTTTTTGATACTGACCTGTCATTGGCATTTCCATCTCTGCATTTGTGTCTCTGTGGCGATCATTTCCTTTTTCCTGGATTGCATACCTTGTGGTAAGAAGCTGTGCACTCAGGGCCCACCTCAGCTGGTCCAACTTGCTTTTTCATGAGCTCTGTCTCCACCCCCTCCCTCCCTCCCAGCTCGTTCCTGTGAGTAATTTTGAGCACTCCCTGCCTTCCACACCAGTAGAAATAAAAACAGCTATACTGTGTTCAGCGCTGATTACACTCTCTTTAATCCTCATAAGAACCCTACAAGATTGGTGGACAAACCCAGGCTGGGATGAGAAAAGTGAGCCCTGGAGAAGTTAAGTGTCTTACCCAAAGCACAGTGCTAATGAATGACAAGTCAGGACTGAGCCCAGGTGGGCCCCTCCCCGCACAGGGACTGCCTGTCAGAATTGATGGGCACACATGTGATGCAGAGCTGCGCTCCATTGCGCGGCTGCAGTGCCCTTGCCTTTCACCTATAGTCTACTCATCAGACAAATCTCACCTTTTTTTTTTTTACCTGTCTGTTGCCCTCCTAGCTATTTTTTCCTCATTGTACACTCCAGTCTTACCTCACCTCAAAGATATAGTGAGTAAACCATACGTCAGAGCTCCTTGGAGCTCAATAGGAATCTCTTGGGACTTACTAATTTTGCTTTAAAAAATTTATAATAATAGTCACTATTATGAATTGAGTGCTATCAGTTTGCCATCATTTTGCCCATTTTACAGGATGAGGAATCTGAGACTCATCATTGATAAGCTAATGGTGTAGGATCTGATCCCAGAGCAGATTCTGGAGTGCACCATCGCCACAAGCACCTGGACTGAACCTCCATGAGAATGAGGGCCATGTCTCATATTAGTTTGCAAACTACAGTGTCTGGTCCACATTTGGCAATGAAGGCAGATTAAAAATAGCTGGGCTGATTAACAGTCTAAGACTCCTGCTTAGGGGGAGCAGTCTTAGGGCTGGTTCTCCTGGCGGTACCCCAGCACCCTAAGCCAAATCTAGAAAATAAGAATCTCTTTGGGCAGAAAAAAAGAAGTAAGTCTTTTGGTTATTTCAGATATTTCGGGTATTAAACCCTCTGAAAGATAAAGATTTTCTACCCCTGTATGATATTAAAAATGCTTTCTCTTAAGACAGTTTCAAAAGAGCAATTAAAAAACCATTTTGGCTGAACAGCATTGTCCTATATTCTTGACAGCCTCCTAATTGAGCCTGCGTATTTGGGCATATACATTCAGTTGTATTTGTGAAATATCAGGAATATTATTTTATAGTTTCAGAAGTCAAATGAGTTTGGGTGATTCTATCAGGATTTGAAGAAAATTTTGACATCACCATTCTAAATGCCAAGGAGGATCTCCAGCTTGAGTTGCAGGAAAGGGGACTTTATTATTATATACCACCTGAAGTGACTATATATATGCCACTCCAACCCATACCCAACCCTTCTTATTAAAGATGTAGACATAATTTATCTTAAAAATTCAAATAGTTAAGAATGTTTAAAAATATATTTAATTTTTTTAGAAGCTTGCAACTATTTTAAGCAGTACCTCTATAGGGTTAACAATGTTAAAGTTGTAATTTTCAAAGCATTGTTTTCTTTCTCTATTTGCACCAAGAAATAAAGACTCCCTCTGCTGGCTGTTTCTAGATATGCAATTTTTCTGGCAAGTTGTGCTAAAAAAAGTGAAACAAAGAATAACCTTTTTTGACATTCAAAAAGCTGGGTGCTTTGGGACATACATGCAACTTTATATTTGGGTTTTTAGTTATCTAATGCTCTTATGCAAGATGTTGTGTTGAATTAGCAGCTTAAAGCTGCATGAAAATTAGGTAAGCAGAGTGGAAAGAACAGGATGAGGTAGGAGCCCAGAGATTTGGGGTTCCCAGGCTGGTTCTGCCAGTGACCAGCTGGAGATCCCCCGGCAAGTCAGATCCTCTTCAGTCTCAGCTTCTTCACTTGTAGAATGAGAAGATTTCGGGAGATGTTTTCTAAGAGTCCTAACCTTTAGGATTTTATGATTCTAACAGTATTGATTCCATTTCTTTTACAGGAATATACATGTTTTACACTGATGCACATGCTTTGCACTGATATAAAATAAATATTTAGAAAAGTGAGGGAAAGGTAAAATGACAAAAATGGATATAAATCAGTTATTCCTAGTGCTATCACAGTATGGGAATGTTAGATCTAGAAAGTGATAGTTTGCATGGTAAGTTCATAAAACAATACCCCCCAGATGTACCAGAAAGACTGAATATAGCATATTTCATTGATTCTATGGCACCTTAAATTACAAGAAGCATCATTATCTTATATGCTTCCAGTTAAATTATGACATACCATTGATGGTAAGTTACAGAGAAGTTACAGAGAAGTTAAATGTGAGAAGGTGTGCTTTTAAAAATCAGTGAAACAAGGTAGTTCCTAAAAGTGCTTCAGTTGATGCCAGAGAGCTCAAGAATTAACAATAAAAAGTCTGATGTGTCCTGGACTCTGATAAATATTCTCTTTCCTCTCCTCGTGTTTTCCCCTCTCTTCTAAACACTTCTCCCTTCACCCCTCCCCAACTTGTCCTTCTTTCTCACTGTGTGAAACAGTTATTAACTTTTTCACTTAGGCATGTCTTATGGTTATTCTGGGAACAAACGACTGCTGAAAAACTGAAATGAGATACTGGAATAACATTGTGTCCAACATAAGCATGACCAGTGGTTTTCTGCTTTGAATATGAATAAGCATTAGCACTTGTGAAGGGTTTTTTTTTTTTTTTAAACTTCAAAGGTGAATTAGTCAGCACTGGCATCTTCACAGGAATTACATGAGTTTTAAAAACACTGAGGCTTCAGAGAACGCTCCTTTGATGAAGTCACTGGAAATGTTAGAGTGGGATTTGTGATCTGACCCTCTTTATTATTCGTATTGGATTTAGGTCCTAAAATAACATGAATATATACATATGTATATGTGTGCGTCCATGGTTTGGGATATTTTTAGTCTTAGTTTTTAATGTTTGCTTTCTTTTATAATGAAGTTAGAGCTGTTTCTTTTGCCTTTTTTTTTTTTTTTTTACCATGTAAGAGCACACTGAAAGGGCTTCTGATTTCTTGCTTTATAAAATTGAACACCCGCTCGAGTTAGGGTCTTTCTTGCTATCCTCTAGGGAGAAAGAAAGCCCAAGGAAGGCGCAGGCTGCCTGGCTCTTGGCCTGAGACAGAGAGCAGAGAGGGTCAAGAACAGAGTAGAGCACAGGGGCTTCAAGGAGACTTTCTGGGCCCCCCTTTGCCTGCAGACCGGCTTTCTTCTCTTGGTTGGAAGCCTAGACGTGGCATGATTTGGCAGTGTCAATGATCTAGACAGTCAGGTGGGACAGCGCTAAATCCCCTGCCGTGCCAGGTTTGGGGCATTTCCAGTAGCAAGGCCACACTGGGCCTCGTGGGCCTGATGCTGGATGGGAAGTGAATTCATACAGCATAAAGCTTCATCTTTGCATTTTGAATTCATACAGAACTTGCAGAAGATCTGTATGGATCCCCAGCCACACAGGTCCTTTAACTCTGAATTAGTTAATCTCTTTATCCCCGCATGCCCTCTAATGTTACTGCTGAAATGTAATGACCTACAAATGTGTACAAGTCCAGAGTTTTTACAGAGGTGGTGTGGGGATGATTCATCTTGTGACCTTGAGGATTGTGGAAAGAGCCTGGACCCGTGGTCATTTGATGGAACTGCCTCACCAGACCCTGAGCTATCCTTCTCTGGTTTCAAATGTGAGAAAAAAATAACCAAACCTTTAATTTGATTAATAAGCCATTGTTGGGTAGATTTTTCTATTACTTAGAGCCGAATTTGTTCCTAAATGATTAGCTCACCATGTAGTTACTTGTCATTATTTTCTTACCACTTTATAATCTTATTCTGGTAAAACTGTCTTTTTAAAATTGAATTCTTTATTTCCAACCATTGAAAAAAGGTACTTTATCATTTGTGTATCTTAAAAAGGATCCCCTCTTGAGGTGGCCTCCTTGCTAGTTTGCACCGATAGAAACCAGTGTCTAGCAGTGCTGGGCAAAGACACTTCTTCCACAGACCTTCCAGCACCTGTGCACCTGTGCTTCCTCGCCTCTTCCTCATAACTCGGTCCCTCTGATCTCAGGACAGTGGTCTGTGTGCTGTTCCATGTGTAGTTTTAGCCTCTTCAGTCCTTGGTGTCTTTGCTCATGATACTTGTTCCACACAGATGTTCTTTTTTTTTTTTTTTTTAATTCTCAGAGTTCCAGACTTAAAATAGGCCAGAGAAGTCACCTTATCTACCTTTGTTCAGTCCGCAGATTTCTTGAAAACTTGCCTATGTTTTCTTTTTGGTCCCATGTGTGTCCTTTCTTCCCTAGAGGTTTTTAAACTCTGTGAGGTTTCCAAGCCACTGTTTTGGAATCCCTAATATTGTCTCCTATAAGGCCATTCATGACGGTGTCAGTCGTCCCTAAAGGGATATTTACACTGTGCCAGGCCCCATGCTGACTGCTGGGGACACAATGGGAAGCACATATTGACATTATTCCTGGTGTCATGCAGCATGCTGAGTAGTAGAAGCTTATGGATAATAATTATGTAGTTGCACATAGGCATACGTGAAACAAAGGGCCTGGACCTAAACTGGGAGTAGCATTGAAAACTTCCCCACAGAATGAATGGTTTATCTGAAGGATAAGAAATAGGAGGTGGGTGGACAGTATTCTAGGCAGCAGTAGTAGGTGCAAAGGCCCTGTGTCAGGAAGGAGCATAGCTATTTCAAGAAACTGAGAAAATCATATGGTCAGAGTTAGAGAATAAGGAAAGGATTATAGGGAATAAAGTTGAAAGGGGCCACATGGATATGAAATGGACCTGTTTATGTCAATCAATTCCTGTAATTCTGATATTGGTGACAATATCTATTTTGAGCTAATGAACATGCACTACTCATGCTCAAATATGTAGTTGAATATCTCTTTCAGTGGAGGTAATTTGATTCCCTATGACCTGATTTCTCTAAACTATGTGCTGTTTTGCTCTTAATAAATATTTGACAGCTAGCAAAATAATGAAGGATAGCAATATGGAAGCAACAGCTTTTCTTGAGCTGTTGGGATCTTTGGGAACAGTCTTTGTTTTTAAATATAACATTTTGTTAGAGGTTTCGAATAAATAATAATGAATATATTATTTGCCGTTTCCCTTCAGGGGAACATATTGAGTTGCTTAATTCAAAACATCTAAGACTGTCTCCTCTTATCTTAGGACACTACATTCCTCATTTAGAAGAACATAAAAATCCAGGGCTGCTCTGACCTCTATATAAAAATATTTCACTGATTTAGGTACATTGCCTATCTGTTAAAAATAATGGAGAAAAAAATCTGAAACATTAAAAGATAGCTTTATAATCTTACTGTACTTGGATGATAAAATTTTAAAGAGTGGGAGAAATAAGCTTTACTTTGGGACCTAGTTGAAATCAAATTTCTATGGGCCTTGTTTCTTATTTTCTATTAATTATATATAAACAATATATATAATTAATAGATATAATAAATGCATTTATTTTTCTGTTGAAAAGTTGTATACTTTTCATTGTGGTAAGATCTTGGTATTTAAATAATTTTAAATTAAATATTAATTAATATTTAATTAAATATTAAATGTGGTATTTAAATGTAGTTAATCTAAAGATCAAATTTAAATTCTCCCCAAATAGAAACTTTGACACCCAAGATAACCATGCCCAACCGTCTTTTTCCTTCCCTTTTGCTCTTTCTTTCTTCTTTTTCTAAAAAAAAGTCTCTCACTTCATCCTGTGGATTCTTGCTCATATAGTTATGTTTAATCTGTGCTCGTTTTTTACCTGCTGAATAATTATCCCATTTTGCCTCCTTTCTTCTCTGAAGAAACAAAGGATAAGCGATTAAGTAGCTAGTTACTTACCAATGGGTCCAATGCCCCTTTCTGCTCTGTGGCATTGCCAAATGACCAGATGAGAACCCTGAGTTTTTTTACACATATTCTAGGATGAATCCAGTTTGGAAAGGAATGAGGCATCCCATTCCATCACTTTCTTGGGTCTGCAGGAAGGAGGAGAAAGGCTGACCGCTTAGCCTCTGCCCAGTGCTTTCCTGAAGCTTTCCACATAATCTGTTCTGAGAATCAGAATTCTGGGGATTATAGCAGATGAATACTATGTGTGCTTTGGGGAGAAAGCAATACATATTGAATTGATTTTCAAATTCAGGCTCTGTGTTTTCAGAAATGGCCTTTGTCTTATATTTTAAATAGTTCATCTCTTTTAGTCCCTTGGCTTTAGGGGCCTCAAACTTCTTTTCTGAAAAGTTAACCATTTCTTGCTCTGTGTGTTTCAACATTGTTGTGTCTACTGCTTTCAAAATGAGTTATGTTAATTTTTTAATCTCTTGCCTCCACTTACTTTTCATGGAGGGCAGCCTAGGGGACTTGAGGTATAAAGTATATAAACTGCCTTGATAAGGATGTCAGCCAAAACAGAGATCTGCTCCACCCACATTCCAGCATATTCTCTGCAGGGGCTACTGTGTCTTTATATTACATTTTCATTGCTAGATGCCATATGCTCCCGGCACAGTTTTTGAAGCTGTAAACCACTGTAAAGGCCAAGGTTGCTCTGATTGTCAGGATTACAGTGACACTGAGGGCTTCCTCAACACAGCCTGTGTGTACACTGTTGGCTGTCCTTGGGAGCTCTCTCTGTTCCTGCTGGTGGGATGTTATAGACAGATCTTATCAATGCATGTTTTTTCTTGCTAATCAAGTGTGTCTGCTCATTGATGAGACAAAGAAAGTTCCTGTTCTTCTTTAGGGTCCAGGCAGGATTTCTTCCTGCTGGCATACAATTGCAGATGATCTCGTGGATCAATTGTTATGAATTCTTCTTACCCTATTTTTTACTTTATATAGCAAGGTGGGGATTTGGGCCACTGAACTGGGAATGTATAATATCCCTTTATTAAATAGCATGATTATATGACCTTCAGATGTCTTTTTACCTTTCAGTATGTAGAGGAAACAGGATACCATTATTTTACTCTAATGGTTCTTAAGAGCAGCCCTGCCATTTGGTTTTTACATGATCACAAAAGTTTGTACCTGGGCTTCCCTGGTGGCGCAGTGGTTGAGAGTCCGCCTGCCAATGCAGGGGACACGGGTTCGTGCCCCGGTCTGGGAAGATCCCACATGCCGCGGAGCGGCTGGGCCCGTGAGCCATGGCCTCTGAGCCTGCGCGTCCAGAGCCTGTGCTCCGCAACGGGAGAGGCCACAACAGTGAGAGGCCTGCGTACCGCAAAAAAAAAAAAAAAAGAGAAAAAAAAGTTTGTACCTTAGTTTTAATCCGTACTAGTCTTATATCAATATCTTTACTTATGACTTGACTTTTTTTCTTAAACAGGAAGGTTTAGTATACTAATATTTTTGGCATATTCAACTCTACTAGAGAGTTAAGGCTTAGATTATCTTTCCCTTTTCCGTATATTTCAAGGAGAAATAAATAGGAATAAAAATGAGTTTTTTTAACAAAGGCTCCCCATCAGTAGTGTAAGGAATTTTTCATAAGTACTGAATAAATCTGAGAGATGACAGGGACTTACTGCTGTGGAAGATCAACCAAAATAAATTTTTATCGTTCATAGATGAATGTGTATTTTGGACAACTGTCAGCATTAAATGGGATTATTTTTTTAAGAAGAAGAGTTTGAAATGGAGCTCAAACAAAAGTATTGTTTTTTCCTAACAGGTGTTATTAATTTAAAAAATGAGTACACGCACTTATTCCAGAAATTTAAGTTAGCCTCGTCCTTCTAAATTTATATGTCTCAGTTCTTGGCAACTTATTTCTTTCCAATTTGCAACAAAATCAACTGAAGAGATTAATGGCATTTCTAATTGGTTAGGTATCTTTTTCATTTTCCCCAACTTTACCTCTTACTCTATTCTTGCCCTCTTCTTGAATTTGGCTTAGACTTCAGAATGTCTCCAGATTTTCATTTGTTAATTCCTCTGATATAAAAACTAGAGCATGAAAAATAAGAGGCATGCTTCTGTTACCCCAGGTGATGGGCGTTTATTGTAAGAAAGCATGGGGTAGTCGGGAAGTCTCAGGAACCTGTCCCGTGGCCACCAGGTCATTCCCAACCCCCTGTTTCCTGGCGTGGAATGAGCAGTGGCCTCCGAGGGCACTGAAATGGCAGCTCATCATTGCTCCACATGAAGGAGCAGCCCCAGGGTCGGATCCTCTTTTCCTCTCAGGACTGGTTGTCTTCATGTTGCTTTTGGCAAGAGCACCCGCCAGTGTTTGACCCAGTCAGTGTTAACCACAGCAGCATGGTGGACGGCATTTCTTAGCATCTCAGCAATTGTCTGGCACTGAGATTTGTCTGAAGGCACAAACTTAAAAACAATAGCCTACCCAGATGCAATCATGGGAAACACTGAGATTCCAAAGAGATCTTGGGATCTTCATGAACCACATGTGTTAACCGAAAAATGAAGGAATTGAAGTGAGAGCTCAGACACTTGCACCTGATTTTGGCAGTGTATTTTCATAGCCTTTTTCATATGACTTCACAGCTGCCTCAATGACTTCAAAACTCAGAACTGCCTGCTAATGGCAATATTAAGCCAGTTCTTACCTAGGATTATTTATAAGAAAAATTGTATATCTGTTGCTCTTTGAGAAGAATTTTAATTTCCTGAGGATTAAAATTTAGTCAATCATATACTTCGTGACAGAAAAGATTTTTTAAATTAAAATTTAAAAATACGTACTGAGTACCTGTTATGTGCAAAACATTTTGGTAGGCTTTGCAGGGGTACAAAGTTCATTTGTTCCAAAGATCTTTATTAAGCCATACATTGGCTTGGGCTAGGTCCCTGGGATATAATGCCAAATGGTGAGTAAATGTAGATTTTCCTTAAAGGAGCTTACTAGTGCAGTTGAGGAGAAAGATATTCAAGTAGAAAATTACAAAGCAAGAGCTCTAAGAGGGGCACATTATAAAGCTATGGGCAGTCAGGGGAGACTTTCTGGAGGAAGTGCTGTGGGAACTGGGGCCAAATGATAAGTAGGAATTTGCCAAATAAAGCATATTGTTGGTGGCTGGGGCAAAGATTTCAGGTAGAGGATACCTCATGAGCAAATAGAAAGAAGAGGTTGCAAATGTTTATCATATTTGGCTAAGGTCAGAGTGACCTGTTCCATAGGCTGATTTGCTGGGGAGTGTGCATGCTGTGTGCGTGCTGAAGAGTTTGGACTTTATTCCATGGGGTCCCACTTCCCTGGTTCTCTATCTCTCTTTATCTTTCAGACTTTCTTGCCTCTAACTCACCATTAAATATTGCAATTTCTCAGGGTTCAGCCCTAGATTCTTTTTTTTCTCATGCTTCTAACTTTTCTCCCTTGTCAGATATATCCATATCCACAAGTTTACCACCTATAAGCTCAATGATTCTTAAGTCAATTCTGAGCTGAGGATCTTGCATCCCTGTTACTACGGTCCTGCTTACCGCCTCATCTCCCTCAGGGACATGCTCCCTGCTTGCTGCACTTGCCGTTCCTGACGCCTTTTTTTTGTTTTGTTTTTTTTTTTGTTTTGTTTGCGGTACGCGGGCCTCTCACTGCTGTGGCCTCTCCCGTAGCGGAGCACAGGCTCCGGACGCGCATGCTCAGCGGCCATGGCTCACGGGCCCAGCTGCTCCGTGGCACGTGGGAGTCCTCCCGGAACGGGGTACGAACCCGTGTCCCCTGCGTCGGCAGGCGGACTCTCAACCAGTGCGCCACCAGGGAAGCCCCCTGACTCCTCTTAATCCTTAGAATCTGCCAAGTTTCTTCTTGCCCCACGGACTTTGCATGGCTTCGGTTCCCTTAGCTTGAAATGATCTTACCCTCTCTTTGCCTAGCTACTGCCCACTCCTTCTTCAGGTCTTGGCCTGAATATCACTTTTTCATGCATATCTTTCAGGTATCTCCTGAAAGAGATACCTCCATTATAGGATTTAGTAACATACTGAATTTTTATGTCCTACTTTGTGACTATTTTTTTTGTTTGTTTGTTTTTGTTTTTGCGGTACGCGGGCCTCTCACTGTTGCGGCCTCTCCCGTTGTGGAGCACAGGCTCTGGACGCGCAGGCTCAGCGGCCATGGCTCACAGGCCTAGCCGCTCCGCGGCATGTGGGATCTTCCCGGACTGGGGCACGAACCCGCGTCCCCTGCATCGGCAGGCGGACTTTCAACCACTGCGCCACAAGGGAAGCCCATGACTATTGTTTTTAATACTGCTTTCCCCACTATGCTTTAGCTCTCTTGAGGGCAACAGCCAACTCTATGACAGCCTTATATATATATATGATTTTTTTTTTTAAAGGGAATTTTATTTTTATTTATTTATTTTTGGCTGCATTGGGTCTTCGTTGCTGCGAGCGGGCTTTCTTTAGTTGAGGCGAGTGGGGGCTACTCTTCGTTGCGGTGCGCGGGCTTCTCATTGCGGCGGCTTCTCTTGTTGCAGAGCAGGGGCTCTAGGCACGCGGGCTTCAGTAGTTGCGGCACGCGGGCTCAGTAGTTGTGGCTCACGGGCTCTAGAGCACAGGCTCTGTAGTTGCGGCGCACAGGCTTAGTTGCTCTGCGGCATGTGGCATCTTCCCAGACTAGGGCTTGAACCCGTGTCCCCTGCATTGGCGGGCGGGTTCTTAACCACTGTGCTGCCAGGGAAGCCCAATGACAGCGTTATACTAAAACACTTAGCAAAGGATGTATGCTTTGCATGGGGTCTTAATAAACACAATGAGCTGCTTGAGTTAGGACAACAAGGAGCCATTGAAGAATTTTAGAAGAATGACCTGATGTGACTGGCTATTAGAAAGTTTATTCCCCTAGCAGTATGGAGAAAGAGTTGGAGAAGGTCTTTGGCTAGAACAAGAGATATAAGTAGGGGGATATTACCACTAGAAACTTACAGCTTCATGGCACACATATGATTAAAAAACACAATTCAAGTATTCCCTGGTCCACGGGCCCAGTGATATTCTCAGGACCCTTTTCATCTCTTGGCATGGTTTACTCCATGTGGGCCCCATTTTCCCACAGTTTTTCTCTTCATGAACAGTAGCAGCTTCACCCTACACCTGCCCAGTGGAAAAGAGGGCTCACTTTATGGTTATGTGAACGGATGTCTAGATTGGCCCTGACTGACTCTGATTAGGTCATGTGCCCATCTCTGAAGTAGTCACTGTTGCCAGAGGGATTCTGGGTGTTGATTGATCAATCTGGATAACAACTATGTGAAGCTGAGGCAGTCATGTACTGGTAAGCTGGCTATAAAAATAATATTTTCTTAAAAAGGCCTTATTTGTAGCATTTGCCAGTTTCTTTGGTATACTCCCACCATGGCTGATATCAAGATGCCTGGCTAGCAGAGTTCCTGAATGTTTAACAATCACCTCTTGCAAGCCAGTTCCAGCAGCTCCACTATACCATCACTGAGCTGAAAGTAGAGCTGCCAGAATCACAAAGACTAATGGTGAGGGAGGGAGTGGGTCTCTAAAAGACAATCAGAATGCTCTTAGAAGAGGGATAGGTGCCTGGTTGCCAGTCCAACAAATAAGCCTGCACTCTCCTGCGTAACTTATACTTTGGTGTCGTGATCTCATTTTACTTAGGAATTTTTTTAAAAGTTCTTATATTATTTCCTTGAATAACATTTTTAAGTACCTTATAATATTCCATTTTGTGAAAGTACTATAGTTTACCATTCTTTTGTTGTTGTATATTTAGGTTGATAGAATTATACATAATGCTTTGCTGGATAAGTCTATGCCTAAAGCTGTTTTCCACATTTATGACAGATTTATTGAGATGGTTTGCCTAAGGGAAATTACTGAGTCAAAGGAATGGACCTTTTTTTTCGGTACGCGGGCCTCTCACCGTTGTGGCCTCTCCCGCCGCAGAGCACAGGCTCCGGATGCGCAGGCTCAGCGGCCATGGCTCACGGGCCCAGCCGCTCCGCGGCATGTGGGATCTTCCCGGACCAGGGCACGAACCCAAGTCCCCTGTATCGGCAGGTGGACTCTCAACCACTGCGCCACCAGGGAAGCCCAGGAATGGACCTTTTAATGCTTTCGATAAATACTTTCCAACAGGTGTACAAAATAGTTTTACCAATTTATATCACTCCTGTCATTGTAAGAGAGCAACTATTTCATTCCACTGTCATTACACATAATTAGAAAAATAATCGATAGAGAATTGACACATCATTTTAATTTTCATTTGTTTGAATTACTGAAAATGTTTAAATGTCTATATTTTTATAAGGTGTATTTCTTATATTGAATTTTCTTACAATTTCCTACTTCTGTGTGTGTTGATCTTACTATACTATTTTCATAGGTATTTAACTTATTATAATTAATTTAATTTATATATGACATATCACAGTTAGTAGTGGAAATTCTAACACATAGCATAACTTGGTAAATGTTGAGGGGAGTGTTGTATATGTAACTCTCTACTTCTGTATGATTTGGGGTGACATTAGCTGCTGTAATAGATAAAGAATCACAGTGAGTTAACAGACTAAAAGTTTATTTCTTGCTCATGTCAAAGTTACATGTGGGCATTCCTAGTTGGGCACCTTCCATGTGGTCATTCAGAGACAAAGCCTCCTTCTGTCCCATGGCTCTGCTCTCCTCTTTAGGTCTTTGTCATCATTTCCATTCAGTGAGAGGCTGGCGTAAGAGAATGGATGACAGCATATGGGAAATTTTTATGGATTAGGTCTGGAGGTGCAACACTGCATGTGCTTACATCTCATTGACTAAAACTCAATCCCATGGACACAACTAATTGCAAGGGAGAAAAGAAAAAGGATTTGGTGAACATCTAGCCAGTCTTTGCCAAAATTTCTATAACCTGAAATAGAGAAATCTTTATATTCTATTTACTGCTGTTACAACATGTATATCTGGGAATAAATCACCCATGTTACTTGGATTGTTTAAAGATTTAAATATGGAGTGGAAAATTTAAAATATTGATAAGAGATATGTAGCTTTTTAGTAGATCAGAGTGGTGGGAAATGACATTGAATGGTCATTGCATGGCCTCCAGTTTAGACACTGAAAAGAAGAGTTTGGAAGTTGTCAGATAGAGTGACTTTGACACATATTATAAACAAGTCTTGGATGGGCAACATTTACTCCATGTATAAGAAAATTAGATGTAAAACAAACTGTATAAGGAATTTGTAATTAGCTCAACTAAGTTTGATGACTTACTAGAATTATATTTTTAATAGACTATTTTAGCTCATTTTTTAATTTCTACCTACACAGGTAATTAAAGTATACAGTGAAGATGAAACCAGCAGGGCTTTAGAGGTACCCAGTGACATAACTGCCCGAGATGTTTGCCAGCTGTTGATCCTGAAGAATCATTACATTGATGACCACAGCTGGACCCTTTTTGAGCACCTGCCTCACATAGGTCTAGGTAAGGATACAAAATCATAGTCATATCATTGCTTTTCTGTCCCTTATAGTTTGATCATATGGCAAAGGTTTTCTTCACTTGTAGAAAAATAGAGGACAATTATGAATAGTCCTTTTCTTTGTTTTTTATTTTTGGGTTGGTAGTTGAGAGAAAAGTAAAGTAGCACAAAATGGAAATAAGAATAGAAATATTAAAAATTTACCACCCTTCATGGTTTAAATAATGATGTGTGGAAATTTGGGAGCTAAACCATAGAGTCTAAACTGATGGGAAGATACATCTCATAATAACCTTTAGTAGCACAATTAACATTTTTTGAGAGGTCAGTAAAATATGCTGTTATTTGGACTACTTTTTTTAAAAAATAAATTTATTTATTTATTTATATTTGGCTGTGTTGGGTCTTCGTTTCTGTGCGAGGGCTTTCTCTAGTTGTGGCAAGCAGGGGCCACTCTTCATCGCGGTGCACGGGCCTCTCACTGTCGCGGCGTCTCTTGTTGCAGAGCACAGGCTCCAGGCGTGCAGGCTCAGTAGTTGTAGCTCATGGGCCTAGCCGCTCTGCGGCATGTGGGATCTTCCCGGACCAGGGCTCGAACCCGTGTCCCCTGCATTGGCAGGCAGATTCTCATCCACTGCGCCACCAGGGAAGTCCTGGACTACTTTTTGAATTGATTGTAGTGCACACATGGGAAATATCCACAGTGGTGGTTCTCTTTATGGGACTGTACACCCTAAATTTTTCTTGAAGAATGAGTAATCCTTCACATTTTAAAGTCATAAACATAAAAAATAATCGTATTTATTTGCAGTTGGAAATATCTCTCTGTATTGTGAACTGTAGAGGCTTTTCCCCTCATATCTTTTAATAAGTTATAAAGAATTTTCATTCTTCTGCTAGTGTGGGACAGAATTTGGCGACAATTTTGTCTCCCCTTTCTTATTTTTACAAATACTGCTGTTAAAAAACATGTCCCCATAATAGGTAGATGAGAAAGGAAGGAGTTTGTTATGGCAGTGCCATTTGATTCTTTGAATTTTGTATTAGTTTCCCTTGGCTGCTGTAACAAATTAGCATAATCTCAGTGGCTTAAAACAACCAAAGTTTATTCCGTTACATTTCTGGAGGCCAGAAGTCTGAAATCAGTATCAATGGATTAAAATCAAGGTATCTTCAGGGATGAGCTTCCTCTGCAGGTTCAAGGAGAGAATCTATTTCCTGCCTCTTCTAGCTTCTTGTGGCTGCTGGCATGCCTTGGCTATGGCTGCATCACTCTAATCTCTACCTCCATGGTCACACTGTGTTCTCTTCTGTCTGTGTGCAGTCTCCCTCTACCTCTCTCTTAGAAGATAGTAGCATTTAGGCTTTATCCAGAATAATCCAGGATAATCACTTCATTTCAAGATCCCTAAATCAATGACACCTGCAAAGTTTTGTTTTGTTTTTATTTTTTTACCATGTAAGGTAACAGTCACAGGTTTCAGGGATTAAGATGTAGATATCTTTAGGGGGCTATTATTTAGCCTACCATCATCTCCTTTGCATTGTAAGTCAAACAACTTTTAGTAATAAACAACTTATTCAAAATTATTTTAAATAAGTTGTCAATGACAGGACAATTTGTCCCTTCAATTTGTTTAAAGAATTGAGAATTTTATACCTAGGCATTAGAGTCATTCACTTTCTTGCATAGCTAGCTACCAATATATAAAAATTTTCCTTCGTTTGATACATAGAGGGTTTACACCTCAGAGCAGCGTACCAAAGTAAGGTTCAGTTCGGTTGAGAAGTTTGCCTTTGTCTTATGAAATGCAATAAAGATGATGTTGGCAGAAAAGGTATGTTCTTAGGAGGATCCGTTTTTAAAAGATTCTGGAAAATGGTTCATTTAAAGTCCCTTGCATTCCCTGAACCATTCAGGAAGTGTCTATAGTACTTCCAATTTGAAGACTGCTGTCCAAGGATATGTCAGGACCTGAGGAAGAGGACAGAGGGAAGCCTGTGGAAAAGAAGTTTGGATAGTTCGACAGTCTCCACAGGGATTCTGAACCTCAACCCACCCTCCCACCCCCTGTTTGATAGTTGATGAGCTACAACATGTCAGCTGATCTCCACAGCTGAGCATGTACCTTCCAAGAAAACTTGAATTCTGAAGGTATGCTATACTGGTCTGTGTGACTTGCTGTCTCACCCTCGTAGGGCAGAGAAAGTTCAACATATATTTTCTTCATTGCCATTTGTGACTAATTTAACTTCTATTCATGATCATTGCTCTCAGAAATATGGTGTTAACTCTCATCAGATACCTGCCGTAATTCCAAACTATTTTGTTTGCTTATGCTTCTAGAAATATAGCTCTCAATTAGTATAATATATAATTACAGTATTCTATACTCTTAAATTTTTCTTTTAGAGAGAGTTTAAAAGTCATTAAACATCTCTTGCAGTTATAGTCACTACAATTTATCCCTAACAAAGAGCTTGAAGTTCAGTAATAAAATCTACTTTATAAATCAAGAAGCAGTTTTCACAAGAGACCGCGGCAAGTCATGTGAGGAATAAAAAGATTTGTGCAAGTCTTTTAATGTAGAAGCTTAAAATGGGACGTTGAGAATTAATTTGAGCTACATGCTAAATTTAAACTTTTAGGCATTGAATAGAAATATATTTCTCCATTACTGTATTTTCTGGAAATTGCTGAAATAAAATCAAAGATGTGAGAATATTGTCTCATGGCTTCATTAACCATGCATTAGACCAAAGCTTATGAGAAAGAAATTTAGTTCCAGAGCTTTTTTTGTGTTCATTTTTTTCTCTTTGTTTTTACTCAGATAAAAACTTTATACAGTAGAAAAATTGCAGACACTAATGCTACCCAAATACTAATGTATATTAGATTTGCCACCTTCCATTCCTTTTTAAAAAAAATCTGCTGCTTTATTTCTGTAAGGATACCCTGAGATGTTAGATGATAAGAGTTAATGAATATCCAACTAAACTCTTGAGAAAGTTTTTATTCCTTTTCTTTCTTCTACTTCTTTAACAATATAACAAGAGAATAACAACTCTTAAGATGCTGTGGTCTTCCTCAGCATCAAATGTAAAACCAGTGTGTCTCTGAATTTTATTTGTGTGTGTGTAGCTTATAAATACTCTTGTAGGAGCTATTCAACCTAAGAGTAGTATTCAGGAACATCTTTGCTATTTGCATATTAAAATGAACTAAAAGAACTAGAGTGGGGTGTTTCTGCCCCTTAAATATGCTGTGCAGCTGCCAATGCCCTTTGTCAATAGAATGAAGCACTGACATATTCAACTGCAAATCTTCTTTTAGTGGTGATGACGTAAAGAACCAAAGGACAAATCATTTCCAAAACTTTGGTGACCAGCTAGTGAGCTCTGCATGTTGTTCAGGAGACATTCTTGACCTCTCTTTGATTAAAATGATAAGTTTTCAATGAATAGAATTCTAAAAGTGAAGAGGTGGTCTATTATTTTAAAAGAATATTTTTAATACAAAAATAATTCAGCTCACTGTAAATAACAGAAATAAAGATGTCAGGAATTAAACAATACTATCCATTATTTCACAATGCTGAGATAACTTTCTTTAGTTTCTCTATTTTAACATAATCTCTAGCCTATGAGTTCACTTGTGTAGATTACCTTCTTTTATATATGTGTGCATCTTTAAAAAATACTGATTATTTTTAGTTTTTTTTTTTTTTTCCTTTCCACCTTACAGATTCCACAAAAGCTAGGAACTAACTCCCCCTGCCTTTCCCTGTTGCTTTCCTCCAATAGTTTAACAAATATCTGTTGACTATTTTGCACCAAGCCTGTTTTGTGTGTGGATCCCGGGGGTACAGTATGAACACAATAGACAAAAAGCAATGCCCTCATGAGTTTGCATTCTAGTGGGAAGAGAAAGGCAAGAGATACATGACTAAAATGTGCAATCTTTTAGGTGGTGATTAGCACTGGGGAGAAAAGGAAGGCCGGGAAAGGGATAGGGAGTCCGGGGCTGGTTGGGAGATGCACTTTAAGTAGATCAGGGAAGGTGTCCCTGACAGTGTGATGTTTGAGTAGAGGTCTGAAGCAGACAGGGCAGGTCTTGTACTTAAATAGAAGATTGTTCTAGAAGGAGGGAACAGCAAGCGGGAAGGCCTGGACATGGCAATGTGCTTGTGTTCAGGAAACAGGACTTAGGGAGTCAGTAAGGTGGAAAGTAATGGAAAGGGACTGCACAGAGCTACCGCAGAGCCAGCTCATGCAGGGTCTCCCAGGCCATGGAGGGGACTGGACTTTTACACTGAGTGAGGGAAAAAGTAACTGTAGGTCTCTTCGTCAGAGAGCAGTATGGTCTGACTTAGCTTTAAAGTCTACTACTAAGAAGACCCGAACGCAAGTTTTGACCATTTGGAGGCTAAGCAACTTCCTTTTGCTTTTACATCAAATTATCTGTGGCTTCCGCGCTTGATCCTTGCCCATCTCTCATTTCTGCCAGTCGCGCATGCCACATTGTACCATCTTCATGTCCTGGTCTGCACATGTACAAGGCTTAGTGTTTGTGAGATCCTGAAGCCTTGTAGGCAAGAATATTGTGACTTAGGAGATAGATGAGAGTGGGGAGTTTTCTGCTTCTAGTTCACTTTAATGTCCCAGATAAGCTTAGGAAAGTTTCAGAGACATGTTATATGGTTAATAGATGTGCTACTGTTGTGTGTGATCCATTAAAACACACCACAAATTACTAAAGTCAGAAGGGGGAGCACATGACATTCAAAATATGGTTATGGAATTCAAAGTCTGTTTTCAGAATGACACTTTGTGTGGCAAAAAACCCTCCAATTTTATTGGTATTTTTAATATGAATGCATATGTATGATAGCTACTATTAACATGCATCTTATGTGTGCAGGGCCCCTACTTAGAGGTTTCACATTCATCTTGATAGACACTCTCAATATTTAGCCTCATAGCAACCCCGCAATGTACATTTATTTCATCTCCATTTTACACATAAGAATACAAAGAATCGGTGATAAAAAGTACCTGGCCCAGAGTCAGCCTTGCACAAATCTAGGTACCTGTCAGATTCTCAAGTGTATGCATTTTCTGTGGAAGAAAGTTTGTTATTTCCTCACTTCATTAGGTCAGGCCAGTGTTTTCGGGATTCTGTGGTTGGTTTGTCTCTCTCACTTTCCGTCTGCATCTCTCACGCGTGCTATAAATACAAATTTAAATTCTGAAACCTCAAGAACATTTTCAGACAAACCTAGGTAGTACTGAAATTATTGGAATCAAACTGAGCCAGCCTGGTCCACTTTATAGCAGAGCCAGCTATTTATCTTGGCTGAGAAGAGGATCACTTTGGAAATGGGCTGTTGTTGAATTTATATACATTGTGAATGGTAATATGCCATTTGGAGCTTTGAATATGATATCAATATTTCATATCCTCTGTCCATAGTTCTTAATATATGCTACCAAGGATTTTCATAGGTAGAGTAAATCATGGAAGGCAGCTAAATATCCTGATTTTGTTACAAATTGCTGATTTGCCTGATTTTGGGTCGTGTTATTATGAGTTTCTAGTACTACATACAGCTTTATAGACATTGGATTTAAAATACCAGTATATCACCAAATATTTCCCCTTCTCTAATGATGTAACAACCCGTTTTGTAACTGGTGTGTTTTACTTCACAGCCACTGGATGTCACTATAGTTCCCCAGATGGAGTCCCCTGCCTTTACAATTATTGTAAGAGGATGGTGGGTGGGTGGGGGGAAACTTCAGTTTTAAGTCTTCTGGAACTTAATGGGATCCATGTTTGCTTCGCTCCCATTTTGATTCCTAATTGAAGCCATGGTATGAAGCAGCGGCAATTAACACAATACCTCAAGCGCATACCTATAGATTCCTCGGGAAGTGGAATTAATTGTATTTTAGTGTCATTGCTAGGGACTGCTGAGATTTCTATTGTATCATTGTGGAGTGGCTTTAATAAGAAAAATGAATGACTGCAGGCTTTTAATGAAACCATTTTTATATGTGCAGCTATACCCACATGATCTCTTTAAGACTGAAGCAATGCACAGCAGCGGTGAGGGAACACTTCACAGCTGCCTGCTTTGAAGCTGCTCCTTCACTCTTTTCTTCTTTGCAAAAGAAACAGAAGTGTTTTTTCTGTTGTCTGGCACTGATACTGATATGTCGTTGTACTTTCTGTGCCGTTTGGAACCTACCAGCCATCAGAGTTGTGACCACCCTCGTCACCAGCGGAAATAATTGTGAAACCCTTAGGACACGTGTGCTTCCTTCTCTATCGAGACTTATGTAGCCCTGATCTGAGGGTTAAGGCGACATGTGCTCTGGTAGCACACTAAGGCTGGAGATGGGAAATGTGAAGCCAGCGAAGAGTGCTCATAACTAAATCTGCCTTGTGGTCCAGCTGATTTTTCCTTTTCAGTATTCTCATAGCCTGAGTTCAGCTCTCATCATCTCTCTTCTCAGCAATTCCTTTAGCCTTACAGTTGGTCCTTCCTCTTGCCTCTGGTCATACCAAAGTTATTCATCTGAGTGCAGACCTTGATTCACCTTGCCTTAGGGTCCAAGGTCCTTTGCAGGGCTTGTAGTACCTGTGACCTGACTACCCTTCCTACCTCAAGCCTTGTGTCTTGCACCTCCCTCCTCTAAGTTTATACATTAGAGAACTGCCTGCAGTCGCCTGCATTTCTACTCCTTGGGTTCCTTGCTCATGCTGTTAAGATTCTCAGGAAGCCCTTTCTCACCCATCTTTACCTGGCTAACTGCTATGCATCTTCCAAGGCTTACTTGGAATGTTAGTTAAAAATAGCAATAAAGTATAACTGTATAATAACTGCTAGCCATTTCCTAAAAATTCCTATGAAAACAAAGATGGAACCCCTCAGCTGTTCAAGCTGACTGACAGCTAACCTAGCGCCACGGTCTGAGGAGAGGAGAGATAGAAGAGCAGTTGGAGGCATCCCACGCTCAGTCTTATGAAGTAGAGTCACCCTTTCCATTTGAGAGCACCTGCCCTCTCATATGCCTGGGTACAGACTTTGGCTGCTCAGAAGCTAGTTGTTTTTTGAGGCAATTGGCATACTTGCTGGCACTACCTTTTCTCATACATCCATTAGGAAATTACAACCTCCCCCCAACCCTACCCCCCAAAAAAAGAGTGGTACAGGAAGCACTAGGAGTGATAGAGGTAAATTGTGTCCTGGGAGGTGAGGCTCCCACAAGTACACACTATAGGTGGGTGTGGAGAGCAAGCAAATCTGGATAAGAAACAGATTTAAGGCTGTTCAAGCAGGATTATTTACAGTATCAATTAATGAGAAAAATAAAACCTAATGCTATTATAATAGGGGAATGTTATAAATTACAGTATATTAATAGGATGTAAGTTATGCTGCTTTTAATCATGTTTTTGGAGCTTTTCCTTTGAAAACTGATGTGGACAAATGTAAGATTGTAACAGTGATTGAATAAAGTATGTATTTTTCACAGCATTCAGGAAACATTGTATATATGTTTATATGTGTACAGTGTTTTCTAAATGCTGTGAAAAATATATACACATAAACTCACATAGTCCCAAAGAAAAAGACAATAATGTAAAGTGCTTATTCCTGACTGACAGTTTTAAAGATGGACTGTGATTGTCGGCTGTGTTTTTCAAATTTTCTATAATGGAAATGTATTATTTTAGTAATCAGGGGAAAAAAAGAAATAAACACAATTTTTAAAACTTATTAAGAGATTTTTAAAGACTTAGTTCAGACAACTTCCTGAAGCCCCAAGTTAGATCAAGTACCCATCTTCTACACTGCTATAACATTTTCTGCAACTGTCTTAATAGTGATCATATTATTAAAACTAGTCCATAATTCCATAAGCAATGGAACTCTCTGTATATGTACATCTTTGTAACCCAGGGTCTAGGACAAATAAATGGCTTTTGAACTAAGGTATACTAAACTGTAAGTTGTTATATCAAGTAGTTCAAAGGATGGATTACAAAGTACATAGAAGGAAGAGACTTGAAAAAGAAGCCACAGAAATCACATGCCATGCCCAGATGGAAATTTACTCTGAGTCCTTAAAGGGTTCATTGGATAACTTAGAATTCATGGAAGCTGTTTCTAAGCTCTTCAGGTATTAACAGTCAGCTTGAGATAATATATATGCAAACATTTTGTGGAAAAATAAGGCTTTCTATGAATACAAGTTGTGATCATTGAGTCTGAGTTAATATGAGGACTGTTTCGCTCTGTTGAAGAATGATCCACAAGGCCTTTATACCCATCAGCTTTCATGTCAAGATTTTCCTATTATTGCACTTGGGAAGCTGAATCTGGCAGTGGCAATTTTCCAGGGAATCTTGCTGGTATTAAGTAGTTTTCTTAGGTTAAGGAAACTTTTAGAAATTGAGCCTTGCTTTATTCTTTGCTTCTCCAGTTTTTGTTTTGCTTGGTCAGAGGCTGTTCATTTTTATCTGAAAATAAGATTGACAAAATGTATGTAGTTTCTACCTAGCACAGAGAAGTACAAGGACCATTTGTCTCCTGGAGTTTCCTGTAACAAAGGTATACAAAGAATTGTTTTCTGGGTGAATTAGAGCTAAAAGCCACTTTTGTTTCTTCTCTTATCAAGTGATGAGAAGAGTAGGGACTCCAGTTTCTATTTGATCCTCACGCTGTACTTTCAGTAGATTCAGTGAAGAAATCCAGGTAGAAGGTCACAGGTGAACACTTTCCGTTCTGGGAGGATTGAGGTTTTTTAAAAGACTTTGAAGTTAAATCAACAGTTTCAGAAGAAACTTCTCTCTTCTATTTTTTTTTAAAAGAAAAAGTTTTGTGAAAATTAAATAGAAAACAGAATTATGTGTAGTTATCACTGTTCGGTAGTATTTCATTCTATTAACGTAAGACTTCACTGATCTATCAGAAACAAAAATAAAACTTAAAGTGATATGAAGCTTTCGTTGTTGTTTTAAGAAAGCTTTTTTTCCACTCTTTTTGAAGGCTTTTTTTCCTCCGTTTTGGTTGCTGTCTTGAAGTGACTTAAGACAGCTTCTCTCCTATTTTTCTACCTACGTAAGAGTGATATTTGATCATTGTAATAATTCACTTTACAATCCCTGAATAATTCTTCAGAAAGCTTTTTAAATAGACTTGTATCTGTTAAATTTTAATAATACATCTTAATATAGTATTTTAGATGAATTTATAAAGTTTTAAAAGTAAGGTTTTTTAAAGAAAAATCACGTTGAATGTATTTGAATTTTACCAGGGGTCATTTCTCAAATGGTAGCTCAAAAAGTCTCTGAGTTCATTCTGGGTGACAGCTCCTAATATTGTTTTTTCAAACATTACAGCAAAAAGCCCCTAAATATAGAATTAATAATTTTTTTGATAATTAAAAAATATAAGTTACTTAGTAGAATTACTGAGTTGGTTAAAGTCTGCTTGGTTTTAGAATGGGGCTATAGAGGAAGAGTCAAGAGAAAGTTATGGGAAGCCATCTAGACAAGGGTTTTGTTTTGTTTTGTTTTTCCTTTCTTGGGTGTTGGTGATGATGTCTTATACTACGCTTAGTCCTTGGCAAAACAAAGCTGGTCTTCAGCCGCTTTTCACCTCCCTTTTAAGCATTTTTCTTTTCCTCTCAAAGTAATCCATCTAGGCATCTTATATCCTCTTGTTGAACTTTCTCCCTGTTAAGGTCTGTATTTAGTTCAATATCTGCACTTTAAAAAAACACAAATTTTGGGACTTCCCTGGTGGCACAGTGGTTAAGAATCTGCTTGCCAACGCAGGGGACACGGGTTCGAGCCCTAGTCTGGGAAGATCCCACATGCCACGGAACAACTAAGCCCATGCGCCACAACTACAGAGCCTGTGCTCTAGAGCCCGTGAGCCACAACTACTGAAGCCTGTGTGCCTAGAGCCCGTGCTCCGCAACAGAGAGAAGCCACCACAATAAGGAGCCCGCGCACCGCAATGAGGAGTAGCCCCCACTCACTGCAACTAGAGAAAGCCTGCGTGCAGCAACGAAGACCCAATGCAGCCAAAAATAAATAAATAAATAAGCTAATTTTTAAAAAACCACAAATTTTCTGTAAGATGTGATTAGCTGATAATCAGGCCTCTTAGGGTTCTTTATTTATTTATTTTTAATTTTTATTTTATTTATCTTTTTATACAGCAGGTTCTTATTAGTTATCCATTTTATCCATATTAGAGTATACATGTCGATCCCAATCTCCCAATTCATCAAACCACCACCACCCCCTGCCACTTTCCCCACCTTGGTGTCCATATATTTGTTTTCTACATCTGTGTCTCAATTTCTGCCCTGCAAACCAATTCATCTGTACCATTTTTCTAGGTTGCACATATATGCGTTAATATACGATATTTGTTTTTCTCTTTCTGACTTACTTCACTCTGTATGACAGTCTCTAGATTCATCCACGTCTCTACAAATCACCCAATTTTGTTCCTTTTTATGGCTGAGTAATATTCCATTGTATATATGTACCACACCTCCTTTATCCATTCGTCTGTCGATAGGCATTTAGGTTGCTTCCATAACCTGGCTGTTGTAAATAGTGCTGCAGTGAACATTGGGGTGCATGTGTCTTTTTGAATTATGGTTTTCTCTGGGTATATGCCCATTAGTGGGATTGTTGGCTCATATGGTAATTCTGTTTTTAGTTTTTTAAGGAACCTCCATACTGTTCTCCGTAGTGGCTGTATCAATTTACATTCCCATCAACAGTGCAAGAGGGTTCCCTTTTCTCCACACCCTCTCCAGCATTTTTTGTTCGTAGATTTTCTGATGATGCCCACTCTAACTGGTGTGAGCTGATACCTCATTGTAGTTTTGATTTGCATTTCTCTAATAACTAGTGATGTTGAGCAGCTTTTCATGTGCTTTTGGCCACCTGTATGTCTTTTTTGGGGAAACGTCTATTTAGGTCTTCTGCCCATTTTTTGGATTGGATGGTTTGTTTTTTTGATATTGAGCTGCATGAGCTGTTTATATATTTTGGAGATTAATCCTTTGTCAGTCGATTCACTTGCAGATATTTTCTCCCATTCTGAGAGTTGTCTTTTCATCTTGTTTGTAGTTTCCTTTGCTTTGCAAAAGCTTTGAAGTTTCATTAGGTCCCATTTGTTTATTTTTGTTTTTATTTCCATTACTCTAGGAGATGGATCAAAAATGATCTTGCTGTGATTTATGTCAAAGAGTGTTCCTCCTATGTTTTCCTCTCAGAGTTTTATAGTGTCCGGTCTTACATTTAGGTCTCTAATCCATTTTGAGTTTATTTTTGTGTATGGTGTTAGGGATTGTTCTAATTTTATTCTTTTACGTGTACCTGTCCAATTTTCCCAGCACCACTTATTGAAGAGACTGTCTTTTCTCCAATGTATATCCTTGCCTCCTTTGTCATAGATTAGTTGACCATAGGTGCGTGGGTTTATCTCTGGGCTTTCTATCCTGTTCCTTTGATCTATATTTCTGTTTTTGTGCCAGTACCATAGTGTCTTGATTACTGGAGCTTTGTAGTATAGTCTGAAGTCAGGGAGTCTGATTCCTCCAGCTCCATTTTTTTTCCTCAAGACTGCTTTGGCTATTTGGGGTCTTTTGTGTCTCCATACAAATTTTAAGATTTTTTGTTCTAGTTCTGTAAAAATTGCCATTGGTAATTTGATAGGGATTGCACTGAATCTGTAGATTGCTTTGGGTAATATAGTCATTTTCACAATATTGATTCTTCCAATCCAAGAACATGGTATATCTCTCCATCTGTTGAATCATCTTTAACTTCTTTCAACAGTGTCTTATAGTTTTCTGCATACATGTCTTTTGTCTCCTTAGGTAGGTTTATTCCTAGGTATTTTATTCTTTTTGTTGCAGTGGTAAATGGGCGTGTTTCCTTAATTTCTCTTTCAGGTTTTTCATCATTAGTGTATAGGAATGAAAGAGATTTCTGTGCATTAATTTTGTAGCCTGCAACCTTACCAAATTCATTGATTAGTTCTAGTAAGTTTTCTGGTGGCATCTTTAGGATTCTCTATGTATAGTATCGTGTCATCTGCAAACAGTGACAGTTTTACTTCTTCTTTTCCATTTGTATTCCTTTTATTTCTTTTTATTCTCTGATTGCCATGGCTAGGACTTCCAAAACTATGTTGAATAATAGTGGCGAGAGTGGACATCCTTGTCTCGTTCCTGATCTTAGAGGAAATGCTTTCAGTTTTTCACCATTGAGAATGCTGTTTGCTGTGGGTTTGTCGTATATGGCCTTTATTATGTTGAGGTAGGTTCCCTCTATGCCCACTTTCTGGAGAGTTTTTATCATAAATGGGTGTTGAATTTTGTCAAAAGCTTTTTCTGCATCGATTGAGATGATCATATGGTTTTTATTCTTCAATTTGTTAATATGGTGTATCACATTGATTAATTTGCATATACTGAAGAATCCTTGTATCCCTGGGATAAATCCCACTTGATCATGGTGGATGATCCTTTTTTTTTTTTTTTTTTTCGGTACGCGGGCCTCTCACTGTTGTGGCCTCTCCCATTGCGGAGCACAGGCTCTGGACGCGCAGGCTCAGCAGCCATGGCTCACGGGCCCAGCCGCTCCCCGGCATGTGGGATCTTCCCAGACCGGGGCACGAACCCGTGTCCCCTGCATCGGCAGGCAGACTCTCAACCACTGCGCCACCAGGGAAGCCCAATGATCCTTTTAATGGGTTGTTGGATTCTGTTTGCTACTATTTTGTTAAGGATTTTTGCATGTATATTCATCAGTTGTATTGGTCTGTAATTTTCTTTTTTTGTTGTATCTTTGTCTGGTTTTGGTATCAGGGTGATGGTGGCCTATAGAATGAGTTTGGGAGTGTTCTTCCTCTGCAATTTTTTGGAAGAGTTTGAGAAGGATTGGTGTTAGTTCTTCTCTAAATGTTTCATAGAATTCACCTGTGAAGCCATCTGGTCCTGGACTTTAGTTTGTTGGAAGATTTTTAATCACAGTTTCAATTTCATTAATCGTGATTAGTCTGTTCATATTTTCTATTCCTGGTCCAGTCTTGGAACGTTCTACCTTTCTAAGAATTTGTCCATTTCTTCCAGGTTGTCCATTTTATTGGCATAGACTTTCTTGTAGTAGTCTCTTAGAATGCTTTGTATTTTTGCTGTGTCTGTTGTAACTTCTTTTTCATTTCTAATTTTATTGATTTGAGTTCTCTCCCTCTTTTTCTTGATGAGTCTGGCTAATGGTTTATCGATTTTGATTATCTTCTCAAAGAACCAGCTTTTAGTTTTATTGATCTTTGCTATTGTTTTCTTTGTTTCTATTTCATTTATTTCCTCTCTGATCTTTATGATTTCTTTCCTTCTACTACCTTTGGGTTTTGTTTGTTCTTCTTTCTCTAGTTCCTTTAGGTGTAAGGTTAGATTGTTTGAGATTTTTCTTGTTTCTTGAGGTAGGCTTGTATTGCCATAAACTTTCCTCTTAGAACTGCTTTTGTTGCACCACATAGGTTTTGGATCATCGTGTTTTCATTGTCATTTGTCTCTAGGTATTATTTGATTTCCTCTTTGATTTGTTCAGTGATCTCTTGGTTATTTAGTAAAGTACTGTCTAGCCTCTGTGTGTTTGTGTTTTTTACATTTTTTTCCCTGTAATTGATTTCTAATCTCATAGTGTTGTGGTCAGAAAAGATGCTTGATATGATTTCAGTTTTCTTAAATTTACTGAGCTTGATTTGTGACCCAAGATGTGATCTATACTGAAGAATGTTCCATGCACACTTGAGAAGAAAGTGTAATCTTCTGTTTTTGCATGGAATGTCCTAAAAATATCAATTAATCTATCTGGTCTATTGTGTCATTTAAAGCTTGTGTTTCCTTAGTAATTTTCTGTTTGGATGATCTGTCCATTGGTGTAAGTGAGGTGTTAAAATCCTCCACTATTATTGCGTTACTGTCGATTTCCTCTTTTATACCTGTTCGCAGTTGCCTTATGTATTGAGGTGCTGCCATGTTGGGTGCATATATGTTTATAATTGTTATATCTTCGTCTTGGATTGATCCCTTGATCATTATGTAGTGTCCTTCCTTGTCTCTTGTAACATTAAAAGTCTATTTTATCTGATATGAGTATTACTACTCCAGCTTTCTTTTGATTTCCATTTGCATGGAATATCTTTTTCCATCCCCTTACTTTCAGTCTGTATGTGTCCCTCGATCTGAAGTGGGTCTCTTGTAGACAGCATATATATGGGTCTTGTTTTTGTATCCATTCAGCAAGCCTGTGTCTTTTGGTTGGAGCATTTAATGCATTCACGTTTAAGGTAATTATCGATATGTATGTTCCTATGACCATTTTCTTAATTGTTTTGGGTTTGTTTTTGTAGGTCCTTTTTTTCTCTTGTGTTTCCCACGTAGAGAAGTTCCTGTAGCATTTGTTGTAGAGCTGGTTTGGTGGTGCTGAATTCTCTTAGCTTTTGCTTCTCCATCGTGTCTGAACGAGATCGTTGCTGGGTAGAGTAATCTTGGTTGTAGGTTCTTCCCTTTCATCACTTTAAATATGTCATGCCACTTCCTTCTGGGTTGCAGAGTTTCTGCTGAGAAATCAGCTGGTAACCTTATGGGAGTTCCCTTGTATGTTATTTGTCATTTTTCCCTTGCTGCTTTCAATAATTTTTCTTTGTCTTTAATTTTTGGCAGTTTGATTACTATGTGTCTTGGCATGTTTCTCCTTGGGTTTATCCTGTATGGGACTCTCTGTGCTTCCTGGACTAGGGTGGCTATTTCCTTTCCCATGTTAGGGAAGTTTTTGACTATAATCTCTTCAAATATTTTCTTGGGTCCTTTCTCTCTCTCTTCTCCTTCTGGGACCCCTGTTGTGCGAATATTAGTGTGTTTAATGTTGCCCCAGAGGTCTCTTAGGCTGTCTTTATTTCTTTTCATTCTTTTTTCTTTATTCTGTTCCGCAGCAGTGAATTCCACCATTCTGTCTTCCAGGTCACTTATCCATTCTTCTGCCTCAGTTATTCTGCGTTGATTCCTTCTAGTGTATTTTTCATTTCAGTTATTGTATTGTTCATCTCTGTTTGTTTGTTCTTTAGTTCTTCTAGGTCTTTGTTAAACATTTCTTGTATCTTCTTGATCTTTGCCTCCATTCTTTTTCTGAGGTCCTGGATCATCTTCACTATCATTATTCTTTATTCTTTTTCTGGAAAGTTGCCTATCTCCACTTCATTTAGTTGTTTTTCTGGTGTTGTACCTTGTTCCTTCATCTGGTACATAGCCCTCTGCCTTTTCATCTTGTCTGTCTTTCTGTGAATGTGGTTTTTGTTCCACAGGCTGCAGGATTGTAGTTCTTCTTCCTTCTGCTGTCTGCCCTCTGGTGGATGAGGCTATATATAAGAGGCTTGTGCCGGTTTCCTGATGGTGGTGGGTAGAGCTGGCTGTTGCTCTGGTGGGCAGAGCTCAGTAAAATTTTAATCTGCTTGTCTGCTGATGGGTGGGGCTGGGTTCCCTCCCTTTTGTTTGTTTGGCCTGATGCGACCCAACACTGGAGCCTACCTGGGATCTTTGGTGGGGCTAATGGCGGACTCTGGGAGGGCTCACGCCAAGGAGTACTTCCCAGAACTTCTGCTGCGAGTGTCCTTGTCCCCACGGTGAGACACAGCCACCCCTGCTTCTACAGGAGACCCTCCAACACTAGCAGGTAGGTCTGGTTCACTCTCCTGTTGGGTCACTGCTCTTTCCCCTGGGTCCCGATGTGCACACTACTTTGTGTGTGCCCTCCAAGAGTGGAGTCTCTGTTTCCCCCAGTCCTGTCGAAGTCCTGCAATCAAATCCCGCTAGCCTTCAGAGTCTGATTCTCTAGGAATTCCTCCTCCTGTTGCCGGATCCCCAGGTTGGGAAGCCTGACATGGGGCTCAGAACCTTCACTCCAGTGGGTGGACTTCTGTGGTATAAGTGCTCTCCAGTTTGTGAGTCACCACCCAGCAGTTATGGGATTTGATTTTATTGTGATTGTGCCCCTCCTCCCATCTCATTGTGGCTTCTCCTTTGTCTTTGGATGTGGGGTATCTTTTTTGGTGAGTTCCAGTGTCTTCCTGTCAATGATTGTTCAGCAGTTAGTTGTGATTCTGGTGCTCTCTCAAGAGGGAGTGAGAGCACATCCTTGTACTCTGCCATCTTGAACCAGTCTCTCTTTGTGTTATTGTAGCATTAATCCTTTAACATAATGAGACTTGGTTGGGGGATGGTATTTATGACAGAACATCTAAATGGGGATGGTGATATATAAATGTAAAAAAATTATTTAATATTTTCAAAAGCCAGATTCTATAATAAGTAAGTTGTATCTCCATTATGAGATGAGTATAAGAGGTGAAAACCTGTAGCTGTATTTGATCCTCTGGATTTTGATTTTTACATGTTTTCTGAATTTTCAATAGAAGAGTGCCAGAAATCTTCTTTGAAGGAATGGGAAATATGTCTTTTGCTTTCCCACTTACTCTGGTTTTAGCCAGCTTTATTTGAAGACATTTTTCTGCTTAAGATTACCAGGCTATTTTCCTGATGCTAGTTATTGCATTATTGAAATATTTGGTGTTATAGTTCTATGAAATTTTCTGCAAATACTGTATCCCTTATTTTTTCATTGTAGATTGGTATGCTGGGCTTTATTTGTGTGTAGCCAACAAAACCCCAACTAGACTGCTGCTTTTTTTGTGACTACACATATTACACTAGTTTTTTTGTGACACATTTGTCATAGCTGTTCAAATGCAGCTTGGTTTTTCCATTCTTTGTTTTATTTTCTTTTTTGATGTAATCCAAATTCAAATGCTTCATGTTACTTTCATGTGAGGTTAAGATTGATAATAATTTGAAATATTGCCTGTTAAATTCTTTCCCCTTACACTCAAAATGTGGTGGTTTGTTTTCAATTAATTAGCAAATAGTTATCGAACACATTTCAAGATAAAAGAATTTGAGGCAATCAAATTTTGAGAACTGAGGAATGTGAAAGAGATTTGAGCTTATACAGAAAGAATGAGTAGGGTATACACAGAGGATGCCCTTCCAGTGGGAACTGTAGTGAAGGCAGAGGCAGTGCTGTGCAGAGGAAGGAGCAGAGACTTGGGGTCAGACATGTGGCAGGCATTCAAACCCTGAGACGTTTGCTCTCTGTAAAATGGAAATAGCATTTGCTCTTTAGGTTATCCTCTTAGTTTCCTAAGGCTGCTGTAACAAATTACTGCTAGCTTAAACCAATAGAAATGTCATCTTTTAACAGTTCTGGAGGTGAGAAGTCCAAAATTAATTTCACTGGGTTGAAATCGAGGTGTTGGCAGGGCCACACTCCTTCCAGGGGCTTTATGGGGAGGCTGTTCCTTTCCCCTTTCAGCTTCTGGTGGCTGCCATTATTCCTTGGCTTGTGGTCACATCACTTGAGTCTCTGCCTCTGGTCACATTGCCCTTTCCTCTTATTTCTCTGTCAGATCTCCTTCTGTCTCCTAAAAGCATACTTGTGTTTGGATTTAGGGCCAAACTTTGTAATCCTGGATAATCTCCTCATCTTAATATCTTTCAGTTAATGACATCTGCGAATGCTTTGCCGTATAAGGTAACATTTAGATTCCAGAGATTAGGACCTGATGTCTTTGGGGCCATATTCAGCTTACTTCAGATACTATAAGAATTAAATACAGTAATGACAAAGGTCTCAGATTGAGATATGCAGAGATGTAACTTCCTTTATTTCTATAACTTGAATTAATTTCTAACTCTGAGTCTCCTGACCTCTTAATGGCAGACAGTTTAATCTTCTGTTACTGGTTTGCTTTATGGATTGTTATAGTCTTGTTGGGGTAAATAATCAATTCAGGTTATATAAATGAGTTACATACAGGTTTAAGATACACTCAGTTGAAGGTTAAGACCTAGTTTCACTCTTCCAACACTCTGGTGGGGCATTTAAGTCCCAGGAAGGGTATTTGTCTAACTTCTATCCAACTCTTCTCTTCGTGTTCTAGAAACTCTTATTTCTCTCAAGCTTATTGCCTGTATCATAAAGCCCCCTAAATTCATGGTCTTCTTTTAGCCCTTTCACACTTCTTCTGGAGAACTTGGTTCTGCAGTGCTCTTTCCTCATACTTGGATGCTACGGACTCATCTTCCTCAGCATTGCACTTAGCTATTGCTTTGCCGCCATGTTAGATGCAGGGCTTCTACTTGAGGGTAGAAGCCTCCTAAGGCTACTCTTTGGTTTGAACCACACACCACCATTAAACTTACCTGGGATTTTATTAGCATCATCTGCTCATCCTGAAAGGGTCCTAGTTCCAGAAGGGGCAGGATGTAGGGTCACTGTGACCTAAACCATCCAGTTACTATCTAGCCTCCTCTCAGGCTCCACTCCACCCTTTCCTCCACTAACCCCTTAATTCCAGATCCTTTCCCAGAGGACAGAGGGTGCATCCCTGTATGAGTCAGTGGAGGATTGGCTGGCCATTATTCTCCCCAAGTGATCATATTTGTCAAAGATTGATAAAGTCTAATTTGAAGCTCAAAAGTAAAGAAAGTGCATCTCTGTCATTTTTTCCTCTCTGTATAGTTTATCTTCAGGGCAGAACATGTGCTGTTTCCTTAGTGGTAGAGATAGGTGATGGGTACAGTGAAACACAGGTTGGTAAAACAAATAAGCAGACATATTGCTTAATACCTTGCAATTTTCTCCCACTGTGGTTGCAATAAATACAGATATAGTGTGTAGCACATAGTATATTTAATAATGTGAACCTATGCTTCATAAGGTTGAAAATATCAGTTGGAGTTGTGTGAGAAGTAAACAAAAGTAAGGATAATAAAGATTGTTAGGGATGCAACTTCCCACTCGATATCTCGGTGACTGCTGGATCTCCCTGCAAACTGCTTCTCTTACAGTCTTCTTAGCTCATTAATGGCGGTAGTCCTTCCAAATGCTTAAGCCAAGAATCTTGGTGTCTTCCTTCACTGCCCCCTCTCTTTCACTCCTCATCCAATTTGTCAACAAATCCTGTTGGCTCTACCTTCAGAATACATACACACAGATTCTGTCTACTTCTTACATGCTGCCACTCTCATCCAGGCCACATCATCTCCCCTTGTTAATTGCAATATTCTGCTAGATGGTCTTCCTGTTTCTACCCTTAAGCCTTTTGAAATCAGTTATCCACTCAGCATCCAGTGTGATCCAATGAAAACGTAAGTCAGCTCATAGTAGTCTTATGTTCAAAATGGATTCCTTTCCCTTATGCCCTCCTTTTTCCCTCCTCCCTGATCCATTTTTCTCTGTAGTGTTTATTGCCACCTTTTAAGATTTACATGATTTGTTGTCCCTGTCTTCCCATTAGAATTGAAGCTCCATGAGGCAATGACTTCTGTCTTGTTCACTACAAAATTCCAAGCCCCACAATGACTGTCTGACACATGGTAGGCCTTCAATAAATATTTGTCGAATGGACAGATGAATGAATAAGTTAAGACTGCCAGACTATATGGATTTATCTCATAACAAGTAGGAAGTGGACAAGTTTTTGAGTGGGGGTCACATTGATACAAATGTTTTATGAGGTTTCCTGTGATATCAGGATCCAGGTTGGATTGGAAGAATGAGAAAAACAGAGGTTTGGAGATTAGTTAGGAAAGAGTGAAGGTCTAAATGGGAATGGTGATAGTGGGAATGGGTTGGGGGTTGTTGGGTGTGTGAGAGACACTCGGACAAAGAGTCTGATATCTGGGGTAACAACTGGAGGATATTGGAGTTGACATAGAGAAAGTTGTAATGGACATTGGAAAATTTAGGAAAAAGCAGTTTGAGAGAGAAAAAGGAAGATACTTTGTTTCATTTTTTTAACATTTTTTACAAATTTTGGTAGAATGCATGTAACATAAAATTTACCATTTCATTCATTTTAAGGATAAAGCTCACTGGCATTATGTACGTTTATTTATATTTATATTGTTGTACAACCATCACCCCCATCCACCTCTAGAACATTTTTATCTTCTCATACTGAAACCCTGAACCCATTAAACAATAACTCCTCATTCTTCCCACACCCCGGGCCTTGACAACCACCATTCTACTTTGTGTCTCTATGAATTTGTCTGCTCTAGGTACCTCATGTAAATGGAATCATATAATGTTTTTTCTTTTGTGTCTGTCTTATTTTACATAGTATAATATCTTTAAGGTTCATCCATGTTGTAACATGTGTCAGAATTTCATTCCTTTTTAAGGCTAAATATTCCACGGAATGTCTTTACTACATTTTGTTTATCCATTCATTTGTTGATGGACATTAGGATGTTTTTACTTTCTGGCTATTGTGAATGATGCTACAATGGACATGGATGTACAAGTATCTGTTCCAGTCCCTGCTTTAACTTCTTTTGGTTATGAACTCAGAAGCGGAATTGCTGGAATTGTTTGATATTTGGAGGGACCACCATACTGAACTTTGGTTTTAGACAGATTATGTTTGAAGTGGTGGAAAGTCTAGCAGTTAGGATTGGAGTGCTAAGTGAAAGCAACTGTAGCTGGAGATTTCACTTCAGGGAACTTGACAGACATAATGGCTGAAGAGGGGAGAGTTAATTAGTTGAGAGAAGAGAAAAAAAAAGAGTCCAGCCAAGGACTGCATCTTAGGTGGGAGAAGGAGCTACCAGAGCTAGTCAATGAGACCGAAAAAGAGCAATCTGAATTAGGAACAGAACCCGGGAGTGCTGATACACACTTAGCTCCGACTCATTCTTATCCATGTATTCATTCAGCACTCTTAGAACTCCCTTTCAGATGAATAAGCTTCTATTTAAGTGTGACATTACTTTCAAGGGCTTGGGTGCTGCAGGTCACAGATTACTCCTGAGTGTTGAATTTCTGAGACATAGGTACTTTTCAAAAAGGTCCTAGAAGCACCTAAAAAAGCAGGGGGTTTCTATATTTCTTGTTTGGCTGTCCTCCATTTCTTATTTTGCATTAATAATTTCACAGTCACTTTTCTTTAACCTTTTATTGAAGTATGACGTACCTTAACATAAGTGAACAAAGGTGGACAACTTGGTGAATTCTCAGATATTGTTTCTACCTGAGTATCCAACACCCAGATTAAAAAACAGACTATTTCTCACCCCCGGTGGTTCCCTCATGCCCCTGCTCACTCACCCACTATCCCTATTATCTTGATTTCTAACACCATAGATTTATTGTATCTGTGTTGAACTTATATAAGTGGAATCATGTAGTATGTACTCTTTGTGTCTGACTTCTTCCATTTAGTATTATGTTTGTGGAATTCATCCATGAAGTTGTGTTTTATTGTAGTATATATTCCATTGTGTCCTTTACACAGTTTATATATTCATTCTCACGTTGATAGGCATTTGGGTAGTTTCCAGTTTGGGGCTATTATGAATAGTACCGCTATGAACATCACAGTTTCTTATTAAAATAGGAAATCTGCATGGTATGCTCACCTCTTTAAAGTTGCCATTGCTTTCTTCATTTAAGTGCCTTTCCTCCTAAGTGCCTTCCCACCCTGCCTAATTATCTTCATTGGTAATACAAACTACATTTGCCTGAACACTAGTTTTGAAAGTAAAAAGTGCCACAAGAAATCAGGTTTCTTAAAAAATTGTATGTCCTTGCATTAAAATTTTCTTTTTAAAGCATTTATTTTAGTTTTTCTCAACTATCCAGGTTATGTGTCTTAAACGCATAGTGAACCTGTCAAACTTTTTCAGCTCTTAATGGGATGAATTGTTCAACCCTGAGGCAAATATTTTAATTTTGGCACCATGATGAGTCGGAGAAAAAGAATCGTTCCCATATTCTTAATGCAGTTTTGTTATCAAACTTATAATTTACATAGCAATAAAAGGAGATTGAGAATTAGTAAAAAGTGCATTGTGATATTTTATGTCATTTTTCTCTTCGGGTTACAGTCTGCTTTGGTATAAAAATCAACATTACTAATTCAAAATTAATGAAAATTTTATCAATCTGATTATTCCAGAATTGAGTTGAAATTTTCTATGTTTAATAAAGATACGTACATAATATATTTTATATATTTGTATGGATATATACGTCCCTATGTTTATTTGTCTACCTACCTGTCTACCTTTCTATCCATCCATCCATCCATCTGTTGACATGCTCACTGGAACATTCTTTACAGAAAGAACAATAGAAGACCACGAGCTGGTGATTGAAGTGCTATCTAACTGGGGAATGGAAGAAGAAAATAAGCTATACTTTAGAAAAAATTATGCCAAATATGAATTCTTTAAAAACCCAATGGTAAGTGAAATCCCTATTAATAGTTATAGAAAATGAATGAGTTTAGTTAAATTTTATTTTATTTTATGTGAAGAAAAATATCACTATGGATAAAATACAAGTCCCTATTTGGTAAACTGTAGGTAAGAATTCTGGCCCTTTAAAATTATAGTCACACTTCTTCTTACTCTAACAATGATTAGCCAACATCATCACAGAAGTTCATATACATGGTTTTGGGGAACTACTGCTTCTTTTCTTGCTTTTTAAGAAAAAAAAACTACATTTGATTTGGGGAATTATTAGATATCTCCAAGCAGGTTCCAAAATATTATGGTTTAACTCTTTTCACAGAATTTAGGAAATTAAATAAGAAAAATTCTAAAGGAAAAACAGATTGATGTTTGTTGGGAGTGTTGAAACTTAGCCAGAAGTTTAGATTGACATGCATCTTGCTGTTCCAAACTATTTTGTTTTCAGTGCAATAATTGAGCTAAGTAGAAATGAGATAAAGACCAGTGCATTATCTAGTAACTAGTAAATACTACTTTCATTATAGTTCTTTTTAAAAGAAAGTAAATGTATGTCACATTCTAATGAAGACTAGTGATCTAGAGAAGTCAGAATAGCCTCTGGGCTCATTATTTTAAATTGTTTTTGACTCTGCAGCTGTAGCATATTTTTACACTAAGCTTTGGATAATTGGATTGAAATGATACTTTATGAAAAATATATGATACACACCATAATAGAATATTTTCAAACTCTGAAAGACCTCTTACGCTCTCTTTTATTTGAACTTATTAATAGAAACATAGTGGGATGATCTTTGACAAAGAAAATATGAGTCCTAATAAAAATTAAATAGAATTAGAATTAGAAAGGAAACTGTTTTCTTATTATGAATCTTTATTAAAAGCAAGAATTTAAAAGTCATAGTTAAAGACATAGGGTTTAGTGCTCAGTTTTAGTTGTTTTTTTTTTTTAATTTAAACAAGGCTGTAGATTCATTTTGTAGACTTAGAGTAGTGGTTCTCAACTGGGGGGTGATGTGGTAATGTCTGGAGACATTTTTGGTTGCCATACTGGGGGGATGGGGTTGCTGCTAGTGGGTGGAGGCCAGGAATGCTCTAAACGTCCTGCAATGCACAGGACAGTCCCCCCAACACAGCGTTATTAGACCGACGTTAATAGAACTACGCTTCAAAAACCCTGTCCTAAAGGAAGTATAGTGGCATATATTTTCCTAAACTTGCCTGATCATAAAAACTCCCTGGGGAAGGGGATAGTGGTTGTTAAAAATACAGGATCCAGGTCCTACCCTGACCTACTGAATCAGACACTCCAGGAAAGAGGCCTGGGAATTCCTATTTTTAAACAGCTTTCCTGGGTGAATTTTATGATTAAACAGGTTTGGAAAGATAGTGGGTGGAAAAGACTGTCATTTTAGCTCCCTGGCCCTCTAGTTTAACTCCTTGTTCCTCTACTCTATGGGCTGTGACCTTGGGTATATATATCCTTTACTTCTATGAGCCTTGACTTTATAAAATGGAGCTGATAGTCCTTCAGTACCTGCTAGAGTGGTTGCAGGACTCAGGGAAGACGTATGGGAGCTAGCACACTGTCAGCCTGAGGGCAGTGTTTGTAACTGGAGGTACATGGATCTCTGTGTATCAGCACCATCTGAAGGTGTTTGGCTAGTCTTTGGGCCCTGCTTCTACCTTCTCATTAAGATACCTGGGGGTAGAGTCAGGGACTGGCATGTTTAAAAGTGCTTTGGGTGAATTTTCAACACACTGATTTAAAGAGCTTTTGCTTTAGATGACTGTGTTGGTCATAGTTCAATCTTTCCTGGCATGGCTTTGGGATAATATAACATGTATCTTTTCGTCAGTATTTTTTTCCAGAGCATATGGTGTCTTTTGCAACTGAAACCAATGGTGAAATATCCCCCACACAGATTTTGCAGGTAAAATATATATTTTCATTAAAATATGTAAGTACTAAATAATGAAGGGAAACTTTAAGGTCCTTATTTACTTACTTATTTATTTTTCTAATTTTATAAGTAGATATACTCATTTATCTTGCATTTCCATGCTTTTTTTTTTTTTTACTTCATGAGAGTTGATAATATTCTTTTTTTAAATTGAAGTATCGTTGATTTACAATGTTGTGTTAGTTTCAGGTGTACTGCAAAGTGATAAAGTTGTACACACATATAGAGTTATTTTTTTTCAGATTCTTTTCCCTTATAGGTTATTACAAAATATTGAGTATAGTTCTTTTAGCTATACAGTAGGTCCTTGTTGGTTATCTATTTTATATATAGTAGTATGTATATATTAATCCCAGACTCTTAATTTATCCTCCCCCTTCCCCTTTGGTAACCATAAGTTTGTTTTCTATGTCTGTGGGTCTATTTCTGTTTTGTATATAAGTTCATTTGTATTTTTTTTCCTTAGATTCGAATATAAGTGATATCATATGATATTTGTCTTTCTCTGTCTGGCTTACTTCGCTTAGTAGGATAATCTCTAGGTCCAGCCATGTTGCTGAAAATGGCATTATTTCATTCATTTTTTATGGCTAAATAATATTCCATTGTATAAATATACTACATCTTCTTTATCCATTCATGTGTCAATGGACATTTAGGTTGCTTCCATGTCTTGGCTATTGTAAATAGTGCTGCAGTGAACACTGGGGTGCATGTGTCTTTTCCAGTTATGGTTTTCTCTGGATATATGCCCAGGAATGGGATTGCAGGATAATATGGTAGCTCTATTTTTAGTTTTCTGAGGAACCTCCATACTGTTCTCTATAGTGGCTGCACCATTTTACATTCCCATCAACAGTGTAGGAGGGTTCCTTTTTCTCCACACCCTCTCCAGCATTTATTATTTGTAGACTTTTTGATGATGGCCATTCTAACCAGTGTGAGGTGATACCTCATTGTAGCTTTGATTTCCATTTCTCTAATAATTAGTGATGTTGATTGAGCATCTTTTCATGTGCCATCTGTATGTCTTCTTTGGAGAAATGTCTATTTAGTGAGGTCCATATTTATACATGTCCAGATTTTGGATGGTATGCCTTGAGTGGTTAATTTTTGCTGGAGATAAAGTTGGAAAAGAGAAGAAGAGGAAAGAAAAGAAAAGAGTACAATCTAGATAAAGAATTCTGTAAATCAATAAAGACCCCTAACTATATTATTCTTCCCAGTTTTGAACAACTGTCAAAGGATTTTAAGCATTTAAAAAATGTGTATCATGAAAGGAAACTGGCAGAATTTTGCTCTGTGATGTATTTAAAGATTGTTAGTCTTTGAAAAAATCAAAATTTCCAGTAAATTATAGACATTTTACCAACATATATTTAATGTTAACTTTTATAATAAATGCTCTCAATCCTATTTATGATAAAATATTTAGCAATTAAATGAAATATTATCTATGATGGAAACTCTTGATTGGAACATGAAATAGCTGAATTAAGAATACTAGTTATGGGCTTCCCTGGTAGTGCAGTGGTTGGGAGTCTGCCTACCAATGCAGGGGACACAGGTTTGTGCCCCGGTCCGGGAGGATCCCACATGCCACGGAGCGGCTGGGCGCGTGAGCCATGGCCGCTGAACCTGCGTGTCCAGAGCCTGTGCTCTGCAACGGGAGAGGCCACAACAGTGAGACGCCCGTGTACCGCAAAAAAAACTAGTTATTTAATTTAAAACTTCCTTAGTTTTGCATCTATTGAGCTCATTTCTTACAAACTGGCAATGGCTGTAGGCTGTAATTTTCTTAAGACACGGGGTGGGGGCATAGCAGCGAGAGGCCCACGTACCGCAGAAAAAACTAGTTATTTAATTTAAAACTTCCTTAGTTTTGCATCTGTTGAGCTCATTTCTTACAAACTGGCAATGGCTGTAGGCTGTAATTTTCTTAAGACATTTTCATTACAATAAAAATTTTCAGTTATTTTCTATTTGATACTATACTTGTTAACAGGTTAATGGTGAGCAATGTCTTTATAATGGTTGCTGTTTGATCTAAACCCAAGGCATCCCCGAACCCACTCAATAGTCTCTGATCTTTAATGAAGAAAACTTTTAATAGTTCCAGTATAGATATTACTTTAAATATGTTGGTATTTGAATATACTGGTAAATATATTGGGTATCACAAATTTGTTTTCTATGGGCTTTTTATTTGTAATAGGTTATATTTCATTTTTTGCTTCAAAATATTTTAGAACTATGATTAGCCTCAGGATTTCTCTAAAAGCTACTTATATGCTACTAGGCTGTCACAGACACCCTGTAGAAGGTTAGGGTGAATGGCAGCAGCGGCAGTGCCCCAGCACCCCTCGCTCTCACGCCTCTTTATACTTTGCCTTTGGATTATGACAGGGCAGTGGATTGGAGTTTTTCTTCTGCCTCCTTTCCCAAATTCTCCTATAATTTAGTTATATTACTTTAATTTTAAATTATAAAAACAAGAAAAGTCATAGCTTTGGAATCATATAGTCCTGCACGTGCCCCTGACCTCTTCTCTCCACTGAGGCAATGTTTCCACTTTTTAAAACGTTCCTTCTTTTTCTAGTGTGACCTCTATGACTCCCTTTTTAAAATTTAATTGGTTTGGTTTAATAACTTGGAAAGCACTCAAACTAAAAAACCTACTTGCCTGCTTTGCATGTCAATTAATTAATATCTGTGGCTCATTAAATTAAAAGTTTTTTTATTAATTTACTTAAAAAACATTATCTACTCTCAGCATTTCCCCGAATAGCCTTTTAAAACTATGTTACGTTGGTTTAGCTAATATTTTCTCTTAGTTTCAGTTTTAACATTTTGCATTCGTTTATTCATAGGGATTTCCATTTCCTTCTTTTAGTGAGACACTAATGCGTTTCCACTGTCTTATTAAGGATGCTGAGCACAGCCACTCAGAGCTATTCCTTTTCATTCTCAATTTCCTGACCAACACATGCCTGCTGTCTCAGTTAATTATCACTGGGTAACAAACTATTCGAAATCTTAATGGCTTAAGTACCCACTTATATTTTGTCAACAGTTTTGTAGGTTGGTATTTGGGAAGGCTTTAGCTGGATGGGTCTCTGAGGCAGATTGACTCCCAAAGGGATTGTGGATCTGCTTCTTCTGAGATAGCTTTTCACTACATGTGTCTGGTACTCCTTGGCCTCTCTCTCTCTCCCCACATGGTGTGTCATTTTCCAAGGCTTTTCCAGTTGCGTTGTGCTTCTCACCACATAGCCATCTTAGGGTAGTCACGTTTCTTGTATGAAAGTTAGCTTCCAAGAGTTAAGGAGTGGAAGCCATCAGGCTAGTTAAGGGACTACAGTTAGAATGGCAGCCTGTCCCTCCTGCCATATGCTATTGGTCAGAGCAGTCACAAGCCTTGCCCAGATTCAAGGGGGTGGAGAAACTTCACCTGTTTGTTCAGTGGCAGGATCACATTTGCAGAAGAGCACGTGGAATGAAAGATATTGTTGCAGTTCTCTTTGGAAAACACAACCTGCCCATACCCACCCACAACTGAGAACCATAGAGCACAAAGACATTGTTTACTTTACCTTCATCGAGGAGGTGAACTTGGCTCAATTTCTTTGATAATTGAATAATGGAAGTCCGGATCATGGTCTTACATATACCATAATGAAGTTGAAGTTGATAGGTCAATCTATAATCTCAAGGAAAATCATAGACAGGGATGAAAAATATCAGGACTTAACTCTGTAGACAAAGTTCAGCTTTTCAAATGGACATTCAAATAGCTTGTAATTTTGGTGTTTGACTAAGTACTGATAACTTAGAATATATATTTCATGAGCATATTTTCATTTGGAACTTGCCTCAGGTTTTCACAAGACTGATTTATTTTCTGTTATATATATCGCTATTTCTGTAATGGTGTATAAGTGGTATCAATGCTGTTTGATTTTGCACATTTCTATTTGAAATATAAAACTACAATATCATTGATTCAGAAACTGTATGAGAGTGTCTGATTTTTCTTCCAGATGTTTCTGAGTTCAAGCACGTATCCTGAAATCCATGGCTTCTTACATGCAAAAGAACAGGGAAAGAAGTCCTGGAAAAAGATTTACTTCCTTTTAAGAAGATCCGGTTTATATTTTTCTACTAAAGGGACATCCAAGGTAAATTGGAATATCAGTGATGTGCTATGAATTATATGGAAGTTGTAAGTTAAAATGGGTTTTACTTTGTTTTATTCATTATCTTATTGCATGATGTCAATAGTTGGTAATTTTTTTTAGATTCCAAACATTTGCCATAATTCATTTAAAAACTAATTATTCAGCTTTATTTCCCACTAGTTTCAATATACATCCTTTGATACCATCTGGATGCTCTTGTTTCAGTACCACATTCCTTGCCCATTTCTCCCCCACTCTGAATCTACCCCCATTCTCCTTATCAAGGCTGGGATTTTGAAGCCCAACAGAGTTCACCTCTTTACTTTTTACCCAGGTCATACTACTGACCTTGCCCACCTCTGAACTTCTGTTGATGCAGTTAGTACCACACAGCTGAGTCTGTAACTGCTTATTAATTCCTTTGTGTGTGTTAGTTTTGTCTCCTCATCTAGATTATGAATTCCTAGAGGAAGTTATCATGTTATGATCAGCGGTGGATGTATGTGTGTGCTTGCTTATGTATACCTATGTATACAGTTACATAGACATTCCTGTGCAGATGTTCATACACACATACATAATCACTTATGAATGTAATTCCCTTAGCACTAGCACTATGTAATCTGTTTCTATGTAGTCTAGTTGTTGCCTACTATGCCATATGCCTGTGTTTTATGTCTTGACATTTTATGCAATGCATTGATTTCCTTCAAGTAAAACTACTTTTGAGAGTTTTCATGAGAGTTTAATTCTATGTTCATGCATCTGTTCTGTCAGTGACAACACTGTTGCTTCTTTACGGGTAATCTGTCATTTTTCTTTGGCTCTTTTTCAAATTTTATTATCATCATTGGTATTTAGTCATTTTCCTGCCGTATTTCTAGGTATGTTCAAATATATTCTGCTATACATACCTTGCTTGATTCTTAACATACACATTCAATCTTCAAATTCATATTTTTCTTTTATGCTGAAAATGTTCATTATTTATTTCTCATTCTCAATATTTGGTCCTTTAAATTTTTAGTAGGATTTTCTGTCTTGGCTAGTCATGGCCCTAGGTGTCCCTTTGCTTGTGGCTGCCTAACTCCAGTCTCTGCCTCTGTCTTCACACAGCCTTCTCCTTTCTCTGTGTGTCTCTGATAAGGACACTTGTCATGGATTTAGAGCCCACCCAGATAATCTAGGAAGATGTCATCTCTAGATCCTTAGCTCAATTACATCTGCAAAGGCCCCTTTGCAAAACAGGTCACATTCACAGTTTCTTCAGGTTAGGACATGGACAGGTCTTTTAATTTTGAGTGAGAGAGTGAAATGATCATGTTGTAAGAAGATGAATATGGCCACAGGGAGCTTAAAAAATCAATTAGAGAGACAGAGAATCAGAGAGGGGAAGTGAGCAGGGGAGGCAGGGGGGAAGGGATAAGTGGGCAGGAAGGGAGAGAGACTGATTGATTGAGTTGAGGCACAGATGCTAATTAGTGCTAACTAGATGATCATTTCAGTAAGCAAGGGTGGAGGCAATGGGATCTAACCTAGGATGAGCAGTGGAGAGAGAAGGGGATGGATGTAAGATTAAATGACAAATGGTCAGATTTTGTTGACTGGTTGATATGAAAGAAGAGGAAGCACTTAATGTTCTTAGAGAAAGACATAAGGAAAATAAAGAAATAGAAAATGATAGAATAGGGCTTCCCTGGTGGCACAGTGGTTCAGAGTCCACCTGTCGATGCAGGGGACACGGGTTCGTGCCCCGGTCTGGGAAGATCCCACATGCTGCGGAGCGGCTGGGCCCATGAGCCATGGCCGCTGAGCCTACGCGTCTGTGCTCCGCAACGGGAGAGGCCACAACAGTGAGAGGCCCGAGTACCGCAAAAAAAACAAACAAACAAACAAAAAAGAAAATGATAGAATAAACAGGAATAGGAGATTTGAAGAAATCAAATCTTAGAAGAAAGATACTGATCTTAGTTCTAGATATAGTGTGTTGATGGTAAAGTATCCAAATGGAAATGCCCAGAACACAGCTAATGATAGAGACTATAGATATTTGGGCAGTGGTATGGAGATATGGAGTTGCAAAGGAGTGATACTTCCCATATTTTCCCCAACTGTTCTTACATAGTTTCCTCCCTTCCCTGATATACAGTTTTCCTTTGCTGCTATTCACACGTGTGTGCACACACATGTGCAAGTGTGTGTGTGTGTGTATGTGTGTTTTAGGTTTAAGTGGTAGAATACTTCATGGAAAAGGCCTCTACTTATTTAGTAATCCATTCCTTTACAGAAATCTTTTATTTTTAAGTATATATAGTTTGACTACTAGTGTTCTATCATATAGATGCATTTAATTTTTCTTGAGGATTTAAACCTAGTTTTCAAATTTTTATATTATAGATAATGTTAGGATGAATAATTACCCATTTTTGTAATTAAGGTTTTAGACTTTTTCTTAACCTTTGTAATGAAGTTTCTCTTTTCCCAGTTTTCCTCATGTATGAAGTAATATACGAAGGTGGTTTTTTTTTTTTTTTGCGGTATGCGGGCCTCTCACTGTTGTGGCCTCTCCCATTGCGGAGCACAGGCTCCGGACGCGCAGGCCCAGCGGCCATGGTTCATGGGCCCAGCCGCTCCGTGGCATGCGGGATCCTCCCGGACCGGGGCACGAACCGGTATCCCCTGCATCGGCAGGCGGACTCTCAACCACTGTGCCACCAGGGAAGCCCACGAAGGTGGTTTTAAACAAATGTGTGCTGGATCATCTTTTTACTTTTAGCATCAGAGAAAAGTGGCTTCTAAATCCAGTAATCACATTTCTTTGACTGTCTTCCCAGTGATTCTTCACTGGAAGATATGACAATATCTCCTTAATTCCTGAATTCCTAATTCTTTAACAGGTTTCGCATGAAAATCCACAGCCCATTGTCTTTTTACTTCACCCTCCACCTCCTTTCCTTTCCCACCTATTACATAACAAGACAGCTCCTATTCCATCTACTGAAGTGATACTCTTATCCTTGCAGTGGTCCCCCCTTGGCTGGGCAACATTATAGGCATCAAAGCTCTGTTCTCAGGTCATACCTCAGCTCTCCTCAACATGGTGTCTGACTTTGCTGTGCATCGTACATAATAGTGTTCTCTCTAGCCTGTGCTGAACGAGCATGTGTTCCATAGTCTATATATATGAAAATGATTTTACGTTCCCCCTTAAAAACGAAATTCAAGATATTAGATAAACTCAAGGATTATGACCTCTAAAAATCATGTAGGTTATCTAATGTCTAATATGACATTTCTACCTGGCAAAGTGACCATTTCCTGCCCTTTTTCTATCAGAAGGGTCTTGATTTATTTTACTTTCTAAAGATGTAGGCTGCATGGGAGTTAGATAAACACTTACGCAAGCCTTGGAGGTGTGGCTATGCCTTACAGAGAAACATCTAAGTACCCTGCTCTCCAACTTCCCCCTTATATACACGTTTGCATGCTTACCTTTCGCTAACCATGCCAGCTCAGCCTTAGTCTTGTACTGTCATAAGCTTTGATGTGTCTGCAGTAATGGAACAAAAATCAGTCAAGAGAAGAAACTCATCATGTCTCTTATGTCCTTCCAGTATTTCTTAAGCTGCCTTTTTCTCACGTCCAAATGACTCAGCTACATTGACTTCTACAGTATCAGTGGGCAGGGATGGTTTTATTCCATCTTCATAGAAATCAGACATTTTTACTAGCAAATCAGTTTCTATCAAGGAATAAAGTTTTAAAGGCCTTGCCAACAAGAGTACTTTTCTCCCTTCTCCTCCCTTGTTCCAAGGGCCCTAGGCTGGGTCTCTTTTTTTTTTTTTGCCGTACACGGGCCTCTCTCTGTTGCGGCCGAATCCGGATGCGCAGGCCCAGTGGCCATGGCTCACGGGCCCAGCCGCTCCGCGGCACGTGGGATCCTTCCGGACTGGGGCACGAACCCGTGTCACCTGCATCGGCAGGCGGACTCTCAACCACTGCGCCACCAGGGAAGCCCTGGGTCTCTTTTAACAATTTTCTTTTCTGCCTCATTCTCCCATGGAGTTGGGAACTTTAGTCATCCATTAGATCAAAATGCCTCAAGAACAGTGACACACAGAGAAACAGTTGCATACACAGAAGCTCTTGCTCTACTAATCATCACTGATGGAATAGCCAGCCTACTGGCCAATGACTGAAATTTGTTTGGATTTGGATTTGAATGGGTTGCTCAAATTGCTGAATGCTCTGCTTTATCTTTTTGTTTTAAGAGCACTGCTTCTCAAATTTCAGCGTGTATGCATCACCTGGGTTCTTGTTAAAATGCAGATTTTGATTTTGAATCAGCAGATCTGGGGTGGGCTATGAGATTTTGCATTTCTAATAAGCTCCCAGGTGATGCTGATACTGCTGGTGTGGGACCACGCGACTAGTAGCAAGGTTTTAAAGAACCAATGCGTTGTGGTCAGTTTTGATTACACATTCAACCCCAGAATTAAGCATTTCTCCAAGTTATTAACCTATCACAGAATAATATGACCCAGTGATTTCCCATGACCAGCTCTAAATCTTATGGATTTCCCAGAGAAGAAATAGCCCTTCATGATTCCACTTTGCCTTGAAAATCAGACACATTCCATTGCCAGGTAATTTCCCTGAATTTATCTGTACAGGCTTCCTTCCTTTTGTAAAGGAAGGTGGTCATGCCGCCTGTTTCATTGCTTGCTGTGGTACGTGAGGCAGTACACAAACATGAGGGACGATCATTTCTCAATGAAGCAGGAATCATCATCTGTTTTTTTTTTTTTTCTTTAGCTGCTATAGAAGCTCAAACCAACCTTCTTCCCTTTGTGGAACTACCATTATTTAAAACCCAAATAAGAATACATTTTCAAAAGCCATGCTTTGCTCTCTTCTCTCCCTCAGATTCCTTGAAGTGGTGGTTAAAGCAAGTAATTTTAAATTAGGAAGATATAGTTTTTTGTATATTGGAAGTTAAATTATAAACAAATCACTACTTCTCAAATTAAATAATCTCATATCCAGCTCCTGGTTATTTAAGGATATAGTGACTTAGTTTTCCTTTCCTTTTGTATCTGTGACATTATTTGGAATAATTTTTGCCAAGGTATAAGTTATGTAACATAATAAAAATACAAAAGGTAGTGTAAAAATATGTATCCATTTCAACATACATATATATTTTTTTAAGGAACCACGGCATTTGCAGTTTTTCAGCGAATTTGGCAATAGTGATATTTATGTGTCACTGGCAGGCAAAAAAAAACATGGAGCACCGACTAACTATGGATTCTGCTTTAAGGTACAGGCTTAATATTTTGCTAGATGAATAAAGCAAGCCTCAGCCTTTTAGGTAAGCTTGAGTTTCTTTTAATTTCTTTTAAAAAGAGACAGCTTTCTCTTATATATAGGAGAATTTTAGTGGCTTTTATTTCAACAGGTGTTACCTTCAAGATATGCATTAACGATAAACAATGTGCTGTGGCCTTCTAGCCTAACAAAGCAGGAGGGCCTCGAGACCTGAAAATGCTCTGTGCAGAAGAAGAGCAGAGTAGGACGTGCTGGGTGACCGCGATTAGATTGTTTAAGGTAATCTCACTGCAGGTGTGAATTTCTATTAAACATTGGGAGTACCATCAAAGTTTGAAAATACCTGTATTTCAAAATTCAGAAGACTTACTATGAATGCATGTGGGTATGTGAGGAAGAAGAAAAATAACCACCACCAAATGCGTGTATTTTATTTTTTATCTGAAAGATAAACATTTCCAGAGTAGAGTGCAATAACCTAATACATTTATCTTGTGTGTGTGGAGTATTCCATTTTAAAAAATGTTCTGCTCTTTATTTTTTTGTAAGAGTACTACATATATAGCAAGTATAACTGATTGAAATTTCTCCTGTCCATGACTTAGTCTGCATTTTAAAAACATTGCCATCAATCCGATGTGAAGTATATTTTAAAATGTGCCCACCTGGATATGTTTAGTGCAGTTGTTTTACGTTTTATTTAAGTGTTGTGTGAATTGCTTTCTAGTTTAATGCAAATTATTTTATAAATTTTACTATAGCTGTATTATTCAAACATTTACCTTTGTGCTAAGTAAAAATTACCGCTTCCATAAGCAAAATTTATTGGTAAGCATATTGACAAGGAGTAGGAATGTTCTAAAAGTAGGTAGGGGGAGAGAGACACAGAACTGATTTCTTCCAGGATGTATAGAAAACACATTTATTTTTAAAACTTGTATGCTAGCAAATTTAGCACAACTTTAAATTTATAATTATAAAACTTATCGACCATTTCCTTTTAAGAAGGGCAGAATAATCAGAATCAGAATTACTCATTGTCATACCAGGTTTGCAAGAAAGTTTTTGAGGTGAAATTCACATAACATAAAATTAACCAAATTAGCTTTTTTTTTTTTTTTTTTGGTACGCGGGCCTCTCACTGTTGTGGCCTCTCCCATTGTGCAGCACAGGCTCCGGACGCGCAGGCTCAGCGGCCACGGCTCACGGGCCTAGTCGCTCCGCGGCATGTGGGATCTTCCCGGACCAGGGCACGAACCCATGTCCCCTGCATCGGCAGGCGGACTCTCAACCACTGTGCCACCAGGGAAGCCCCAAATTAACTATTTTTAATGTGAACAATTCAGAGGCATTGAGTACATTCAAAAAGTTGTGCAACTGCCACCTCTGTCTAGTTCCAAAACATTTTTTTCACCTCAAAAGGAGACTCCATACCCATTAAGCAGTTACTCCCAGCCCCTGGCAACCACTAATCCATGTTCTGTCTCTATGGATTTACCAATTTGGATATTTCATAGAAATGGAATCATACAATATGTGACATTTTGGGTCTGGCTTCTTCACTTAGCATAATAATTTGTGGTTCATCCATGTTGTAGCAGCATGTATCAGTACTTCATTCCTTTTTATGGCTGAATAATATTCCATTGTATGTGTGTTGTTTAACATATATATATGTTAAATAAACAATTTTGTTTATCCACTGATGGGTATTTGGATTGTTTCTACCTTTTTACTATTGTGAATAGTGCTGCTATGAATATGTCTATACATGTATTTGTCTGAGTAACAGCTTTCAGTTTTTTTGATATATACCTGAAAATGGAATTGCTGGTCATGTGGTAATTCTATGTTGAACTTTTTGATGAATTGCCAGAATGTTTTCCACAGAGGCTAAACCATTTTACATTCCCACCAGCAATGTATAAGAATTCCAGTTTCTCCATATCCTCACCAACACTTGTTATTTTCCACTTTTTAAAAAAATACTCATCCTAGTGCGTGTGAAGTGGTAGGAAGAAAGTTTTTTAAAGTAATTTAAAGGAAGCTTTTGGATTAACTGTGAAATTTTCTTCCTTTTGCTGTTATGGCAGAAAGTCACTATGGTTACCTTTTTATTAGAGATTTGTTTGTTTCTCAAATAGTCTACTGTCAAAATGGCTGTCATGATTTTGGTTTCAGCAAATCTTAGAAATCTTGATTCTTTGAAACCCTCATGTTAAGTAGTCACTTGTTTGCTCTCATTGTCGTAAAATGTAAAACAAACAAACAAAATGAAGAAGAGAAGAGTACTTTAGAGGGTCTTGGAAACCAACCAGTCAAAGCAGTAGTAACTACGTAACTAGGGATATGCACTGGAATCACCTGAGGTGCTTTCTGAAGCTCCATGTGCCCAGCCCCATCCTGGGGGATCCCGAGTTAGTGACTTGAGCTCCAGGTGTCGGCCTGATTAAGAAATGCTGAGTTCATCCAGTGCTGTCCTTTTATAGATAAAGAAGCTGGCACTCTTTGGTAGACTTTACTCCATCACAGTTATGGTAGAGAAAATATCTTGAGGTCTCAGGTTTTCTCTCCCCTTCCATCAGAACCCTGTAAGTCTAGCTATGCTGGTGGAAGAGATACTTTCCAACCTTGTTAGCCAAGTCTTTCTCCCTTCTAAGGGCCTCAAATTCAAACACTCAACACAGAAGCAGGTGGTAAACCCACTTCCTTTAATCAGTCTTTCAGTGACTCTGACATGCCATTGATTTTACTAGGATGCTCTATTACTTTTTGTGTAATTAGATGAGAATTATGCCAATAAAATTGTGATACGATGTTTCATATCACTTATAATTTTTATTTTCATTTGAATATTTAGGTTTATTCAGGCCTATAGTCCTGATTTTCATCATTTTTGTTGATGTTATCAATTTTGTGTATACACACAGATATATATGTATGTATGTGTATATACATACATATATATGAAATAAGTTAGTTGAGGTATTCTTAAAACTTCTTCATATTCTCAATCTGGCTTTTCTGAATCATTTTCATCTCAGAGTCATGGATACTCATATTTTCCACAGATTAACCAGCTCTGTGGTTCAAGAGCTTTGGGGAGGCATCATTTCTCAGATGAGTGCTCTGCCATGGTCCATGGGGTTGTCTTTCTAGCTACTGGCATTCCTTTTGCAAGGTTTTCATGCTAATGACTTCTTAATCCCATATCAGTTTCAGGCAATGGCAAGTCACTTCATCCACAGTGAATATGAGATGCCATAGATTATAATACAGATTGTTAGTTTGAAAACAAATGTGTGTCTAAGAAATGATGAAATGTACTAAAAGCTTTCTTTGTTCTTTCTATATCCAGAATGCTCAGTTTCTGGAAGACTGTCTCCTTCTTACCTTTTTTTTCCTCTCGTTTGACTCTTCTCAAAGCCTCTTTCAAGTCACAGATGCCCAGTTTAAAGATGCTCTGTTGTATTAGTTTTCTATAGCCGCTGTAACACATTACCACCAACCTAGTGGCTTAAAACACAAATTTATTATCCTATACCTCTGTCATTCAGAAGTCTGAAATGGGTCTTATTGGCCTAAAAGCAAGGTGTCAACAGGGCTCCGTTCTCTTTTGCAGTCTCTAGGGGGAAATCCATTTTCTTGCCCTTTCCAGCCTTTAGAGGCTGCTCATGGCAACTTCCTCCACCCTTAAAGCCAGCAATATCCAGCTGAGTCCTTTCCATGCTGCCATTTTTCTGGTTCTCTCTTCTGGTTCTGGATAAGGACCCTTGTGATTACATTGGATCTACCAGGATAATCCAAGATAATCACGTCATTTCAGAGTCAGCTGATTAGGGACTTCCCTGGTGGTCCGTTGGTTAAGAATGCACTTCCACTGCAGGGGGCACAGGTTTGATCCGTGGTGGGGGAACTAAGATCCCTCATGCCACGCGGTGCGGCCAGAAAATAAATAAATGAAAATAAATGTAAAAAAAAAAAAAGTCAGCTGATTAGCACCCTTAATTGTATCTGCAACCTTATTTCCCCTTTGCCAGGTAGCCTAATATATTCACAGGTTCTAGGGATTAGGGTGTGGACATATATGGGGACCATTATTGTGCTACCACATCTGTGTTCCCTGTTTATTTCAGTTATGGCAAAGTGTTTCCAGATGAGGCTGGAAATAGAGGCCAGCATCAGTGAGGTCCTTTATCGCGGAGCCGAAGAAACCACCACGGTTTCAAATAGGAAAGTGATATGATCTGTTTTACACTTTAAAATAATCAGTTACAGGAACCCTGGCCTGCCAGCACAGACACATTTGAGGCTCTCTAATAGGGGACTGGCAGCTTGTCAGTGGGGCACTGGTTTGATCCCCCTGGCTGGTGCAGCTGGGCTCACCTGGTGTTAGAGGTAGATTTTGCTCATCTCCTTTGGTTGTCTATTGTGTTATTTCCAGAGTTTATCATTGTACCTAGTATCGAGGAGCAGGGAAAGACTAGTCTATGTTATGTTAGCTGGACCAGAAGTGTCCTTCTTCTTTTTATTATGTGTTATTTATTGGATATAGCCTCCCCCAAGAATTTGGCCCCTTGTTTTATTTTCCTTTCTTTTTCATATACACATGTAAACTCTTCATGTAGCATCAGATATATTCCCATTCTCTTTGGAGAAATTCCAGTTACATATAGAATCAGAAAAATCAGAAGACTTAGAAAAGGGGAGATTTGCTCATGTACAGTGTCCTAGTTACATGTTGTCTTTTCCCCTTCCCTTCAGTTAGAACTCTGCTAGTTTCTCTCTAACACATTTTGGTCCCTTATCTGCCCCTCCATAGGACAGGGAAATGTTAAGGTGACCCATGCCCTACCCCTTAGCCAGAGTTAACTTTCAACAGCACAGAAGCAACTTCCTAACACCACAGGTACCAGGGACAATACATCTTTGAAGGAAACAGTCTTATTAGTAGGTAGCAGGCTTTTCACTGCAGGTAAATAAAAGGTGTCCAAGCAGCATGTCCTTGTGAAATTGTGGTTGCAGGCTATTGTATATTCTCCAAATGAACTTGACTAGGAATTAAGCTCCACTGTCTTCTTTTTAAAGTTACTGTAGGCTTAGAGTTGATTTAAAATAAATTTCATTAGGTCCTATTAATGTCAATCAAACCTTAAATTAAAAAATAATTTTTATAAGTTGGGAAATAATTGGATAAAGAAGTCAACACAGAGAATTTTAAATGACTGTATTCATGTTAAAAGCAAAATCTTGAAAACAGTGACTCCCCTCACCTCCCTCTGATTTTCTGCCTAATTACCAAATATATCCACTTTGCTGCAATTGCTTTTAAGAAAATAGTTTTTAGTAGAGAAACAGCTCTGTTAGAATGTTTAAATGGAATTCATCCTAAGGGTAAGATTGGTTTCCATGGTGTCTCTTCAATCTCTTCTATATCAGACCTACTTTTAAGTTCATAATGGCTCCATGAAATGGAGGGAATTATAGAGGGCCATGGCAGTTGGCGTTCTTAATGTTTCTCAAACTAACAATCCAATTATACTCTAGACTCACTTTCCAATTGTAGCCTAGCAGTCCAGTTCTTATGATGCTACCTCTTGAAAGTAAAGCCTCTGTAGTTCTTATCTACTGCTCTTTACACTGTATGCCATGACTCTTTGTCTGAAATTAGCCTGATTCCCCACCATTTTGATTTCCCTGAATTTAAAGCCAAAAATTAAACAATGCCCTAAGAGTACTGTTACCAGAGGGTGATACAGTGCCAAGAATCTTCAAAATAGGATCAAGTTTATGGATTACAAAAGGCAATGTAATTCATCAATCAGTCATTGAAGAATTATGGTAAATTTTACCCAGTTTTGCTTAGGATGTGTGTCAGATCCTCAGAGTCTTTGTACCATAAAGTCGGGCACCCTTCCCAAGTGAGCTTTCTTATTGCTAAGCTCCGAATGGTTTTGGTGCTATTGACACTAAGAATAATGAGTAGGAGTGTCAGTTCCAGATCTTTATATTGTGAGCTAGAACTTACGTGTGGGTCCAAATAAAAGACACTGTCTTTTAAACTGTACTATTTAGGACACTAAAAGTTTACCATTCAAAAGTATGGCTGCTTTACTTGTTTTAAGGAAAGCTTATAATTTTCAGTTTTTATATTGATGATGTATAATTAATGAAAGTGTTGATATTCAAAAGTTATAGTAAAACTCTGTGTAGTAAAAGTGGCGGGAATGTGTTTTTATTATTCTGCAGTATGGCATGCAGCTGTACCAGAATTACATGCACCCATATCAAGGTAGAAGTGGCTGCAGTTCTCAGAGTATATCACCCATGGTAAGCACCAAGTTTTTGAACCTACATTTTATTTTATATTTACATTAATTTGCAATCATATTACATTATAAATGTACATTTCCATTCTTTGCTTTTGGTCAAGTAAAGTAACTTTTTGGCACCATCCTACTATCATGTTATATTGAACTATTTTTTTTTTTGGATTTTATATGATTGCAGCCTATGTGATAAAATCACAATAATTGAGCACACATGAAGTATTCAGTTACAATCATGTTTTATGTTAAAGAGAAACTTTAAATATTTGAAAGAATTATGCGAGTGATTCTTTGTCATTACAGTTGAGGATTAGATTTTAATAAGATAATTTATAGGACATTGTCCTTGAGATTGTAGATCTTTCTTAATTATTGATTTGATGGTGGGTTTATTTATTTATTTAAATATTCATTCTGGGATTATCATAGCCTGTGAGCTCTTTTGCAATCTGACTTTCTAACAATTAAACTTTTGAAGTTCCAGGTCCTTGAAAAGCGTACTGCTCTCCAGGAAACCCAAAAGATGCAAGCCAAAATACAGGTCGTGCATTGCGTTAAGACTAGCACCGCTTCGTAGATTTATACTAAATGCCACTTGGATATTTACAGGCAGATACATTTTTTCCCCTTTTTGGGACCTAATTTTAATTTCCTGTGCATTAACACAAGAAATTTATTTCTGAACTCCAAGTTTATGTTCTGCTATTTTTGCTTGTGCTCCTTAATATTGAGTGTATTAGGAATTCAGAAGTATGAGCCCATGTTACAGTCAGCTAACGTGCTACATTTCCACTTAGGTTAAAACATGCGTTTCATGGCTGTGACCAAAGAAGGTGCATTTCCCTACATGTAACGTAGCATATAAATGCTCAGCTCTAGGAATGAAGCATGAAATAATGTTGATTATGAAGTCTGATAGACTAATATGGAAAAAGAACTCCAATGCTGTAGTTACGTTGCTTTACGTTATGGAAGAGTAACTTTTCATCTTTGTATCATATTACATTTTAGCCCTAAAATAAGAAACTAAGGAATGTAATGAATTTTTATAAAAGCAATAGCTTTAAGGTGAGAATTTTTACCATTTGTCAGCATACTGTAATCTTTTAATTCATATATATATATGAATAATGAATTTTATTATCTTAATCCTTTCCTAAATCCTTCTAAATTTCTTTTAAAGTCATTGGGATGAGCATGTTAATAGCAGCCATGATTTGGAGGCAGTTATTATTTGGTGTCCTCTTAATCATAGAAAAAATATGTTATAAAGTAAGTACTTTCTAGTCTCATCACTGTCATTAGTGTACAAGTATGGTATTATTCTTGCTTCTTTGCGTTGCAAGTGATCCTACTGTTGATCAGTATGTCTATGGCATTTTGGTTAATGTAGCTTTACTTGTTCAGCACCTTGTATGAGAGAAGACATTCCTTGAATGAATTGGCTGTAAATAGGGATAGAAGGACAAGAGGTTTAAGTCTCTGTTTGGTGAGGAAAATGACCTGTCCTGTATGGCAGTTGACATGATCAGAGAGAATAGCATCAAGAATTCTATCTCTACTCTTCTTAATTTTCATGAAGGAAACTAAAAAGGTTGGGGAGGTATTTGCGTTTATTTTGGTGTCTATACAGAATCCCAGGATAATTTCTACATTATCATGAAAGAATCAGTGACCTATATCCTGGATGCCAGTGTCTCTCACCTGCCTCTGCTGGTTTTCATTGAGGCCCCATGTTCAAGGAACAACAGGGAAAAGTTCACATACTTAGTCATAGTTTTAAAGGAACAATATTGTCTTCTTTTCCAGGGATTCATTTTGAGAAGGGAAATGAGAAAAAAATTATCATACCATAATGAACATCATAACTATATATAGCACATAATAGCCATCCCATCAGCCTTTGAAATGAGAATCATCAGCAGATATTTCAAGAAGCCAAACGTATTTGGTCCTTTTTAGGATAATAAAAGCGATTCATTTAAAGGAGCATCTGTTAATATGGTCCTGGCCAGAACAAGGGGATGGGAAAAACAAGTCAACTGAAGTTCTTATTATTGTTCACATTTGACTCTGAGCTAGACATCCCAAACTGCACTTTCTTCCCTGTACCTCCCATTCTGTGGTACGTAAAAGAACCTTAGATAGGGTCTGTTACTATCTTTACCGTAAGCGTGACCTTGATTGAGTCACTGCTGTCCTACAGTATAAAATAAGGGGGACAGTTGCGTGATCTCTAGAGTCGATTACACCTCTGATGTCCTGTGGCTCTATATGACACTGATGAGAGAACAATGTCTGAGGAAATTCTGTGCCCTCTTACTAAGGCCCGTGCTACACGTTTATGTAGGTCTTTCAAATGGGGTGACAGGGAGTGAGTGACTACGAGTTGCTGCTTAGCTAAGCTGCCTGAAAAACATTTCATGTTCCAACCTCACTAAAAGTGTTTGGATCTGATCTCGAGGTGTGGTCTGGATAATCCAGGATATACCCAAGCCTCTTCTTTCTTAAAAAGAGAGGCATGCCATTAAAATCATGGACACTTTTTTAGGGCTTGCCCTATTTATCCCACCAGAAGGAAGAAGTAGAAAAAGGGACAAATATTTGAGAAATACGCTGATTCTGAATGTTATCAACATCACTTTTCTATGTGAAAGAAATTGAGCTGAAAATGACCTTTCGGTTCAAGTCAGATTTTGCTTCACTTCCATTTCTTTGTCCACCAAAGGTAAACTATTAATTTTTCATCCACCACCTGCCATTCAGTAGAAAACATTTTCTATATTCCTGTGTTTTCCCCTAGTGTAATGTAGCAAATGAAAATACTTATTTGTATCGTAGACTCCCTACTTAGGTCAAGTAATTATGTAACATGGGATCTTATTTTACATTTCAGCCTGTCATATTATAGGAGAAAAATGAAAAAAAGAATAAGAACTGGTTATGTTTTTGTTTCCTAACGGTATTTTTATGTTATCAGAACCTTGTGATTACAGAGCCCATCTTGGCATGTGAAGGCAGAGATATTATAAGGATAAAGCTATCATTATGATTGAGATTAGTTACTCTCTGGCTTGGGCAGGTGGAAGCTTTTCATTAATGTCAGCAAAGCAAAAGTATATCCATCTGGTCCACAGCCCAGCACAGAAGATCACGGGGTGAGAAGGGCAAAGTAAGGTGTGACAGCAAATAGAGATTACAGAGACAGCATCTGTTTGGAAAGAGCAGCTGTCAGTTATGAAGCCTCCTATAACAAATGAAAGATTGCACGCCGAATCTCCAGAAATAAAGATGAACCGTAATAAGATTGTGGACCACTACAGCAAGGTTTCAAGAGGAAATAATAAATGCTAATAAAGTGGGATGTGTAATGCAGTGATAAATTATCCCCCCTCCCATTTTTGTATGAACCAGGTTTTGTTTCAAGCAGACTTTTGTTTGTTTGTTTGTTTGCGGTACGCGGGCCTCTCACTGCTGTGGCTTCTCCCGTTGCGGAGCACAGGCTCCGGACAGCGCAGGCTCAGCAGCCATGGCTCACGGGCCCAGCTGCTTCACGGCATGTGGGATCCTCCCGGACCGGGGCACGAACCCGTGTCGCCTGCATCGGCAGGCGGACTCTCAACCACTAGCGCCACCAGGGAAGCCCCTCAAGCAGACATTTGACTAGAGTCTGTTAGACCGAGCAGGGTATGGCTGAATCCATGTGGAGAGAGAGAAAATGGTCTTAAGCCAGGAGACTCCAGGTGTATCTTGGCTGATCCTTTACAATGAGAACTCCGGTTTTTGTGTTGCTCTTCTATTAATGACGAGTGGGGAAAAACTATTAAACATTGTTCATGCTGGTTTTGGATGTTTTGTCTTTTAAGAGTTTTAATTCTTATAAATTGAGTGACACTTTTTTTTAAAAAAAAATCTTTATTGGAGTATAATTGCTTTATAATGGTGTGTTTCTGCTTTATAACAAAGTGAATCGGCTATACATTTATATGTATCCCCACATCCCCTCCTTCTTGCATCTCCCTCCTACCCTATCCCACCCCTCTAGGTGGTCACAAAGCACCGAGCTGATCTCCCTGTGCTATGCGGCTGCTTCCCACTAGCTATCTATTTTACATTTGGTAGTGTATATATGTCCATTCCACTCTCTCACTTCGTCCCAGCTTACCCTTCTCCCTCTCCATGCTGAGTGACACTCATAACTGAAGATTCCGACAACTGTTTTTTTTTTTAGAATGCATGACTTGGGTTGGCACACTTTTTAAAAGATGGTTACAAAGTAGAGCCCTAAACAAAGAAAAAAATAAAAATAAGGTCCAGGTTTTGGATGTTTTATTTTCACCTTCAGAGACTATGAATACAAAAAGTAATTCGTGAAAAAGATGACTTTATTACTTGTTTAAAATCATGTTTGTTTACAGAGTATGTCTTCCTTTTATATCAGTTCTTCTTTTGTCATTCAGACTTATTTTTGAAGCTCTCATTTTGCCATGTTCATGCTCACAAGATGAAAAAACATTCACGTATTAAATCATAGAAATTTTAGTATTATGGAGTTACCTGAATTATTTCACTAAAATTCGTTTTCTAAGTTAGAGAAAAGTTGATGTGATAAACTTTTAAAATACATATTGTTGGTTATAAAATATGGGTACTATTTGTTTCTAAAGAAGTGATGTAAGTCAGTCTGTTACAGCTTTAGTGTATCTTGAATCTTAATAAGTAGATAGATTTGACATTTAAATGATCATTGATGAATCTCAAAGCATAATAGAGAGGTGAGTTTGGAAGTGATGGATCTTCTTAGCCACAGGAAAGGTTATTCTTTTCTAAATATGAAGAGATAGGGTTGCTTTAGAAGAAAGACATGCTTACCTTGAAAGCTTTTAATCTCTTTATTCAACACTTAATTCAATGACCTTAACAAATAACTGTATAACTTATTTAACCAAAATATTTTATAGCACCATTTTCTGTTGAATATGTATTGTTAACTTTTTAATTTCCTGCTAGCCACCTCTGGAACCACATCCTAAAATGGAAACGTACTGCCAGCAAAGCACTGAAAGGTAACTTCAAAGATGTTTTCAAGGTAAAAAATGTGCTTTTTTTTCCAGAGAAGTATATCAGAGAATTCCCTGGTAGCAATGGACTTCTCAGGCCAGAAAAGCAGAGTTATAGAAAATCCCACTGAAGCCCTTTCAGTTGCAGTTGAAGAGGGACTAGCTTGGAGGGTACAAATTAGCTTCATGTTCTTCAAAATATTTATGATTTGAATTTGTTTCTCCCCGAAAGTTAAAATTTGTTTCCCACTTCCTCGCACAGAAAAAAGGATGTTTACGCCTAGGCACTCATGGTAGCCCCACTGCATCTTCACAGAGCTGTGCCACGAACATGGGTATGTCTCTGCATATTCAGTGTGACTAACTGGGTGGCAAGATGTACATTTAGATGTAGTCATTGAGGGGTTAGGGTAGAAAGTACACATAATTAAATTGTGATCATTTCAAACAAATCTTTGTATTCCTCCACTTTATCTCTTCAGCTATCCACCGGTCCCAACCATGGTTTCACCACAAAATTTCTAGAGAGGAAGCTCAGCGATTGATCATTCAGCAAGGTCTAGTGGATGGGTAAGTTTGATTTTGAGTAGCACTGATTTTGATTTCTCCTATAATCAGTAATGACTTATTCAACACACACAGAGAGTTTTGACTTCAGCTTATTAAAACAGAAGTGACTTTATTCTATAAGGATGGTTGTCATTGAATCCTAGCAATACCTATACAGTTCCTGTTACATAGTGTGTGCTTAGCATTTGCGCATAAGGAGAAGATAGCGGAACAGGATGCTCTGCTCTTAACCAGTGATCACTAATATTACCCATTCTGTGCATCTCAGGTATTAATTGATGGGGGGAAAACTGAACTTGTTTTGGCGTGTCAACATTTTGATTTGAACGAATAATATGTTTGCAAAGTATGGTTTGTGTCATGACACTATCTTACGTATTATACATTTTTTTAGGTTTGATGCAGGGTGTGTTAAAGTAAAAAGCTGTTTCTTACATATTTAGACTGTCTTATTTTTTTCTTTCTGTTTACATCCCTATTTTCTTTTCTCTAAATTTTAACAGTTTAAAGGAATATAAACCTATGAAACCAGTACTTTTGGACTCTTCTCATGTTATCTTTTAGTGGGATACCACAGAAGAGACAGGAGAAACAGAAAATTTATTATGCAAGATTTATGATCTAAAGAATTTTCTTTTTCTCAGATTACTCAGTATTTCAGATATCAATACTTCCTATAATACTAGCTGAATTCTCTTCCCAAATGCAATACAAGTTATGGAGCTTGTATTGAGGTTTGGATGAGAAATAAAACCAGCATCAATTTAAACAAGTGGTAATGGGATCTTATATCTTCATGGGTTGGCTTAAGATGATGGCAAAATTTCAAGGTGATTTAATACTGACATTTGGATAAAAATGCACCTTCACGTGGAAGATTATTAATAGCAAGTCGGCATTTCAGTAGACTCTAAATAAGAAAAGATTTCAATATACTTCTCTGCATGGAACACGGTCTTTTCAGATATAAATCTGAGCAATCAGCAGAATTACCATCTAAGACCAAGAAAAGAAATAAATCACAAAGAATTGTCAAAATGTTTTGGAGAATTATAATTTCCCTTACTTCTGAGCCCATTTTTTGTAAATTGAATGAAATAATTGCATAAAGAATGGCAGTATCTTTATTTTTTTTTAATTTTTAATTAAAAAATGGGTTATTTGGGGTATTCTTTTGGAAAGATGTGATGATGCCAGGCAATCCACTAGGTGGTAGTGGTGATCTACTCAGGAATGGGGAGAGAATTAAGCTTGATTGACCAGTGAAACTCCCTTTTGTCCCATCTCCTAGAGATGTAATGTCGGAATCTCACACAGCACAGATGAAATGGATAATCTCATCAGACATCTGTGATGGCTCAGATTTGGCAGTCTCTTCGCCCAGGCACAGTGAGATTAGTATTGGAGTCACCAGTGGGGACTGTTTGCACAGTCTGTTTGCCAACAATTAATATAAAGCTGGTTATGCACTGAATTGCCAGTTAATAAGAATCCACGCCTGGCAGCATTTTTCTCAGGCCATTAGGCCATGTCTTGTTTTTCTAGCCTGTTAAAGAGGCTTTTCTGCTGCATTCTTCAAGGTTAAAGTATATGTTGTTTGAGTGTTTCTTTTACTTAAAATATTTTGCTCAAACATTTAATAAATGATTTCAGGATTGATTTTTTAGAATATATTAATTTCTCACTTTCTGTTGTGTATGTAATAGTAGGAACCAGAATCAAAAGAAAGGACCCAGTGTAGAAGAGGGGGTTAAAAATTATTTCACTCTAAATAATTTTCTTTTTTTAGGGCCTAACATGACCCAGAAGTTAAAATAACAATATGCTAATGCCTTATTCCCTGTACCAAAGAGTTACATGTGAATACCCAGCTTTCCCAGTGGAAGAAGGACGTAGCACTAGTTATTGATGCCAGCATAGCATTATATTGGTTATTGTGAGCAAGCATTCTGACAAACGGCTGTGTATTTATCCTATTAAAATTAAATTAGCTCTGATGATAGTTTTATAGTATAAGGTTTATGTTATACCATATTGTTTACCATGTTGGATAATCCCATCATTGAATACACAGTAAAGGAAAATTCTGGCTACATTTATGAATATACTTCCTGGATTTGGTACAGGCTATATTTCTATGAAATCCATGAGTAAATGTAGAAAAATATTGAAATCCTTCTCTCTCTTTAGAGTTTTCTTGGTACGGGATAGTCAGAGCAACCCCAAAACTTTCGTACTGTCAATGAGTCATGGACAAAAAATAAAGCACTTTCAAATTATACCAGTAAGTAATTTGTGATTTCATATTCGTATATTAGAGATGATCTTAATGCATAAGCTTTTGGAAACTTTAGTTTTTTTTTGGTTCTTTTATTAAATATAATTTGGGAACTTGTGCTTTGACTAGAGTTACGTTTGGCAGAAATGGTTTTATGAGACTGAATTAATATAAGAAATACAGGAATTGCAAAAATTAAATTTCCCTTTTCCCATGAAATACGATTTGGTAATATTGTACAGACCCCATGCCACCTATTGTTAAAAGGTTACTGAAAATTCCTTCTCCTGAATTCCTCTAGTGGTTCTTTAAAAATCGTTATTTTCAAGCCCCTTTTCCTCTCTTGTCTCCACAATGCTTTTTTGGTGTTTTTTGTAGTTTTGTTTTTAATCATTATGGATAGGTACACAGGTGCTGTGGAACTGGAGATCATTATTTAAACTATTCTGAGCACATTTAAAAATTTTCTGTAATTCTGCTTTGATGTGGCACAACTTGCTTTGGGATTTTTTTGTTGCTTCTGCTGCTTTTGTGTGTGTGTGTGGGTGTGTGTGTGTGTGTGTGCGCGCGCACGCATGTATGTATGCACGTGGTCTGTGTATTGGAACCAGATAGTGTGGAACAGAGATTCAGTCTACTTTCAAGAAGGTATTACATCAGATTGCTAAGTTGCTAGCGTTTTCTTTTTTTTGAATGACTTCTTTTTGGAACTATCCAAAGTCCACGTGAAGTATCTTCCCTACTTCATTGATTATGTGAGCGATGTCCCTGGCATGTATGAATTGCTTAATGCCTGAGATCTCACTGCAGAAAACAAAAACAGAAAAACCCCAAAACGCTGTCATTCCACTAACACAGTATTTGATTGCTCCACAATCAGTTTACTGATACAAATTATGGTGAATATTCATTTTTAATATATTAAGTAAGGCTTTAGGTAGACAACAACTAGAAATGGAAATTAATTTCTGTAGGTGGGAGTATTAAAATTTTTTGTTTACTTTTACACTGAATAGTGCCGGTTTCTCACTGTGCACTGTATTGATTCAGAATAATCCTACTATTCTAACTACTGAACGTTAAGAGAATTTAGAGACAGAGAAAGTAGAGCCACACTGCTTACCTTAGGATCAGATGGTATTTCTTTTAAATGCAAGTGAAGTTACAAAGAAGAAGTGGACATGCCATAACATTCTTTTCACTGTCCTTTAGTATTATAAACACATCAGTTTTGGCATTTAAAGATGCAGTATGCAATAGAATATGATTGTCTTTCTGGGTATTTGGCCCTTCTTACCAGTTTGTCGTTTTTCCTGTTGCAGGTGGAAGATGATGGTGAAATGTTCCACACCCTGGATGATGGGCACACAAGATTTACGGATCTAATCCAGCTGGTGGAGTTCTATCAACTCAATAAGGGCGTTCTTCCTTGCAAGCTGAAACATTATTGTGCTAGGATTGCACTTTAGCCAAACAAGAAGTGACTTGTTAAACTGCTGAAGAAAAAGGACTCAAGAGAAAGGAAGACCATAAATAAGGGTGAAAGCATTGCCATGGTGAAAAGAATCTATTTCTCTTACAAGTTACAAAAAATAGTTTGTGCATTACAAATAAGTAAAGATTTGGATTGACATTACCTTCATCATTTAAATATTAGTTAAAATTAAACCTCCAAAAAAAAAATCTGGTGTGTTCTTGTGTGATTTTCCATTACTATAATATTTTCTTCAATTATGCACATTTTAAACATCTTTCTGTCCTTATTTACTATAGCAACATTAGAATTCTCAACCACAAAGGATGAAAAAAAGTTGGGGCTCAGAATGAATTATTTGTGGACTGAATTTCAATTAACTACTGTTTTTGTAACTTAAGAAGTATGATAAAAACCTGAGTTAACAATTAAAAGAAGCTACTCACAACCTGTTAATAAAACTAAAAACTATTTTGAATTGTATATTTTCTGAGTTTATTATAACCTTAAAATCAAATCATATTTTGAAATAGCAGCTTAAAATTATTTTGAAGTATTGATATATTGATTTTTTTTCAGGATGACTTTTATTACATATTAAATTATTAATTACACTATAATATTTACACTGATACTGTACCTATTAGTGACCCGTTATTCACTGCATTTTTTTTCATTCACTTAAGGATTGACTGGAACTATCTACTTGTTTTTAAGGAAATGATTAAAATATAGAGGGGATTTATATAATTTGCACATGATTTCTCATGGCATGTAATCTGTCACAGTGTAACATTTTTCACATTAATATTTCACATTTGCCCCACCCTGTAACTTTCAGAAGTTTCTTTAGATCCTTATACAACTAGATGATTAACCTGATCAAAATGTTAAAATCAAAGATGCAAAATCTATTAAGATCCGAATAGGTAAATCCATGCTATTCTCTTTGCCTACTCCCTTTTCATCATCTTACCTTGGCAATGTCGGTATGGAAAAGGTTTTGAAAACATGAGGCACCCACCTCCCTTATCACCTCACTGAGACCATCTAGAAAGTTTTTGTTGGGATTTATAACTCTATTTTTCCTACTTTTTGTGAGAAGGGTATTCATTGTTCTAAAAAAAGATGAGAAATAAAACATTAAATAAACGTTAAAATCATACAAAATATTGCTCATCCCCTTTGATCCTCGTAACAACATTTTGGGAAAGTTAAGAAGATTTTTTAAGAACAATATTACAAAAATGCATACTGTAGTTTTAAATAAAAGCTATTCATTTTTGGTAATAGAGCATCTGAAAACATTCATACAATGCTAATAAAATCAATTATTACTGAAAAAGAATTACTGGCAGAATTTTAAAAATACTCAATTTGCTTTTAGCCAAAGCAAACCTAATTCTTAAAACACTGAAACTCAGAACATAAATCTGATGCTATAAAATATCGATCTGGTGTCTACAAAGGCTTGAATGACACATAGGACCCCTAAATAGAGGAGCAAGAGGTAAACACACTCGACCCTTTCAACCTTGTAGAGTATCTCTGATTATTTCTGATTTATAAAAATATTTTGTGTTTTGAACTGATATGCATTTTCTTATTTTGCACCAGGGTCAAATTGACAATATCAGAAAATGTAATATTTTAAATGCTAGACTCTCATAAATTGACCAATTTGTGCTTGTCTTTGTTATTTGTGCCTCTAACTTCATTCACAATCTAAATTTATTGTTGTGGAGCCCAGATTTTGTACGTAATTGCTCATTTTGGTCTTAAAGCATGAGCCAAGAAAAATTATTGAGGAAGGGCTGACATTGTCCTTCCTGATTCCTTCTGATAAAGGGTTTTGAACACGTGTGTATGTATGTACATCTTATATGAAATTAAATCTGAGAGTGTCAGACACATCAAGAGTTAGTACAGTATTAAAATGGATTTCCAAGAAAAATGTGAATTACCTTTGGATTATTTTTCATTTTGGTTTAGCCAAGTTTTGCTATCTTGCACCATTTTAGAGTGGGATTAGGTCAGATTAGCTCTATGTTTTCTTCTTTTATTCTTTTCGTATGTTGGAGTTGGTATACTTTATTCTCCTAGAAAGAAAAAAAAACCCAGCAGGTCTGGTCCACATTGTTCTTTTTCGTTTTTTTAAATGGAAGAATCATTTATTTTGAAACATTCAGGAAAACTAGGTCAAACAAGATAAAAACTATGAGTGTTTCAATTCAGAATAATTACTTGTTTCACATGTATAATGGTGCAAAGACCTGACTGATTTGAGTATATTAGTTGGAAATTTTTATCTTAGCTCTATTTTAGGGTGGTGGTCAGCATCAGTTAATCAGAGGCCCATGGGGTCTCTAGCTTCTGATCACCAACAGTGCCAACTCTACATATGGTAGTTGTGTTACGGTAGGGATACCAGACTATCACCTGGATTATGATTTCCCTGAAGAGGAAAGATTATCATTGGTTATGGGTACAATTTGGTGTTTCAAGCTGGCTCCATATTTAGAAAGCTCTTCCCTCTATTGCCAGGCATTCTTAAGCTTTTCTGTGCCTTGGATCCATCTAGCAGCCTCGTGAAATTTATGGACTCACTTCACAGAATGTCTTTAAATGCAGAAAGTAAATAGAATTTCAAAGCACAGTAATTAAAGAAACATAACTCTACAACTGTATATGTAGGTGGACCCCGGGTGGAAACGCTGCTGTAGCGTGGCCTGCTGTGTCTCCTGGCTGTGTTGACTGTTGCCCATATAAAGCCTCTAGTTTTCTGTCTCACGTTCTGTAGGGAATACAGGAGCTGATTCTCAGTCAGTGTTAACCCACACCAGTGGGGCACAGAGTAGTTTGCTTGAGATGCAGCGTTCTTGTAACACTTAGTGAACACTCAACCAAACCTTCATACCTGCCTCTTGTGGGATTATCACCTCCTGCCAGTGCTGGCTCCTACACTTTTACCATCTGTGACACTTAGGCATGCTCATAACCGGGGCACTGCTTGTAATGTCTCTAACTGCATGTATCTCAGACCACAAATTATAGATGTGAACAAGAGAAAGGCAAGCCTTTGGACTGAGCACATAACTATACTGACCCAAAACGTCATTGCAGAGATCCCCCAATTTGGGAAAGGGATCTGAGTGAATTTTTAACCAGCATAAATACTTGTTTCTACAGTGGGGTATCAGGTGACTAGTCCTTTACCATGCTGGTTCGCTTTGTAATTATAAAAGATTCACCAGTTCCTAATTCGACCCCACGTGATACACAAGGCATTAGAAGCTAGAATTAAGATTATAGCTCTGAGGTTAGACTTTGCGGATTTGGATTCCAGGCCATTACATAGTAGCTATGTAGCCTTGGTCAAATCACAGTTTCTTCTTTTCTGTAGAGGGTATTACAATCACCATCACCACCACTTCTTCAGTGGGGGAGGCGGGGGTGTGTGTGTGAAATGAAATCGTTGATGTAAAGTGCTTAGCACATGGTCTAGAATCTTAATCGATGTATCTTTTATTATATTAGTGATTGTACATTTAGGTACTCCACCTCCCTGGGACACTGCCCATTCCACCACTGAGAATCTTTGCTATGCCACCATTTGTTTGCCCTTCCTGCCAAGAACAACATAATATATGTCATACATCGTGCCTCTGCCCTGGTTTCAGTCCTTTGTATAAGACTGCTTTTGTGGAAGTAGCCACGGTTATAGTACAGTGGGGGGTACCCAGACCATCTGTAGGGACTCTGTGGACAGCTGTCCCTAACTGCACCGGATCCTACAGACTCCCGGGCTCCCTTCCACTTGCTGATTAATAAATATAAAGTGAGATTTGAGATTCTCATACTTTCCATCTCCCTCCCCCCAAATAACATTTATAGGATGGGAAGTATAGAAGATTCAAAACCTGCTCCAGAGACTGCCACCTAGACAACACAGGAATTGAGCTAACACATGGCTGAGTGGAGGAAGAATAAAGGACTCTTAGGTGATGGTACATCTCTGGGAAATTAGTAAACTTTCACTGAATAAATGTGTCCCTGGTTGTACACTTAGAGTGGATTCTGCTCCCCTCAGAAGCTCTTGTAATGTTGGCAATCTGATTAGAAGCTGAAAACAATGCTGTCACCTTGTGTGCTTGTTAAGTTTACTTCAGCATGTACTGAGTGCCTATTATGTGAAAGGCACTTTTAGAGATGCAGAATTGAATATTAGAGTATTGGATACACAAATATGTGTCCTAGAAGCCAAACTGGATAAGTGTTATAAATACAATGGGAGAGAGACATTGGTTACACTTGCTGAATGATGGGAAGAATGAGATGGGTCCTGGAAGGCCTGTAGGATTTACATTTACAAAACCTTGGAGAAAGAGCCGACAGTGTCGTCAAAGGGGGAGTGGAGGCAGCATGGAAAGTGCACAGATTGAATTTAAGAGTTTTTCAGCAAATGACAGCTTCATTGTAACTGAAGTATACAGGGCATGCGACAGAGGGGAAGGCCATGGCTAATAGGACTGGAAAGGCAAGCTTGGCAAAGTGGTTTACATTTTAGTTAAGGAAAGCCACAGCCAGGCACCCCATTTCATTTTTACCTGGTTGAAATCAGGAATGGGCTTTATTAGTCTTTTTACCTCTTTTAAACCAAAGAGCTCATCAAGAAGCCATTGCAATAATCTAGGCAATAATCAGGAGCGCCTGCTCTAGACCCATAGGCATGAAAAAATGATTTTATGGAGGGGGGAATCATCAGTGTTATCATCAGACATTGGAGAAGCAAAGGGAGGAGTTGAAAATTATTAGTAGGTTTAGGGTCAAAGAAACTAGGAAGATTGTGATAATTATGAGGTAACAAAGGTCCAATTTTAACAGATGTCACTGGAATTCTTTGAAAAATAATTCTCTTTATTTAGAACCTCTTTATATAGGAAGGTGAGCCTGAAGGCTTGATGCTAAAAAAAAATAGGTAAGTACAGAGAACTTCATTTTGCATTGGAAGATAATTTGGGCATGGAAGTAGACTGGGAGGCAGCAACAGAATGAATCAAGGGGCCTAATGAGATGGTGGGAGGCTGGAAGCTGAGGAGAAAGATGGCCGTTGGCAAAGTCCTGAGACCAGGCGGTAAAAAAGACTCTTAAGAACATGGATATTGAGGACATATTTCTTGGGATGTTTGCTGTGTGGTTCTACAATAACAACCTTTCATTTTCCCAAACCTGATATGAAGTCTCCACACATACAAATGACTTGGAAGAGAGTTGTGGTAGAAAGTCCAGAGAAAGGACCATGCTCCACATCAAGGTTTAGGTGGAACGCAAGCAAATAAAATTTCAGCAGAAATAGGAAATTCAAACAACAGGAACAAATGTCAGAAATTTTGAGTTGGGCTTCGGCCTTCCAAGTAGATGTAGATTGTTTTACAAAAACCAAAAAGCAGTCTGCCCTCAGCTAAGATATAATTTTCACTTTCTGTAATCGTTAAAAAAAGAAATCACCCTTTGTTTGCCTTAGCAGCAACCCTAACTCATTCCCTGCCCTCCCCCTTTATAATGCACCTTCTTGCGCATCACCGTTTCTTCACTTGCTGTGACTCAATCACTGACATTCCCCCCACCTCCCTGAAACTGTGGCCACATAAAAGGAAAAAATTCAGACCTTTCTTACATGCTCTTTCAGCAACTTTGGTGCTGCTAACCACTCTCTCCTTGAACCATTCCCTTCTTTTGTTTTCCATGTCAACAAAATCCTTACATTCTTCCTATCCTGCTGGATGCCTCTTCTTGGTCTTCTTTACAAACTTGTTGCCCTTTTTGCTCATCCCTTAAATCTTGCTATGCTCAGCTACGTCCTAGGATTAATTTCCCTCCCTCCTTATTTTACTCCAACCCTGTAGACTCTTTCCTTTATGCTCATGGCTTCACATACCGTCTTATGTGGCTTTAAAACTTGTGCCTCCTTTCTGAACTTTAGATCCATTTATTCGGCTACTTGTTCAACCTCTCCACTTGTATATCTTATAGTTACATCAAACTCTACATTTCTATGGATCTCTTTATCTTCCCTCAAGACCTGATCTCCTCCAGAGCTTCATAGCTCAGTAACCGTGCTACCACCAGCTTTCCAAACAGCAACCTAGAAAGTATCAAGTGCTGTAAAATGTCAATTATATCTGTGTATTTCTCTCCACTTCCATTGCCATTGCACAAATCTGGACCACTTTCTTTCCTAGACTACTATAGCAGATTCTTAGATGGTCTTTCTTTTTCTGATCTTTCTGTATACCCACCCTCCCTCCTCAAGTTCATTCTATACAGAGTGATCTCTCAAAAATACTTGATCATACTACTCACTCCCCTACTTAAAAACTTCAGTGGCTTCCTATTGCCTTTGGATAAAGCCTTTTTAAAAGGGCTATGAGGCTTTCATGATTTGGCCTTTGTATTTCCAGCATTATCTTTAGCCACTCATCCTTGCATTCTATTTTCCAGCTAGCCAATTCCCTGGAATAGACTCTATTCTGACATGTTTTCTTTGGCTTTGGCCCTTGCACATACTGGTCCCTTTATCTTGAACACATTTCTTTACTGTTCTCTCCAACCCAGGTAACCCTTTCCCCCTTCTGGGGCTTACGTAACATACTATTTCTTCAGGAAAATTTTCTTGACTATAGATTAGGTTAGGGTACCCAACAGTATGTTCCTCCCACTTTTCTGTTACAATGCTTGTCACACTCTATTGAATTAGTCATTAATTTTTGTTTTCTCTATTAAGTCTAAGTTCCTGGCAAGAAAGGAGTTTGTTCATGGCGGTAGCCTCAGAATTCAGCAGAGTATCTAAGGCAGATATTAAGTGCTCAATAGAGATTTGTTGAATGAATCAATACAATGATGAGGAAGAACAGAATATAAGATCAGTTTTTGAACTCCTAAATCTGGAGTTCCTATGGAACATCTATGAGGAAATGGTTTCAGACATTATAAGATAAAAGTCAGAATTCAGGTATACCCTGTGATCATTTACCTAATCATAATAATGATATTTCAGTTTCCCTCCATCCTTATTCTCCTTCGTTGAAAATTTATACTCATTAAAAATTGCTTTCACATTGAATCCAGTTGAAAACATCCAGAATTCCCATCGTGTTTTTCTGGGCTGGTGGCATGGTATCTCTCCTATTCTGCTTTTAAAAACTGCTGGAGGGCTTCCCTGGTGGCGCAGTGGTTGAGAGTCTGCCTGCCGATGCAAGGGACACAGGTTCGTGCCCCGGTCTGGGAAGATCCCACATGCCGCAGAGCGGCTGGGCCCGTGAGCCATGGCCGTTGAGCCTGCGCGTCCAGAGCCTGTGCTCCGCAACGGGAGAGGCCACAACAGTGAGAAGCCCATGTACCGCAAAAAACAAACAAACAAAGAAAAAAACCAAACTGCTGGAGTCTCAGTACTCAGCAAACCTATAAATTCAATACAACCCTCATCAAGATCCTACTGGATTTTTTCCCATGGTGTAGTAATGATTCTAACTTTGTCCAGAAAAATAAACATATAAGAATAGCCAACAGTACTCAGAAAACTGGGGGGGTGTTTCTATAACATATTAAAACATACATAAAGTAAGAGTGATTAAAATAATTTATAAATCAACTAATGTGATTATTGTGTAACTGAAACTGAGCAACCTGTTTTTGGCTGTTGTTGCTGAGGACTCACAAGAGAAGAAAGCTACTATTTTTCCTATCCTTACTTCAGAAAGCAGAGACTAACATTGTGATTGTAAACATCTGAGCTACCCTCACACCTGAAAAGAGGTGATAAAACCTTGTCATTTAGAAGTATTGAAGAGTACTAAAAGCTAGATTATCCAAAGAGGAGAAAAGATATTTATTTATATGTTGCAAGAAGTGGAAACAGCCTAACCAAAGGGGAGATATAGTCTAGCCGAAATTGAGAAGCAGATGGTGGTTTGGGTTTTACTTTTGAGTAGCAGAAATCTGTGTCCCTCTCATCCACAGCTCTGTGGATGGGCAGATGATTGGGGAATGCCTGGGAGATGAGACTCTAAGTATTTTATCTCCGAGAGCAGAGACAAGGGCTTCTGTGGCAGAACCTGGAGACAGGAGACTGCTCAGAGCGCCAAGGGTAACCTGATGGCAGAAGATCCATGTGACAGCAACATATTTTAGCAAAAGGATCAAATGGTGCTAATTGCCAAAGAGGAAGATCAAGCCACAGCCTTTGGTGCCTGGGACAGTGCCTTGGATTTCTATAAAGGTAAAGTTTGCTTCACTCAAGTGTCATTGAGCAAATTCACATTTCTTTAAAATGGAAAAGAGAAGCCAAAGAAAGAATAAAGAATATGCATGGAATTAGAATCAATGAGGAAACAGCTGAGTTTTTTAGGTTTGATGGGACAACTAATATTTCACAACTCCCTACTTTACTCTTTATGCCATAATAAATTTCAGATAGTTCAAAAACCTAAACATAAAATATGAAGTCATAAAGAACTGGAAAAATTATAGAGGAATATTTCTGTAAAACTGTGGTTGTATTTGATCATTAAAGCCAGAAATAAAAGAAGCACTGAAACATACAAAGTTAAAATCTATACAAAAAACGAATACCACCACTATAAATAAGGCTTAATAACAAAAGAAAAATTTGATAAAATATTCATAACATTATTAACAAAAAATAAGATTAACATTGCTATTGTGCAAAATGCCTTTACGTATCAATAAACAAGGCATGCATTCTAAGAGAAAAAAGGCAAAGAAATAACTAACAGCCAATTTAAAAAAATAGATTGCCAATTTACATCTAAAAAGAAGTTCAGCCTTATTAGCATTCAGGAACTAAAATTTAAATTTTGATCAGTTATTTCTTTTCCAAATAGACTGGCATCAAGTATTGTCTAGGATGTGGAGGGAAAAATTAAACATCCCCACCATGTTATTGGTGGGAATTTCAAGTGCTCCATACTTTTGGTAGAATAGTTAGGCAATATTTTGTTTGCGATTTAAAAAACTGAGATATAACTGACATATAACATTTTATTAGTTTTAGGTATACTCAAATACACAATTTGTTATATGTATATATTGTGAAATGATTACCAAAATAAACTCACCCATCACTACCCAGAGTTACAATTTTTTTCTTGTGAAGAGAACGTTTAAGATATACTCTCTTATCAACTTTTAAATATATATAATACAGTATTGTTAACTATAGTCACCATACTATGAAAGTTTATGCCTTTTGAACACCTTCACCTCTTTCACCCAACCACCCCACATCTCTGGCAACCACTAATCTGTTCTCTGTATCTATGAATTCAGTTTTTTTTAGACTCCATCATTCAGTATTTGTCTTTTTCTGTCTGACTTACTTTGCTTAGTATAATGTCCTCAAGGACTATCCATATTGTTGAAAATGGCAGGATTTCCTTATTCTATGGCTGAATAATATTTGGCAATATATACATAAAATAGAAAATGTGAATTCCACTTTATCGAGAAACGCTATTTCTAGAAATTTGTTCTAAGGAGAAAATTGGTCAAATAGTGCATCTAAATGTACTCATCAATTCGTCTGTTTACTTATTCATTCACACAACAGATATTTTGCTGGTGCCCACTGTATGCTCGACTATGAACAACTGATGTATATAAAAGACACAATCACTGATCTTGTGGAGCTTATTTTCTGGTTAAAGATACAGACAAAACAGAGAAAACAAATTAAAAATAGATTTAAATGACGTGTAAGGAACTACTAACAAGAATAAGAGAATAATGGGTAATGTACATTAGATAAGATGGCCAGAGAAGACCTCTTTGGGGAAGTGTCATTTAAGGGGAGACAAATAATTAAATATATTTACAGTATATAAACAATGTTTATATATTTTGTTCTATGGTTGAAGAGTTTTCCAAGCAGTGAAAAGGACACATGCAAAAGCCCAAGGTAAAACAAAACATTACGTACTTGAGGAACAGAATGGTTGGGCATGGTGTGGAAGGAGTGAGTAGCACAGACGATAGTCAAGACAGGTAACATTCAGATCACACAGGCCCTTTTAGGCCATGGAAAGGAATCTGGATTCTATTCTAAGGGGAATGGAAAGCCTTTGATGGCTTTTTCTTTTAATTGGACTGAAATTGCTTTACAATGTTGTGTTAGTTTCTGCTGTATAATGAAGTGAATCAGCTACATGTATACCTATATCCCCTCCTTCTTGGACCTTCCTCCCACCTACCTAGGTTGTCACGGAGCACCGAGCTGAGCTCCATGTGCTATACAGCAGGTTCCCACTAGATATCAATTTTACACATGGTAGTGTATTTATGTCAAACCTAATCTCCCAATTCATCCCACCCTCCCCTTCCACCGGTGTCCACATGTCTGTTTTCTATGTCTGTCTCTATTCCTACCCGACAAATAGGCTGATCTGTACCATTTTTCTAGATTCCACATATATGTGTTAATATATGATATTTGTTTTTCTCTTTCTGGCTTACTTCACTCTGTATGACAGACTCTAGGTCCATCCATATCTCTACAAATGACCCAGCTGCGTTCCTTTTTATGGCTGAGTAATATTCCATTGTATATATTACCATATCTTCTTTATCCATTCATCTATTGTTGGACATTTACATTGTTTCCATGTCATGGCTACTGTAAATAGTGCTGCAATGAACACTGGGGTACATGTGTCCTTTTGATTTATGGTTTTCTCAGGGTATATGCCCAGTAGTGGGATTGCTGGGTCATATGGTAGTTCTATTTTTAGTTTAGTTTTTTTTAATTTATTTTTTTATACAGCAGGTTCTTACTAGTTATCTATTTTATAAATATTACCGTATATATACCAATCTCAGTCCCCCAGTTCATCCCACCACCCCCTGGCACATCCCCCCTTGGTGTCCATATGTTTGTTCTCTACATCTGTGTCTCTATTTCTGCCTTGCAAACCAGTTTATCTGTACAATTTTTCTAGATTCCAAATATATGTGTTCATATACGATGTGCTTTTCTCTTTCTGACTTACTTCACTCTGTATGACAGTCTCTAGGTCCATCCACGTCTCTACAAACAACACAGTTTCGCTCCTTTTTATGGCTGAGTAATATTCCATTGTACATATGTACCACATCTTCTTTATCCATTCATCTGTAGATGGGCATTTAGGTTGCTTCCATGACATGGCTACTGTAAATAGTGTTGCAATGAACATTGGGGTGCATGTGTCTTTTTGAATTATGGTTTTCTCTGGGTATATGCCCAGTAGTGGGACTGCTGGGTCATATGGTAATTCTATTTGTAGTTTTTTAAGGAACCTCCATACTATTCTCCATAGTGACTGCATCAATTGACATTCCCACCAACGGTGGAAGACGGTTCCCTTTTCTCCATACCCTCTCCAGCATTTGTTGTTTGTAGATTTTTGGATGATGGCCCTTCTAACCGGTGTGAGGTGATACCTCATTGTAGTTTTGATTTGCATTTCTCTAATAACTAGTGATGTTGAGCAGCTTTTCATGTGCCTCATGGCCATCTGTATGTCTTCTTTGCAGAGATGTCTATTTAGGTCTTCTGCCCACTTCTGGATTGGGTTGTTTGTTTTATTGATATTGAGCCGCATGAGCTGTTTATGTATTTTGGAGATTAATCCTTTGTCAGTTGATTCACTTGCAAATGTTTTCTCCCATTCTGAGGGTTGTCTTTTCGTCTTGTTTGTGGTTTCCTTTGCTGTGCAAAAGCTTTTAAGTTTTATGAGGTCCCATTTGTTTATTTTTATTTCCATTACTCTAGAAGGTGGGTCAAAAAAGATCTTCCTGTGATTTACGTCAAAGAGTGTTCTTCCTATGTTTTCCTCTAAGAGTTTTATACTGTCTGGTCTTACATTTAGGTTTTAATCCATTTTGAGTTTGCTTTTTTGTATGGTGTTAGTGAGTGTTCTAATTTCATTCTTTTACATGTAGCTGTCCAGTTTTCCCAGCACCACTTATTGAAGAGGCTGTCTTTTCTCCATTGTATACTCTTGCCTCCTCTGTCAGATTAGTTGACCATAGGTGCGTGGGTTCATCTCTGGGCTTTCTATCCTGTTCCATTGATCTATATTTCTGTTTTTGTGCCAGTACCATATTGTCTTGATTACTGTAGCTTTGTAGTGTAGTCTGAAGTCAGGGAGTCTGATTCCTCCAGCTCCGTTTTTTTCCCTCGAGATTGCTTTGGCTATTTGGGGTCTTTTGTGTCTCCATACAAATTTTAAGACTTTTTGTTCTAGTTCTGTGAAAAATGTCATTGGTAATTCGACAGGGATTGCATTGAACCTGTAGATTGCTTTGGGAAGTATAGTCATTTTCACAATATTGATTCTTCCAATACAAGAACATGGTATATGTCCATCTGTTTGTGTCATCTTTGATTTCTTTCATCAGTGTCTCATACTTTTCTGAGTACAGGTCTTTTACCTCCTTAGGTAGGTTTATTCCTAGGTATTTTATGCTTTTTGTTGCAGTGGTGAATGGGATTGTTTCCTTAATTCTCCTTTCTGATCGTTTGTTATAAGTGTATAGGAATGCAAGAGATTTCTGTGCATTGATTTTGTATCCTTCAACTTTACCAAATTCATTGATTAGCTCTAGTAGTTATCTGGTGGCATCTTTAGGATTATCTACTTACAGTATCCTGTCATCTGCAAACAGTGATAGTTTTACTTCTTCTTTTCCAATTTGTATTCCTTTTATTTCTTCTTCTTCTGTGACTGCCATGGCTAGGACTTCCAAAACTATGTCAAATAACAGCGATGAGAGTGGGCAACCTTGTCTTGTTCCTGATCTTAGAGGAAATGCTTTCGTTTTTTCATCATTGAGAATGATGTTTGCTGTGGGTTTCTTGCATACAGCCTTTATTATGTTGAGATAGATTCCCTCTATGCCCACTATCTGGAGAGTTTTTATCATAAATGGGTGTTGAATTTTGTCAGAAGCTTTTTCTGCATCTATTGAGATGATCATATGTTTTTTATTCTTCAGTTGTTAATGTGGTGTATCACACTGATTGATTTGCGTATGTTGAAGAATCCTTGCATCCCTGGGATAAATCCCACTTGATCATGGTGTATGATCCTTTTAATGTGTTGCTGGATTTTGTTGAGGATTTTTGCATCTATATTCATCACTGATATTGGTCTGTAATTTTCTTTTTTTGAGGTATCTCTCTCTGGTTTTGGTATCAGGGTAATGGTGGCCTTGTAGAATGTTTGAGAGTGTACCTTCCTCTGCAATTTTTTGGAGTAATTTGGGTGTTAGCTCTTCTCTAAATGTTTTATAGAATTTACCTGTGAAGCCATCTGGACCAGGACTTTGTTTGTTGGAAGACTTTTAATCACAGTTTCAATTTCATTACTTGTGATTCGTCTGTTCATATTTTCTATTTCTTCCTGGTTCAGTCTTGGAAGGTTTTACCTTTCTAAGAATTTGTCCATTTCTTCCAGGTTGTCCATTTTATTGGCATAGTTGCTTGTAGTAGTCTCTTAGGATACTTTGTATTTCTGTGGTGTCTGTTGTAACTTCTCCTTTTTCATTTCTAATTTTATTGATTTGAGTCCTCTCCCTCTTTTTCTTGATAAGTCAGGCTAAAGGTTTATCAATTTTGTTTACCTTCTCAAAGAACCAGCTTTTAGTTTTATTGATCTTTGCTATTGTTTTCTTTGTTCCTATTTCATTTATTTCTGCTCTGATCTTTATGATTTCTTTCCTTCTACTAACTTTGGGTTTTGTTTGTTCATCTTTCTCTAGTTCCTTTAGGTGTAAGGTTAGGTTGTTTGAGATTTTTCGTGTTTCTTGAGGTAGGATTCTATTGCTCTAAACTTCCTTCTTAGAACTGCTTTTACCGCATCCCATAGCTTTTGGATCGTCGTGTTTTCACTGTCATTTGTCTCTAGGTAGTTTTGATTTCCTCTTTGATTTCTTCAGCGATCTCTTGGGTATTTAGTAGCGTATTGTTTAGCCTCTATGTTTTTGTGTTTTTTACCTTTTTTTCCCTGTAATTGATTTGTAATCTTATAGCGTTGTGGTTGCAAAAGATGCTTGATATGATTTCAGTTTTCTTAAATTTACCGAGGCTTGATTTGTGAACCAAGATGTGATCTATCCTGGAGAATGTTCTGTGCGCACTTGAGAAGAAAGTGTAATCTGCTGTTTTGGGATGGAATTTCCTATAAATATCAATTAAATCTATCTGGTCTATTGTGTCTTTTAAAGCTTGTGTTTCCTTATTAATTTTCTGTCTGGATGATCTGTCCATTGGTGTAAGTGAGGTGTTAAAGTCCCCCACTATTATTGCGTTACTGTCGATTTCCTCTTTTATAGCTGTTAGCAGTTGCCTTATGTATTGAGGTGCTCCTATTTTGGGTGCATATATATTTATAAATGTTATATCTTCTTCTTGGATTGATCCCTTGAACATTATGTAGTGTCCTTCCTTGTCTCTTGTAACATTCTTTATTTTAAAGTCTACTTTATCTTATTTGAGTATTGCTACTCCAGCTTTCTTTTGATTTCCATTTTTATGGAATATTGTTTTCCATCCCCTCACTTTCAGTCTGTATGTGTCCCTAGGTCTGAAGTGGGTCTCTTGTAGGCAGCATATATATGGGTGTTGTTTTTGTATCCATTCAGCCAGCCTGTGTCTTTTGGTTGGAACATTTAATCCATTCACGTTTAAGGTAATTATTGATATATATGTTCCTGTGACCATTTTCTTAATTGCTTTGGGTTTGTTTTTGTAGGTCCTTTTCTTCTCTTGTGTTTCCCACTTAGAGAAGTTCCTTTAGCATTTGCTGTAGAGCTGGTTTGGTGGTGCTGAATTCTCTTAGCTTTTGCTTGGTTGTAAGGGTTTTGATTTCTCCATCGAATCTGAATGAGATCCTTGCTGGGTAGAGTAATCTTCATTGTAGGTTCTTTCCTTTCATCACTTTAAATATATTGTGCCACTCCCTTCTGGCTTGTAGAGTTTCTGCTGAGATATCGGCTGTTAACCTTATGGGAGTTCCCTTCTATGTTATTTGTCATTTTTTCCTTGTTGCTTTTAATAATTTTTCTTTGCCTTTAATTTTTGCCAATTTGATTACTATGTGTCTCAGTGGGTTTCTCCTTGGGTTTATCCTGTATGGGACTCTCTGTGCTTCCTGGACTTGGGTGGCTATTTCCTTTCCCATGTTCGGGAATTTTTTGACTACAATCTCTTCAAATATTTTCTCGGGTCCTTTCTCTCTCTCTTCTCCTTCTGGGACCCCTGTCATGCTAGTGTTGGTGTGTTTAATGTTGTCCCAGAGGTCTCTTAGGCTGTCTTCATTTCTTTTCATTACTTCTTCTTTATTCTGTTCTGTTGCAGTGATTTCTACCATTCTGTCTTCCAGGTCACTTATCCGTTCTTCTGCCTCAGTTATTCTGCTATTGATTCCTTCTAGTGTATTTTTCAATTCAGTTGTTGCATTGTTCATCTATGTTTGTTCTTTAATTCTTCTAGGTGTTTGTTCTTAATTCTTCTAGGTCTTTGTTAAACATTTCTTGCATATTCTCAATCTTGCCTCCATTCTTTTTCTGAGGTCCTGGATCATCTTCACTATCATTATTCTGAATTCTTTTTCTGTAAGGTTTTCTATCTCCTCTTCATTTAGTTGTTTTTCTGGGGTTTTATTTTGTTCCTTCATCTGGTACATAGCCCTCTGCCTTTTCATCTTGTCTATTTTTCTGTGAATGTGGTTTTTGTTCCACAGGCTGCAGGAATGTAGTTCTTCTTGCTTCTGTTGTCTGTTCTCCGGTGGATGAAGCTATCTAAGAGGTCTGTGCAAGCTTCCTGATGGGAGAGACTGGTGGTGGGTAGAGCTGGGTGTTGCTCTGGTGGGCAAAGCTCAGTAAAACTTTAATCCACTTGTCTGCGGTTGGGTGGGGCTGGGTTCCCTCCCTGTTGGTTGGTTGGCCTGAGGTGACCCAGCACTGGAGCCTACCAGGCTCTTTGGTGGGGCTAATGGTGGACTATGGGAGGGCTCATGCCAAGGAGTACTTCCTAGATCTTCTACAGTGTTCTTTTCCTCACAGTGAGCCATAGCCACACCCTGTCTCTGCAGGAGACCCTCCAACACTAGCAGGTAGGTCTGGTTCAGTCTCCTATGGGGTCACTGCCCTTCCCCTGCGTCCTGATGCACACACCATTTGTGTGTGCCAAGCATAGAGTCTCTGTTTCTCCAGTCCTGTTGAAGTCCTGCAATCAAATCCCTCTAGCCTTCAAAGTCTGATTGTCTGGGAATTCCTCCTCCCACTGCCGGACCCCCAGGTTGGGAAGCCTGAAGTGGGGCTCAGAACCTTCACTCCAGTGGGTGGACTTCTGTGGTATAAGTGTTCTCCAGTTTGCGAGTCAGCTACCTAGCAGTTATGGGATTTGATTTTATTGTGATTGTGCCCTTCCTACTCACTGCGGCTTCTCCTTTGTCCTTGGATGTGGGGTATCTTATTTGATGAGTTCCAGCATATTCCTGTTCATAATTGTTCAGCAGTTAGTTGTGATTCTGGTGCTCTCACAAGAGGGAGTGTATGCACGTCCTTCTAGTTCACAATCTTGAACCAATCTCCCTATTTTTAGTTTTTTAAGGAACCTCCATACTGTTCTCCATAGTGGCTGTACCAAGTTACATTCCCACCAACAGTGCAAAAGTGTTCCCTTTTCTCCACACCCTTCCCAGCATTTGTTGTTTGTAGATTTTTGGATAATGGCCATTCTAACCAGTATGAGTTGACACCTCATTGTAGTTTTGATTTGCATTTCTCTAATAACTAGTGATGTTGAGCAGGTTTTCATGTGCCTCTTTGGGATCTTTATGTCTTCTTTGGTGAAATGTCTATTTAGGTCTTCTGCCCATTTTTTGATTGGGTTGTTTGTTTTTTCGATATTCAGCTCCATGTGCTGTTTGTATATTTTGGAGATTAACCCTCTGTCCGTTGCTTCATTTGCAAATATTTTCTCTCATTCTGAGGGTTGTCTTTTCATCTTGTTTATGGTTTCCTTTGCTGTGCAAAAAGCTTTTAAGTTTAATTAGGTCCCGTTTATTTATTTATTTTTGTTTTCATTACTCTAGGACGTGGGTCAAAAGAGATCTTGCTGAGGTTTATGTCAAAGAGTGTTTCTCCTACGTCTTCCTCTAAGAGTTTTATAGTGTCTGGTCTTACATTTAGGTCTTTAATCCATTTGTAGTTTATTTCTATATATGGTGTTAGGTAGTGTTCTAATTTCATTCTTTTACATGTAGCTGTCCAGTTTTCTCAGTACCACTTATTGAAGAGGCTATCTTTTTTCCATTGTATGTTCTTGCCTCCTTTGTCATAAATTAGGTTACCATATGTGCATGGGTTTATCTCTGGGCTTTCTATCCATTAAGGGTAATGGAAAGCCATTGATGGCTTTTAAACAAACAAATGAAAAATGATAAAATAGGATTTATATTTGGACAAGATCACTCTTGAAACTTTGTGGATAATGAATTGGAAGTGGGCAAGAGTAGATGTTTACTGCAGCATCATTTACAATTGTAAAAAACAGAAAATACCTAGGGGATTGGTCATAATCATCATAATGGATGCTCATATATCTAAATTCATTGATGGGAAAAAAAAATCACAATTTTTGAGAAAAATTGTATGTGTGAGTGCACATGGTAGAAGGATGTTTACAAAAATGAGAGTAGAATTAGTTGACCCTGCTCTGCCTATGATATAAAATTAGTGCTATTCTTTGGCTGACTTTATATTTGGCTTTATATTTTTTTCTTTATTGCTTTTGATGAATGGGTATATTTTGTATAATCAGAAAAATCAATCTCTTTTCATTTTAGAGAAAAAAAAGACTAATCAACAATGGAGAAAAGTATTTAAGTGATTTTATACTCTCTACTTTTCTGTTTGCCTATCTCAATTGTTTGTCATTTCTTAACGTGAACTGGCATTCTTGTCTAGTAAAATATCCATGTGGATTATTGGATGTCTTGTCCATTCGAACTAGTGTTTCGATCTGAGCATGTTACTCTTCTGCCAAAACACGTGGATTCCTTATTTCCCATTAATTCTCAATGGACAATGAACAGACATCTTGGCAGCTGCTTGACAATTCCTTAAGGAAAGAAAAAAAGTCTAAATTTAGGCTCTCTCCCCAGGCTGTGGTTTTGTAACTCAAAGGAACTAGAGAATTTTCATTAAGAGACCTGTTTTTATTTTCTGAGGCTAGGGAGCTTCCAGCTTTTATACTGATAGACTAGTAAAGATTACAATGTGGCTTCAAAGTGGCAGGGGAGTTGGTGGTGGTGGGATGAATTGGGAGATTGAGATTGACATATATACACTAATATGTATAAAACAGATAACTAATAAGAACCTGCTGTATAAAAAATTAAAAAAAAATAGTTGCTTCACCACCAAACTCCTCAGTCCTCTTCCAGCAACATTATCCCAGACACACACAAACCCTACACAGGCTCTTGGGAGCCTGGAGGTGGCGTGAGCATGTTCTCTGAAAGGGCATTGCTTTTTTATTACTGTACTTTGTAATACTGTGACATTTTATTTCAGTAAAAAGAAATAACCTACTTGGACTTGCAATCTACCTACTTAATTTTTAGTCCCTCCAAAATATTGAACATAGTTTTTCCCCCTCTAAGTTCTAGATGCTGTCCCTCCTGCCTTTATCATTTTATAACCCCATCTCTAGAACACCTTTTCCTTGGTTTATCATAGAAAATAGCTTAGCCTTTGTGCTTTTTCCCCTTATGTCCTCTACCTTGTTGGTTCTTCTCAAAATTGTTCTTCACTCCAAGTCACAATTATTAATTTAAAGTTATTAAATTGTAGTTTCCAAGTAAATACCCAAACTCTCTGTGTAGTGATTCAGTTCTTAAAGGCACCCATGAATCTTCTGGTTGATTGAAGGCTCAGTTGTGGGATTTAGAATGATGTGGGAATGATGATAATAATGATGAAGATGACTGGTTAAATATTATCAAGACTGCTGAATGTACCATTGAGTCCTCCCTGCATCCATGGTTTCCCCAGAACCTGTAGGATATGTTTAGCTAAATTTTAAAAAATAACATAAATAGCACATCTTCATTGCAACAAAATCAGACAAAAGTAGCAAAAAAATTCACCCATGATTTTACCACCCACAGATAACACAATACTGCTAAGACATTGATATGTATAGTGAGTATAAATTACATATTGCCTTTGACTGTTTCACACTCATTACTCTTGACCTATTTAATTTCATTTTCTTTCTGGGGATCTGATTTCTATTTATAAACAATCATAAATTATTTCTGTCTTATATGCACTGCCTGGAAGATTTGAAAAAAATTTTTAAAATAATTTTTGAATGATACGATGATCAAATTACTGGAAGTGATAGAATACAAAAGTGATAGATATAATACAAAAAGAAAACATTTAAATAAGTTGTTCCACTGGTAAAGTTGAACTTCTCCCCCATGTTGCCCCCAGTAGGGCATCCAAACTAGTATATGTTCTGCATTCTGCATGTAATTCCATGTTTGGAGCACTAAGGATAAGAAATTTTATTCTTAGGTCAGTATTCCTCAAAGCGTGGCTTGTGAGCCAAATGAATTAGAAAATTTTCTCAAAGATTCTGATGTAGCTCTGCAATGAAGCCCCCAAATCTGCAACTGTAATAAGCAATCCACATGGTTCTAATGTTTACTAAACTTTGAGAGCCACTACCTTAGTGCACTTGACCATTGCTACCCAGTGCTAGTCCTTGTCAAAAGCTTCACTGTTTTCAAAATGACAGAGGCAAGGCATTTCACCAAATTCCCATTAGTATAACACTACAATACTGATTTTCACTACTGAAGTGAAGATGTTTTCTCTTCTCACTATGTTTCCGTTTGTCTTCTCTCAAACTTACAGTGGTCAGGAGCTTCACGGGAATCACTCTAACTCAGAATACACAGAATGATTCCCATCTATTATTGAATTTCAAGCTTTTAAAAATTGGACACATGATTCACTCAATGTAATGGATGTACAAGTTAATCCAACTAATGTTAACATTAAAGAAAGGCATAAATATGTAAGACCCACTGATTTGTTTTTTTTTTTTACAAGTCTTACACTAAAAATTCAAGGAATCTGAACAATGCCAAGGAACTGCCAGTGGATGTCAGCAGTGTGCCATAGATTTGTAGAACCAAGTACTGTTTTTGCTGCTACCTCTCAGAAATAACTATGGCTGGTGGTCTTATACCTTCATAACAGCCAATATTTTTTTTCCTTACCTTATAAATTATTGACTAATTTTGTACCAATTAGTTCTACCGGTTGGTAGGTTTGTTATCACGTTAAGCTTCAAGACAAGAACCTGGACTCAAATGATTAAAAATTTAGAGGCAGTTGATTAAATATGCAGATAGTCTGTGAAGCCACTTCTTGAAACAATTATATTGCCTTTTAATACTAATGATTTGTATAATTAATAAAAAAACAAGCTTGAAAGCATTAAAAAAGAAGTGAGACATTAAAGGGGATTGGGCTAAACGTCAGGAAGTAAGAATATAATTTGATCTGGACACATTTACCCTCTAAGTCAGATCTAGCTGGGTTTTTTTTTAATAATATGGTTTCCTTTTTAGCAAAAACTATGTACTGAATTGTACAACTGCTTTGGAAATTATGTGTTGGATCAGTGAGTGGTCTGAGGGCTAATTAAATACATTTTGCAAATTGTATACTTTTTCTTCCAATTAAAAATCTTAATTACTCCAGTGCATTTTCCAATTTGAAGGTTTGTTGTGAAGTATAAGCAGTGAAGTGTAGATGTCCAGATCAAACTGGGACTGCTGTTGAGATCCCTTGGCTTACAATAAAGCTATTTTTAGTTAATTATAAAATTATGAAATTGCCCTAACAACTCTGACCTCCAAATATGTTTCTAAAATCTTTTTTCTCCAGATCACAGGTTCTTCTCTGCTATGAACACAAATTTGGAGTCAGTCCAGGTCTTTCCATTGTGTGATAGAAGAAAAGACATTTAAACTCTTTATACTTCTGTTTTCTTAGCTGTGTTATAGGGCCAATCAAACAATACCAGGAGTAACTATTATTTTGGAGCTCTGCTAAGTTTCAGACACTATCATAGGCTCTTTACATGGTTTACCTCCTTTAACCATTGAAAAAAACCCAGATGGGGAGTTGTGCTATCCTGGTGTCACAGAAGAGAAAACAGAAAAGTAAAGTATTAGAGTTTGTTTTCAAATCATGAGTGCCTGACTCAAAGACCTAAGATCTTTTTCAAAAGATCTTTTCAGTAGATAATGCTGTTGTTATGTTTCCTAAGGCCCCAGTATTGCCCAGCCATGGCACTGAATATGTTCCATGGGTTGACTAAGGGGCTGGCAGTGTGAGTGCCAATGATGTCAAAGTACAATACTCCTGGACAGAAAGGTCTGCCAACCCTCTTCCAGTGTCCTTTGAAGGGGGCTCTGTCTGTGCCCTTCCATAGGATTAAATCTAGTTACTTACTCCTTGGAGACTATGTAGTCAGAGCCATTGTAGAACACTAATTTACTGTTTAAGTTTGGTGCCTTACTGTAAAAGACAGGAAACTGAAGAAGAAATTTTCAATCTTAATTTACAGATGGAAAAACCATGGTGAATACAAACAGTAGCCTCAAGGCCATCTCAAGAGTCTGGATTGAACTCTGGGATTGGCCAGGTCTTCTCACGTTGGACCCTGGATACCACCTGTTTGAGGCTGATTATGGAGATATTTTTCTGAAGATTACTTTTGTAACTCCAGTTCTCACTAGGTTATTATGAACTACGTGCTCTAACATTATCCCAAACTCAGCATGATACAAATATATCTGTGGGCAAACATTATGGGTGAATAAAATAGCAATTGTAAAATGATTTAAAATAGGTTCAGTGATTAAGAAACTAAGGTTCTGGATTTGTAGAAGCGTGTATGTACGTTTAAGGATGCTGATGGTATAATTTGTTTTCGATTTCTTCATACTTCTGGGTTTGTTTGTTTGTCCAAAATTTTGATAAAACTATTTTACAGTTGCTTTTGCGTGGTGCTTTTCAATTGCTATTTAATGGTCAAATCTCTATCACTATCTAGCTATGTAGCTATGTATTGGGTTCTTCTGTAAGATGTTATATATATCTCTTTTGTTATTTAAAAGGTCTTTGTGTAGAGGACCTGTCACTGGATGTGTTGGTTGGAGGCAACTTCGGGAGGCAGTATGTACATGGTGGGCAAGGGACAGGGAAAAAACAAAACAAAACGTGTTTTTGTTATAGAAAGACGGGGGTTCAAGTCCACTTAACAGCTCTGTGACTTTGGCACAAATAACTTCTCTGTACTTCACTTTCCTTTTACAAAAGGAATCACCACAAGGATTGAGATGCTGTAGGTAAAACAGGAGGCCTCGGGCCTGGCACAAAATAACTCAATAAATGCTATCTTAAAAATCCTTTCCTTTCTCCTTTTCCTATGAGAACATAATAATTTATTCAACAAATTTTGGTTAAGAGGATAAATGACTGCTACTGTATGAATACCTTTTAAGCCCATTGATTATTTCCATTCTTTATCATAATCTTTCAATTCCTACCTTCCAAATTGTTTTAGATGTGAGCCTGTTGTCTCCAAAATCTTTCTGGGTTCTACTTTTGCTCACCACTCCTTTTGTTTTTGGTAGGTTCTCATGCCCTCTTTTTATATCTACTTCCCTAAAAGTCGGCTTTTTTTTCTCACTCAAGGCCTCCTTCACTTATTCACAATCTTGCTGTACTCCAAAGCACAACTTGACATGTACCTTTTGATGAGATCTTCCAAGAGAAAAATAGTAGATTAACACAGCACGCTGTTCTCTCAAAATTTTACATTTCTGAGGGCGTGTTGATGTGGGCTTTGTAAAATCAGCATGTGTTTGAAACAGACTATATGGTCCTCATGAGTAGGAAATGCACTGCATATATTAGTCTATCTTCTCCACGCTGCCTAGGCATTCAAAAGGAGGCACCCAAATATTTGCTGATTTGAATAACAGACACATTTCCAACCAGACCACATCAGAAAGAAAGGGTATAAAATAATCCTTCCTCAGAATTTTAGAAAAAATTTCGTCTACTTTTTTCTGCCTCCACCTTCACCAGTACCTCATTTTGTTTCTCCTTTTGAGGAATATGAAAATAATTTTAAGCCCATTTGCATGTAAGGAAATTTTCCAAGTTGGTTTTTGGTTATGATTATTTTCTCTACTTCCAATTAATCTATTTAACATTTATTGATCACCTCCTATGTCTTAGATACTGTTTTGGGTGCTAAAGAAATGAAACATAAAAGAAAACAAAACAAACAATAAAACAAGGTCCCTAGCCTCAAAGAACTCATGAAAAATGAGGACAAACCCAGTATAAAAATATGGTTGGTGCAGTGCTAGAACTCTGGAGTATAATGCAGGAACCCCAAATGGACAAGTTTAAGCTGCTTTTGGCTGCCATTCTTTGGGCATATTCTTGGGATATTCTTATCCCACAGCTTGCCCATGACGATTTTGATTTAGTGGGCCCATACCCTTTCTCTTATTACCACAGTGCTTTTTCCTATTGAATTGACTCCATAAAACCTTAATACTTTCATATTCCATGTTGGAAATTATCTCTCTATCTATAATCTATTTATCTATCTATCCCATTCACAGGCCTTCTCCATGCTATGCATGAAATTACTCTCTAGATTTCCTCTTATGGCAATAGTGATAATATATAATATATTCCTATTCTTTTATTACATTACAGAACCATCAAGAATTTAGACAAGATCTTTCCTGACTGTCAACATCTGTAAAGATAATAGCATGTTATATTTCTATATCACTTCATACTTTTCAAGGCATTTTTATGGAGGTCTGAGCCTTGGGAGTAATGCTCGTCAGGAAAGATGTGCCATATTTATCGCAGAGTATAATGGGCAGAATATTTGGCAAATGCCACATGTGGCAATTCTTCCCACACAAAGGCAGTCCAAAATGTTTAAGTAATTCTTGTCATGTCAGAAAGAGCAAATGTTCTTCAGGTATGGTTGGTTGATTTTATAAATGAGTTTTTCCACTTTCCATAGTTACGTCAACAGACATTTCATTAAATTATATTTAAAGGTTTGACAAGACAGTTCCTGTGGAAAGTACGTTAGCTTAAATTTCACCATCTTGTCACGTCACACTGTGACTGGTCTAAGTGTGGTAGAGCCTGAAAGGGTGGGCTTAATCAGCATGAACATTTGCAGAAAGTAATGAAATTTAATAATAAATAATTCCAAGAGGCCTCGTTAAGCTGGAACATTATTATCAAACTGAATATACATGTTGACAGCTATGCCAATAAATGTGAGAGCTGTGAACATTTACCACATAAAATAATGAAGGTCCTTTAAAAGGCTCTGCTGCTCTTATTCTAGGAAAAGGATTACTCCCTGACTTTGTTTTCTTTCTTTGTCAAAAAATGAAAAATGAAGGGGAAAAAGTCTTCTCGGTTTGCTGTCAGAGACACGCCTGCAAGGAAATGCAGTAGGTTTAAAAGAACTGTAAGAAAATAAATTCCTGAGGAAGTTATCATATTATCTCTGCTATCAAAATTAAGACTACAGATCTAGCTGACCACAGCAATTTCCTTGAGGTTTTACATCTTATCAAATTGATATAATGCTTTTGGAGTTTAGTTATGAATAGGAATATAAGAAGATTACTTAATCCCTAGATCTTGATTCTGAATGCAGAATTGAACACAAACTCATTACAGTTGCTGCACTGAATCTAATAAAATTATGAGCCAATAATTAAATACTATGCTTGAGAACAGATTATGTTATTTTTGCAACTACCAATAGTTTTTACAAAAGATAAAGGAAGCATACAAACTCTGTTAGATTTGTTTAGAATCTCTTGTTACAGAACACGGATACATTTTGGCATTAAATTGCCTTGGATGTAAAAATACCTAGTATGCAACTTCACCTAGAGACTTGCCAGCACAGATGATTACAATTTAGCTACAGCCGGAGGAGAATCAAATATATTGCAGAAGCTATCGTATAATAAACGAATTTGGTAAAGTGACTCATCCAAATGAGATTAATTTTAGGCATAATTGCACAAAGCTTAACATCACTGAAGATATATAATCCCCTTAAAAGATTTTTTAAACAATCTGCACAAAGTGTTTCTGGGACTTTAACAAATTTTCATTTTCTTGTACTGGATCTCATAAACAGAAGTGAAAGAATGAGAATGAATGACGCTTCTTTGATTTTTGTGTTTTCCCATAAACACATTAAATTATGGAAGACCTAGCACCTATTCTCAAATTGTAGTGCTCAGCAAAATAAAAGAGATCTGGCTTGAACTGTCTGAAAAAAAATTCTTGAAAATGCCTGTCCTGTGTTTCTGATTCAGAAGATCTTGTAACAATTACATTGAAGTTCTATGCTAAAAGCAGTGGACTAAAACTATTTTCCCCCAATTTCTGTATGTCAATCAAATATTTGAATCTGAGGGTTATACTTAGGCAGGGGTTGGGAGGTCTGCTCCTTGTGTACCTCCTTAGCCTTCTTTTCAACCTTTCACTGACTCTCCTCTCCTGATGTCCTCTCTACCTAACCACCTCCAACCCAGGCCTGCATTTTAGTAGATGTTACTAGCAGCCACCAACATTCCATATTCCTCCCTTTCAGGCACATGGAAGGCCAGTTTCTGGGAGTGGGCCCTGTAACTTTTTCTGGCCAAAAGAGTATGTGGTGGTGAAGAGCTTGTGTGCCTTTCCCCCTTGCTCTTGAACCACAAATAGTATTGAGAAGGTTACATCTTCCAGATACCAAAGTTATGAGATGGTAAAGTTATGAGATGTGCAGTGTGCTTGACATTTCCCCTGGTATCAATTTATTTTATTTAGTTATTTTTTTTCACTAATGTTAGCACAAGTGCATGTAAGTAACTCTATCACCTGAGTTCCTTGGTGAAAAAGAGCTCTCCACCAATCTGCTTTGCACGTATAACATGACAAAGAAAGAAACATTTTTATGTTAAACCAATTAGAGTTTTGGAGTTGTTTTGGAGTTGTTCTCTACTAAGCCAGTCCCAGCCCAACCTAATTGATAAATGCTCTGACAGGTTATTTCCTACTCTTATTCTTCCTATCAAAAGTTTCTTCATCTTAGCTTGCTGTTTCATTAGATTAGAAAGGGGTTAAAAAATTCCATGTATGTGAAAATATTAATTGCTACTGATGGTTAGAAAGAAGGTAGTGAGTGACAGTAGGTAGGAAAGAAGACAAGGGTGATCAGATGTAACAATACTGTTATCCAAGGAAACAACTGTTGGTAGAACATCAGAGCTCTAAGACTGACTAGTAGGAGAGGATACTTCAGAGCGAGGGCTTTTCCTTATTTCTGCCTGGGGTTCTAATAAAAATGCTAGTGCTGGGCTTCCCTGGTGGCACAGTGGTTGGGAGTCCGCCTGCCAATGCAGGGGACACGGGTTCGTGCCCCGGTCCGGGAAGATCCCACATGCCGCGGAGCAGCTAGGCCCGTGAGCCATGGATGCTGAGCCTGCGCGTCTGGAGCCTGTGCTCTGCAACGGGAGAGGCCACAACAGTGAGAGGCCCGCGTATCACAGAAAAAAAAAAAAAAAATGCTAGTGCTTCCTGGGTACCTAAATCTTCCACACCAGTTTTTATGTCTGTGTAAGCTCAGGAGTCAGTTGCTTCTGAAATGGTAGATATTTTAAGTTGTTTAAAGTAAAATTTATTCAAGTATTAATGTGAAGAATAACCATAACTCAAGTTCAGGGAGGTAAAGCTTGTGAGAAATGAGATCTGACATTAACTCCTTGAGTGGGTAAGAAGCAGAAATATTTCATACCCTTTCCTTGCAGCTTTAATTTCCATGGCCGACAACAACGCCCCTACCCCTGGAATTAATAAATAACATTTTGTCATATTTGCTTCAGGCTATTTTTTAAAGAAATAAAACATTATAGTTTTCCCCTTTGTTCTCCTCAAAGGTAATTACATTCACAAATTTTACGTGCATTTTTTATACTTTTACTACATATGTAACTATCCATAAAGAAGATATATTTTCTTCCCATGTGTTTGAAAAATTATGTAATGCTATCATCCTATACATACTGTTCCATAACTTGCTTTTAAAAAGTAAATAAACATTATATTTTGAGATCTATTCATATTGATCTACTTATTGTTCTTTCATCTATCTAGCTGTGTGTGTGTATTTCATTTTTGCTGCTTTTTAAGATTATACCAAAATTTATCCATTTCTGTACATGTTATTTTTGGGGGATTTTTTCAAAGTTTTCATCATTACAAATAATGCTGCAAAAATATTCTAAGTTATGTCTTTTTATGAGGGTTTTATTTGTGTTGTTTATGTTCTTGTTAGAGTATATACCTAGGGATTGAATTGCTGGATTGAAGATTTTGTACATCTTCTATATTACAAGGTACTTCGAATGCTTTCATAATTGGCCCTAATGATTTATACCCCTACCAGCAATGAACCAAAGCTACCTAATCCTCATCAACACTTAGTGTTACAATTTTTTTTGCCAGTCTGATTGGTGTGAAATAGTATTTTGAAAATATTAATGTATGTGAATAGCTTTCCATAGGATTGTGTTAATTGACAATTCAAGTTTCCTTTTCTGGTATTTGTTCAAATCCTGACCATATTTTACTATATTGTTGTGTTTTTATCACATATAAGAGGTTTTAAAATTTTCTTGCTTCAGTTTCCTTATGATATGTGTTTCAAATGTCTTCTTCCAGTGTGTGGCTTGTCCTTATATTTTGTTTGTGATATCCTTAGTGCACAGGGATTTAAATTTTGATCTGGACAAATTAATTCATCTATTCCTTTATAACTCTTATTTCTTTGCCATCCTAAGGCCACAAATATTTCCTACTTTTATTTTTTGTATGTAAGTTTTAATACTCTTGGAATTTATATCTGTGTATATTGTTTGGCTAAGAGTCTGATTATATTTTTATTATTATTGTTTAATATGTAAAGCTAATGTCCAAATGCTCTTTTTGGAATAGTTCATTCTTTGATAATGTGTTTTTAATATCCATTTTACAATTTAACAAGTTGATCTATATACACACCTCTGGTTCTGGGATTCCTATTCAGTTCTACTGATTAAACTGTCTTTTTCTACTCTAAAACCACATTGTATTCATTACCATGGTTTTATATAAAAATCTTTATTTCTGGTGGAGCAAGCCCTCTGTGTTTTCTGTTTTTTTTTTTCCCCAAACATATTTGGCTAGCTTTAGAGCTTTTTTCCTCTATATGGATGAATCAGTTTATCAAGGTATAGGAAAAATCCTATTACGCTTTTAATTGAAATTGCATTGAATTTATAATGCCCATGGAATTTTGATTTTGTCTACGTAATACTAACATATTCAAATAAAGAGTCAGTACATACTCCAGCCTTTAATGCCAAGACACAAATAGCATGTATATATCACTTCCAAATCTAACTCTCAAGAGATGTGAACCTGTGTTGGAGGTACTTTAGAAAGAAGAGCAGGTGGTTTTTAAAAATGGAAAAGAATTTGGAGACGATTCAATTTTAAAAACAGAAATAGGAAATGAGCAAAAAAATATAACCATGGCAGGGAATGAAATGACATCTTATCAGGTATGTGGATGGGGCCAAGGGGATATAAGCAGGGAGTCTCACAAGAATGCTAGTTGCAGTGTTTGATTCTTCAATGTCCTGAAATTGGAAGCTTTTCGAATGTGTTTCAAAGTGGTAACCATTTCCTGCAAATAACAAATAAATTAGTTTCAAAACCACTGCCAAGTTCAAGCTCTAGAATCTGTCAGTTTAAATGGTCTGTGCCAACGCATTCTTGTATACCCCACTCCCTTCTGCCAGCTTCATTGCTGATTGGATACTGATGGATGGCATTGCTCGGTTCCACAGCAGCACTTTATAAATAACAATGCTGTGTGATCTACAGCACAATGGCAATGCCTATTTTTGCAGCAATTGGACTGGCTGGAAACAAATGATTTCCCTAATAGCAGGCCTTTGAATGGATACTGGGCTCTGGATCCATCTTTAATAAATGTGTTGACAAGGTATTAAAACAAGATGTATATGTTTTTATGAATGTGAACATTTTAGGCACAGAGCAAATTTACTACTTAAATGCACTTGTGCTAACATTAGTGAAAAAAATAACTAAATAAAATAAATTGATACCAGGGGAAATGTCAAGCACACTGCACATATTTGCTAGATAAACATTACTGTGTGATGTTAACTATTGTCAGTACTTTATGTCCCTAGCATTTCTCTTTATTATTATACCTGAAGAATATTTATATTTTTTCATAGACTTGTTTAAAAAAAGATACCATAACGAGATTAACAATATTTGGGTGAGAAAAGTTTAACTGTCAAATATTTGACCAAAATATAAAAGTCACCAAAATTTTAAAATTGTCTATTTACAAGGATATGGTCACTACTGAACCATAGTGACCATATTAAATGTGACTTATATTAAGCGTAAGTCAAGAATTTACATCAGCTAATTAAGGATTCTGTAACAAGAATGCCAGGTGGCTAGCTAGATTAAAAAGACCCAAAAAATAAATTCCACCAGAACTTTATAATAGATATTGTAAATATTGTAGACTATGGTAATTATTAGAGCTGCAAGGGGTTACATTACCATTTTGTCAAATTCTTCCAATTTACTAACAACACCACCAAGTACAAGTTATTCTTTAATTCAAAAATTATAGGCAAGATCATTTTAGTGTCATGGTGCACGACTCCCTCTCCTGTCATGAGTGAGACCTCCTTCCTGTACACATGGAGGCCCTAAACAACAAACTACAGAATACCTCAAAATGCTATGACTCTGTTGCACTCTCTTGCTTATAGGCTTTTGCAAATATCCCCTTACTTTAGAATGCCGTTTCCTCCACCACCTAATTCATGCTGATAACCTCCTTACTTCTAGTTTGATAAAAATAGGAATTAGGTGGTCCAGTGGTTAAGAATCCGCCTTCCAATGCAGGGGATGTGGGTTCGATCCCTGCTCGGGGAACTAAGAGTCCACATGCCGTGGGGCAACTAAGCCCATGTGCCACTGCAAGTGCACATGCCACAACTAGAGAGAAGCCCACGTGCTGCAACTAGAGAAGCCTGAATGCCGCAATGAAAGATCCTGAGTGCCGCAACTAAGACCGGACACAGCCAAATTAAAAAACAATAGTGTAAAAAAAATAGGAATTAGTAACATTTATGACATGCTTACTATATGCCAAAGTTCTAAGCACATGACATCACTTTACTCATTAAACTCTCATATTGACCTAACAAAGCATATATTATCACCCCCATTTGACAAATGGGAAAACTGAGACACTGAAAACTTAAATAACTTGAACAAGAACACAAAGTCAGATTATCAGATTAAAGCTCAGGCAATATACCTCCAGGGCAGGATATTATAATCTGTATGTTACACTGGCACCATAGATTCATCTCATACTTCACTTACTGTTTATACTCTTCTCCTGTCCAGGAAATCTCTTTTCTGAGCTCCCACAGAGACCACTATATATAGCATCTTCCATGGTACATATTCATAGATTTTGTTTTGGCTCTCCTACTCTGATCTTCTTGAAGGCAATGAGCAGCATTTTATAGTATTAAGAGTTTGGACCTGGCACTGGACAGACCTGGATTTGATCCCAGGTTTATCACTTAAAATGTGACCTTGGTAAATTCCTTAACCTATTGAAGCTCAGTTTTTATCATCTATAAATTGGGGATAATAATAGTTGATTCATCATAATGTTATATTAGAAGGATTAAGTGCATTAAGCACATTGTTGCTCAATATATATTAGCTGTTATAAAAATTATTATTTGTAGCCTCTAAGTTTATCATAATTGTAGATACATATTTGTTGCATAAATAGGGCTGTGAGGGACACAAATGAACCAGCTTATATTCTGAATTTACCGACTAGTGACACCCTTGTTTCATGAACTGTGGAGTTTAACCTTCAACATAGAGAAGTATCCCTCCCTTAGCTATGCTTTCTTCAGCTTAGGGTCCTCCTGGTAATGCACTTGTCATTTTAGTTGATATATCAACTCAGGCCACCTAGGATATTATTTAGGTCACAGGGAATGTATATGTTTTTTTAATGCACTGATGTTTTCTGAACTGAAGGAAGGCTGGACCTAGAGAGAACTGAGTCCTTTAAATAGCTCATTGAAGCAGGGGGAAGGACCTATTGTAGAGGGGCGATCTGAGCAACTGAGTTGCTACATGACCTTCAAGGTATTATTCTACTTTTGCCCTAGAAAAAAGGAAAACAAAACTACAAAACTTTTGCTTCCCTTCATCCATCGCCCCTAGTGTGACTGTATGTGTGTCTGTGTGTGCTGAGATGTGGCCACGCATCACCTTTGTCAATAAGGTTTGGGAGAGCTGGCTTAGTACTGCGGTGGGAGGGAAGAGTCATAGTTCTGAAGTTTTTGCCTTTAAAAATATGACCTTTCAGTGATAAAACTGTAACTTATATGAACAAACAAACATGTGAGAAAGCAAGCCAAAAAGGAGTGACCCTCTCTAAAAAGAATGACGCTGTTAATGAGAAAACACATTACGGATCCAGTGTCAAAGCACAAGGTACTCACCAGTATCCTCAGCATCAGTGCCCCAGTGTACTCTGAAGCTGTGATGAACACCATGGTGTGATCAGATACCCAGAAAAGTGAGGAACCCCCAGTGGGGTTTTCTGAGTGTATTGGATGAGGTCCGGCACTTATAAGTCTCCATGACCCATCTATGTAGTCCCCCATTATCCGTGGTTTTGCTGTCTGAGGTTTCAGTTACCCAGGATCAATCCTGGTCCAAAAAAATTAAACGTTAAATTCCAGAAATAAATGATTCATACGTTTTAAACTGAGCGGCATTCTGAGGAGCTTGCGTGACGAAATCTCGCGATGTTCCCGCTAGGTCCCGCCCCAGACGTGAATCTTCCTTTTGTCCGGCGTATCCGGCACGTCAGTCCCTCAGTGACGCAGCTGGTTATTATATCGACCGTGGGGGTGTTAACAGTGCTTGGTTTAAGTAACTCTTATTTTACCTAGTTATGGCCCCAAAGCACAAGAGTAGTGATGCTGGTAATTCAGATATGCCGAAGACAAGCCGTAAAGGGAAAAGGAGCAAGTTCTCGACTTAATAAGAAAAGAAAAAAATTGTATGCTGAGGTTGCTAAGACCTACGGTAACAACGCTGGTAATTCGGATATGACGAAGACAAGCCGTAAAGTGAAAAGGAGCAAGTTCTCGACTTAATAAGGAAAGAAAAAAATTGTATGCTGAGGTTGCCAAGACCTACGGTAAGAACGAATCTTCTGTCTATGAAATTACGAAAAAGGAAAGAGAAATTCATGCTAGTTTTACTGTTTCACCTTAAACTGCAAAAGTTACAGCCACTGTGTGAGTGCTTCGTTAAGATGAAAAAAGGCATTACATTTGTACAATAAGATATTTTGAGAGAGAGAGAGGCCACATTCACATAACTTTTTTTACAGTATATTGTTGTAATTGTTCTATTTTATTATTTGTTAATCTCTTACTGTGCCTAATTTACAAAAAAGCTTTATCATAGGTATGTATGTACAGGAAAAAACCCCCAGTATATATAGGGTTCGGTACTATCTGCAGTTTCGGGCATCCACTGAGGGTCTTGGAATATATCCCCTGTGGTTAAAGGGGACTACTGATTCTCCACATAGCCCCCAGAATAATCTTTTTAAAATGGTTATATAGCCTGTAATGCTTCTGTTTGAATCTCTTCAGTGGCTTTCCATTGTTTCTTGCACTATGAATGCACTAGAAGTCATGCTATGACGCACGAGGTCTTCTGTGATCCAGACCATGCTTCCCTTTGCAATGTCATTCACTCCACTTCTAAGTATGCTCCCAGACCCAGGGTCCTCTTTAAGTTACTCAGTGCACCCCGACTTTTCCTAAGTCAGGGTTGCAACACAAGCTGTTCCCTCCTCTCTTGAAGGTATCCATTTAAATGGTATCTCAGAGAGGCCTTCCCCAGCCACCTTAAACCCTGACTACAGCATATTCTGTATCATTAGCCCAATTCATATCTTTATAAAACTCTTCATAATTTGCATTATGGGATTTTGTTAGTTTGTCTATACTTGGGTATGGTATTTCTTCTCTATTAGACTATAAGCTCCAAGAGGGACCTTAATCTGCCTTGTTTATCGCTGTATAACCAACACTTAGCTTAGTGTATAGAACACAGTACGTAGGTAGGTGTTCAGTAGCATTTGTTGAGTGAAGAATGAGTGAATGATTAGTTCTAGTCTAGTCTCATAGAGATCTGTTAGGCGATCGCCTTCTTCTCCTTGCTCTGGCAAGTGCCTGAAGCCAGTTTTGAGAAGGACTCCAAATGGCAGTATGTGTGAATTCTGGTGAAGGTGGAGACTAATTGAATGGCTAATGTATATTTATTTGCAAGGCACTCTGCGGGATGCAAAGTTGAGCTAAATGTGATCTCTTTCCTGTCACATGTTACAATTTAAGGTATGGGAGTGTTCCTCTAAATAGATAAGTCTAGTGTGAGTGTGGCAGACAGGTCAGCACATGGGTTAAATACAGTTGTGCTACTGTGTTCTAAGGGCTGTGAGGGAATATAGGTAATACTTGGATTTTTAAAATAGCACTCTGAAGGCAGTGAGTCTATATGCTTTTTAATTTAAACTGTTCTCTGTATGCAATGGGCTTTATGCATCTTTAGGTTTACATGCCATTACAAAACTCTAGAGTGGGACTGGTAAATTCATCTGTCTGCCATTCCCTTATTAAGTCAGAAAATATTCTTTGATCTCCAGCAGAGGAACAGGCACTGTGCCTAGTGCTCTAGGCACCAGGGATATTGCTGTGAATAAGAGAGACTAGCTCCCTGCTCTCACAATGCCCTTACATTTGTGCGAGAAAGACAGACGTTAAATAAGAACTATAATGTCAGATTTGGAAAGTATAATGACAGGAGAGTGATGAGATGCAGAACCACCGTGGGGACTGGGGGTGGGTCACTTTAGATAGGCTGATGAGGAGAGGCCTCCTTAAACATGTGACATTTGACCTGAGGCTTGGGGGATGACCAGGAGCTGCTCATAGGAGAGCTTAGAGAGGGGCAAAAGTAAGACCCCTGAGGTAGGACAGGGCTGTGTGTGTGAAAGACAGGGAAACCAGTCTAGTTGAGCCTAGTGGGGATGAGAGTGAGAGGAGGTCACAAAGATAGATCACGTAGGGTCTTATGGGCTGTGCATAAGAGTTTGAATTTGACTCTTAGCAAGAGTAAAGGGAAGTTATTGAAGTGTAAGTACACGATTGACAGAACCTGATTTATATTTTCAAAGGGTTATTGCCATAAAAAGAAGAGGTTGTAAAGGGAGCATGAGTAAAATAAAGGACTTGATCTTTGAGATCACTGTTAGACATGTATGTCCATTTATGATAACACAATTTAGCAGATGTGTGTTGAGTAACCTCTGTGTGCCAAGCACTGTGCAGGAAGAAGAAGTTGCTGCTGCTGGATTTCATCAACAATATGACTGGGTTTTTCTCTAGGGACATGACTGCCATATTTTTCAAAACTGGTTTCTTCATTCATTTTCAATTTCCTTTCCATGATTAGCTAAATCGAAAGCAAATGTTTGGGGTCCTTTTAACCTGCTCACCTCAAACCCTCTTTCTCTTTCTGAACAGGCCTGTAATTTCCCAAAGTGGTGCATGGCTGTGGCATATAGTACTTATCCTGAAGAAGCAGGTTCTGCTGGGGCTTCATGCTCGAGTCCATTTTTCTTATCTTTCTCAAATGGCCAAAGTTAACTGATTTGAAAGGGCCTCATTTTAAATTACATTCATTCAGTGAAAACAGAAATTAACACTTAGAGACATCTATATGCTAATGATTGTAGCTCAGGGAATTCACTTTTAACCTTTTCAAAAGGCACTGGTAAAGAGCCATTTCACTTGAAAGCAACTTAGTAAAACTGGTAGATTAATTAAATACCATAAAATTTCTTTAAAAATCTTTATTCCACTTATCATTTATGCTATTATTTTTTTCTTTTTTATGTGAGCTACCTTGGCTTGGGTCGTGCCTTCTAGGATGTATTATTTAGCAGATTATTTGACATGAATAATGCAAAATCCAAGAGCGTTAATGTAATGTCATGAGTTTGGAAGATAGTCAAAGAACAAAAGACAAACAAAGGAAATCTGTTCATCAAGGCCACTTGCTAGCTCACATCACAGCTTTGAGCAAATGTTTTTTTAAAGTGCCTTTTCTTTTGTCAGTGAAGCCCTGAGTGAGGGCACAAGCCCAGGCTTGGTGGATGAAGTCTGGGTGCAAAGCTTCACTTGCCCCTTCGGTTACATGCACTTGTACAGTGAACAGATTGCACAGAAGTATATTACATCCTTTAGTGGCTCTGTGTCTCATCTCTGTATCTTACATATTTGTATTTACTTACCTTCATCCATGATTCAAGGTCTTTAAATTATATTATCAGAGAGAGAGACAGGCTTTTCCCTAGTCTCCCTATACCCCGAAGAGTAAAATCTACTCAGGATTATGGAGTATGATGCATTTTGTTGAACTGCATGAAAGGAGATCATGTACTTAAGCAGGGAAGTCCCTTCAAGGGGATAGATTAATTAAGTCAAAAGGACGTGGTGTTATTTTTACACTCAGCATATTCTTTCTTTCTTCTGAATAAGTAGCAGTAGTTTAGGGCATGAGGTTTTACAGTCAGATTTGCTTGTGAATCTGAGTTCTTCCTGACATTTACTGGTTGTATAACTTTGAGCATGTTATTTAACTCTTGGAGACCCAATTTTTCTCATCTGTAAAATGGGTACAATAATACCTACTGGGAGAATTAAATGAGGAAATGCATGTAAAGTGCTTGGTAAGATGCTAGGCACAGAGTAAGTACTCAGTAGAGGGTAGTGCTTGAAGTGCTGAGGATAAATTAAAAAAAAATAATTGGAAATATTGCTGCTTTCAGAAGCTGTACTCTAGAAAATGATTCCCAAATTAAGTTGAAATAAGGGCACTCAGATACCTAAGCTGGCAATGTTGTATGGCTCTTTTGCTAAGTACTGTATTCCTTAGTCATGCTTACCTCATACTTTATTTCTCCTTGACCCATATCCTCAAAAGTAGCATTCTATAATCATCAAAAGGAATCATATCAATAAATTAGCCCATGGTATATTTATTTTTATTACTCCTAAATCTTATACAACTGTAAAATTGGATAAGTTTTGACCTGTATTTACACCCATGAAACCTTCACCACAAAGTAATAAACACGCCCCAAAGTTTCTTCGTGCATTTTTGCCGTCCCTTCTTTTATCTTCCCATCCTGACCCGCAGCAAACCTCCTTCCCATCCCTAGAAAACCACTGATATGCTTCTTTCACCATAGATTAGTTTGCATTTTCTAATTTTATATAAATGGATTCATACAGTATGTACTCTTTATTTTTTGCCGTCGTTTTGACCTGGCTTCTTTCGCTCAGCGTAATTATCTCGAATTTTATTTTCAGGGTAAATATTTTGACCTCAGCGAAGGCATCTTTTCTGTACAAGCAGCATCCATGTTGTGTGTATTAACAATTTATTCCGTTTTCCTGCTGAGTAGTATTTCGTTCTATAAATATTTCACAATTTATTTATCCATTCAGTAATAAATGTTGATAAACATTTGGACTGTTTCCAGGTTTCAGATATTACAAATTTGCTGTGAATATTCAAATATCAAAACAAGTCTCTGTATGGACATATGCTTTCATTTCTCTTGGGGAAATATATAGGAGTGGAATGACTAGATCATACAATAAGTGTATATTTCACTTTTGTTGAACTGTTTGCCAAAGAGGTTGTGCCATTTCATATTCTCCCTATTGGTGTATGAGAGTTCTAGCTGCTCCATAGCTTCACCAACACTGAGTAAGCTTGGCCTTTTTAATTTTAGCCATGAGTGATATAGTGGCATCTTATTGTGATTTTAATTTACCTAATGACTGTCATGTACTTCTTTGACATCCTTATATCCTCTTTGGTGAAGTGACTATGCAGATATTTTGCTCCCCTCTTATATTGGATTGTTTTCTTATTATTGAATTTTGAGAATTATACACACACACACACACACACACACACACACACACTTTGGATACAAATCCTGTAACAGAAATGTGATTTGCAAATATTTTCTCCCTGCTGTGGCTGCTTTTTTATTCTCTTGGTGATGTCTTTGAAGGAATGTTCTTAATTTTGATGAAGTCCAATTTATCAGTTTTACTGTTCGTGGTTCATGGATTTTTGCCTAGGTCAGGGCTACAGAATTTTTCCTCTGCTTCCTTCTGGAAGATTTTTGGGTTTAGGTTTTACATTTAGGTCCATGATCCATTTTGAGTAAAAATATTTATATGGTGAAAGATCTGGATCAATGCTCGTCTTTTTGGATATGAATATTCAGTTGTCTCAGTACTTTTGTTGAGAACACTATTCTTTCTGCACCAGATTGCCTTTGCACCTTTTTCAAAAATCAATTGATCATATATATGCATGGATCTATTTCTGGACTGTCCATCTATTGATATTTTTAAAGCTGTGTTATATTTTGTAACCTTTTAATTCTCAAAGCAGTTTGCTGAGCACCATTCCATCAGTCTCCTCCTTCCCTGTTGCTCAAGTAGACAATTCAGTTTAATTTTCTCTTTCAGTGAAATTTAGCCAAGGTGAATTTAGCTAGTGATTTAAAATGGATCTAATGCCTCTCTCTACCCTTTGATAGTTTTGTTTCCTATTTTTAATTTTTATTTGGTTTGTGCTTTTTTTGGGTGGGGGGGCGGTGTGTGTGTGAGATGAAAATACCTTGACAGACTGTTTTCTGTTGCGTACAAACCTGTCGAAATTGGCACAAATCATCAAATTGCTCATGGTGGGGTGGGGAGTGGCAGTGGAAGAATCAAAGGAAGAACCTAAAATAAACACAAACCCTTTCTAAAGGATTCCTGCTAATGAATGTGTCCATTCCTAAATTATAGCTAATATTTCTCCATCCTCTGCCATATCATCGAAGGAAAATGTTCAGTTTTGCTTTAGACATTCTTGAAAGCAGAGGCAGGCCAGAAATCCCAGGACAAGATCCAACTGAGCCTGCTTGAGAACAGGGCTTTCTCAGGTAGGATTCCACTTGTAAATCCCAGCTGTCAAACTGTGACAGACAGTCTCAGAAGAGGAAAGAGCCGTTCTAAGGGAGGAGAGTGTGTGGCTAAGTGTGAGGCAGGGAAGGTGGTTATCAGCCCTTTAATAGGTCCAAGCTGATTGGTGAGCTCCTTGTTGATGCTAATGAGGCTATTTTTATACTGATAGCTATATTATTCCCAGCAATTGTCATGGTTACTCGGACAAAAGGAGAAGGCGAATGATAAACTTTATGAATAAAGGAGGTGGCATGAAATTGGAATCATTTATTCTAACAAGAAAAACAGGTCCTTTCTAAGATGAGTTAATGAACTCTGTTTTACCCCTGAGGCTATAATCCTCTACTGACATCAGTCTCCTCATCTGTTAAAATGAGGGGGTTGGACTAGATGATCTCTAAGGTCCCTTCCAGTGCTGAAAATTCTGTGATTCTATGATTACTTAATCTATTTCTCAGTGACTAGAGGTTTTGCATTTACTATATGTAGAAACAAAGGGGACTTTTAACTTGGAATATTTGATTTTTATTTGCATCACAAGCTGTATTTCAACATAGAGAAGGAATGGAGATGTATGAGTTAAAGAAATGGGTCTCTAATATATTTTAGACCATGTATAGTAACCTGCCTATTTAGTGATGCATTGTGGGAGTAGGGCATGGAAGCATTAAAAAATCCTGCTAGTCCTGGTTAAAAGTGCAATTTCATATTCACGATAGGTAAGTTCTCTCAAGAATAGCATGATATCTGTGTTAACTCTACTCCTCTTTCAAAATGGTTTTCAAACAGTTTGGCTGCATGCATCGAACTAAGAGGTAGATGTGTTCTTTACTTGCCATTTGTCACACTGTGCCGGACCAAACCAGGATGCTCCTCTCCCAAATTGAGCAGATCCTGTGAAGACACTAAAAGAATGTGTCAGAATACTCCCAGACAGGAATCTGCAAGCATATTATTAAGGTTGTTATGTATCTGGGCCAAAAGTGGGCAGGACTTCATATTATTCCGTCATGTTTTCATATCATAGAATCTATAGAGAACGATCATAATGCTGAAATCAGCTACCTGAAAGTGTTAGCTCATTAATCCCCTATTTTCATTCATAAAATACCTATATTTCTTCCAGTCTATACGAACTATTTTAGGAGAAAAGCCAAAAAGTTTAGAGTCTATGTATACAGTTTTAGTCTTAGCATAGAGAACCTCTGTAGCCCTGTCCTCAAGGAACTTACAGTTTTCTTGGAGAGAGAAGACCTGATTAGTGGTGCATGATAATGAGTGCCCTTGGGGGGCAGGGATGGGGAGGGAGAGAGGACTTTGTGTAATGTTCACACTTTAGGGGCTTAATGCCACCCTATGTCAGGTACTGGGCATGGCACACACTGAAAAAAGATCATATCATTTCTATTCTATGGATTAAAACACTGAGTCTCAGGGGATTAAAAAAAGAAACACAAAAGCCATGGTTACACATCTAATAAACTTTTCATCTAGGGTTTGAATCCTGGTTCATCTGATGCCAAGGCTTGTCCTGTTTCCTCAGCACCAGGCATGGCAAACAGGTTTCATCTCACCTGCTCATGCTAAGTAAGTGATGGGACTAAGTAGAGTGTTGATTGAGAAAGTTTCTGAGTGTGCATCTGGGATCAGAGGGAAGTGCCTTGGTCTTTTGGGATGTAGCATGGATTCTCGAAATTTCCCATACTTGCCCTGGCACCTGCTGGCCAAATGAGTGGCACACACCTCAATTACTGAAGAATGAAAAGAGAAGAAAAGAAAAGAAAGCTCAGCAGAGTCTGCATGTTCAGGGAAATTTTCTTAGAAAAGCTGGGAGATAAGCCAGCCTTGATAAATGGGTAGAATTTGGACAAGTGGTCAGAAAGCAAACGAGCACTCCAGAAAGTGTTTGAGAAGTGGAGCAACAAGTGAGCAGACCTTTAAGGCAAAGATTTTGTCATTTTTACGAAGCTGAGACACTTGCCTGCACGCCTGTGTTTACTGCGGGGCGATGGAATACAAGCAGATCGTTTAAACGGGTTCAAAGCCTTTTCACATTTACACTGCTTGAACAGTCTTTCTGTGTTTCATTAGTTGCCAGTAAGTTATCCCTTTGTTTCTGTGTTTGGTTTTATGGATTCTATTGTTGTAATGATGAGAGCACAGGGAAACCATGTAATGACAGGGGGAAGTACTCGCTGGAGGAAAGAAAAACCACTTTGAATCAGTGGGGCTCCCTGGCTACATCTGGGCACAATGCCAGCTTTTCTCTAGCTGAGGAACTTACCACAGAAACAGCTGGCAGTGGCTATTTCACCTGTAATAAAGACAACTCAGCACACTAATCAATGATTTAATAATTATATCAGTGAAACAGACTATTTGAATGGTTTCGGGGGATTCAAGCCCCCCTCTGCAGTTAGATGCTGGCTTTCAGAATGGCCTCGCCTTCTTCGGCAGACTCAGAGCTTTCCCTCCAGTACTTTTATTTTAAGACTCTCCTGGTTAAAACTTTTATACCAAAATATATTGGAACAGCATATACCCCTTAGACTTGTGTTTATAGACGCTTACGGGAGCACCAGGAAATTCCAGTGAGTGAATAGAGCCTTTCCCTACTCTTTCTAGGTTTGTAGAATCTGTCCCTGATGGCAGTACTGTCCCATTGGGGGTCGTATAACATCTTTTCTTCAAACGAGCTGCTGTTTCCCAGGGTGCGTCACAGTTTGGTCTGGCTGGGGGTTTTGTCAGAAAGAGTATATATTAGGTTCCGTTGCATTTTGGGTTTTCTTTACGCTCTCCTTCTTTTTCTTGTGAGGTGTTCTCAAACTCAGTCAAGGTTTTATCCAGTCATGAGTAGGGTTTCCTACAGAGGATCTGGATGACTTTTTCCTCCCCATTTACCACTGGTCAAATGAACAGATGCAATAAAATATAGGGACACTCAGTCTTGGCTCGTCCTGGCATGCATAGTAGACTACTGGCATGCAGGGTAGTGTGGGATGGCTGGTGGTCTCAGATGTTCTCGTGATCACATTGCTGCCAGTCCCTCCTCAGGGAGTTTTCATAGCACTTTTTCTACCTTTTCTTTTTCATGTCATACAAAGTGATTTAATTGTCTGTCATCTAATCTCTCACATATTAGTTCAACCTTGTAGATTTTAGGAATCTAAGCATTAATTATATTAGGTCCATTAGAATGAGATCTTCCTTGGTGGTAAGCCTATCACGACATTTGGCTTTGATGAGGAAAAACAATAAGGGGTGTACATCATTGTGTACCCAGCCCTACTTGTAGGTAGGTATCCAGGATCTCAGACAGAGACTCAGATATATTCAAAACATAATTAGGACCTTCCCCCCACCGGCAAGTATAAACAGGCTTAGAATTTTATAAGGGATCTGCTCTGGGTCCCCTTCCCAAAGCCAGGTTCCAATGATTTGTTAAAGATACCAAACTCCTGCAGTCCTGGGAACAGGCTGCCTGGCCCCAATTGCTGGTGATTCCCTTTACAGTTTGAGCATTTTTTGTTTGTTATATTCAACTGTGGACCCTAATGCCCAAATAGAAAAGTCCCGCTCAACATTCTGATGTGTATAATGGCCCCAGGCACATTTTCATATCTGGAAGTATATTTGTGTTGTATTATTTAAAAAACACCCCTCTACTATCATTCTCCTCATCCCTGGTTTATCCTGGGTCCCATTAATTAAGGGCCTAATCTGTGAGAAGATTGTGTCACTTTTTAAAGTATATGCATTTTAATGGGTTTGCTTAAGGCCTGAAAAAGATTCAAGACACAAAGGATTGAGTTGATAATGGTGGGATTTCAGGCAGTATGACAGGTATTGAGAGATACACGTTTGGCCAGAGGCCCTCCCTCACTCCATTCAAATTTCACAAAATAGTTGTATACTCCATAAGCAAATGGGCGATACCTTTTTCTTCTTTTTTCCCTTCATAATTTTGACATAAGCTAGGCAGTGGAAAGCAGGTACTAGCTGGTAGTATCCATTATGTATGGGGGCCAATTTTATTAAGGATCTAGGAAATCCCTCCCTTGGTGGCATATTTAGAAAGTACTATTGGCATCCCGTCCCTCCGTGTTACCAGTGAATGACATGTCAATGTCTTGATGCCTGATCTTAATTATTCACTCTCTGCCATTTCCAGAGCCCTGAGATGGCTTTCGTCTGTGCTGACACATGGAATATAGCAAAGAGCATTAGTGGATTCCAAATAGGACTACAAAAATAAAAATAGAAATTACATGTATATGTTTATAAAAAAATATACATACATACACACCTCTCTACATATATGTATACAAATATGTAAGTTTAACCTTTATATATATGTATAGGTTGATCATAAAACCAGTTTAGTGGCATCTAGCATATGTAGTAGGAGCATCTTCTTATTCATACATGTAAGAAACCACAGTGACTTTTCTTTCCTGACCATCTTCCAGAGAGCACACTGGAGTATTTAAATGTTATCTATTCATTTTATGTAATGTTTTCTATTACATAATTTGTAGAGCATTCTTTTGAGGATAAAATGAGGTGATAGATTTGATTGAAGATTGTAAGTTGTAAACTGAAAAGTATATGTCATCATAAATTCAACTATGATGATTTTCATGTTATCCATTTGGTCTCAAGTTTTGGATTACAGCTTCCTAGGCATTAGGGCTAATGTTAGTTGGATTTTCACTGTGAGTGCCAGAATGGTACCATAATGAAAAAAGCTCAAACACAGTGAAGAGGAGGGAACAGTGAATGCCAAAGAGCTTGAGTTTTATTCCCACCTCTCTGGTAACAGATCTCATGACTTGGGCAAATCATTTAATCTCACTAGGTCTTTAAAGATATCCTTACCTTTAAAATGAAGGGGTGGATCAGCCACTATTCCATCCAGATCAAATTTTCAGGGATCCTTGGAAAAACTTTTTATTATTATTTACTATATGAAGCCAATCAGGGAAAATTGCTACTACAAAGTCTTCAACCACAAAAATTAGCCTTGGTCCAGGTCCCATAATATGATAGGTTGTAAAAATTTAACAAAACTGAAATGTTTTCCAGAAATTGTTTTAATGCCAAGAGGCTATTATCAGTTGAATTGCTGCCAGGATATTATTATGTATGGGAAGAACCAGTATAAAATAAGAACAAAAACAAAAGCTGGAGGGAAATCTTTTGCTGCTCAGTGAATTTTTGTTGTCAGTCTGACTTGTCTGACTATAAAGCAGTAGTAAATAAAAGTTTTTTTTCTTTCTTTAAATTTTTCCTTTCCCTTCCCACCTTCCTTCCGGAGCCCTATTCCTGATAGGAAAATGGGGTCAATAGAATCAATGTTCAAAGGTAATTTGGAGTGGTAGATACCTTTTCAGTTAGTTGTCAGATGCCTTCTGAGAACCCTTTTTAGGCATTCTCAGCATTTGTGGAAGTTGAAAAGAATGTGACAGAAAGAAACTAGAGTGGGAAATGCATTTTAAACAGTCTCCTCCTAGGAAGCCATAGTTCTTCTACACTGCCCATATTATACACCTAAACTATGTCAACGTTTGGATTTTTCTCTGATAGGGTGATATTCTGTAAACAATTTACAACTTTTGTGATTTCTCCATTCTAAAACTGCCTTGATAAATTAACTGGATGAAACTAGTTGTAGAATAAACAGATGTATACATTTCCAAAGGTCTTAATAGTAAGGTGATATTTGAACAGTGAACTGAAGAAAGTAGGGAGCAAACCTCTCCTCCCATCTATGTTGGTGAAGAGCAGTCCAAGCTGAGAGGAGAGCGTGTGCAAAGGCCAAGAAGCATTTCCTGAGGCATGAGAATGCCTGGTTGGAGGAAGAGCAAGGAGGCCAGAATGCCTGGTGACAGTGAGGGAGGGATGGGGTAGCAGAGGATGATGTGAAAGATGAGAAGGGGCAGGCAGATCTTGTAGGACTTGATAGGCCATTGTAATGCATTTGGGACGCACTGGAGGATTTGGGCAGAGGAATACCTTGAACCAAGAGATGCTGTAATGGGATATTTCTGGCAGTAAACAGAGAGGGACCTTAGGAGGTGATTAGAATAATCTAGGGGGTAGATGATGGTACTTTGGAACAAGCTGTTAGTAGTGGAGGTGGTGAGAAATGGTCTGGATCTATTTTGACAGAGAGCAGACAAAATCAGTTGGTGGATAGGTTAAGGGGTATAAGAGAAAGAGGCACAGCCAAGATGACTCAGAGATCATGGCCTGAGATACTGAAACTGGGAAATTTTCATCAACTGAGATGGGAAGATCAGGAATTTGTGGGTATAAGTTTTTAATTCCTATACGGGAAAGAAATGTTTTGTAAACAGTTAATCAGTACAGTTGTATTGGGTAGCTATTTTCCTTCAATTTAAATTTAAGAAAGGAGATTGAGAAATGGAAAAAATTCCAGCACTAGCCCATTCTGTTGATTTTATCTATTCATTCATTCATTCAGTTAATATGTACTGTAATCCCTTACGCATTTAAAACTAGATGCTAGGTGCTGTGAGACATAGGAAAGTGTTCAAATGTGAATTATGCTATCAGAATGCATGTGATTTAATAGTGGTACCTGATAGAGGGTGAAAATGTGTGTCACTAGTACAAGTAAGGTGTCATGGTGTTTGGGTAGGCAAGAGGGATTATGAGGGGGTAACATGTGAGATTGCCTTGTAAATTGGTTGGTACTTTATATTCTAGGAGGAAAGTTGTTGCATCACCAAAGCCAGAAAGGCTATGGAAGAGGGAAAGGATTTTTGAAAATTTATTAATGACTTTGTGAGATTGTTGAAGGTAATCTGAAAGAACAATCTAGATCAGCCTTTCTCAAGAAGTTTCGAGTATTATGCCCTAATGTTCATTACAAGTAATGAATTTACTAGAATGCAACTAGCCATGTACCATCCTTGGGAGAAATTGAGAAAATTGTTCTGTGGTTGAAGCAAGCTGAGCGAGTCTGTATGGGTCCTAAATTCAAGGTTATATTTAATTAGTATGGAATATCTCAGCTTTTTGTCAGACTTTCATATCTAACCCAGAAAGCAAATAAGATGGGTGGTAGACCTGATGTCTGGCTGAGTTTGATATCAGGTAAGGGGCTACGCAGGTAAGTGAAAATAGCAAAAGAAATAAAAGAAATTTCTCTTACTCTTCAGAATTATATAATCTAACTGGGAGGATAAATACAAGGACAAGTAAATGAGAATAGCTTTACAGCACCATCTTAATATTGCCCAGTGATATCATAGTCTGACTGTGGACAAAGGGTAGGATAGTAATTTGCAGTAAAGAATAATCAAGGTTGCCTGGGTTGAAGCAGAGAGGACATCCTTGAGGGTCTGAAACTTAAGAAAATATTGGCAAGTCATTGATCAGTCCATTTTTAAAAATCAGCATTTGAGTGGGGATTTTATGAGCTAAACAGTCGAGACTTTATAGGAATGCTGATATTCAGATGGCTTTCCTTGATTTTCAGAATATATCTTCAGGCACAAAAATCTTTGCTTCACTCACATTTGTGCTTCTCAAGTCTGCTGGATTTTCCTCTCCCAAAGGCTGACATCTGTCTAATACTTGAGTTGTGAAAAATGTCCCCTTTGTTAGGCTCTTTTCATTGACAGTTATAAAATTTCCTTTTGGAGATCACTGAGTGCTGCCTTCACAAAAGGAACACTCCAATATGATGAAAACATTGAAGGAAATGCAAGCTCTCATCAAGACAAATTCCCCACCCCTAGCATGTGGATAAATGACTGATAACGCTTTTTCTCTTGGGATGGGGGACTTCGCGAGGGATTTTGAGGTACCACTGTTTGGACTCAGCAGGGTGCTTAAGCCTTGGAGCTCTCTCCATGCCAGTCTGGACACATCCTAAACACATCCAGAGGGCAGGAAATCACACTGTATTTTTCCAGTACCCCTTTGTGTAGTAAGTTGCCCAAAACAACGATTTATAATGGTAACATCTCGATGTGAAATGTGAAAGGGCAGGCGCTGGTACAGGTGGAAGAGGAAAGGTTGTGATACTCTCTGAAGGCGTGTTGAAGGAGGCTGGACTAACGTGACAGCGCCCATGTTACCTGAGCAAGCACACTGAAATATCACATAAGTGATGCAGAGCATTTAATGAGTTGGGACTGAAAACTTTAATTAGCTTGTAGGGCTTTTATTATTTTATTTTTTGTTCATTATATTTTCTGCTCAGTCTCTGTGAATGTTCTGCATTTTCATCATCAAATGACTGGCTGGTTATTTTTGTCAAACAAGAAGCCTGAAACCATCAAGTCTGAGTGCAGAGACAGTCTGCCCGCTCTGTCAACAGGATGAAAGTGAGTCTCGGGCTTTTTTAATTACAAGGATAACATGTTCGCTCATCTAATAATGAAGACGGTTAGCAATTTTAAATTTTAATAATCAATTACTGAAAGTAATTCTCCATTAAACCACAAGAGAGCCATTATATCTCAAAAGATGGAACATGCTGTATGTAACAGTAGCAAATCTTCTATTTTTAAATATCATTAGGGAATATCTGATTGTTTCATTTCTCTGCATTTCTTTTACCTTTTTCCTCATGCAGACCATCTCATTTTCCACAGGAAGACAGCACATGATCTTATAAATAATAAAAGAAAACCCTTGCAAGACTTGATCCAGGGGTGTGAAATATGTGCTAAGAATGTAATTTATTTCAGTCTGGCATATTTTGACTGAATAATAAGGAAGGTGACTAATTAATATTATACTATGCTGTGGGCAAGGCAGCACAGTGGGCTAATCCATGCTCCTTTCACCTCTGGAGACCCACATGCAAGCCTTAGAGGAGTCACAACTGCTGAACATGGTTTGGGGGAGGGGAGGGGAAGGCATCAGATGTCTTTTCCTGACTGTGGAGACCGCTGTCCATATTCTAAAACCACCCTGAGCATCAGATTCTGCTCTGAGGAGATGAGGGAAAAGACAAATGATTGCTACTTGACTATGGCAATTTGGCCGACTTATATGTCAAGGGGAGATAGCTCCGTGACAGCTCCAGCTGTCCTGCTCAAGCCTGGTTTAGCCAGCTCACATCCCGCTTAAATATTTGGAAATACATGGAGCAAAAGAAAAGGAGTGTGTGTGTGTGTGTGTGTGTGTGTGTGTGTGTGTGTGTGTGTGTGAATGTTTTCAGGTAGGAGACTGGATAAGGGTGGGAGCACAATAACGAGATGACCAGAAAACAGTGAATTATTTAGAATCAGATTAGCCCTAGGGCTCCACTAGAAGCAGTTGATTCCATTTTTGCTGTATCTGAAGCTCAAAGAGTAGAAAGATACTGTGCTTTATTTCTAAAGCATTTGATTAGCTTTCAGACAATGGGAAGAGGCCACTTTAAATCTAACCAGTGGCACTACACTGGGCACCACTCCGACCACATGGTCTGTGGGGTTGAGGGAACTTGACTGCCCTGAGTACCATAAGCACCAAGGCCAGAGATGAGGTTCTTGTCATCTTGATTGTTTTTCTGGTGGGAAATGTGCCCGTGTTTCTGAACTGCACTGGCCTTTCCAGGGAGCAGTCTCATCCTTCCCTCGGAAGGATTAAAGCAGAAACTCTTCCAAGCTAGGTAGGGCTGGGGTGGGTAACGGGGATTTCACGACACTGATACTTAAGCTGTAGTTCCTTTGTACTTGTTCACAGAAAACTTTAAATTTCTGGATATTGGAGGGTTCCTATTTCCCTCTCATTCTACTACTTGGACTTTACTCATCATTAGAGCCATTGCCAGAGAGAAGCTGTTTTGGTGGAGACAAGGGAATGTTGATTCTCAATGTAGGGAGTTCCCTGGGTAAAACTGAAAACTGATCCCAGTACGTTGAAGAAAAAGGTTGACCGCTCCAGATTGGTAGGTGGTAGTTTCAATAAGCAAGGGAACTTACATATGAGTTTTGTCTTGAGTGGCTGCAAGATGAGTAGGTCTCTGCACCCACCTGCCAGAGTCCTAAGAGTTTATAGAGAGGCCTTAATGGGGTTCAGTCAGGTAGATGGTCTCAGTAACATCTTATTTTCCCAAGGCTGCATCCTTGAAGTGGCTCTGAGTGTAGGAACGGTGGGCAGAATGTACATTCCAAGGATAAGGGAGGGAGTAAGGAGCTGTTGCTTCAGTTGCTGGAGACCAGTTTTTGGGTCACCCTGTGGTCATGTCCTCTTTATGACCTCCTCCAACAAGGATATATGATCCACATTGGATAATTTTGGTCTTTGTTAGTGCATCTAAGAGGTGACTTAGGAGGATAAGAAGAAACTATCTGTTGAAATTCAGGTTCTAATGTAAATTCCAGTTATCTAGTTATGATGACTATTCCATGTTCTACCTATCTACTGTTACTGTGTGCAGCTGGGTGTGAGAATGATATATTTTTAAAACTTTGAGACATTTATTTACTTTCCCAGATCACCAATCATGGATTATTATGAGTGAACTGTCATGATTATGAGTGGCTGCATCTTATATCTCCTCATAAAAACTTAGCCCTTTTGAGTGACTGTAGCATCCTGTGAAGAATTTCAAGCTTTGGTTGTAGAGTTAAGAGCTTCTGGTTTCATAGCTCCATGTGCCCTCTTTGAAATGGCCTGTATATTTTTTAACTGGGGCAGAAAAACCCATCACCACTGTATGACATAGACAGGTTTCAAGAACCAGTAATACTTCTGGCAATGACATCTGTAAATACTGTGAAATGAAATCCACATTAGTGGGCTAAGTTCTGCTTGATATCTTAGTGCATTTTTGTGTGTTCTTCCATATCCCATTTTCTGTGGAAACAAATCTTATCCTTCAAAAGAGCACATAATAGGAAGTATTGTTTCTTTTATTTTAAATCTATATCTAGAAACAAATCACAGCTCCTTATGCTGTGGGTTAGTGAAGCTGCTATTTTGGGAGCATGTGTGTTACTTCTGTAATGGGTATAAAAATAAGGTGACCCAGAGCATGGAGAATTTAGCCTCATGCTGTCTGCTAACTTTGTTTGGGTTGCTTTAGATTGGTCCCTGGGGTGCATGCAGGTAGCTGAGCAACTTACATTGGGTTCTCGGCTATTTGGTTTGGAGGTCAGGCTGTGGATTCCCTCCCCTAGGAGTCTTTACTTCTTCAAAGTGGGAGAGAGTCAACTCTTAGTGGGCTCCCTAAGGAATATCTGATACTCCATAGATAGTTGGAGGGAAAGGGCAGTGCCAAATACCCCTTACATCCCCAGTGGTATTTGGGTTGTTCTCTAGAGGTGGAAAAAGTCATCCATGGCATCACTGAAGGCAGAATTCTATTCCATGGAGAAGGTGGCAAAGTCAGCAGGGGGCCACTCCAGGGAATCCTCTACTGCTTGCTGCGAAGCAGAGAACAGAATAAGGTCAAAGCCTAAGGGAGGTCTACTCTAACACCCAGTGGAGGGATGCAGAGGCAATCAGGTAACCTTGCTAGAAGGCTTGGGGCTAGAATCATAAAAAGTTAGGAGAAACGTTTAAGGAAGCTCTAGCTCTAGGCTCCCAGATTACTGATGAGAATTGGAATGACTCCTGAAGACCAAACAGGTAGAGAGCATCCCTCCTTACACCAAATCCTAGGACATCTGATTCAAAGCAGTAGGTTTGCTGCATTACAAGATTGTGTACAATGAGGTAAATGATTTTTCAGTGAGGTGCAATGCAGCTAGAACCTGAAGTGGAGAGGGTGTGGGCTTTGGAGTCAATGTAGAGTTTGAGTCCTACCTCAACCACTTATTAGTTCTGTTACCTTGAGCAGTTTATTTAACCTCTTTAAGACTAATTTTTCTCACCTGTTAAATGAAGATAAAAGTAGGGGAAGGTTTTTCAACCTCTGCACTATTGGCATGTTAGACTGGATAATTCTTTGTTGCACAAGGTGTCACGTGCAGTGAAGGATGTTTAGTTAGCAACCCTGGCCTCTGCCCCTTATATGCCAATGGCACAACCCCTCTGCTATGTATTCTGACAACCAAAAACGATTCCGGACATTGCAAAATGTCCCGTGGGGTCAGAATGGTCCCAGTTGAGAAACACTGCAATAGTGTACTATTGAGAATAATGAGGTTCTATGCAAAGGACTTGCCATGGTATCTGACATGTAATTATCTTCCAGTAGATATTAGGTATTATTTTTACCCATTAATAAAAATGTGAGCAGTATTTTTATCAAATATCAAATAATGCCAGTTATTAGGGGAAACATTCACTCTCAGGCCATGTGTGAATATTCTTAGTCCAGAGTTTCAACTGACCCTGTTGTCTTTTACTTTGAACAAGGGAAAGCAGGTTAAAAAAAAAAAAAAAAAAAGCTTTTTTTCTGTGTTCATATTCATGTACTCTATGCAAATATAGTCACAGCTTACCTGATAGACAGTTTGCAGAACAGTAGCTGCATGATTAATTGATTAAACACTGCAGTGTTCATAGCATATTCTGGGAGAACAATTACAAATTTCCAATGTAATACGTGTCTTGACATTGAGTAGCTGCCCACAATATTCTTATTTGGAAAGGCATTCATGACAGTTATATGTGAGCTTCCATTAAAAATGTGTTTATATTGCTTTCGAGCTACAGAATATTCACTTGTTTATTGATATAATCTAAAGAGGAAGGAAGACACTTATTTCTGTTTGTCATGCACATAAATGTCCCATCTTGTTTGGTTACTGTTTGATAGCATGTACAATCATACAATCATTCAAAATGCAGTTTTAGCTTCTTGAATTTAGTGATTAAAAACAAGCCATACAGCATGATTCACTAAGTCTTGGCTTCACATCAAACTCCTACCACTTCTGCAGCAAAAGCAAACTTCAGGCCGTTAATTAGAATAGGCATGACTAACCAAGGTAATTTCTTCCTGCATTAATCTTAAACTCTTTAAGAGTCATCAAGGTTTTATTTCTTTAACTCCAGATTAAACTCAACTTTGCAGAAAGCATTAAAAGTTACACAAGTGAGATTAAAGTAAAACAAAAGACACAGTTGTCATTAAGACAACATTAAAGCAAGGTGGAAGAAAATCTAAAGTATATAAATATGTATTTTTCTAAACGAAAACTTTGGGCTAAGAAGAACCACGTTTCAACTTGCATTGGAAATGTTTGGGTTTGGTTCTCTCAATTTGTTTAGAGTGAAACTCATGGGCTAACTTATGGAACACTGATTTAATAGATTCTTTAGGCAAACCCTTTGGGCCAACAGTATATTAGAATTAGGATTTTTGTCTTCCAGATTGCAAAAGCAATTTGAAGAAGCAAGTCAAAACAAGGTTTTTTTTTTTCTCATTTAATCTGTGTTGTGTGATCTTTGATGCTGTCAATTGCCCTACCTCAACTTCCCAGCTCTTATTTCTTCTACAACTTTATTAGCCCCAAATATACATTCTCATGCTTTCCTACCTTTTCCCTTTGGATGTCCATCTTCATCACTTCCTTGATATTATGGGTCAAAACCCATCCTTTACCTCTCTTTTCTAGCTGTACCTGTGCACACTGATTATGCTTTTATTCCATATCTCCTCATTATTTAGGTGAATTTCTTTTACTATATTATTTTGCACTGGTCTGTATATTGCTTAGTAATTGTGTGCTTGTTACATGTGTTTTGTATCTTTCCAAGTAGATTGATATATCATGAAAAGCATAGAATGTCTTTGACATTTTTGTTTCCTCGAAGTACCCACCAAGGTGTTTTGAATGTATAACAAGTATTATGTTGGATGAATTAATGAATATTATATTGAAATACTTTAAAGTGAGTTTTTATGAAGGGCCCCTCATTTATTATATGATGAATTTATATAATAACTAATAACAGTATCAGAAGTACCGCTTTAAATGGTGCACTAGTATAACCTAATCTAATTCTCATTTTGCAGATGGAAAAACTACATAGATAAATGACTTACTTGGTAAAAACTCAGTGATCAGCCCAAATGGATAAGTGGATATTCCCACTCAAAGCCCCCAGTTTTCACCTCTTAGTGCCAACTCCCCCATTAGTTAAATATTGCCAATGAAAAGGTACACTGATCTAAAGTAAATATGAGGATATCAGGTCACCTTGATAGGCAGTATAGAGCATGCTGGAGTTAAGCTCATGTTTGAGGGGCACACAGATTGGAGATCAAGGGCTGACTTTGCCACTCCTTAGCCTGGAGAACTCAGATGAGTAACCTTAACTCCACGCTTTGTTTGTTCATCTGTAAAACGGGACTAATAATTGTACTTAAAGTACCTAAAACATATATTTTGTGTGGCATATAGAATGGTGTTAGTAAATGTTACCTATACTTATTAACACTTCAGGGCTTTACAGTTTAACAAAAATTTTTAATCACATCAATCCAATGTATTTTATAGGTACTAAATATGGATTCAATATCCATATACTTTAAGAAATGTATACCTTTATACTCTACTTTGTCAGTGTCCCCAGGAAAATTTCTTTTAAAAATAGTTTTTTTTCTGAATTAGGTAGAGAAAAAAATTCTTCTTTGGAATTTTCCATTTAGATAATTTTGATGTTATAGAAACTTCTATTTTCATTTTCAGGAGAACTTTCCTGATCCTCATTTTAAAAATAGCTGTCAACATGTTTAAAAATTACTTCATAGTTTTAGTCATGTATCTCTTTGAAGAACTGCCTTTTTCTTTCAAAAAGTGAAGTGATGAAAAATAATACTGAGATAAATTGCTTATTTTATTCTTATGCAGCAGAATATTTTATAGTTACTTCTTTTTTTTTTTTTTTTTTTCTGCGGTACGTGGGCCTCTCACTGTTGTGGCCTCTCCCGTTGCGGAGCACAGGCTCCAGACGCACAGGCTCAGTGGCCATGGCCCACGGGCCCAGCCACTCTGCGGCATGTGGGATCTTCCTGGACCGGGGCACGAACCCGTGTCCCCTGCATCAGCAGGTGGACTCTCAACCACTGAGCCACCAAGGAAGCCCTATAGTTACTTCTTTTGAAATCATAGGTTGAATATAAAATTCACACGAGGACAATATTGTAGATTTCCTTGATTAAATTCACATCATCAATGTTTTAATTTCAACCCACACCTCTTTTCTTAGATGAATGGAAAAAATAACTTTCTGGAAAGTGAGTTACATAATATTAATTTTTTTAAACATTTGCTATTATCTAAGATCAAACTAGCACAAATGCCTTTTCTTGGTCACAAGCAGGTTTGAAGTATGGCTGTACCAGGGCAAACTCCAAGTACCTACTCTACATAAATTAATCTCCGAAATGAAAATGCATTATGCTTATAATTGAAGTTATCATTTCTAATACCACCATTAATTCTGATTGAATCTTAAATTTGTGTTGCGATCATTTATTTGAAGACACTATATCTCTTAAAAATTCATGTCAAGTGCACCCTATAAAGGTTAATCTCTAGTCTTGAAGCTATTTCTTAGGCTTTGGCAATCTGGAGAAGGTCAGATTATGAATCTATGCAAAAATGAGAGCCTTTTTATTTTTAAATGGGTTGAGAGCAATATCTATTTTACAGAAAGTTAGGGATTGGCAATTTAGCTTAAGGATTTTATTTTTTAAATATAAAGAGTTGATCTATTCACAATATCATCCATTTTTTTTTAATTAGAATTTTGATTTTAAGCCATTTCCTGTACTCTTGGATAGTGAGTTCTGGAAATAAGTAACCTCCTTCAGTCAGTCCATTTCTTTGTCTCTTTCTTCCTGTTTCTTTCACTCGTTTTCCTACATAGATGGGTGCTATCACTATCTACCCAGGTGCTGTATTTGGGAATTTTGGGGGAGGGTCCCTCTTGATGCCTCCTTTTCTCTCTCTTTGCCATATCCAATCAATCTTTAAGTGCTATCTGTGTCTTCTCAAAAATAGCTACAGAAGATATGGAAAGCATCTATATATTTCTATTCTCCCTATCATTCCTTTAGTGCAAGCAACAGCTGCCTAACTAGTAGGCTGAACCATATGAAATGGTCATTTTTGTTAGACAAAATATTCATATATCCACAATTCAACCTAAATACTTTTTCTTTCTTCTTTTCCTAATCCATTTGTTTCATATTGCAGTAAGAGAAATATTTCAGAAATACAAACCTGATCATATTTCATCCTTGTTAACCCCCTCAGTGGTTTTCCATTGTCTCATGATAAGGTCTGAATTCCTTTCCATGACCAACAAGGTGCTACATGAGCTGGATTTCTTTAGCATCATTTTTTGAAATTTCACAACTTTGCAGTTTTGTTCATTTTATCTCTGGTCTTTTGAATGTATCTTCTACATGGTCTGTCTTCACTGCCTCTACTTTGCTGAATCCAATTCACCTTTTAGATTTCAGTGAATCTAACACTTTCTCTAATTCCTCAGGTCTGAGTTAGAAGCTTTCTTAGGCGCTCCTGTAGCAATCATCACACTGTATTTAATTTCATATTTACTTTTTTATCTCCTTTACTCAGTATGTTCCATGAAGGAAAGGGCCATGTCTTCTGGTTGAGCCCTGGGGTTCTAGTGCTAATGCATTACAGATACCCAATACATTATTCAGCAAGTTACTTATTCTCTCAAGTTAACCTCAGTTTCCACATATCAAGGATGGGGAAAACTTCGTAGAGAGATGGTGAGGATTGAATAATAAGACATTTTGGCAGGCTATTCTTTTTTAAAAAAAAATTTATTGGAGTATAGTTCCTTTACAGTGTTGTGTTAGTTTCTACTGTACAGCAAAGTGAATCAGCTGTTGTATACATGTATCCCCTCTTTTTTTGGATTTCCTTCCCATTTAGGTCACCACAGAGCACTGAGTAGAGTTCCTTGTGCTATACATTAGGTTTTCATTAGTTATCTATTTTATACATAGTATCAGTACTCTATATATGTCAATCCCAATCTCCCAATTCATCCCAGCCTGCCCTTTCCCCCTTTTTATCCATATGTTTGTTCTCTACGTCTTTGTCTCTATTTCTGCTTTGTAAATAAGATTGTCTATACCAATTTTTTCAGATTCCACATATATGTGTTAATATATGATATTTGTTTTTCTCTTTCTGACTTACTTCGCTCTGTATGACAGCCTCTAGGTACATCCACGTCTCTACAAATGACCCAGTTTTGTTCCTTTTTATGGCTGAGTAATATTCCATTGTATATGCGTAGCACATCTTCTTTATCCATTCTTCTGTTGATGGACATTTAGTTTGTTTCCATGTCCTGGCTATCGTAGATAGTGCTGCAGTGAACACTGGGGGGCATGTGTCTTTTTGAATTATGGTTTTCTCTGGGTAGATGCCCAGCAGTGTGATTTCTGGGTCACATGGTAATTCTATTTTTAGTTTTTTAAGGAACTTCCATACTGTACTCCATAGTGGCTGTATCAATTTACATTCCCACCAGCAGTGCAAGAGGGTTCCCTTTTCTCCACACCCTCTCCAGTGTTTATTGTTTGTAGATTTTTTGATGATGGCCATTCTGACTGGTGTGAGATGATATCTCATTGTAGTTTCGATTTGCATTTCTCTAATAATTAGTGATGTTGAGCATTTTTTCATGTGTTTGTTGGCCATCTGTATGTCTTCTTTGGAGAAATGTCTATTTAGGTCTCTCTGTCCATTTTTTGATTGGGTTGCTTGTTTTTTTGATATTGAGCTACCTGAGCTGTTTGCAGATTTTGGAGATTAATCCTTTATCAGTTGCTTCGTTTGCAAATATTTTCTCCCATTCTGAAGGTTGTCTTTTCATCTTGTTTATGGTTTCCTTTGCTGTGCAAAAGCTTTTAAGTTTCATTAGGTCCCATTTGTTTATTTTTTTTATTCTCATTACTGTAGGAGGTGGGTCAAATAAGATCTTGCTGCAATTTATGTCATAGAGTGTTCTGCCTGTGTTTTCCTTTAAGAGTTTTATAGTGTCTGGCCTTACACTTAGGTCTTTAATCCATTTTGAGTTTATTTTTGTGTATGGTGTTAGGGAATGTTCTAATTTCATTCTTTTACATGTAGCTGTCCAGTTTTCCCAGCACCACTTATTGAAGAGGCTGTCTTTGCTCCATTGTATATTCTGCCCTCCTTTATAAATAGATTAGGTGACCATATGTGCGTGGGTTTATTTCTGGGCTTTCTGTCCTGTTCCATTGGTATATATTTCTGTTTTTGTGCCGGTACCATGCTGTCTTGATTACTGTAGCACTGTAGTATAGTCTGAAGTCAGGAAGCCTGATTCCTCCAGCTCCGTGTTGTTTTTTTTTCCCTCAAGATTGCTTTTTCTATTCGAGTTTTTGTTTCTATACAAATGGTAAAATTTTTTATTCTAGTTCTGTGAAAAATGCCATTGGTAGTTTGATAGGGATTGCACTGAATCTGTAAATTGCTTTGGGTAGTATAGTCATTTTTACAATATTGATTCTTCTAATCCAAGCATGTGGTATATCTCTCCATCTGTGTGTGTCATCTTTGATTTCTTTCATCAGTATCTTATAGTTTTCTGAGTACAGGTCTTTTGCCTCCTTAGGTAGATTTATTCCTAAGTATTTTATTCTTTTTGTTCCAATGGTAAGTGGGATTATTTCCTTAATTTCTCTTTCTGATCTTTCATTGTTAGTGTATAGGAATGCAAGAGATTTCTATGTAATAATTTTGTATCCTGCGACCTTACTAAATTCCTTGAGTAGCTCTAGTAGTTTCCTGGTGGCATCTTTAGGATTCTCTATGTATAGTATCATGGCATCTTGACAGGCTATTCTTATTTTAGATTTTTGTACTTCCCTTTCCGATATACTTCTGTAGTTTTTTTTTGTTTCCTTTCATTTGGGAGATTTATCTTCTCACTGGTAGAGATGATATTTGGTGCATTATGTAGGAAGGATAGAGGAGGATGGGAAACAAAATGTAGTCACTTTTCCATCCTGCTGGCAACTCACATCCCTGGAACTGGGTTTCAGCAACTAGAGAGAGAGGCAGCAGGGGTGAGACTCTTCAGGGCTGCACTGTATTTAGGTGATAAAGTGGGCACAGAGTTTGGAAGGAAACCTTTGTGCCCTCTTGCATGAGGCCCAGTATTTTGTGACTCCCAGAGGATTGGGACCTTAAGTTTGCCAGGCTCAGGTTATAGGGATTTACTGTGAGACTATTCCTGACAGTAAGGAAGGCAGCATTTGTCTCATGGGAATAAAGAACAGTAAACATAACATGCCAGCCTTTCGGGGACTAGAACGAGATTCAAGAGTCTCCAAAGGACTTTTGTGTTATTTATTTTCATTTTTGTGTTCTCCTGTTAATAGCCCTCCAAAACATCCCCAGGGTTGTTTTGGTTTTGTCTTCTCCCTTCTCCTCTTGCTGCTAGTTTTTTAGTGCATCTTCTATTCTGTATGTCCTTTTATCTGTCTCAAAGCTTTAATCTAGTCAAAATGTCTATTCATAGCTGAAATTATCTTCATTATACCTTGGAAGACTAAATAGGAAGCCAACTCATCATTTGACTCTGAACTTAATTTCTGATTTTGTGCCTCTGCAGGCATTACTGTTTTTACTTATTCATTCAACAGATATTCACTGAGTGCCTTCCTCACTTTTGGCACTCTTCTTGGTAGTAGTAATAATACCTGGATACTATACACATAAACATCCCTGCACTCAAGATACACACATTCTAGCAACATTCAAACTACTGGAAATGGAAAAGAGGCTGAGACTGGAGTAGAATTCTAGTAGTTACTAATATGATATTACTTTGAAAGTGATCAACAAAGTAACAGATGAGAACACTGAGTCTGTTTTCAGGACTCCTTCAGACAGATCCGTGCTTTCACTGATTACTCATAGCCTTCTCTCTTGTCTTATTGCCCTCTAAGTACGCTAAACATACCTTATATGTTTTCTCCCATCAGACTGCTCCCTCCTGTATCCCATTGATGTACAGAACCACTCATTTTCTCTAGGTCATGGGTAACTTATCTATGAAGTTAATTTATGGCCTGGGGAATGCTCATGGATTAATGCATATTATGTCCAGGTATTGTTCGTATTTCAGCAGGGAGTTTCCCTCATCTTAACTCCCCAGCTACAAAGCACCTCTGTGGATCATTTTAAAACTTTCTTTTCGGGCTAATAGGGAAGCAGTTTGGACCACAGACAAACTTTAATTGCTTCCCAAATCTCACCATCTATCTGGCTAATTGGTAAATACTCTCTTAAAAGCCCAACCAGACAAGAAATAAGCCAGAATCATTTCTGGTTTTCTGCCAACTGTTGCATATGTCTGACATTCTTTACAGAAAGAAAACATTGTGAATCAAAATATTATGAGATTGTTTCCACATTATGCTCATTAACGATTTAAAATATCGCTCTTTCTTGTGTTTGACATTATAAAGAAGCAGTCCTGGGCCTTTAAGTGAGATTGGGATGAGCCATCATCAGTGAATAGCTGTTTAGTGAATAGCTGTTTAAGTAGAGAGATGCAGCCCAGTTATAGTGCTACATTACTTATCATCAGGCAACCTACCATTCCCTTTAGCATTATTTTAACTTAAATATCAGTGTGTTAGACCCCACGATTCACCACCCTGGGAGTCATTGCCTGCTTTGTGGGCAGAGCCAGCTTTCAAAAGCCTTAAATCTTAGTGTTTCCCAGCTGTCATTCTCTTGCCAAGGGCCTTTTTAAAAGGGTTTGGGGTTCTCCTTTACATTACATATGCATAACTTCCATTAGTGTTAATCATATGCTCCATTTTAGAGCTGTTTTGGCCCCTCTGGTTAAATGGGCGTTTAAGCAGTTTTTAATGCATTATATGTACTTATTTTTTAAATGAGTATTATATGCCCAATTGACTGGAATGAATACAAAGTCCATCAGGTGAATACAGATTTATAATTGTTTTTAAAGCATGTATGATTTACTCAACCGACCATGACAGCCCTTTTGGAGTCATTCCAGCTGAGAGGGGAACTACATGTATATGTCAATACTGAGTAAGCCTTTATGAAATCTTTTAGTGAGGTTCTCTCAGTTAACCTTAAAACTTATCCAGCTAATTATTTCCTCTCAATTTCTCTCTCTCTTCACAAACAAATTCTCAAAATATTGTTCATTAGTTTTAGCCTACATCATCATCATCGGTGAACTAGATGAAATCTATGCAAAACCCCATTCAGTTCAAATAAACTCAACAAATTCAACAAGATATATAGTGTCTACATGGCATTAGGCCCTGATACTGAAAAAGAAAAGATGCTCAGTTCTCAACGTCACATAAAATTGACCTACATAAATAGTAGAATTTAATAAATTATTCCATTTTACAGATTATCCAATCTGTCTAAAAATTACTATAACTGAGCAGACTGAAAAGAAATTAAATATGTTCCTTGTTCTCTTCTCAGACGTGCAATTAAATTCGACTCCACTCTTCTCTTACAGCATTAAGTGTGTTATATATCCTTTTTTCCCTTACCTGAGTTTTAGTAAGATTATTCCAAAATTGTTTTCCAACTCCTTAACATTTAAAAAATTTTTGTAGCATCTTCACTTTTTAGTGTAATAATAGATTGACTAATTAATAGGACACTGGAATTTATTTTTATTAACTTTTAAAGCTCAAGACAGATACATCGTGCAATTTTAGGGACTGTATTCAGACCCTATGCCAAATGAAAGGTGATTGCTCTCGACCATTAATGTAACCTTGTCTTATGGTTGGTAGAATTGAAATCCATATTAGTTGTGAGAAGGAAATGCATTGCTTGTTACCAGAAAAGAGCAGCACATAGAATTTCAATTTCTGACAATGATATTTGAGTTTAAAAATTCCAGTAGTACTTTAGGGACACCCTGACATTTTTTTTTTTTTTTGGCTGTATGCAGGCCTCTCACTGCTGTGGCCTCTCCCATTACGGAGCACAGGCTCCGGACGCGCAGGCTCAGTGGCCATGGCCCACGGGCCCAGCCGCTCCGCGGCATGTGGGATCCTCCCGGACCGGGGCACGAACCCATGTCCCCTGCATCGGCAGGTGGACTCTCAACCACTGCGCCACCAGGGAAGCCCCTGACATTCTTTGTAGTTCAAAAATGAATGCACAAGAAAGACCGTATTCACTTAAGCTACCAAAAATAATCCTTTCCTTACTGTATACATGTGAAGATTGTTCTTGGGGTGAGTGCTGTAGCCTCTGCTCTCAGAAACTGACCATGTTTGCAACTTTCCCTCAGACTTGAGGTCAGTCTGAAACTCTTGCTAGTAGAGTCTTCCTAGGTAGCAAGGACTCTGAGCCCAAGTGTGCTGTTGGCTGCTGCTGTTGTCCAGCGGTTCCTAAGGGGACCATTTGTTGATGGTTCATAAGAATACCTTTGAGTGTTCTTGTGTGACTCTCCCAGAGGGAAGCTTAGTTATGACAACGTGGTTCAGAAACTAGGCAGCAATGGGTGGAATGTGTTCTCTTTATATGAAAAAAAAAAGGCATAAACTCAACTCCACAAAATGTGTCCTTGAAGAATTATAATAAAATAAGCTTACATAATAAAAAAATCATATTGAAATAATAGATAAATAGTAAGGCCAGCAACCATATTTTATCTGTATGACTTAGAGATTAATGCTTTTCCCTGACTGATAGCAAAGGCTGTTTAACTTAATATTGTTAGATATTTTAAACCATTCCTTTTCTTTTGGGTTTTCTTATTATTTAGCTTTCTTATTCAAGCCTGTCCATCTTTCCTTTTCCCCTTTCTTCCTCCCTTTCCATTTTCTTCTACCACAAATACTGATTGTAAATTTGCTACGTGAATTAGGCTCTAAATGAAATATGGTTCAAGTCTTTAAATACTTTGTAGTTTAATAAGAGTATATACATACGGAAAAGATAATGACAATTAACGTGATAAATGTGTAAGTATAGTGTTAATAAAAAAAAATACCACTAGGATGATGTTACCTGGGATTCATTGGTGGCTTGAATATGTTTTTTATTTGTTTGATACAGGCTATTATATGTCGGTCAAGTTTAGCGGTAGCAAGAGTCTTTCTTAAATTGAAAAAAGACATTTTCCCAGAAGGAACAAAATGATTCTATTAAAAATTATTGAGAAGTTCCCCAAATGCCCTTCTGAGTGAGTATCTTGGTAAAGTATATGCATTTTCAAGAATATAAAATATGTAGCTGATAAATTCCATACATTAAAAGTATTATATGTAAAAGTAGTAGCTTGCAGAAAACTATAAGACACTGATGAAAGAAATTAAAGATGGTACAAATAGATGGAGAGATATACCATGTTCTTGGATTGGAAGAATTAACATTATGAAAATGACTATACTACCCAAAGCAATCTACAGATTCAATGCAATCCCTATCAAACTACCACTGGCATTTTTCACAGAACTAGAACAAAAAATTTCACAATTTGTATGGAAACACAAAAGACCCCAAATAGCTAAAGCAATCTTGAGAAAGAAAAACAGAGCTGGAAGAATCAGGCTCCCTGACTTCAGACTATACTACTAAGACAGCAATCAAGACAGTATGGTACTGGCACAGAAACAGAAATACAGATCAATGGAATCAATAGAAAGCCCAGAGATAAACCCACACACATATGGTCACCTTACTTTTGATAAAGGAGGCAAGAATATGCAATGGAGAAAAGACAGCCTCTTCAGTAAGTGGTGCTGGGAAAACTGGACAGCTACTTGTAAAGGAATGAAATTAGAACATTTCGTAACACCATACACAAGAATAAACTTAAAATGGATTAAAGACCTAGGTGTAAGGCCAGACACTATAAAACTCTTAGGGGAAAACACAGGCAGAACACTCTATGACATAAATCACAGCAAGATCCTTTTTGACCCACCTCCTAGAGAAATGGAAATAAAAACAAAAATAAACAAAGGGGACCTAATGAAACTTAAAAGCTTTTGCACAGCAAAGGAAACCATAAACGAGACCAAAAGACAACCCTCAGAATGGGAGAAAATATTTGCAAATGAAGCAACTGACAAAGGATTAATCTCCAAAATTTACAAGCAGCTCATGCAGCTCAATATCAAAAAAACAAGCCACCCAATCCAAAAATGGGCCGAAGACCTAAATAGACATTTCTCCAAAGAAGATATACAGATTGCCAACAAACACATGAAAGAATGCTCAACATCATTAATCATTAGAGAAATGCAAATCAAAACTACAATGAGATATCATCTCACACCAGTCAGAATGGCCATCATCAAAAAATCTAGAAATAAATGCTGGAGAGGGTGTGGAGAAAAGGGACCCTCTTGCACTGTTGGTGGGAATGTAAATTGATACAGCCACTATGGAGAACAGTATGGAGTGTCCTTAAAAAACGAAAACTAGAACTACCATATGACCCAGCAATCCCACTACTGGGCATATACCCTGAGAAAACCATAATTCAAAAAGAGTCATGTACCGCAATGTTCATTGCAGCACTGTTTACGATAGCCAGGACACGGAAGCAACCTAAGTGTCCATCGACAGATGAATGGATAAAGAAGATGTGGCCCATATATACAATGGGATATTACTCAGCCATGAAAAGAAACGAAATTGAGCTATTTGTATTGAGGTGGATGGACCTAGAGTCTGTCATGCAGAGTGCAGTAAGTCAGAAAGGGAAAAACAGATACTGTATGCTAACACATATATATGGAATCTAAAAAAGAAGAAAAAAAATGGTCATGAAGAACCTAGGGGCAGGACGGGAATAAAGACACAGACCTACTAGAAAATTGACTTGAGGACATGGGGAGGGGGAAGGGTAAGCTGGGACGAAGCTAGAGAGTGGCATGGACATATACACTACCAAATGTAAAATAGATAGCTAGTGGGAAGCAGCCTCATAGCACAGGGAGATAAGCTCGGTGCTTTGTAACCACCTAGAGGGGTGGGATAGGGAGGGTGGGATAGGGAGGGCGGGAGGGAGGGAGATGCAAGGGGGAAGAGATTTGGGGATATATGTATATGTATAGCTGATTCACTTTCTTATAAAGCAGAAACTAGCACACCATTGTAAAGCAATTATACCTCAATAAAGATGTTAAAAAATAATAAAATAAATAAATAAACCAAAAAAGTAATAGCTTGACCTCAAGCTGGGAAGTAGTATCATTAGAAAACCTCACCCACCTAAAGTATAATTTACAAAAGAGTAAAATAAAACTTTACATGATGTTTTAAGAAGATTGTAAAAAATATTTGCACTGTATTTCCTTGTCACCTAAAGAAAAAGCCTTTTGAAATTGGTCATAACTTAGGGGAAATATCTCTAGAGAAGAGAACTCTTTTTTAATCTCTCACATCGTCAGTGTATTTTTTTTTTCACTATTTTATAAGCAACCGACTTCCATCTCTGTGCCCTTGCTTCATAGTGCAAAGTCCTTTGTGAATGGGCCATATTCTCTCTCACATACAGGTCCCCACAGCATAATCACATAGATTAACTGAACTGGATCGTTTATTGTTACACTTGGAGACCTCTATAAACTTGAACAGGGAAGTGAGTAGTAATGTGACATTGGCCATAGAAATTGACATTTTCTTTTTTTGTTGTTTGCTTGCTTGTGTTTTAAAATTGTTTTCTAGTCCCTGGTTATTTCTCACCTGAAAGCAATATTACTAAAATGTTTTATTAAAATAAACTACTTTCACATATAGTATTAGTTGGAATAGATTCAAGAATGTACCGAACTCATTTTAGCAAGGCAACAAAATGAGAGTTTCTTCCACAGGCCTACTCTGCTGCCTTAAAGTAAAAATAGTTGAGTAAATAAAAGCATCCACATCAAAGCAGTGCTGCTGTTGCATTTCAGAGAAGGAATTTAGATGAAATTGTGATTTTTTTGTTTATTGATATCAATACTTTGTACATTTCTTCCCTCTGTTATGCAGATGGTGGCTTCAATGAAAGCTTTGCTGCAGACAGAACAGAACAAAACACATAAAACCTAACCAACCAAAAGTATATTTTACCAAAGAATAAAATAAAACTTTGCATGATATATGACTGTAAAAAATATTTCCACTTCATTTTCTTACCACTGTTTTTCAAAGCCAGGTGTTAAAGTGTACACATTTCTATACATATTTTTCTGAAAGCATATAACTTTGAATATCTTACTCTATTCTTAAACATTTCTAAATGTTTGTCAAATTATTGAAAGCGTACTGAGCTAATGCGAACAAAAAGAAATCAGTTTGATGTGATAGATGTATCCTCAAAATGTCATTTCCCTGAGAAATAAGAAAACACTTGCAGGATTTGAGAGGACAGAACAGCAAATACATTTTAAGGAGATGAAATATTCTCTCTCTTTGTCTCTCTGTCTCTCTCTCTGAACTCGACTCTGCAGCTAAGCTGATTTCATGTTAGAAAGCTGTCCTAAATACTTACTGACAGAGGGGCTGTGCGAATGAACGGAGAGCTATCTGCTCTCTCACACATGCCACCACACACACTCTCAGGTTCTGAATTGTTTAAGAACACTGTGCAAGGAGTCCTCAAGCTTATTCTTAAAATGCAGTCTAGTTAAGATGAATGTAGACTCCCACGCCTATATGCATGTGTATCGTGAAGCTGAAAACAGTTTACTTGATATGTAGGTGATTGATATTAAAAAAATTATAGAATCACTACTAGCATCTTTGTTAGTTAAATAAACATTCTGGTGAATAATATGATTGATCCAGGAAAAAAAATATTAGAATAAAAAGGGAGCAGGTGCTCTTTAACTTGGTATGGTTGGTTTGGAATGTGCTTTCTTAATTTCCTTGCATGGTACAGCGAAGCACTGAGAAGAATCTGCAGTGATATAAAGAAATAGAATTCCTATATATCTTTATTGAATGTGACACAATATAATCAAAGAATGCACATAATTAAGTGCTTAAGCTCAAAGCATTTTTGAAGCAGGAATTCTGCTGATTTTTTATTTATGTGATTGTTTACAGATTAGTTCTGTATTTGCTCCTAAAGAATATACTTAAACAATCAATGAATAACCTACAGCAGTTTGTTGTAGATTCAATAATGGGGAATGGTGCATGGTACCAGGATAGTCAGATATACCCAAAGGGAGTGTCAGTGGTCAAAATGCTTCCATTGCCAGAAGGTAGTCTGAAAATGGTCTGGAAATTCAATACAGCATTGACCCTACATTGTATACATGATCCACAATCAGTTTCTCAAGTGTACTTGAAGTTTTACAAAGAACCATTAAAAAAAAGCTGGAACTTAGAAAAAACCTATTTTAAGTGAGTTGGGTTTTTGTGAATAGTTGATTTAAAATGTATTTGTTCAAATGAGCTAAATGTAATCATTTTTACTTTAGGTTAAATGTGTCTAAAATTATTTTATTTAAAAATAATAAAATATTTTACAGTTTTAAAAATAACACATACCTTGTGATACCTGTCTGATTTCTATTAATTGTTTTCTTTATCAGTGGATTAGGAACAAGATAAGCGGAAAGATTTCTAACAAAACAGACTAGTCATTTACCAGATTTCATATGGGTGTGTTTACTTTTTCCATCATTGTGAGAATTGCCAGTGTATTTTCATTAAAACACTTATCAACTTTCCATCCTCTAATTACTAGGGGTTTTCATTTGTATAGTTATTTCAAATTGCTTTAAGATGACAACTTTTTAATTCTGAGATTGGAATAAGATTAGAAATTAGGATTCCTACTAATAGAAAAAGTTAATTATTTTGGAATATGCTTAATTTGGGTATATAAAAATTTCATGTCATCCTCATACACTTACTGAGTTCCTTTTCAGAGTTTTAATAAATTGAGGATGCCCATTAAAATGATATCACATTAGTTAAGTCCTAGCAACTCTTTTGTAAGTTTTATGCTTCTTTCTTATTTTCAAAATGATAAAGAAAAGCTACATTTGATTTTAAGAGCTACAGTATACCTATATGTATAAGAGTAAATATTACATGTAGGTATATAATGTCTGTATATACATAAATGTATGATAAACATATACTTCAGTATTTCGCTTGGGGGATAATTACTGTATAAATGAGACACAAATTCCATGTACTTTAGAAGCTGGTACTAAAATCTTAGTTTGGCATTTATGGTTATTTGGTCAAATGGCATGGACAAATCATAGAATTATCCTGTGATGTTGCTGAGAATAAAATTCTTTGTTAAACTTTAGACAGCATCCTGATTCTTGTCATGCAGATTTCATATGTTAGATTTCAACAGTGCTTGATGATAATAATAAGTTGAATGTTAATTTTTTTTCCACATTGACAGGTTTACCTTTTTCAACATGTAAGCTACTTCTTTAGGAAGTTGCATTAAATCTTATAGCTTATCAATTGATATAGTAGTTCATTAAGACCCCTTTACAAAATATGTGTAAAAAAAGTGCTATTTAACTAATTACAGATGGAGAAATAGTGGTATAATATGAGCTGATTATTCCACACACTGAAGGAAGAGTTAATTTTAATGATTCATTGGTTTTTCTATTTGACTTTTTTCTATTTTAAAATAAAAGACTATCCTATAAAATGATTTTGCTGATCTTAATCTGCTTATGAAAGATGTGAATGTGGTAAAAATATGCCAAGTGCCTGGAGTTGGACTAGACACATGGTTAGATATGTAACAAACACTAGTTCTCTTTCCCTGTTCTGCATTCTGTATTCATCACCAGAATTCTAATGTTTTGTGCCTTTTTGTGAGAGAAGACTAGGTTTTGTAGTTTGGGCAAACCAACTGGGAAATTATAGTGTCTCCTGGAAATAGCAAGCTATAGTACAAAATTTGCAGGAGGGTTAGGGGCTAAAAGTACCAGAAAAACTTCACTTTTACCTTGAGTCATAATCATAACTTTATAATAATGATCCTGAAGCTGGTTTTTCTAGTTTAAAATGAAATTATAGGCTCCAGGAGGGCAGGGTTGTGAATCTGTCCTGTTTATGGTTGTTCATCCAGCTCCAAGCACACAGTAGGTACTTAGTAAATATTGGTTACGTGAATGAACAAAAAACTATAATTTTTCTTTATTTCCATCTTTATAAAGTCATGTAAATTAATTAAAACTGGTTTACTAATCTTGTGATATTTTAAAAATAATTAGCACATTCTATTTCAATACTGATTAATTTCTCCAATTACTGTTTTCCATAATATTGACGCTAAACCTTCTATGATCATGATTCAGGCTCTTTATAGTAAGGAATCTCTAATCTGCATTTTGTATTTTCTGCTCACCCTACTGAATGGTATTATACCTAGCACAATATTCCTATCTCAATTACTGGACTTGTAAGAGCTTAATGATCTTAATTTATACATTATTATTTTTTAAGTAGCTCTTTTTTAAACAAAGACCTTTATCAGTGTTTGCGGATGGGACTCTTCACGTACCTAGAAATTAGTGCATGCTCTACTTTCACTGATGCAAATATTTACTAAGAGGAGAGAGAAAGAAAACCTCTTGCCCTTTTTTTCCTTTTCTGAAACCTAAAAGCATTTTGTTTTCTAGAGCTCTATAAAAGTTCAACACATAAAAGGTTAGGAGCCTGACTTTTTTCTGTCGTGTATATCTTTGAAAAATTGGTTTATGAAGAGTCATACATCATGTAGCCAGACATATGGGAATAGTTAAAGATTAAGGTAAAGTAGACAAATTGAACTGCTTTAAATCATTTTCCTCGTTTCAGTTTTATGAAAGAGCTTATGAACAAAAGCTGACGTTAAGCAATCACAATGGGCTCTTCTCTATGTTTTAGACAGTGGTAAAGACTTTAGTGTCAAAGAGTGTTGCATCACCAATAGTTACATCAATTTGATTGGTGTCCAGATTTCAAAAATGTTACCTTGTCAAACCATAACCTTTTCCAAGTCTTTCATTTGTCATGGTTTTGTAGATTATATCATTTGTTTTACATTACCTGTATCAGAAAGCATGGATCATGGATTACAAGATTTTTTTTTATTATATATCCGTTGTTTTTGTTTTTAAATAAAATTAATACTGTAGGCATTTGTGTTCAAAAGGGACTAATCAAATATTTTGGAAGGAAGTTTGATTTCATGCAACAAACATTATAGTAACTCTGCCTAAGGAGACCTTTGGTTCCTTTTTACTTAAAAAAAAAAAAAGGTATTTTCAGAACCATTAGGTTAACATTTTTAATAAATTGAATAAATATACTGAACTTTTCCAGGGTACCTAATACGCTAATATCCTGTGGAGAGAAGCTGACTCTTGGACTTTAAGGTAAGGCCCAGGAATCTGCCTAGTGGCATGGTGACAAGCCCCCACTCTTATGGAAAGTGCTGTGGCATCTTTAATGTCCACGCAGGAGAGTAGGATTTAAGATTTTGTGGTCTCATTTGAAAGACCCCTACATAGTAAACTGCATGGAACTCAATTTATCTACCTAGAAAGGAAAGAAGGCTTTGTAACCCCTGTACTGATAAATCTAAGAAATGCTGTGAATATATGCCTTCATATTCATGCAGTACCAATCCCCTTCTTAAAGAATAATAAAAATAACAAGGTCTATGATCATGAGGTTGATATAGATAAAAATCCATTAACTTTTCCTCATTATCACAGCTCTTATATCAAAGTGCAGACATTCATAGGGCTAGCTCACCTCCCCTGGTAGCTGTGCAAAGAGACATATGAAGATCTTTTACATACTTCTTTGTTGGTTTGCCTTTTATAGTGTATGTGCTCGATTTAGGAACTGTTGATGGTCAAAATGTAATTTAAGAAGACAACAAATATTTGCACAGGTATGTGAGCCCAGCTTATAAGACATCCAGCTAACAAGGTTTTTAGTATTCTAAATAAAGTGAATGATAGGAAAAAGAGTAACTTCTAGAAAATGTTGTCCAGGTTTATTGCAGAGCTTGATGTGATTCTCTGTGAGAAAACACAGATGTTTATGCCTAGCCTGGAGACTGATATATCTATTAGGCACTGCATAAATGTTAGGTTTTTTTCTTTTGAAATATTCTAATTGCCACTAGAAATATATATAAGAAATAATCTTTTAAAGATTGCTAAAATACCTCAGGATGTAAATGTATGAACAGTTTCTCAGTAGGAAATGTGATGTAAAGGAGAAAAACACCATCGTGTATATTTTGATAAAATTCTAGCATTTTTGTGGTGGGGAATCTTTCTGGGATTGGGTACCTCCAGTAATTTTGTCCTTAGGCTCTCTTTATCATATCTCCAAGCACACACACACACACAAACAGTTTTGATTCACTTAAAGGATGCAGTTTTTGTGTGTTTGCTTTTTAGGTCAGGTTAGCTAAGTAACTTGTTTATATGATTCAGTTTATGTCTGCATAAAATATTACTATAAATTCATGATTTCTGCTTCCTTCACTACACATTCAGCTCATCAACCCAGAAAGATATATCTGTTATCTAAAATTGAGTACACATGTCTTCTCTGTAGCTGTTCTTTCTGACCATAAAATTCTATTTCAAAAAATAACTAAAACCGGTGTTCTGCATATATCCTTTCATCTTTCCAGCAGGCCCATTCTGGTCCAAAGTACTCATGACTATAATGGGATTTATTTGTGAAATGGGAGTTAAAACTAAGAGAAAACAAAAATGATTATTTAATCATTTGATGGGATCGTTATTGCTCACCTTTAAAATTAGCTGAAAGACAAATCAGTTTCATCAAAATTTTGAATTCAGAGATAAAGTTTTTTCTTCCCGCTGTTAGTGGAAATGATGTTAAATTCCATATTTTATTGTACATTATGGCATTGAGCATGAAACAACCTTTCAAACTTTAAGGTGTTGTCATTAGTTAAGTTTTTCTCAACTATCCCAGCAATTTAAACAATTAAAACATATCCTGTAATACCCATAAAATTTGACAATGTACCACTGAAGCAATAGTCTAATAAAGTTAATGCACTGTTTTAACTTTAAAAATCTTAGATCATTGTACATTTCTTGGGTGTGCTTGATCACAGAATGATATTAAAACATTTTTAAGTGTAAGAGCACATTTGGGTCACTTGCAATGATGAATACACTTTTTAAAGTTTCGTAATTTGGCTATAAAGGAAGTGTCAGTGAGCTTGAACTGCATACAAATGGCTTTTCCACCTTCCACAAGGTGCTTCAGAGCAGTGGGCACTAGAGGGTGCTGTTGGAGCTGATACTAACCTGAACTTACGCTTTCAAAATCAATGCTATCAAGATCCAAAAATGTTTCTCATGAAATACTACATCATTATTACTTTTTAACATTGGGTTCTGTGAATGTCATCAGCACAGTTTCCAAAACAAATCACAAGGCAGTAATTAAAGCAAAGAGCTCCATAACTTGGCAATTATTTGTTGTTGTTGAGAGGAAATCAAGATTCTCCTCTCCCACCTTTATAATACTCTCCCAGTTTTTCTTCAGGATGTATATATAGGTTGGTGATATATTTTCATAAATGTCAAGAAAAATGGGCTTGTCAGGCTATTAACATTTTCTCTGGACTTTAAGCATGCATAGTCACAAAAGATTGTTTCTTAAATGTGTCAAGAGGCTGCGGGTCTAACTTTTCTCCTGATGTTTGAGAAATTGCGGACATTTCAAGGAAGCTTGCACACGAGGATAACCGTCCTTATGTCGAAAAGTGTTGCTTTATATAATAATTGAAGAATTATCTACTCCCCCTGTCCCCACCCCCGGTAGTTATTTATAAGGGCATCACTGGTAGTTCCCTTTCTTAGACCTTCCCTGAAGGCATGATCAGACTCAAGCAGGCAGCTATTTCCCTTTAATTTTCCACAGCAAGCCAGTAATGCTTATGATTATTGTGAAGTCAGGAAAAGTTTAGTTTCATCAAGTGACATGTAGTGATACAATTAGTTACTTAAGTACTTCTCATAAAATGTTCCACCATGGAACCTAGTTTGTCAGATGCAGCTAAATATTAGCATCTCATATTAAACACAAGAGTAAAACTGCCTCGTGGAGAGCACAGCTGACAGCTCTCAACATGAGCTGAATGATCATTCTCAATTGTAATCGATTCTGTAAGTACTGAACACAAACCCCCAGGCAATTGAAGAAAATAGGATGATGAAGGACTGCAAACTAATATGTTACACATCTTCATTGATTAGACATTGATTAACCATTATTTTCCTGAATGACAAACAGCTAGTGGTAAAGTAACTGAGGTTTGTGATTTATTTACATCTTAGACAGAGATGACTTCTTTATTCAGCTGATTGTGAGCTAATGCTAAACCAGGAGACAGTGAGAGTTTCACGATCTGAGCTGCTGTTTTCTTTTTTCCTTTTTTCTTTCCTCCCTCCCCCCTCCCTCCCTCCCTCTCTCCCTTCCCTCTCTCTCTCTCGCTCCGTTCGTTCGTTCCTTCTTTTGTATTATCCTCTCTGGCGGTCTCTTAGATTTCTGGCATGTTTCCATTTGAAACAAATTGAACTAGATTTAAAAATAATCACTGAATTCCAAAATACAGAACATATACCTGTGGTTTAACTACATTTAAAGAGATCATTTTATAGACTTGGTATTTACAAGCATATTGATCAGTGTTTATTGAATTTTTAATTTAATTCTCTCTTCAGTGCCTTATTGGCAATTATACATGGTTTTAGAATGAGTAGGATAGGAGTTTGTTGGTTTCTGTTGCTTATTTTTCTTCTGTGAAGCATATTGCTTTAGAACTATGTGATTCATTGTAAGCAGGCAAATATTTTACAGTTTAAATAATTTTTGGTTCACCTAAAACTGAGATATTATAGGCAATCTTGGATTTATGTAGGAAGATTCTGTGGCAGTGTAGTAAAAATTTTAAATCTATTTCAATAGCTCTTAAACAATACACACAACGGAAAAATTTGCTCTTGAATTTTCAGGCCATCTCTTTTTTATTACATTGAAGTAGAGAGAGCAAGATATTCATTGAAATGAACTGCATTATTACTAAGTTAAAACCAAATTATAATGAGACTAGCATTTTTTTCTTTTTTTGCTTTCTAGAGCATTCTTGTACATTTTGAAGATTTGTGGGAAACATAAGCAGAAATAATTAAGATGTTCTGGCATTCTTCATCATAATGGTCATGATAAAGACTTTTGATGTTCAAGAAAGCATAATTTGCTTCTCCATTGGAATTTGATTGTAAATTAGCACTAATTAATGTTCACTTAAATGTTACAGATGTGTGGTATATCTAGTTAGTTACCAAAGGGGTAACAGTAGAAAATTTGTTCTATGAAAGTATATGAATTTAGAGTAATGATTAGAGTGTCACTTTAAAAAAATAAGAGAAATTCATTAAGTCAATTTTAGCACTTATGTAACTTAGGGAAAAAGAAATTAGTAAGCCATATCACTTCAATTAATATAGAGATGCATTTCAGCACCACCCTTATTAGTTATTGAATTATTAGACATGTAATTGTGGAATTTCATTGTCATTTGCCCTTTAATGTAATTCTAACTCCAGGTTAATAAATCAGATCTGTTCTTTATGGATATTGCCCTCTTTATCATAATAAATATGTGGATATGCTTTTCCCCAAGCAACTTCTGTTAGCCTCATCTAAGATATGGGGGCTTCATGTACAGGTATATTAACTCAAGGCTTTTAAAGATTTGTTTTATGGTTTCAGAATTTTAATCATGGGGTAGAGAGAAAAATCTGTGAACTTTGCATCTGTATCTTTAATGTTAGCAATTGGAAGCCTAGTCTATTTGTTAAAGAAATCCAGCTGTACTTAAAGGGAAACAGCCTTAAGTTTTAAAAGAGGAAAACCATCCAGTTGGGATAACATGTAGTGCTCAAACTTTCACAAAGGAAACTAAGGATAAGCTTGACTCATCAGTTGCCTTTAGTTAAAGTACATCAGTGGACCCATGCTAATTATAAATCAACTCCTTAGTATTATTTTTGAGGGCTAAGTTCCCTTTTACCTTTTTACGGTACTCAGAACTTAGGGAAGGGAAAGTGTTGATTGGTTAGTGGAGCATGAAGAACAAATGAAAAACCATCCAACAGCAATATCGCAGAGGGAGCTCGGAACCCTAGAAAGAAGTCTAATAGTGTGTTGTTTCCTTGTCCATCTGTGTGCAGGTGAGAGCATCACTGCAGGGGTCTGTGTGTAGATGTAAAAATCAGAAACCTGGAATTTCATAGAAGCAACCACGATGTGATATTTGCACACACAGCAACTCCCTTTTGGAAAAATAAAAAGCACCTCCTTTGGTGTTAGATGTCTTTTCTTGTGAGTGTGTGTGCCTGCACACACACACACACACATACAGAGGCTTATGTGGAGCTGAGTGTGCTTCAGTTTCTTCAAGCATATTTAATATCTTTAAAATTTTAAATGAAAATGTAGCTGTCAATTTTAAACTAATTTGGATGGACAGCAATAAAATGCAAACCTCACTTCAAATTAGAATTTTCAGTGAGGATTTCTAATGGAAAGTAATTGCTGACAATAGGAAATGACAAATTACTAATTACTTAGTTCAATTAGACTTTTGTGCCTTTGGTCCTAAGTGGCAAGCATACAGCAAATCTTGCACTTTTATAACAATTAATGACACTAAAACTATTTAAACTGCCAACAGATGTGAGTAAGAAGACATGAATTGAAACTTACTTAATTTACATTCTGTCCCTATTTTATGTCAAGTAAATGGTGTTTAATTTTTATGCTACAATTAAATATTACTGGTACAGTGCAATTTTCACAGAACTTCGCAGGGCAAAATATCACTGCCCAAAAGCAGGTCAGTGTTAATGCTTCCTTTTCTCTTATCACAGCAGTATTTCTCTTTAAAAATAGTCTTAGAGTATGAATTTCTATCTATATGGTATTCATGGCTGTACATCAGTGTTAATTAAATAGCAGTGTGCCCACTTTTTGCTTTTCTTCACTTTATTTTTTTTGTCTATTCTGTTCATCTTTAATATCTTGATGATCTATTTAGAATCCATCTATTTTTCACTCACCATCTTCCTCCGAAGACTAACTCAGGTGTGATTTTGTGAAAGGATTTTGTTTAGAAGTTGAATTCCATTAACTGTCTCTGTACTGTTAACTTCTGATTGTAGCTTACAGGGAACTTAATTTGGTATTCCTGGTGCTATCATTTTTGATAATTTTGATTTTGCAAATATAGGATTTTTTTTAATGTTTCCAGTTATAATCAGGAAGATTTTTTCTCTGTAGGTCAGCAGCTCAGTAGACCTATTGCAGATGCATTTGGAGAGTTAAAAAAAAAAAAAAAGGCAAGGGATCCAATTACATTTATAATGATCAATTTCCCTATTAAGACTTTAAATAAATTCTTTTTTCAAAGCATGTGTATAAAAGTATTTACTTGTGAAATGAAAATAAAAATGCTGATCAGTATTGAGGCAAATTCACCTAACATTTTGTGCCTACAGGGGAAGGGCAGTAATTTCAGGCAACTAAACTAGCCATAAAAATAAATATAACAGGATGTTATAGAAAAACAAAAAATATAACAACACTGGTAAAATTAAAGACTTTAAAATCATTGCATATCTAAGCAAAAAAGTGATTCAATTGTAGAAGTCCAAACTGGCTATTAAATTCCACAATTCTCCTCTGGGAATTTCTTTAGCCCATGAGATTCTCTGTATGTCACTAAGAGCTCAGACATCAGGTACTCGATTGCCTTCCTCAGTGTTCTGGGTAAGACTGCAAACATCCTATTCAAATTAAATATATTTTCTTACCCTTATCACTTACAGTTTAAGATTGGATGTATTCTGTGTCATATTATTATTGCATGTTCAGTTCATTAATTGGGTGAACAGAAGTTATTATGACCCAATTCTCCTGTAAATAAGGAGAAAATGTAAATATATCTTGTTTTATTATATGGATGCAGGGATGAGGCAAATTGGAGGGGCCTGACTTGAGAACACACAGATGACAACAAGTGCTTTTTCCAAGGCTTTTGCTTGATTTTTGCAGCTTTATTTTTTTTCTCTGAGATCCCTGCAATTAAGCTATTGTTTGGAGGCAACACTGTAAACTAGATCCAAATAACTAAGGGTAGTTTTTGGACAGACCTCTGTTGTTTCACCACAGCTGTAGTTTTCTTTTCTCATGAGCCCTGTGAACTTTAAGGGCTAGAAATATAACAGAGAGCATAGTAGATAATAGAGGAAAAAGGAAAAGCTTAGGCAGGGGGTAGGAGGCCTGGGCAGGGACAGAGGAAAGAAAGACTTTCACAAATCATAAGAAAAATGGCACTGGCATTGTGCCTAAAAAAAGATAACTTGGAAAAGAGGCAAGAGCAGCGATAGACTTAGCAAGTATATTTAGAGCAAGAATGATAGGAAGAAAGAAGTGGCCTAATTAGAAGAGAGGGAAAGGGAGAGAGAGGGAGAGGGAGCAAGAGTGCAAAGGAAGTGTCAGAAAAAACCAGAAAGTAATGAACCTAGGGAAATTAGCAAAATACATGTGGAGCTTCAGGATGTATCCTCACTCATGCCACAATGCATCACGAGAATAGACTGTTTCAGTTGATTTAAACATCCAAGGAATGCACCGTTTCTTTCCTAGCTTCCGTCACCATTATTGAGACACAGACAACATACAAATGTCACTTTGGCAGTCTAGATTCCTTTTATGGAGCTACCTGAGGAGTTGAAAGGTATGGCACATCTACCTGTTATGTTTTATGAATTATATGAAATTGCCACATACTGCTGTATACTTTGTATTGTGTACGGATCATCTTAGACTTAGCATGGGGTTACATCCTGATAAACCCGTCGTAAGTAAAAAAGTCATAAGTTGAAAATGAATTTAATACATCTAACCTACCGAACATCATAGCTTAGCTTAGGCTCCCTTAAATGTACTCAGAGCACTTACATTAGCCTACAGTTTGGCAAAATCATCTAACACAAAGCCTATTTTATAATAAGGTGTTGAAAATCTCATGTAATTTATTGAATGCTGAACTGAAAATGAAAAACAACGTATGGGTACCGAATGCTTGTAAGTGTCATCGATTGTTTACCCTCCTGAGTGGCTGACTGGGAGCTGTTGCCCTGCCCAGCATCACGAGAGAGGATTGTACCACGTGTGGCTAGCCTGGGAAAAGATCACAGTTCAAAATTCGAAGTACAGTTTCTACCGAATGTGTATCACTTTCCCACCATGGTAAGGTTGAAAAATCATAAATTGTACCAAGCTATGTAGGGGACAATCTGTACATGGTTCACACATATTCTGTGCTCAATGAAAATTTTGAGAAGGTTTTTAAGCCCCCAAACTTTTGAACTCTTAATTATTTTTTTAAACAGGGAAGTGTGTTGAATTTTTCAGAAGGTTTTGAGAGAATTGTATAGTTTTTCTAAGACTGATATTTTAATGAATAGATATTAATACATACGTAAGCTTACAGGAAGAAAACTTCCTTAAGTTGCATTTTCCTTATGAAAACCTTACGTAGGTAATTATGCTTTCTATTATATTGTTAATTTTAGTTTAGGAATGCGAAAGCTGGATTCTGTTCAGTTGTATAATCTTTCTAGACAGACACTCAGAAGTATGAGAAGATGGTTGCCATCATTTCCTCCCTCCTTTCTTCCACCCTGCCTTCCTTCTTTCCCTCCCTCCCTTCTCTCCTTTCTGGATGTACTGGGCCTATTTGCAAGACTTGCCCACTGAATGGATTGGATGTTATTCCAAATATGATTTTGTACCTTCATAGGATGGATGGATAAGGGCAAGATTACCTTGTAATAATCTTTGGAGGTGCTATAGAATGTTTGGTAATTTGTATCATTAAAGCAGCTGTAGCCATGTAGATGCTGGTCAGCAGTAGATTTGTTCTTGATCGTCCCCTTCAGGTTCAGGATCAAGAAGCCTTTATTTGAACAGTTGGGATAATGTCTTGGCAATTTCTGTAATATGCTCCAGCTTGACTTGTCCCACGGTTGGCTGATTCCATTTAGGAAACTGGCTGGGCACTCATTGCAACTGGTGAATATCTTACTGGAAAGTTGCCCAATATGAGCCACTTTTTGATGTACATCTATTTCTCTCTCTCTCAGAGGCTGAGGGTTAACACAGCAAGGATTAAGATACTTACCAATTGGTATCTTATCTACCATTTTTGTTTTCTTGGAAACTATAATTTGCCTTCTGTAGAGCTTTTCCTTTTTTTTTTTTTCCCAGGTATTATGTAGACTTAAAGGAAAAACTGAGAGGTATCATATATATGTCATAGACAGTGCACAACTTTTACTGATGAGAATTTATATATGTGTGTTTGTGTGTATAGCTGTCTATTTATCTACCTATTCTTGCAAAATATATTTTCTAGTCCACTTCTACATATCCTTGCAAAATTATTGAGGCTATTTTAAATTTCCTATACTAATTTCCTCAATTGTTTATATACCCTGGAAGATTTTGATTAACTGAATGATAATATACACAGACTTCAGGTTCAGAATCCCAATTTTCACTGTCACCATCGTTATTTCTACTGTGAGATTAACAAAAAATCTATTATTTGTGTCATGCAAATATTTTAGTAGGAAAATGTATGGGTTTATCATAAGTATAGAAAAAGGAATTTGAAATCGTAAGAATTACTTTGAAGGAAGGTTTTCTCAGTTTCTGCAGGTTCCTGGTCTTCAAAAGTGATCCCTCAGAAAAGACTTACTATGCTTTTAACTTATAGTCATGGCACATTTTTGTGAATTTCTTGCTAATAGTGACTGATATACAGAGAGTAACTTGCCTTATTTTATATTAAAAGAAGACATCAAACTTTTGCATAATAAAGAGCAGAAAAAGACTTAGCCAATAATTTATATGTGCTTTTTTGTAATTTAAATGATTTCAAATTATATCAAATTTCTTTAAAATCAAGGGCAGAAAAGGTCTCCTACCAGATGGGAATTCATATTTGAAGACACCATTCTGGAGATTAAGGTCAAGGTGTGAGAGCCTTGAAAGAAAAAACTGTTAGTGGGTTATTACTGAAATTCAAATACTAAATACTGTATTCTAAGAATCTATTCTGGCTTTTTGGATAAATAGTAAATTAAAAAATTTAATTTCAGTAAATATGAAGTATATTTTCTTTGCTTAACTTAGGAAAACAAAAGCAGACTGACCATTTATTTCTTTCTTAAATAAATCAAAGGAAATTCTTAAGAATTCTCTCTCCATCAGTAGACTCTGGAAGTTAGATATGTAGGTTTGAAATGTACTGAGCTCTGGGTTAAAATCAGGAGAAAATTCTACTTCTAAATCTGCCATGACTTGCTATGTGATCTTGGACAAGGCATTGAAACCTTTCTGTACTAGAACACTCATTATAGAATGAAGGTAACAGTTTCTGCTTTTTCTAGGCTTGGTATTGTTTTTATGATAAAGTAAGAAAATATAACTTTGTAAAATATGTTGTATGATAAAAGTATCAGTAGAAGCATAACTTTTATGTTTTTTGTAGTCACTAAGGTATTTTGAAATAAAGTTGTTACTCTTGAAAACAGTAACACAGTAATGATTAAGTACACCTTTTCTAAAAAATAAAATTCAGTATTAAATATATATGCTTCTAAATTCCAGACATCTAATTTAGTACATCAAATTGTACTGAATTAGATAGAACAATATAGTATGCTAAAACCTCAAAGACTGCCACAAATTGCAAAAAAAGAAAAAAACTGGAGAATGATTTTCGCTGATCAGAGAAGGATTTTTTTCAGGGCCTGAGGGCTCTTCTAGTCCTAACTTCCCATGTGGTTCAAGAGTCTCTTTTATAAGAGTCCTTGTGCGTTGACCATCCAGGCTCTGCCCAAATGCACCCAGTAATGGGAGGCTCCCCCTCTCCTGTGCCTGTGTTTTTGGCACAATATTTGAGATCTACTTTTCATAATCTGGATAATGAATATCTACTAATGACAATTTTGGCTCACACTAAAGCTTTTGGAAAATTAGATCATTCTAGATTTAAAAAATATATAGATTCAATTACATTTGCAAATCTGTTGTATAACATAGACATGGGGGTGTCAAATACAGCAAATCATGGACATGGATCTTAACATCCAGGAGCACATAGCTTATAAGGAGGAAGACTCAAAACAAATAATCACAACATGGTGTAATAGGGGCAATGATAGAAGTATGAACATACTACAGAGGTAGCACAGAAGAGGATTTAATAGATTTAAAGGAGGTGTCTTATAACAGGTGAGTCTTCATTGAGCAACTAACTGAGATGAATGGTGAGGGAGAAGGAAATGTAAGGTGGAAGAAAAAACACATACAAAGGCACTGTAGTACAGATAACATAATATATGTGGGAAATTGCAAGAGAGTGGCCAAGTTAGGTCCCCCCTCCTTTATTTTTATAATTGATTTTCTTAACAGATTTATTGAAGTATATTTGATACACAAAAAATCATACATATTTAATGTTTGCAATTTGATGAGTTTGGAAATATGTCTACACCTATGAAAACATCACCACAATCAAGGCAATAAATATGTCCATTGCCTCCAAAAGTTTCCTCATGTCCCTTTTTTCCCATTTTTGTTTTTGTGGTAAAAACACTTAACATGCGAGCTACTCTCTCAAATTATTTAAGTGTGTAACAGCATCGTTAGCTGTAGGCACTTTGTAGTTCAGTAGATCTCTAGAACTTTTTCCATCTTGTTTAACTGAAATTTTATACCTATTGAACAACAATGGATTCTCCCAGTTCCCCTCCCCGCCCAGCCCCTGGCAACCACCATTCTACTCTGCTTCAGTGAGTTTGACTGTTTTAGATACTGCATAATGGTGAAGTCATGAAGCATTTGTCCATCTGTGACTGGTGTATTTCACTTAGCGTGATGTGCTCCAGGTTCATTTATGCTTTTTGCATCTAAATGTAATGCATCTCTTTTTGTTAAATTCTGCCTTGTTGAATGATTTATTAATCCATCTTACAAATAAATATTGAGTATCATGCACATTCCAGGCACTATTGTTAAGTGCTGAGCAGAGAGGAACGAACAAAACTGGCACATTTCTCGGCCTTTATGAAGCTGGCATTCTAATAAACAGGATACCTAAATTATATATATATGTATATACATATTTGTTTATTTATAGTTAATGAGTAAATGCTAAAGAAAAAATGTAAAGGAAATGGGGATGGGAAATCTGAGGGAAGAAAAAAAGGTGTTACAAATTTAGATATGGTGGTCAAGTAAGTCTCACCAAGAATAGCGAGTCATTTGGTTCTGGGATTGATCATTCCAGGTAGAAGGAATGGGAGAGCTCTGGAGGGGAAGGTGTGCATGGTGTGTCCAAGAAACAAGAGGAAGACACTGTGGCTAAAGTGGAATTAGCAAAGAGGAGATTGGGATGAGATCAGAAAGAAAAGCTGGCTTTATATGTCACTGCAAGAAATTTGAGCTTTTAGTTTGGAAAGCCCCTGGAGGATTTTGAGTGGAGGAATGACATGAGTGACTTTTACATTGTAATAGATCATTTTGGCTGCTGAATTGAGAATAGACCAGAGCTGGCCATGGGAAAAGGAAGGAGACCAGGTTTGTTTTGTTTTGTTTTGAGGGAGGGGAGGTTGCTCTTACAGGTATTTGTGGCTTGGATTAGAATGGTAGCAGTGGAAGTGGTGAAAACCAGTTCTCTTCTGGATAATTTTGAAGGTAGAATTAGCTGAAGGATTGGATGCACAATATGAAAGAAAGTCATAGAATACTTTATAACTTTTGGCTGAGCAACTGAAAGAACAGAGTTGTCATTTACCTAAATGGAGAAGAGCAGCAGGTGAGAGACTAGATGGCATGGCTGTGACTAGTTTAGCTGTAGTCATCTTTCAATTCAGGCGTAGGTTTAAATGTGGAGGGTGTAAATTCAGTCAGGAAAGCCAGGGAGAGGCGAGAGCTAAGAGCCTGTGCAAGAGAATGGTTGTAATGATTGAATCGTGGAATTTAAACTGGCTAAGGAGAGTAGTGAGGGCATCAGGGGGTGTAGGGGGGTCAGTGAAAGGTGGTGGGAACAGTGATTGTAGATCTCATTCTCAGAGCAATCAAAAGACATTAGACTGTGGTACTGTAGGAAGTGACCTGGAAAGATTATTCTGGTTATGTATTATATTAGTTATTCCTCCTAGTATGTGTCATCTAAATTCTATTGAATTATTCACATCTTTATTTTTTTAAGTGCTTTGCTCAGGATAGTAGTATTTACTCCATTCTCTTAATGTCAGTGTGACATTATTAAAAAGACAAATCAACTCAGTTGTGCAAGTTATTTTTACAAAAGTCATCTTGCTTTCTAATGATCATTATATGCTTTTCATTATATTAACAGTTCTTTTCAAACGTTCACAGAATATCTCTTTTAAAATGTTCCTGATTATTGATATTAGCCTCATAGATCTGTTTGTAGAATTTACACCCTCCAGATCAGTGGCTTCCAAATGTTTTTGATAGTACGCCCCTTACAGTAAAATATTTCTATGAATTTGTATCCCAACATATGTTTGTGTATAAATTATGTTCTTAAAATATAATCAAATACAAATATGATAAATATAAATATATTATAAAACTTGGCCAATTATATAGGAACTGAAAAAGAATGAAGTTGAATGCAACATTGTTTATTTTTTTATTTTCAGCATGAACACTTTTCTCATTTAATTTAATAATCATAGTTAATATTAATAATTCTGATATTTTAGTAATAGTAACATGGTTGTATTAGACCTGATGAGATCATCATTGACTTTTAACTCATAAATGTTTGATAGGAAATTTGCCCAAAGGGGAAGAGGAATCTTAGCATTGCTGTTTTCTAATTGTTCAGTTGTACCTGTGTTAAGAGAATTGTCTTTGATCCATGGTTCCTTTGCAAGAGTCTTTTTGAATTTCTTGTCGTTTTGTGAGGGTGAATTTCATTAAAATTGGACAGTATAATCTGTAAATCTGCTTAACCTGTACTCTTAAATTGGAATAGTTTAAATATGAGCAAAGGCCACCTGTCTTATTGAACTTCTACTGTTCCATGGGATGTCTGCATAAACCAGTAGAGCACATGTAATGGTCCCATATTCGGGCTCAGTAAGGATGGCCTTAGCAATCTGTATATTAAATATTAGTACAGCTTCATATATTATTTCTAGGCTAAAAAATACAAAGAAAACTAATATTTCATTTCCAACCCTAATGAGTTGTCTTATTTTCTCCTTGCCATAGAGACTACTGTCTTAGTCTGTCAAATGCATGAGAGAATAAACTATTTCTCTTTCACTGTTCTATTTGCCACATCTAGCACAGGAATTAATATATATTATGTGCTCAATAACTATTTGGTGGATAAATTAATCCATGAACTACCTCTGATTTAAAACTTAGGAGCCTCCTTTTTTCCAGTATTTTGACACTTCTTTACATTTTATGATTTCACATACATTTCTCACAGTAGTTATAAAATCACATTTGCTTGTCATCATCCTGAAATAGGATATGGTTATATCTCATACTATACAGAACTTATTTGAAAACTTATGGTCAAATCCCATTTTAAAATTGTCTCTTCTTGTGTGTGATGGGTGGCTACCCTTCTGTTGTTTGTTTATTCCCTCATATTATTCTAACATATTTTGCTTTTAATGTTTTTAAAGCAAAATATGTATATCATATATGTGAAGTAATCTAACCTAACATGTGACAAAAATCAAGTTCCATAGCTATAAATCCCTGTCAGTTTGCCCATGATGACTTCCAGGAACAAGGTTAGTTACCTTTTATTTACTGATTCCCCCAATCCTAGTGCCAACTCTGAGAAACTCTAGAGCTATCTGAGAAATGGGCATACACGAGCTGACATCCTTCTTGTGGGCACTACTTTTCCATCATAGGAAAAAATTTAACTAACAGAGCATATGGTAAACACTTGTTCAGGGAATAGTATATGGAAGCTAAAATTCCTCATACCCCTAAAACTTCACTCTTTACTTTATTTATTTATTTTTGCGGTACGCGGGCCTCGCACTGTTGTGGCCTCTCCCGTTGCAAAGCACAGGCTCCAGACGTGCAGGCTCAGTGGCCATGGCTCACGGGCCTAGCCGCTCCGCGGCATGTGGGATCTTCCCGGACCAGGGCATGAACCCGTGTCCCCTGCATCAGCAGGCGGACTCTCAACCACTGCACCACCAGGGAAGCCCTCTTTGTTGATAGTATGTGTCCCTCACTTCATTTTTGCTAAAGAGGTAAGGATTCTCTTGATATAACTCCCTTACCTGCTACACTGTGGTTGTCACCTCTACTCTTTTGATACCTACAGACATCTTTGAGGTCCTTTTTAAAAAATTATTGAGATAACATTGGTTTATAACAGTATGTAAGTTTTATGTATACAACATTATACTTCTCCTTCTGTACACACTACAGTATGCTCACCATGGGGTCAACTGTATGGAAATGAATGCAAAATAATATTTGGAGTCCTTTTGTAATTGAATGTGTTTGTTGTCTTAGATAACGTGAAATCTTTCTGTCAGTTATTAAAATCTTAAATAGAGAAGAAAGTAAATAAAACTGAGGATGTTTTTAGGTGATTCCACCTTTTTGTTTTTCGACATGCTGTTGTGTTTTTCTTTTTCTTCTGTTAAGAAAATGGTTTCTTATTCATTATTCCTTCACAATCACTGTATAACCCCTCTCAGAAGTATTTTCTCTGTCACATAGTGTCCCCATGTCCCCCACTGATGACAACAAGAGGCTTGTCTGTCAGCATATACAGGGCAAATGTAGCTAGTATTTTTCCCTTAACACTTTTGTTATGTTTGAGAAAAATTTCCCATTACTTTGGGAACTAGTTTAATCTGACAAAAATACAACTTAGATTTCAGAGGGAGTTTATATTTCAACATGTCACGTTATCTGACATTTCTTCTTTTCGTGTTAACAGTTAAGTGATGAGGGAGAACTTGCAGTCCAGCTTTTTGAACAGATTCATTTGAGATTTCATTTGAGAGTTCATGTTCACATGTGGTCAAACCTCTGGAAGTCTGGTTAGTTTAAAATGTACTTAAACTAATTCTCTACTGCCAAGCAAACATACTTGTTTAAAAGATTGTGACATATATTCTCTGTGAAGATGCAAGATAATTTTTTGGAAGAATGAGAATGATTTTTTTAAATGTGCTTTCATTTTAATTTATCGAGGTATCAGGATTGCCAAGGCCAAATCCAAAAAGAATTAGTAATAGTAACAGAAAAATGGTCTGGGCTGTTCTAAAGATAAAATTTAGTGTTTTGTTTCTGATTATAAAAGTAATGCATGTTGACTATATTTGGGAAATACAGAAAAAAAGAGGAAAATCACCACCTATCACTAGGTAGACCTGACAGAATTGTTCTGTGTTCTTGAAAAGTTGATATAACATGAGAAAGTTGAGTTTGATTTTTGACACATTTTCTGATTTCTTTAGGGGTTATTGGTTTATTCAGGCTTAATAGTTCTTGGATAGATTTTTAGTAAGTTTTTATCTTCTTAGGAACCCATCCTTTTAAGTTAAAATTTCTCATTTTTATTTATTGCTGTAACTGTAATTAATTTATTTTCTGATTTATATTTGATATTTTTCTTACATTTGCCTATTCCGTTGTGTGTGCAAGATCTTCAGTGTCAGGTTTTTTTTTTTTTAAGTAGTTTAGTTTCTGCTTTATTACTTTCATTTGTTAATTTTTAACATAAACCTCCCACCCCGAGCTATTGAATTAAATGCTAAGTTCATTGAGTTTTAGTCTTCCTTATTAAATAATGAGAACATTTTAGGATTATTAATTAACTCTAACCACAGATTTGACTGCATCCTTTAAGTTTCGTCCTGTAGCTTTTCTCATGTTGTTATTTTGTGTATAGTCTGTAACAGCAGCTGTGTTTTCTTCTGTTATCTGGACCAGATTTCCTTAGGAGCTTGGTTGCTAGTGTCTTAGAAGCTACCGTACTGCTGACTGAAGTAGTTAGAACTACTGCACAGTCTCCTTATAAGGAGGGCCCATCTCCTTCTAAGACAGGGCTTCCCACGATTGCTCACATTATGGCAAGCATGGACAATAGTAGTATGTGTACAGCCCAGTAGGGTAGACAGTTAAGGCTGCTTCCAGGTGAAATGCCTGGTTTAGGAGCTTTGGGGCGCAGAGCCTGCTCACCCGCCCTCAGAGCTAAGAGACCAGCATCCTGGTACCTATTCTTGACACACCAGTTGGGAATTTCTACTTTGAGAGACTTTCAAGACCACATTCATCAGTGTCAGAGGTCCAGGTCTCCACATGTAACTGTTATCAACTAAGTTCTTTAAAAATTTATTAAGATTTACTATACATACAGTAAAAAGTCTCCCTTTCTAGCATACAGTTTTATGAAATTTGACAAACACCTGCAGTCATGTAGCTACCACTACAATCAAGAATAGAACAATTCTATTACTCCAAGCATTTCCCTTGGGCCCTATTTCATCTATTCCTCTTTCACCCCCAGACCCTAAGCAACAACTGGTCTGTTTCATACCCTGTGGTTTTGCCTTCCTAGAATACTACATACTTGGAATCAGACATGCATTCTTTTGAATCTGGTTTCTTTCATTTAGCATAATGCAGTTGAGATTCATCCATGTTTTTGTGTGTATCAGTAGTTTTTTTTTTTAAATAACTTTATTATTTATTTTTGGCTGCATTGGGTCTTTGTTTCTTCTCCCCTTGGAGAGAGGGGGGCTGGGGGGGCTACTTTATACTGCGGTTGTGCAGGCTTCTCGTTGTGGTGGTTTCTCTTGTTGCAGAGCACGGGCTCTAGGCACACGAGCTTCAGTAGTTGTGGCTCCTGGACTCTAGAGTGCAGGCTCAGTAGTTGTAGCACCGGCTTAGTTGCTCTGCCGCTTGTGGGATCTTCCTGGACCAGGACTTGAACCCGTGTCCCCTGCACTGGCAGGCGGACTCCCAGCCACTGCGCCACCAGGGAAGACCCAGTAGTTTGTTTCTTTCTCTTTTTGGTTGAGTAGTATTCCATTGTATGGATGTCTCTTTCAGTGACCAGCTGCAGGACATTCGAGTTGTTCCCAAGTTGTAGTAATCAGGATAAAGCTGCTGTAATGATTTGAATACAGTTGGTTTTTTTTTTTTTTTGAGTGAACATAGTTTCATTTCTCTTGGATAAATACAGAGAAGATAGTGCTGCTACTCAATGAACAATGACTTATGTACAGCTATGAATATTGTATAAATATAAATGTATTATTAAATGGACTTTCACTATAGCACAGAAACTTATGATGTTCTAGAAGCTAACTTTCCAATTCTTTAAGCCTGCTAACTTCTCAAGACTAAATTTCAGGTTAAAACCTTACTTCTTCACTGAAAAAGTAGAAACAGATGCAAAATCTATTATATTTCCACCACAATCTAAAACCCTTTTTATCTCTGTGTCTGTTTCCTCCTCTTTCCTCCCTAATAAAAAGGAAAGTTCCCTTTCTTCACAAACCAGTGTATTACGAGGCTGTTTTAATTTCTCTAATACGTATTTACAACCCCCTCTACTTAAATTTGGTTTCCACTCTCACTACCCAATCAAAACTACTTTCAGCAAAGCCACCAATATCCTTCATGTCATTAAATTCAATGAATTTTTGTTCTGTTTTCATCTCTAATCTCTTGTGTATTTGTCATTGATTCCCTTTGTTCTATTTTAAAGCTTTTGTTTCTAAAGCTGGAATACTTAATGGAGTCAAATTTAATTATTTTGAGACATTTGGAGCAGTCCTAGAGTATAATGTAGTGTTTTTCTTTTTCAGTTACAGTTTGACTTTATTATTATATTCTCCCACAAACTTAAATTTAAAACTTTCAAACCCACAGAAAACTTTTAAGAATAGTGAACAGAACACCCATATATCCTTCACTTTGATTCTTCAACTATTAACATTTTGCCAAATTTGATCTATCTCTCTCAATCTGTTTCTCTCTATAAAGAGAGATCAATATTAATCTATACTTCTATACACACTTAAGCGAAACATTTTTCTGTATTACAGCTTATAATTTAATATAATCTTGTATATTTAGGCCTATGATTTATTTCATGTTAATTTTTGTGTGAAGTGTGAAGTAGGGGTTGAGGTAGGTTTTTTTCTCACTAAGGTTTTGGTTTTTTAAAAAGTAGAGTTTACTTTTAAAGAGCTGTTATAGGTTCATAGCAAAATTGAGAAGAAGGTACAAAGATTTCCCATATATACCCTGCTCCTATGCATGCATAGCCTCCCATATTATCAATATCCCTCACCAGAGTTGTACATTTGTTGTAATTGAGAATCTACACAGCTACATGACTGTCCCAAAGGCTGTAGTTTACATTGGGGTTTACTCTTGGTGTTGTATATTTTATGGATTTGGACAAATGTATAATGACATGTATCCACCATTATAGTATCATACAGAGTATTTTCACTACCGTAAAAATCCTCTGGGCTCTGCCTTTTCATCCCTCCTTCCCCTTTAAACCCTGGTACCCGCTGATCTTTTTACTGTATCTATAGTTTTGCCTTTCCCCCCAAATGTCATATATTTAGAATCATAGAGTATGTGGCCTTTTCTGACTGGCTTCTTTTTTCTTGTAATATGCATTTAAGTTTCCTGCATGTTTTCCATGGCTTGATAACTCATTTCTTTTTAGTGCTGAATAAAATTCCATTTTCCTGACGTACCAGAATTTATTTATTCATTTTCCTACTGAAGGAGACCTTAGTTCCTTCCAAGTTTTGGCAATTATGAATAAAGCTGCTGTATACATCTGTGTGCACGTTTTTGTGTTAAGATGTTTTCTCCTCCTTTGGGTAAATACTAAGGAATGTGACTGCTGGATCATATGGTGAGAATATGTTTAGTTTCATAATAAACTACCCAATTATCTTCCAAAGTTGCCGTACCATTTTGTGTTTCTACCAGCAATGTATGAGAGTTCCTGTTATTCCACATCCTCACCAGCATTTGGTGGTGTCAGTGTTCTGGATTTCAACCAATCTAATAGGTAGGTAATGGTATCTCATTGTTGTCTTAATTTGCATTTCCCTGATGACATACGATGTGGAGCATCTTTTCACATTCTTATTTGCCATCTATATATCTTCTTTGGTGAGGTATCTGTTAAGGTCTTTGGCCCATTTTCAAGTGGAGTTATTTTTTTAGTGTTAAGTTTTAAGAGTTCTTTATATATTTAGGATAGCAGTCTTTTATCTGATGTGTCTTTTGCAAATATTTTCTCTGAGTCTGTGGCTCAGAGACACACAGTATTTTTATTCTCTTGACGTCTTTTGCACAGCAGAAAATTTTAATTTTAATGAAATCCAGTTTATCAAGTTTTTCTTTCATGGATAGTGCCTTTGGTATCCTATCTAAAAAGTGATCACTAAATCAAAAGTTATCTAGATTTTTTTCCCCCTATCTTTTCCTCTAGGAGTTTTATAATTTTACGTTTCACAGTTAGGTCTGTGATCCATTTTTAATTAATTTTTGTGAAGGGTGTAAAGTTTGTGTGTCTCTCTCTCTCTCTCTCTATATATATATATATATATATATTTTTTTTTTTTTTGCATGTGGATGTCATGTTATTCCAGCACCGTTTGTTGAAAAGATTGTCTTTTCTTCATTGTGTTGCCTTTTCCCCTTTGTCAAAGATCAGTTGACTACATTTATGTGAATCTATTGATATTTCTGGGCTGTCTATTCTGTACCATTGATCTATTTGTTTATTCTTTCACCAGTATCACACTGTCTTGATTACTGTAGCCCTGTAGTAAGTCTTGAAGTCAGGTAGTGTCAGTCCGCCAACTTTGTTCTTCTTTTTCAATATCATGTTGGCTATTCTGAGTCTTTTGCCTTTCCATATGAACTTTAAAATCAATTTGTTGATATCCAAAAAATAACTTCCTGTCTTTTTGACTGGAATTATGTTGCATTTATAGATCAATTTGGAACTCGCATCTTGACAATATTGAGTCTTCCTATCCATAAATACCTCTCCTTTTATTTGGTTATTCTGTGATTTCATTCATCAGAATTTTGTATTTTTCCTTGTATAGATCTTGTACATATTTTGTTAGATACATACCTAAGTATTTCTTTCTTCCTTTTTCTGCTGCTATTAAAAATGAATTGTGATTTTAATTTCAGATTCCACTTTTTCATTGCTGTCATATGGGAGAGTGACTGACTTTTGTATATTAATATTGTATTCTGCACCCTGGCTATAATCACTTATTAGTTCCAGGATTTTTTTTGTCTATTCTTTTGAATTTGCTACATAGGAGATCATGTCATCTATGAACAAAGTTTCCTTTTTCCTTCCAAATCTATATACCTTTTATTTCCCTTCCTTGTCTTATTGCATTAGCTGGAACTTCTAGTATATTATTGAAAAGGAGCGGTAAGAGGAGACATTCTTGCCTTGATCCTGATCTTAGTGGGAAACCTTTGAGTTTCTCATCGTTAAGTATAATGTTAGCTGTAGGGTTTTTGTAGATATTCTTTATCAGGTTGAGAAAGTTCCCCTGTATTCCTACTTTCCTGAGAGTTTTTATCATGAATGGGTGTTGGATTTTGTCAAATGCTTTTTCTGCATCTACTGATATGATCACGTGATTTTTCTTCCTTAGCCTATTAATGTGATATATTACACCAATTGATTTTTGAATGCTGAAGTAGCCTTGCATATCTGGAATAAATCCCACTTGGTTGTAGTGTGTAATCTTTTTATATATTGTTAGATTCAATTTGCTAATACTCGTTGAGGATTTTTGCATCAATGCTCATTACAGGTATAGTTTTATTTTCTTGTAATGTCTTTGCCTAGTTTAGGTATCAGGGTAATGCTGGCCTAGAGTTAGTTATGAAGTATTCCCTCTGTTATCTGCTGAAAGAAACTGTAAAAATTTGGTGTAACTTCTTCCTTAAACGTTTGGTAGAATTCACCAGTGAGCCCATAGGCCCAATGCTTTCTCTTTTAATAGGTTATTAATTATTTACTCAATTTATTTTATAGCTGTAGGCCTATTCAGATTATGTTTTTCTTCTTGTGTGAATTTTGGCAGATTATGTCTCAAAGAATTGGTCCACTTCATCTAGGTTATCAAATTTGTTGGCGTTCAGATGTTCATAGTATTCGTTTATTTTCCTTTCAATGTCCATAACATCTGCAGTGATGTACCCTCTTTCGTTGGTGATGTTAATAATTTGTGTCCTTTCTTTTTTTTCCTTAGCCTAGCTAGATGCTTACTGAGTTCATTAATCTTTTCAAAGAACCAGCCTTTTGTTTTCATTGATTTTCTCTACTGATTTCCTATTTTCATTTTATTGATTTCTGCTCTAATTTTTATTATATCTTTTCTTCTGCTTACTCTGGATTTACTTTGTTCTTTTTTTTCTAGTTTCCTGAAGTGGAAGCTTAGATTATTAATTTTAGTTTTTCTTATTTTGTAATGTATGCATTCAGTGATATAAGTTTCACTCTAAGCACTGTTTTCATTGTATCACACTAATTTTGATTAGTTGTGCTTTCATTTTCATTGAGCTGGAAATATTTTCAAATTTCTCGTGATTTATTCTTTGACTCGTGTTCAAAGTTCATTTTTGTGCATGTGGATATCCAATTTTTCCATCACTATTTGTTGAAAGACTGTGTTTTTCTCACTGAATTTCCTTATCACCATTCTTAATAATCAGTTGGCCATATTAATGAGAATATATTTGTGAACTCTTTTTGGTTTCATTGTTCTGTGTGTCTATCTTAATGTATTGATTAATATACCTTTATAGTCTACATTATCTTCAATTTGAGTATTGTAAGTTTTCTAAACTTGCTCTTTTTTGAAATAAACTTCATTTTAAAGCAGTTTTAAATTTATACAATTTTTGAGAAGGTAGTACAGGGAGTTCCTATATATTCCACACTCAGTTTCTTCTATTATTAACATCTGAAAATAGTACGGTATTTTGTCACAATTAATGAAATAATATTGATACGTAATGTTTATACTTTATTCAGATTTCCTCAGTTTTAATATCTTTTTTCTGTTGTTTTTATAGGATCTCACCCAGGATACCACATTGCATTTAGTAGTCATGTATCCTTTGCCTCTTCTTGGCTATGACAGTTTCTCAGTGTTTTCTTTTTTTGATGACCTTGACAGTTTTGAGGATTGCTAGTTAGGTGTTTTTTAGGATATGCTTCTTGAGAATCGTCTGATGTTTTCCTCATGATTATATTGGGCTAATGTGTTTTTATTAAAACCTTTTTATTTTGTATTGGAGTATAGTTGATTAACAATGTTGTGCTAGTTTCAGGTGTACAGCAAAGTGATTCAGTTATACATACACATATATCTATTCTTTATCTATCTATTCTCAATCTGCCTGGATTGAATTTTGCTCCCCTTTCATAAGAACAGAGTATTTATATAAATTATGTGGAATTTTTCTACACAGGAGATTCTAATCCGTTTATTTATTTATGAAATCATTTATTTAATATCAGTATGAACTCATGGATATTTATTTTATACTTTGGATAATAATCAAATACTAATCTATTTGTTGCTCAAATTGTTCCAGCTTTGGCCATCGTGAACTCTTTTTGTTGGCTCTATACCTTTTGACATACCCCATTGTTGATTTTTTTTTTCTTTTGGAGCGCTTCCTTTCTTTCACTACAGGATGCTCCAGAATCATCTTATATGTTTTCTGCTGTGTCCTAAAATCAGCCAGTTCTCTAAGGAACCCAGGTTTGTTTGTTTTTTTAAATTGGAGAATAGTATTGGAACTCAAGATCTGTGTGCCTAGTGTGCTTATTGCCATAATGGTGTTAGTGCTTTAGGGTCCTCTCAGCTAACAGGACAAGGAGATAATATCTATATACACATATCTATAAATATTTCTGCACTAACATTCTGTATCTTTCTTAAGCTAAACATGAATTCATATGCTGATATCTCCAACTCTGATCCCTTAGCACACAGTTTATTCTAGCCTCCTCTTTTTGCTATCTATCTATAATATTTTACTCCAACAGTGAGAAACCTAACTACCATTGTCTGCTATCCATTTACTTGTTTTTCAATTTCAGTATTAATGTATAGTAGTTTTAGAATTATTAACCTGTATCCCTAGGGAAATAACCTTTTCAGCTATAGTACAGTGCTTACCTACAGTTCCTTTTGCCTTTAGTCTTACAGACTCTACTCATTTCCAGAATTACTAAGGTTAGCACCTTTCAGTGAGGTTATTTCATACAAGTGTAATACAGTTAGACTGTTTTGTCACATTCTGCATTCCATCCTGGAGCCCTAAAACCTGGATTATTTTTTTTAATGTGCATATGTTAAGCTTCACACTTTGTTTTAGAAAGCTCTGTTGGTTTTAACAAATGCATTGTATCATATATCCATTATTACAGTGTCATACAGAATGGGTTCACTACCCTAAAAAATCCCTGGACTTCACCCACCATACACACACACACCTAGTAAACTTAACAGTGAGTCAGTTTTCCAACACTATCACCTCTATCAGTTTTGTCTTTACTAGATGTCATATAGTTGGAATTATACAGTATATAGCCTTTTCAGTCTGGCTTCCTTTACTTAGCAATATACATTTAAGATTCATTTGTGTCTTTGTGTAACTTGAGAGCGTTTTATCACTGGATAATGTTCCGTTGTATGGATGTCCCATAGTTGTTTATCCATTCACCTGTTGGAGGTCATCTTGATTGCTTTCAGTTTTGGGTGATTATAAATAAACCTGGTACAAATGTTCGCATGTATGTTTTTGTGTAGACATAGGTTTTCAGATCAGTCAGGTAAATGTCTAGGAGTGCGATTACTGGATTATATGATATGGTAGGACTCTTTTCCAATCTGGCTGTGCCATTTTGCATTTCCATCATCAATGAATAAGAGTTCCTGTTGGTCTGTGTCCTAACCAGGAGTTACTATTTTCAGATTTTTGGATTTTAGCCATTCTGCAATATTAGGCATGTAGTGGTATTTGCATTTTCCTAAGGACAAATAATATTGAATATCTTTTCATATACTTATTTGCCATCTGTATAACTTCTTTGGTGAAATATCTGTTCATATCTCTTGTTGAATTTTATGAGTTCTTTGAATATTTTGATATAATTCCCTTATCAGATATGTGTTTTGCAAATATTTTCTCCCAGTCTGTGACTTGTCTCCTAACATTGTTTTTCTCAGAGCAGAAGTTTTAATTTTAATTATGCTTAATTTATCATTTTTTTCTTCTGTGGATCATAATTTTAATGTTGTATCTATGAACTAGTCACCAAACCCAAGGTCATATAGATTTCCTCCTATGCTTTCTTCTAGTAGTTTGTTGTTCTTGCTGTTGTTAGTTTTTCATATTACACTTAGGTCTATAATCTATTATGAATTAATTCTAATTTAGTATAAGGTATAAGGTCTGTATCTAAATTTATTTTATTTGCATATGGATGTCTAATTTTTTCAGCACCATTTGTTAAAAAGTCTATCATTTCTCATTGAATTGCCTTTGAAACTTTGTGAAAAATGAATTAACTATATTTGTGAGGGTTTATTTCTAGGTCCTATGCTCTGATATATTACTCTATAGATCTATTTTTTGCCAATACCATGCTGTGTTAGTTACTTTATCTTTATAATAAGTCTTTAAATAGATTTCTGGTTTTTGGGTTTTTTTTAATATTTTATTGACCATTCTAGGTCTTCTGCCTTTCCATATCAAATTTAGAATCAGTTCTTTGATATGAACAATATAGTTTCCTGGGCTTTTGACAAGGATTTCATTGAACCTATAGATCGAGTTACAAATAATTGACATCTTAACAATATTGAGTCTTCTAATCTATAAACATGCAATACCATTCCATTAAAAAAATCTTTTATTTCTTCCATCAGTGTTTTTTCTTTTCTACATACAAACCCTGTATATAGTTTTTTGATTTGTACCTAAGTATTGCATTTTTTATGCTATTGTAAATGGTACTATTTTATAACTTCAAATTCCACTTGTTCATTGTTGGTATATACGAATGTAATTGCTTTATATATCGACCTTGTATCCTATAAACTTGCTATACTTATTAGTTTCAGGTTTTTCTTTCTTTCTTTTTCTTTTTTTGGTTTTCTACATAAATCATGCCATCAATTTACTTCTTCCTTTCCAGTCTATATACCTTTTGTTTCTTTTTTCTTGTCTTACTGCACTAGTTAGAATTTTCAGTATAATTTTTTTTTTTTTTTTTTATGCGTTACGCGGGCCTCTCACTGTTGTGGCCTCTCCCGTTGCGGAGGACAGGCTCCGGACGCGCAGGCTCAGCGGCCATGGCTCACGGGCCCAGCCGCTCCGCGGCACGTGGGATCCTCCCAGACCGGGGCACGAACCCGTGTCCCCTGCATCGGCAGGCGGACTCTCAACCGCTGCGCCACCAGGGAAGCCCTTCAGTATAATTTTGAATAGAAATAGTAAGATAGACATTGTTACTTTGTTCCTAATCTTAGAGAGCAAGTGTTTAGTCATTCATCATTAAGTATGATGCTAGCTGTAGGCTGGTAGTGTGTTGTAAATGGTCTTTATTGATTTGAAAAAATTTACTGAGTTAAAATAGGGATAGTGTTACTTCTGCTGAATTATATAAATCAAAGTGATAATAGAGCTCACTTAATTCAAAGAGAAGAATGATAGGCTGACTCTTAATGAGAAGAGTTTCAAAGAATATACAGTCATCTTAAATTCACCATGGTCTGCCCTGATCTACAAATTGTTTATATTTCTTCCACATGGAAAATAAACTCACTTTCTCTAATAAATCCCATAGATTCTTGCCCTATTGCAGTGTTAGACTGTAAGACCGCATCTCTCTAAATCAAGCCCAAGTGTGTGTGCAGTTCTTCCTGTATGGTTTCTCTTCATCTTAACCTTTGGATAAGATATGAGTTACCTATTTCCCACAACCAACATACAATGATGAGATAGGCACAGGATACTAGCGATAGGCACTTCTTTCAAAAAGGCACTCCTTCAGACAGAAGGCATATGGCAATCTCTGGTCCATAGCAATTCTGAAATCCAGTCGGTCATGTGTTGCCATTAAAAAAAAAAAAAATAGAACCCAGAACTGCTCCATAGAAATGATTATCTGTGCCTATTGGCTTCTCCCTTTGAGCTCTTGGTTCCGACATTAGATTCACCCTTCCTTCCTATAAGAAATAACCTATGTTTACAGCTGAGTAGTTTTCTCAGCCATCTTTTTGCCTGCTGGAAATTAGGGGTCCTAATGCCTTTTTTCATTCTGTAATATCACTATTTTTTCCATTTCAAGTGGTATAATTTTTTAAAAGCTCTGTATACTTCATGTGAATCAATTTACTGTCCATTTCAATAGACAACACCACACCCGTAAATATCTTCAAAGTAAGCTCTTCTATTTCTTGGACACTCTGCTAGGCTGAGACAATGCCCTCAAGATTCTTAGAAGCCCAGTATTTAAAAAGAGAGTCTATAGGACTTTCCCTAGAAAGCTTTTGTCCTTAAAAGGCATTTTGTCGCTGAAAGGGTCTACAAAACACCACCTTAAGTCTCTGTGAGGTCTTTAAAAAGGTTTTACACTTTCACCCTGACTTAATCTTTACTCTCAGACCATGCTTTACTAGGGACCTGAATTTGATCTTTTCTCTAAAGATATTTCTTTTCTTAGTTTCTGTTTCTGTTTTGTTTTGGGGTTTTTTTTTTTTGCTTCGTTTGTTTGTTTGCTTTGGCTTGGAAAGACTTTCCTGAGCTTTTAGTATATTCTGCAACTATGTTAGAAAACTTAAGGATTTCTTTCTTAGTTTGTCTCCCTCAGCTTTCATTTTGTTATGGGTGGCTAGGAAAACTTTTGCCTGCAAATCTCTTTAGCAAGATTTCTGAGATCATTAGGTTGCTTTTCTGTTTTCCATATTGCTGCAGGCAACAGTTTTGCTAACTTTTCTGTCTGCATGTAACTCAGCTGACCTTTTCAGTGGACTCCAATAAGATTTTCCTCTCTGTCTTTGAAGCCCTAATGGTCTCCCAAGGCCATTCAAGCTTTTACCACTAGTTCCTACCAGCTCCTGCCCACCACCCTGTCCCAACCAGTGCTACATGTTTTATGATTTTTTATCATAACACCTTACTTCCAGGCACCAAATTCTGCCCCAGTTATCTATTGCTATTGAGAGTCAGTGATTTGGGCAGGGCTCAGCCGGCTCATACTACTGCTCTCTACAGTGTTCAATGATACCACTTGGTAGTACTCAGCCAGTGGTTGGGATGGTCTGGAGGGTCAAGACGACTTCACACACATTTCTGATGCCTAACCAGGGGAGGCAGGATGGCTAAACTCATCTGGAATTTTTGAAAACAGCACCTGTATCTGGCCTCTTTGGCATGGCAGTCTCAATGGAGACGGACTATTTGCATACCAGGTCAAAGCTCACAGACAAAAAAAGTGTTCTAAGAGGCAAGAAGTACAAGATGGAGTCTTTTAAAGCCCTGGAATAAATACTGACTTGGGTATATATTCTCTATATTCTATTAGTCAAAACAGTCACAGACCTCACTCAGATTTCTAGGTCAATGATCATAGAGTCACTTCTCCATGGGAGCAGTTGGAAAGAATTTTTGGTTGTTCCTAATCTGCCGCCCCTCCTACTTCTGTTTTAAATGAACTATAACAAACTGTGATTCATGAGGTTTGGGCATATTTTACTTATAGCACATGTTTGGAAAAATTGAAATTTGGTTGCCAATTAGTAAACATTTTATTAGGGAAAACCCCTCCTTTTAAGAACTAAAATACACCCTGAAAATGACCTAATTCTGTTCCTTGGAAGAACATGCCTTTAATATTGAAAAATCAGAGGCCTCCCATTAAATATCAGTCCTGTTATTTATTGGTTGTGCTGATATAATTCCAGCAGAGCATCTTGATTTTTTCAATTGTAAAATGAGGAAAGGAGTGTTATACCTGTGGTATCCATATAATTTGACCTAAACTGGAACACTTTGGGAAATGCTAAAAATGAAGTGGCTACATCTGCTTGGTAAAAACCTAAAACTGAGGCTATGTTGGGTAAATGAAAACCAATTTGCCTTTCTGTTTCTCAAGGTTTTTGTGATGATCAAATGAGGCTATGTATATCAATGAACAGTCAAAATTATAAAATGTGTAATAGAGGCAAGATAGTGGTATTCAAATACTTTTGGGGATATTATTTATGTCCTCAATTTAGATACTTCTAAAACAGTTTCTAAATCTATTTGAATTACCTTCAGTATTGGATAATGCTAAATATATGCTGCTTTTCCTTACTTGTAGAACTGGCATGATATAGTTGAAGATAATTTCTACTTATTCTATTCCCAGGGAATTCTGATGAGAGTTGATCACTACTCACTTTTGCACAATAAGCTTCCCACCTATTGCAGCTACTCTTGTGTCTTTTTAGTTGATACAGTGACACTCGTGTCATTTTTAAGGCTAAGTAATATATCCTTTACGTCCCATGTTTTATCTTAATACAGTTTGATATTCATTGTAGTAACTCCTCGGTAGTTTTAAATTATAAATCTCAGCATAGTTTCCAAGCTCATTACCTATTGGGACTTCCCTGGTGGTCCAGTGGTTAAGACTCCATACTTCCACTGCAGGGGGAGTGGGTTCGATCCCTGGTGAAAAGAAACCTGATCACCTATTAAGTAAAGTTATCCTTTTACTTGAATATAATGAAAATCTTTAGTTTAGCACATACGAATAAAAACCATTCTAAAACACACTAATTCATAGTGGTTTGTCTTATACAATATCAGTATTCACTCTGATTTTCCAGGACCAAAATATTAAATCCAACTCTTTGGCTTTATGTCTCATGAATTCTTGCCTAACTCTAGATCCAGTTATAGGTTGCTGGTCTTGCTTTTTGATTCTGATAAAAAAGAAACAGCATTCAAGCAGCACTGTCCTTGGTAATTCTAGAGTAGCAGAAACCTGGAAGAAGAGCCCTGAACAAAGTCTGAAATAAAATTTTCTCCAAAATAAAACTGGTCTTCAAGGACAGGAAATTTCTTCCTTGTGGGAATTGGAAATACCAGATAAGAGCCCAATCATTGGCTAGAACTCATTTATGGGAGACCTGAGGAACGAGGTCAGATCATTCCTGGCAACACTTTTGATTGAATCAGGCATTTAAGAAAGTGATGATTAATCCATAACTTTTTATACTCTTCTATCATAGGTCCAGAATCAGACCTTGGTTTGGATTTATAGAGAGCTTTATCACATGAAAAAAAGGAGTTGCAGTCTCTGTGTTCAAAAGTTATACAGTATAATAGGAAGCATGGTCAGATTTGCCAAATGTGCAATAAAGAGAAATGAATACTTACAAAGTTAAGAACACTTAGGAGAAAGGGTGAGTTAGCAGGTTGGGAAGAGTTAGGTTCAAGTCTAGAGCAGGGAACATGTCTATCAGAGTGCTTAATGTTTGTACATGGATGGAGGAGTCTCACTGAGGTAGTATTAATGGAAGCTTGGGAAATGCTGTCATCTACAAGTACAAAATTTAGATGATACTAAAAAACTGCTTTAAGATGATATTTAAAAATCATAACATAAGCACCATCCTTTCAGGATTTGATGCACTCATGTCATTTTTAATTTAATGCTATGTTAGTTGAGCATCCTTTGGATTATGCTTGGAAATATAATTTTAGTGCATACTTCCCCTACTTCTGTACTGGGCTTTTATATTGCTGTAGATCTTGAATGTTTTCTTGCACATTATTACAAAGTATCAGTGGTGCTTGATTAAGTGACATCAGTCTGAATGGAAGAAGTGCCAGCCTTGCACATAGTATACTTAATTATGCTGTGAATTGTGAGCTTCCGGTGTTGTATTAAGAATGAAAATTATAAGCACTCTCTTTTCCTCTCTTAAGTATTCCCAAAAGAAACAACAATTAAAGAAACACTTCACAGTGCATGGTTTCATGGCTGTATTCAGTAGAGAGACTTTTGTTTTGATAAATTCTTTACCAATGATTCTGATTACAAGAATCACTTATTTAAGCGTGATTGTAATAGTCACAAGACAGAATTCATTATTTTCATTTTGTAGATGCTGCATTATGGGGGATGAAATAGATCTTTCTCTTTCTGAGTTTCCTTGTCTTTAGATTATTTTATGTCTGTAATATAATTGTATGTAAATGTTTTTATTATATAAGCTATTCAAAGATGCTAAAAGAAAAATTGAAAGTCTTCAGAAGTTTTAAAAATAATACTTAAAAATTCTAGCTGTTGGTCTTTGACATTAAGAACACAATCCAAAACAATAGTATTTGTTGATACAATTCAACTGTAAGTTAAATATATTTTATTCTGTAAACATAATGCCATTTAACATTTAGTCCTGAGACAATAAAGCAAATGTTATTGCAATAACAATCCTTCCCTTATTGAACGTATATATAATAGTTGAATTATTGCTAATTATAGGAGGCTTTGTGCTTATTGCAAATTTTAAATTATTATAAGTAAAAATATTATTTTCTAACTACATTTGGACTCATCATGTCTTAACTTGACCAACTACTCTTCCAACTGCCTTTAGTCCTGTTAGTCTTCCTTCTTGGTTTCTTTTTTTTGTTATTATTTTTTTACATCTTTATTGGAGTATAATTGCTTTACAATGGTGTGTTAGTTTCTGCTTTATAACAAAGTGAATCAGTTATACATATACATATGTTCCCATATCTCTTCCCTCTTGTGTCTCCCTCCCTCCCACCCTCCCTATCCCACCCCTCCAGGCGGTCACAAAGCACCGAGCTGATCTCCCTGTGCTGTACGGCTGCTTCCCACTAGCTATCTACCTTACATTTGGTAGTGTATATATATCCATGCCTCTCTCTCACTTTGTCACAGCTTGCCCTTCCCCCTCCCCATATCCTCAAGTCCATTCTCTAGTAGGTCTGTGTCTTTATTACTGTCTTACCCCTAGTTTCTTCATGACATTTTTTTTCTTAAATTCCATATATATGTGTTAGTGTATGGTATTTGTCTTTCTCTTTCTGACTTACTTCACTGTGTGACAGACTCTAGGTCCATCCACCTCATTACAGATAGCTCAATTTCGTTTCTTTTTACGGCTGAGTAATATTCCATTGTATATATGTACCACACCTTTATCCATTCATCCGATGATGGACACTTAGGTTGTTTCCATCTCCGGGCTATTTTAAATAGAGCTGCAGTGAACATTTTGGAACATGACTCTTTTTGAATTATGGTTTTCTCAGGGTATATGCCCAGTAGTGGGATTGCTGGGTCATATGGTAGTTCTATTTGTAGTTTTTTAAGGAACCTCCATACTGTTCTCCATAGTGGCTGAACCAGTTCACATTCCCACCAGCAGTGCAAGAGTGTTCCCTTTTCTCCACACCCTCTCCAGCATTTATTTCTAGATTTTTTGATGATGGCCATTCTGACTGATGTGAGATGATATCTCATTGTAGTTTTGATTTGCATTTCCCTAATGATTAATGATGTTGAGCATTCTTTCATGTGTTTGTTGGCAGTCTGTATATCTTCTTTGGAGAAATGTCCGTTTAGGTCTTCTGCCCATTTTTGGATTGGGTTGTTTGTTTTTTTGTTATTGAGCTGCATGAGCTGCTTATAAATTTTGGAGATCAATCCTTTGTCAGTTGCTTCATTTGCAAATATTTTCTCCCATTCTGAGGGTTGTCTTTTGGTCTTATTTATGGTTTCCTTTGCTGTGCAAAAGCTTTTAAATTTCATTAGGTCCCATTTGTTTATTTTTGTTTTTATTTCCATTTCTCTAGGAGGTGGGTCAAAAAGGATCTTGCTGTGATTTATGTCATAGAGTGTTCTGCCTATGTTTTCCTCTAAGACTTTGATAGTTTCTGGCCTTACATTTAGGTCTTTAATCCATTTTGAGCTTATTTTTGTGTATGGTGTTAGAGAGTGATCTAATCTCATACTTTTACATGTACCTGTCCAGTTTTCCCAGCACCACTTATTGAAGAGGCTGTACATTCCTGCCTCCTTTATCAAAGATAAGGTGACCATATGTGCGTGGGTTTATCTCTGGGCTTTCTATCCTGTTCCATTGATCTGTATTTCTGTTTTTGTGCCAGTACCATACTGCCTTGATTACTGTAGCTTTGTAGTATAGTCTGAAGTCAGGGAGCCTGATTCCTCAGCTCCGTTTTTTGTTCTCAAGATTGCTTTGGCCATTCAGGGTCTTTTGTGTTTCCATACAAATTGTGAAATTTTTTGTTCTAGTTCTGTGAAAAATGCCAGTGGTAGTTTGATAGGGATTGCATTGAATCTGTAGATTGCTTTGGTTAGTAGGGTCATTTTCACAATGTTCATTCTTGCAATCCAAGAACATGGTATATCTCTCCATCTATTTGTATCATCTTTAATTTCTTTCATCAGCGTCTTATAATTTTCTGCATACAGGTCTTTTGTCTCCGTAGGTAGGTTTATTCCTAGATATTTTATTCTTTTTGTTGCAGTGGTAAGTGGGAGTGCTTTCTTGATTTCACTTTCAGATTTTTCATCATTAGTGTATAGGAATGCCAGAGATTTCTGTGCATTAATTTTGTATCCTGCAACTTTACCAAATTCATTGATTAGCTCTAGTAGTTTTCTGGTAGCGTCTTTAGGATTCTCTATGTATAGTATCATGTCATCTGCAAGCAGTGACACCTTTACCTCTTCATTTCCGATTTGGATTCCTTTTATTTCCTTTTCTTCTCTGATTGCTGTGGCTAAAACTTCCAAAACTGTGTTGAATAAGAGTGGTGAGAGTGGGCTACCTTGTCTTGTTCCTGATCTTAGTGGAAATGCTTCCAGTTTTTCACCATTGAGGACGATGTTGGCTGTGGGTTTGTCATATATGGCCTTTATTATGTTGAGGAAAGTTCCCTCTATGCCTACTTTCTGCAGGGTTTTTATCATAAATGGTTGTTGACTTTTGTCAAAAGCTTTCTCTGCATCTATTGAGATGATCATATGGTTTTTCTCCTTCAATTTGTTAATACGGTTTATCACATTCATTGCTTTGCGTATATTGAAGATTCCTCGCATTCCTGGAATAAACCCCACTTGATCATGGTGTATGATCCTTTTAATGTGCTGTTGGATTCTGTTTGGTAGTATTTTGTTGAGGATTTTTGCATCTGTGTTCATCAGTGATATTGGCCTGTAGTTTTCTTTCTTTGTTACAGCCTTGTCTGTTTTTGGTATCAAGGTGATGGTGGCCTCGTAGAATGAGTTTGGGAGTGTTCCTCCCTCTGCTATATTTTGGAAGAGTTTGAGAAGGATAAGTGTTCCTTCTTGGCTTCTTATCTTTCCTTGCATATTTTCTTAAAATGCCTCAAAATAAGAAAGTCCTAACTTAGTTTTTAAAATATTTATACTATGGGTGAAAATACTTTACATTTTAAATACTGAGTCATTCGTTAAATTAATTTTAACTTTAACGATGTTAATTATCACATATCTCAATAATATTTTACATCAAATATTTGCTTTTTGTCCATACTTTGAATTTTGTCTACTCTTTGCTTTCCCTTGATGAACTTCATAATCCATATTCTTATATAATATTTTTGCTTTTTATTTAACCAGTTTCTATTTAATTTTTAAAAATTATTATGACCTATATATCTTTAGTATGTTTTGATAAATGACATCTATGTGCTCAATTTTAATTTTGCCCATCACATCACTCACAAGGCAGAGTTAATGCTACTGTTTTATAATTTTTTTTAAAGATTATTGGTGCAAAACTAATGCTTAAACTACGATGGCCATTGGGATTGAGTGGTCACAGTGTTATAAAAGTACACGGGAGACAAAGGACCGTTTTTCTTCTCCACTACTGATAATAAATGGGGCTTTGGGCATTTTATTTGCTATGTCGGAGGTTCAGTGAACACATCTGTAAAATGGGAAAACTAATACTTATCTGTTTGAAAGCAGAAGACTCTCCCGAGCTACATTCTTGTTCTAAGATCTTAGATTCCCTGATCATTGATTTCCTTTTTGGTCTGGAGTATTTGGATTTTATTTATTTATTGTAGCATAATTGCTTTACAATGTTGTGTTAGTTTCTGCTGTGCAATGAAGTGAATCAGCTATATGTATACCTGTATCCCCTACCTCTTGGACCTACATTTCCCCCCTCAATCCCACCCATCTAGGTTGTCACAGAGTACTGAGCTGAGCTTCCTGTGCTTTATAGCATGTTCCCACTAGCTATTTTATGCATGGTAGTGTATATATGTCAATCCTAATCTCCCAGTTTGTCCCACCCTCACACATGTCCACATGTCCATTCTCTACGTGTACATCTCTATTGCTGCCCTGCATATAGGTTCATCTGTACCATTTTTCTAGATTGCATACTTATGCATTAATATACAATATTTGTTTTTCTCTTTCTGGCTTACTTCACTCTGTATGACAGACTGTAGGTTCATCCACATCTCTACAAATGACCCAGTTTCGTTCCTTTTCATGGCTGAGTAATATTCCATTGTATATATGTTCCACATCTTCTTTATCCATTCATCTGTCATTGGACATTTAGGTTCCTTCTGTGGAGCATTTGGATTTTAAATGTTTATTGACAGACTCAGGATTATGCTTATAAGTCTCTTGGTAGCTGATTTTTAGAAAACTTCAGTCATTATCCTCTATGAATTTTTACCATACTTCATTGCATGTTGATGTAACATCTAATTGAAAATTGTTGGAATGTGGTCAGAACCACTTCGATAAAGGAACCAAGTGTGAGCAAATGTGAGAGGATGGTCAAAGCATTCAAAGAGAAGAGTCTATGAGACACATATTGAATGAGGAGGTTTGAAAGCATGTTAGCTCTTATTTGTCAGACAAAGAGTTATCTTAAATTGGGATCCACCTCTCAACCTTTACACTGTTTCCTTATTTTGGTGCCCTGTAAGTTCATAGTTCACCACTGATGGCACCTCTGTGACCTCCCACCAACTGTACTTCAGACTTGTGAAAATTTTAAGAGAGTCTCATGGTCACCCATATAACCATCAATTTTTCTCTATTAGTTTTTTTTTTTTTTGGCTCAATGTTACATAACAAAAAAGTGACTGAGTATTGTTAAATGGTTCTAGCACTGATATTTGGCATATTTTGGATAAATACATCAACTGTACTTTACATGTTATGTTTACATATAATATTTTGCCTAAATAAGAATTCTCAATAAAGTGCATATTGCGAGTGGACTATATTCAATAAAATTTTACAATACTTCGATTAGTTCCAACAAAAACAAAACCTTAGAATTTGGGTATTAGACATGGAGCACATCATATAAGAAGAAATTTAAACAAAGTTATGTGAACTAATTAGAGGCTTATCAGGAAAATAAGAATGAGATGACATTCCAAGGAAGAAGGAATTGCATGTACAAAAGTTTGGAAATGAGAGAGCAGGGTGTGGTCAAGGTATATTGTGTTGTAAAGTTGGAGAGACGGAAAAGGAGAAATCATGGGGTTAGAAATTAGCAACACTAGTTAGGAAATGTCAATAATCCATCACTGTTTAGCCAATGTTTTAGAAAATATGAAGAGAATAAAATAGTGTACCTTGTCTTCAGTATAATCTTAGATATTAATTTATTTAAATTTCTTATCTAAATAGAAATTTAGATATTATATATTTAAATAATATATATAATGTTTAGATATTATATATTTTACATTTAGATATCTAAAATGTAATTTATAGTCAATAAATGTATAGTACATTTACTAATTATCAAATTTTATATGTGGTAAATAGAATTTTTTACAGGTGAATCTGTGGTTTATGCAGCCAACACTTGAATGAATTTGTGTTATATATGAGCCAAAGAAATTTTTTTAAAAATATGAATTCAGGGAAATTAGTATCATACCTCAGGGCAAATGTTTCAATAGAAAGTGTGCATAATCCATTAAATGATAGCAGCAGTATGCACTGTTTTAATCTATTGGCTTTTAAGAAGTTAAAGTATTGGCATTTCCAAATTTCACACATTTTTACTTACGAATTTATCTGTTGACTCATGAAAAAAAGGTGACCATTTTAAGCTAATTTGGTGCTTATATTTTTTTAAATGCCCTCAAATATTAGATTTTTCACGCCCTCTTATAGTCCAAATGTAAATCAATTTATTGTCAAACACTTCTTCTCCCAATAAAGGATTTTTAATGATTTATAATCTAGTTCAATATTTATATGATGTTACTATGTCATAATTCTTGTAAGTTAATGGCTGCACCCTGTAGTCACATCTTTCCACAAAGCCTCTAAATCCATGCAGATAAAGAGTATAAATAGCATTGCCCATAGCTCATGGCTAGTCATAACTAGGAGACAGAGATGACTTCAAACTACAATTCACAGTGAATAAGTACACATTCGTAATAAGCGGAAGCAAGCTCTGAAACTTCCAAAGAAATAAAAAATCAACAAGAATAGAAGAGAAGAAAGAAGAGCGAGGAGGAATCCTACTGGGGACAAAATTCAGATCACATCAACTAGGGTTTAACCTTGGTAGAAGAGTCCTACTCCCAGTGCAGAAATATTGTGAAGAATTCTGATAACTGGTGGATTCGATTAAAAGAAGGGGCTTGGAAAGTGTATGAGACCAGAGGAGGTGGCAATCGTGGGAATATACTACATCTAAGAGCGAGGGCAGCAGTGTAGAAGAGGGATGTATCAATTAGAAGCTTGGTTATGGAAGAACAAAAAGCACTTGAAGATAAAGAGCTAATGAAAACAAGGAAATGCTTCAATATGAATTAGTCTGAATTGCACATGTAAAAGAAAACTATGAAATTCAAAATAGATACATAGCAAAATGATGTAATATAAGAGCTGACTGAATTAAAGAAATAGTTGAAGAAAAAGTCATTCCAGTAATAAAAATTAATCACAAGGGAAAGTAGATATGTTTGATAATAGTAAAAGATACAGAAAATAAGAATGAAAAAAACCAAAAGAATAAAAATAATAAAGATGGGTAAAGATCAAAGAGCCCAAGAAGATTGGAGCCCAAGAAGAACAAAAAACAATGAAACAGAACTAATCTTTAAAATGACAATCTGAGAAAACTTTTCTGAAATAAAAAACGGCTTGGTTATACATACTGAAAAGGCCTTCTATGTGCTGGCAAAAATTTACTTTGAAATATATTGTAATAAAAATGCTGGGCTTTAAAGATAAAAAAAATTCCTTCAGGCTTTCAGATTGAAAAAAAAAGCAAGCCACTTACAAAAGAAACATAACTAACTTGGCATCAGAATTCTCAATGGCAACATATAAAACAAGACCACAGTGGGGCAACGTTTTCAAGAAACTCAAGGATAGATTGACAAGGATTTTACATCCATTCAAGCTGTCTTGTAAGAATTAGGTTAAAACAAAGCAGATTAACACTGTAAAACTGCAAGGAATATTATGCCCTCAAGCCCTTCTCAAGGAATCTAATATGAAGCAAATTTTATCCAACTTCTAAATGCTAGGGACTTTTTGGTAAATAGACTGACAATGAGGATTGGAAACATTTAGATGGGTATAAGCGTGGAAGACAGCATGTAATTTTGGTATGTGCTTGACAAAGTAGAAATAATGCAAATAAAAAGAAAATGAGGGGCTTCCCTGGTGGCGCAGTGGTTGAGAGTCCGCCTGCCGATGCTGGGGACGCGGGTTCGTGCCCCAATCTGGGAAGATCCCACATGCTGCGGAGCAGCTGGGCCCGTGAGCCATGGCCGCTGGGCCTGTGCATCCGGAGCCCGTGCTCCGCAATGGGAGAGGCCACAACAGTGAGAGGCCTGCGTACCGCAGGAAAAAAAAAAAAAAAATGAGAAGAGAGAAAGTGTCAAATAGGAAAAACCCATGAAATGTCAAGTAATTTTCATTTTGGGGTTCAAAATTACTATTTCAGACTGAGAAACTGCATAAGACAAGCTTATGTAAGAAGGAAGACTATGAAGACTATACAGAAGTATTAGTATAAAAGTAATCGCTAAAAAAATGCAAATCTTCCTATCAAAATGTAAAAAGCAAGGAAAAGAGAAAACAGTGAAAAACACAATAAACATATCATAATATAGTTAATTGTACATATATAAGTTGACCTATCTTATCTGACAGAGCTGAGACCAAATATATCAATTATATTAATGTATCTAAGTGAGATTAATCAGTTATTAAAAAAGAAGTTTTTCTGAGTGGCTTACAAAGCAAAAATTAACTCTGCTACGTGCAAGTTACATACAGGAAACAAAGTGACCCATAAAGACTAAAAATAAATAGTATTGGTAAAGCTATACCTTGTGTATTAGACACTTTTGTGCACCATTTCTAATCCTTTTAGGTCCTCTTCTAACTCCAGACACTGCTGGGGCTATTGGTTCCAAATAGGCTTTGCATCTGTGTGAACTTGATAGTGCCTTACTCTGAACCTATGCCATCTACCTCATTTCTGGCACAAGGAATTCTGTGATGTCATGGCAGGAAACACCTAAGACAACCTGCTCAGCAATCCTGTACAACCTAGAATTGTAGGGGAATTAACACCTGTGGAGCCGCCCTTGAATAAGGGAGAGTGGGCAAGTACAGATAAATGATTCTCTCTTTTATCCCCTGGGTGAATGGTTATGAGCTGCATTTCACAAGCCTCCTCAGATAGTCCTGCAGTGTTGAGAACCAGGTATCTGAAACTGTAGCCAGTTTGATAAGCCAATATAATTTGATTGTGTTTGCTTTATTTCCTTTCTTATTTCACCCTCCCCATCCCTTGCTTTAGCCCTTTGGGAGTGTTTGCCCCAGGCTGTGGTTTTGGTCTGAGCCACCAAATTCAAACCAAACCGAAGCAAAAGAAACAGGGATCACATTCTTTGTATTTGATAAGCTTGAGCTCAAGACTCAAAGTATTAGACAAGGCATGAAAGGAATTTGATAAAACTAGAAGCTACAATTCACAATACATATATAAACATTATGAATATATATGTGCCAAATAACACAGCCCCTGCAGAAGATGCAAGCAGGGACCCTTTAACAATATCAGTCTTTATATGTGGCACTCATAGTACATTTAAGTGTAAAAAATACATAGGCCTGTAGATGGCTTAAAGTACAAAATTAATGTTAATTTTATGAATATATGTTAAAGTTGAAAACCTGAAAATTGAGAAAACACCATTTTCCAAGTGCACAATAATCTTGATTACATATCAAGTCTAACTATATACCAATTGTTAAACAATGACAAAAAATCACTGAATTCCACAAAAATAATATGAACACTGTTCTATGGTCAAATACAGTAAAATTAGACATTTAATGATAAAATTTTTTTAAAAGCCCTTCTTATTTAGAAATCTACAGAGCTTCTTATTAAACAATACTTGGTCAAAGGGGAAACACAAGCATCCAAAAATAATGATAATGGAAACAGTATGTAACAGATTCTCTGGGATACCATTGAAACAGTGATCAGGTGAATTCTATAATTAGGCCAATAAAAATGAAAGTGTAGGACTTCTGGTTCCCTATTTGCATGTAAGGAGTTTGAAAGTGGCCTCTCTGTCCTCACAACAAATAAGAAGCTGAATAGACTGAAAAATCAGTAACTCTTTGGATCTGTAAGAGAAGGTAGGGCAGAGGAGCAACTGCTGCCCCCAAGTGGGAAAGACAGGTGAATACAGGGAGTCATGGATTACCGGAGTAGAGACTCATGAGTGAAAGCCTACATAGCACCCAGGGCTGCAATAGGGAAACCTGAACTCTAATTGATAAATTGCTGGAGGGTCAGTGTGAACTCTGAGACTTAAAAACTCCAGGAGGACCCAGTCATTGGAGGAGTGGTGGGGGAGGGCATTGTGAAATTTACCTCCATTAGACTAAGTTCCCACAGTAAATATCAAGAGAAAAACCCCTTATACTTCAGGCAGGAGGGGAAAAAACCATTTTAAAATATAATAGAGCACTCTCTTCTTAACAAGATGTGTCCTCTGGGGAAACTAGTTAACTAGAGTCTAAACTTTGAGGGTATGATCAGAGCCTTACAGACCTGGAAAGAACCAACTAGAAGGGAAATAGCCAACTCTAGCCTCCTCTAGCCATCCTGTACCATCTAAAAGTTGGGGAGGGGAAGAGGAACTGAGAAACACGAGAAGTTCACCATGCAGAGACATAAGTCTTACTGAAAGACTGAGACCTAATCTTAGGACTGTGGAATGCTTCTGCTCCCCCCATAACTCACCACTACATTACTAAAGTCCTATTTATACCAGTTCTTTTTACCCAGTACATCATGTCTGGCTGTGAAAAAAAATTACAAAGCTCAAAGAGACAGAGCAAGCATCAGAACCAGACATGGCAAGGATTTGGGAATTTTCTGATCTGGAATTTAAAACAACCATGATTAATATGCTAAGGGCTCTAATGGATAAAGTAGCATGTAAGAACCAAACAGAAACGCTAGAGATAAACCCTAATAAAAATGAAGAATGCCTTTGATGGGCTTATTAGTACACTGGACATGGCTGAGCAAAGAATCTTTGAGCTAGAGAGTATATCAATAGAATCCTCAAAAAGCAAAGAGAACAAAGGCTGAAAAAAAGAGAGTAACCAAGTTCTGCAAAAGGTGTAACATATACATAATGGGAATATTAGAAGGGGAAGAAAGAGCAAAAGGAACAGATAAAGTATTTGAAACTGTAAGGACTGAGAATTTCCCCCGAATTAATATCAGACACCAAACCACAGATCTAGGAAGCTCAGAGAGCTCCAAGCAGGATAAATGTCAAAACAAAAACAAATAAATCAAACCAATCTAGCCATGGCATTTTTAACTATAGAAAATCAAAGATAAAGGAAAAGTCCAGAGGAAAAGAATACCTTACCTATGGAAGAACAAAGATAAGAATATCTGCCTTCTCAGAAACTGTACAAGCAAAAAGAATGGAGTGAAATATTAAAGTGTTGCGAGAAAATGTCCTACTAACCTAGAGTTCTGTACTTGCAAAATTATCCTTCAAAAGTGAAGATGAAATAAAGACTTTCACAGACAAACAAAATTAAGAGAATCTGTTGCTAGTAGCCCTGCCTTGCAAGAAATGTTAAAAGAAGTTAGAAGGAAAATAATATAGGTCAGAAACCTGGATCTACATAAATAAGGAAGCACATGAAGAAGGAATAAATGAAGGTAAAATACAAACTTTTAGTTTTCTTACTCTTAATACGTGCCTATGTATGCTTATGCATAAATGAAATGAAGGACAGCAAAAATACAAGGGACAGAAGGCAGGGATTAGGATTATTTTGTTATTATAAGGGACTCACACTACCTGTGAAGTGGTATAGTGTTATTTGAAAGTGGACTCATATATTACAAACTCTAGGGAAACCACTAAAGTAAAAAAGAAAAAAATATGACATGCTAAGAAAAGAGAAAATAAAATCATATAAAAAGCTAAATTATTACAACAAAAGGCATAGAAAGTTGTAAGACAAAAATTGGAACAAAGAACAAGGGCAACAAATAGAGACAGTAATAAATATGGTAGATAGTAATCCAAATATATCCTATATACCAACAATGCACAAGTGGAATTTGAAATTAAATACCATTTACATTAGCACCCACAGAAATGAAATACATAGGTATAAATCTAACAAATATGTATAAGATCTATATGAGGAAAACTATAAGACTCTGATGAATGAAATCACAGAATAACTAAATAAACGGAGATACATTTCATATTCACGGAGAGGAAGACTCAATATTGTCAAGAGTTCTTCCCAACTTGATCTATAGATTCAATGCAATTCCAATTAAAATCCCAGCAAATTATTTTGCAGACATTGACAAACTTATTCTAAAGTTTGTGTGAAGAGGCAAAGACAGAGAATAGCCAATACACTATTGCAGAAGAAGAGCAAAGTTGGAGGACTGACACTTCAAGACTTCAAGTCATGGTAATTAAGTCAGTGTAGTATAGGTGAATGAATGAACAAATAGATCAGTGGTACAGAATAGAGAGCCCAGAAATAGACCCATGGGACTTCCCTGGTGGCACAGTGGTTAAGAATCTTCCTGCCAATACAGGAGACATGGGTTCAATCCCTGGTCCGAGAAGATCCCACATGCTGTGGAGCAACTTAGCCTGTGTGGCACAACTACTGAGCCTGCGCTCCAGAGCCTGTGAGCCACAACTATGGAGCCCACGTGCCACAACTACTGAAGCCTGCACGCCCTAGAATACGTGCCCTGCAACAAAGGCAAGCCACTGCAATGAGAAGCCTGTGCACCACAACAAAGAGTAGCCCCTGCTCGCCACAACTAGAGAAAGCCCGCGTGCAGAAACGAAGACCCAATGATCCAGTGCAGCCAAAAATAAATAAATAAAATATTTTTTAAAAAGAAAAAGACCCACATAGATGAATCTAACTGATCTTTGAAAAGGAACAAAGGCAACATAATGGGGCAAAGATAATCTTTTAAACAAATAGTGCTGGGCCAGTGGGACATCCACATGTGAAGAACTGAATCTACACACAGACTTCACACCTTCACAAAAGTTGACTCCAAATATGTAAAATATGTAGGAAATCCAAGTCAATAGCAAAAAACCAAATAACCTTATTTTAGAATGGGTTAAAAACTTTAATAAGCATTTCTTTTAAAAAGACATACACATGGCCAACATGTATGTGAAAAGATGCTCAACATCTTTAATCCTCAGGGAAACGCAAATCAAAACCCAATGATATATCATCTCACATCTGTTAGGATGGGCATTATCAAAACAAAAACCAAACCAAAAAAAGATAAGTGTTGGTGAGAATTTGGAGAAACTGGAACTTTTGTACACTGTTGGTGAGAATGTAAAATCATTCAGCCACTATGGAAAACAGTATGGAGATTCCTCAAAATATAAAAAATAGGACTACCATATGAGAGTAATCTGACTTCTGAGTATTTATCCAAAAGCTTTGTAGTCAGGATCTCAAAGAGATATTTGCACTCCCATGTTCATAGCAGCATTATGTGCAATAGCCAAGATGCAGAAACAACCTAAATGTCGTCATCAGTGAATGAATGCATAAAGGAAATGTAGCACATATATATATAATGGAATATAATTCAGCCTTAAAAAATGAATTTTGCCATATGTGAAAACTTGGATGAGTCAATCTTGAGGAAATTATGCTGAGTGAAATAAGCTAGTCACAGAAAAACAAATACTGCATGATGCCACTTATATTACATATATAAAATAGTCAAACACTTAGAGAGTTGAATGATGATTGCCAGGGACTGTGGGGAAGGAGAAATAGGGATTTACTATTCAGTGGGTATCATGCTTCAATTATGCATGATGATTAAGTAAGTTCTAGGGATCTGCTGTACAGCATTGCGTCTGTGGTTTATATTAGTTCATTGTACACTTAAAAATTCGTAAAGAGGGTAAATCTCATATTATTTTACCACAATAAAGAAAAAAAACGAGCACGAAGCACCATTAAAACAAAAGATACATTTTTGAAAGGGAGATAACGTTGCCCCATCCTATGTATATAAATTTGACAACCTGGGTAAAATGACTTATTTTCTAGGAAAATATAATTTACTAAAATTGACCCCATAGAGATAGGAAGTTTTAAAATAATGATTTCCATAAAAGAAACAGATAATTTATTAATGAACCCTCCACAGAAAAACATCAAGCTTATATATTTGTAAAACCTTCAAAGACAAGATAATACCAGTTCTACTTAAATTGTTCAAGATCATAGAAAAGGAGAAAAACTTCCAAATTCTTTATATGAAGCAAGTATAACATTGATACTTATACCTGATAGAAAACTGTAAAAGAAAAAGAAACCAAAGACCAATATTACTTATGAATATTGATATAAATATCCTAAATTAAATAATAGCAAATAGTGTCCAAAAGTACATTTAAAATAATACATTGTAACTAATAAGATTTATTTCATAAATGTAAATCTGGATTTATATTAAGAAATCTATCAATATAGTTCAACATATTAATAGATGCAAGCAGGACAAAAATACGATCATCTCCATATATGCTTGGACTCTTCCCACAAAATTTAATGATCAGGGAGACCTTCAAGGTGGCGGAGGAGTAAGACGTGGAGATCACCTTCCTCCCCACAAATATGTCAAAAATACATCTACCTGTGGAACAGTTCCTACAGAACACCTACTGAACACTGGCAGAACACCTCACACTTCCCAAAAGGCAAGAAAATACCCACATACCTGGGTAGGGCAAAAGAAAAAACAGAGACAAAAGAATAGGGACGGGACCTGCACCTCTGGGAGGGAGCTGTGAAGGAGGAAAGGTTTCCACACACTAGAAAGTCCCGTCACTGGCGGGGATGGGGTGTGGGCCAGGGGAACCTTTGGAGCCACGGAGGAGAGCACAGCAACAGGGGTGCGGAGGGCAAAGCAGAGAGATTCCCGCTCAGAGTATCAGTGCTGACCAGCACTCACCAGCCCGAGAGGCTTGTCTGCTCACCTGCCGGGGCAGGTGGGGGCTGGGAGCTGAGGCTAGGGCTTCGGAGATCAGATCCCAGGGAGAGGACTGGGGTTGGTTGCGTGAACACAGCCTGAGGGGGCTAGTGCGCCACAGCCAGCCAGGAGGGAGTCCGGGAAAAAGTCTGGACCTGCTGAAGAGGCAAGAGACCATCGTTTCGGGGTTTGCGAGGAGAGGGGATTTCTTCCCTGTCTGCCTACAGAACGCAGGCAACGCCTAAACGAGCTCCAGAGACCGGCGTGAGCTGTGGCTATCAGCTCAGACCCCAGAGATGAGCATGAAATGCTAACGCTGCTGCTGCAGCCACCAAGGATCCTACGTGGAAACACAGATCACTATCCACACCCCCCTGGGAGCCTGTGGAACTGCCACTGCACAGGTCCTGTGATCCTGTGGTCCAGGGACAGCTTCCCCGGGAGAACACACTGTGCACCTCAGGCTGTTGCAACGTCATGCTGGCCTCTGCCGCTGCAGGCTCGCCCTGCATTCCAATTATAACTACCGTACCCCTCCCTCCCTCCAGCCTGAGTGAGCCAAAGCCTCCTAATCAGCCACTGCTTTAACCCCTTCCTGTCTGGGCGGGAACAGATGCCTGAGGGTGACCTACATGCAGAGGCGGGGCCAAATCCAAAGCTGAACCCCAGAGCTGTGCGAACAAAGAAAAGAAAGGGAAATTTCTCCCAACAGCCTCAGGAGTAGCAAATTAAATCTCCACAATCAACCTGATGTACCCTGCATCTGTGGAATACCTTAGCAGACAACGAATTGTCCCAAAATTGAGGCAGTGGACTTTGGGAGCAACTGTAGACTTGGGGTTTGCTGTCTGTGACTGACTTGTTTCTGATTTTTATGTTTATCTTACTGTAGTTTTTAGCTCTTGTTATCATTGGTGGATTTGTTTATTGGTTTGGTTGTTCTCTTCTTTTTTTGTTTTTTAATTTATTTTATTTTAATACTTTTAAAATTTATTATTATTTACTTTAAGTTTTTTTCTTTCTTTATTTCTCCCTTGTGAGCCATGTGACTGACAGGGTCTTGGTGCTCCGGCCTGGTGTCAGGCCTGAGCCTCTGAGGTGGGAGAGCCGAGTTCAGGACATTGGACCACCAGAGACCTCCCAAGCCCATGTAAATATCAATCGGCAAGAGCTCTCCCAGAGATCTCTGTCTCAATGCTAAGACCCAGCTCCACCCAATGGCCAGCAAGGTCCAGTGCTGGATGCCCCATGAAAAACAACTAACAAGACAGGAATACAACCCCACCCATTAGCAGAGAGGCTGCCTCAAACCATACAAAGTTCACAGACACCCAAAAACACACCACCAGACATAGCCCTGCCCACCAGAAAGACAAGACCCAGCCCCACCCACCAGAACACAGGCACCAGGCCCCTCCACTAGGAAGCCTACACAAGCCACTGAACAAACCTCACTCACTGGGGGCAGAAACCAATGGGAACTATGAACCTGCAGCCTGTGAAAAGGAGACCCGAAACACAGTAAGTTAAACAAAATGAGAAGACAGAAATATGCAGCAGATGAAGGAGCAAGGTAAAAACCCACCAGACTAATTACAAGCACTGAAATTGGAACTGTGATTTAAAATCTTCCAACAAACAAAAGCCCAGGACCAGGTGGCTTCACAAGAGAATTCTAACAAACATTTAGAGAAGAGCTAACATCTATCCTTCTCAAACTCTTCCAAAATATAGCAGAGTGAGGAACACTCCCAAACTCATTCTACAAGGGCACCACCACCCTGATACCAAAGCCAGGAAAAGATGTCACAAAACAGGAAAACTACAGGCCAATATCACTGATGAGAATAGATGTGAAAATCCTCAATAAAATACTAGCAAACAGAATCCAGCAGCACATTAAAAGGATCATACACCATGATCAAGTGGGGGTTTATCCCAGGAATGCAAGGATCCTTCAATATACGCAAATCAATCAATGTGATAACGCCATATTAAAAAATCGAGGATAAAAACCATATAATAATCTCAGTAAGTGCAGAAAAAGCTTTCGACAAAATTCAATACCCATTTATGATAAAAGCTCTCTAGAAAGTAGGCATAGAGAGAACCTACCTCAACATAATAAAGGCCATATATGACAAGCCCATAGCCAACATCATTCTGAATGGTGAAAAAATGAAACCATTACCTCCAAGTTCAGGAACAAGACAAGGTTGCTACACTCACCGCTATTATTCAACATCATTTTGGAAGTTTTAGCCACAGCAATCAGAGATGTAAAAGAAAAGTAATCCAAATCGGAAAAGAAGTAAAACTGTCACTGTTTGCAGATGACATGATACTATACATAGAGAATCCTAAAGATGCTACCAGAAAACTACTAGAGCTAATCAATGAATTTGGTAAAGTAGCAGGATACAAAATCAATGCACAGAAATCTCTTGCATTCCTATACACTAATGATGAAAAATCTGAAAGAGAAATTAAGGAAACACTCCCACTTACCATTGCAACAAAAAGAATAAAATACCCAGGAATATACCTACCTAAGGAGGTAAAAGATCTGTACTCAGAAAACTATAAGACATTGATGAAAGAAATTAAAGGTGACACAAACAAATGGAGAGATATAACATGTTCTTGGATTGGAAGAATCAACATTGTGAAAATGACTATACTACCCAAAGAAATCTACAGATTCAATGCAATCCCTATCAAACTACCAATGGCATTTTTTCACAGAACTAGAACAAAAAATTTCACAATTTGTATGGAAACACAAAAAACCCCGAATAGCCAAAGCAATCTTGAGAAAGAAAAACAGAGCTGTAGGAATCAGGCTCCCTGACTTCAGACATTACTACAAAGCTACAGTAATTAAGACAGTGTGGCACTGGCACAAAAACAGACATATAGATCAATGGAACAGGATAGAAAGCCCAGAGGTAAACCCACATACATATGGTCACCTTATCTTTGGTAAAGGAGGCAAGAATATACAATGGAGAAAGACAGCCTCTTCAGTAAGTGGTGCTAGGAAAATTGGACAGCTACATGTAAAAGAATGAAATTAGAACACTCCCTAACACCGTATACAAAAGTAAACTCAAGATGGATTAAAGACCTAAATGTAAGGCCAGACACTATCAAACTCTTAGAGGAAAACATAGGTAGAACACTCTGTGACATTCATCACAGCAAGATCCGTTTTGACCCACCTCCTAGAGAAATGGAAATAAAAAGAAAAATAAACAAATGGGATCTAATTAAACTTAAAAGTTTTTGCACAGCAAAGGAAACCATAAACAAGACCAAAAGACAACCCTCAGAATGGGAGAAAATATTTGCAAATGAAGCAACTGACAAAGGATTAATCTCCAAAACATGCAAGCAGCTCATGCAGCTCAATATCAAAAAAAAACCCAATCCAAAAATGGGCAGAAGACCTAAATAGACATTTCTCCATAGAAAATATACACATTGCCAACAAACACATGAAAGGATGCTCAACATCACTAATCATTAGAGAAGTGCAAATCAAAACTACAATGAGGTATCACCTCACAGCGGTTAGAATGGCCATCATCAAAAAATCTACAGATAATGCTGGAGAGGGTGTGGTGAAAAGGGAATCCTCTTGCACTGTTGCTGGGAATGTAAATTGATACAGCCACTATGAAGAACAGTACGGAGGTTCCTTAAGAAACTAAAAATAAAACTACCATATGACCCAGCAATCCCACTACTGGGCATATACTCTAAGAAAACCATAATTCACAAAGAGGCATGTACTACCATGTTCATTGCAGCACTATTTACAATAGCCAGGACATGGAAGCCACCTAAGTGTCCATCGACAGATGAATGGATAAAGAAGTTGTGGCACATATATACAATGGAATGTTGCTCAGCCATAAAAAGAAACAAAATTGAGTTATTTGTAGTGAGGTGGATGGACCTAGTCTGTCATACAGAGTGAAGTAAGTCAGAAAGTGAATAACAAATACCATATGCTAACACATATATGTGGAATCTAAAAAAAAAAAAAAGGTCTGAAGAACCTAGGGGCAGGACAGGAATAAAGATGCAGATGTAGAGAATGGACTTGAGGACATGGGAAGGGGGAAAGGTAAGCTGGGACGAAGTGAGAGAGTAGCATTGACATATATACACTACTAAATGTAAAATAGATAGCTAGTGGGAAGCAGCTGCATCTCACAGAGAGGTCAGCTCGGGGCTTTGTGACCGCCTAGAGGCATGGCATAGTGAGTGTGGGAGGTAGATGCAAGAGAGAAGGGTATGGGGATATATGTATACATATAGCTGATTCACTTTGTTATACAGCAGAAACTAACACAACATTGTAAAGCAATTATACTCCAATAAAGATGTTTAAAAAATTTAATGATCCCTAATAAAAACATTTAATCCAATAGGCATCAATATTAGTTGTGTAAAGTAACCATTTTATTCTGCTCAAAGATCCTGTGAATCGGGATTCTGACCAGGCAGACTGGGGATGTACTGCCTCTGTTCCTTGATGTCTGGGCCTCAGTTGAGGACTTCGATATATGGGGATGACTCAGAGGCTGGGTACTGGAATCATCTTGTGGGTTTTCACATGCTTGGCATTTGGGTTGAGATGGCTCAAAGGCTGTGCTCACTTGTCTATTGATCAGAGCGGCTATGTATGGTCTCACCATTTGGTATGGACTCTCAGAGCTTGGTGGCTGGGTTGTGAGAGAGTATGTCCTGACAGACAGCATCTGGAGAACTAGCTTTCCAGGAGTCAGAAGGCTTCATTTGACCTAGGCTCAAACGAAGCTTCATTTTCCTCACATCCTGTTGGCTTCTGTTGCATCACTAAGGCTGACCCAAACTGAAAGAGAGGTGAATTCAACTTCATCCCTTGACGGGGAAGTGGCAAGTTCACATTGCATAAGGGCGTTTAGGATAGGAGGTAATATTGTGACAATTAGGGGAAAATATCATGTCACATTCAGCATCTTATTGAATGGGGAGTTATTAGAGGCATGTATGCTAAAATCATAAAGCAGGATACTCACCATCTTCACTACTGTTTAACAGTTTAGCATATATGCCTTGTATTGAGGTTTTTACCAATGTAATTAGAATAGAGAAACCAGTTAAAAGCAGCCTATGAATCGGAAAGGACGGTCGTGTGTGTGTGTGTGTGTGTGTGTGTTGTGTGTGTGTGAGAGAGTGTTAAATATGGCTTAAAATGGAAGGCATACAGATGCTTTTAGGCTTATTGTTTATTAGGAACTCAAGAGATGGACAACATAGATGTACTAGCCATAGAGTGTGTATTAAAAATAGGTTTTTGCCCTCTAGGTACCTATGAGGCAATAAAATATACAAACAGATCAAACATACCATCAACAAAGCAGTATCATTATAAATTCAAAGAATACCTCTCACGAGAAGTTGAAGCATGATTATGTTGGCAAATTAAGGATGGATAACCCTAATACAAAAAACTTCTGAGAAGAGGTAGAGCATGAAGGAATTTGTGACAGCGTGTACAAGTGGCATACAGGAGCAGGGAGGAAAATGAAGCATGAGGACCAGCTTGGGCAAGATGTGGCTATTAGTGTCAAAAGCCCTGGGTTGCTGGGTTGGTAGCAGGAGCTCATGCACATATGAAATAACATTTTAAACAAGTCCACACACTTCAGCTTGGGGTGAGAGATTAAGGAAGGGAAAGGGGTGCATGTGGGATATCATTTCCCTCCATCTCAGTTGTTACACTGTTCAAGTCTACAGAGGTTTGTAATTGAAAGTGTACAATAACAGAAATACTAGTAATGAGTTAACCTTTATAAGCCCTACTGTTTACTAAACATTGTGCTAAGTAAGAAATGCTAGCCTCAGCACCTCCAGTGTTCTTTCCTGCTGCTTAGTTACTCTCTCAAAATTCATACGGGCTCTCTGCTGTCGCAGAAACCTGAGTGGAGAGCACTCAGGGGACTGTGATCTCCCTTCCAGTCAGTGATAAGTGGGGGGCACACTGTGGCCCACCTCCCATCTGTGTCTGAAGTCCAAAGAGAAACCGAGAGCTCAGGAGGTATTATTGTACATGCCCTTTTCATTAGCATTCAGTTTTGGTCTGTTGCTTATGATGAGATAGGACAAGCATTTTCAGGGTGCTCCATTAAATTTCTTCCTAACGCCTGAATCTCTTTATGATGGTGGGAAGATAAGATGTCCTTGTCCTCCATGTCCTTTTATTATTCACTCTAACCTGGTTCTCGAGTGTCTCCATTCACCCATTTTGAAGCCGCCTTTTCCTAATCTTTGTAGATTATTTCTCCATTTTTTGAAGACCGGGCAGTTGGCTCTTAAATGTTTCCTGTGGTCCTTTCATTTCACTGAATTTTAAATATTTCAGCCAATTTGAAGAGTTCATAATGATGAATAAGATTAAGCTTGGAGCTTAACCTTTTGAAACTGGGTGACGCGTTAACTCGGCTGGAACGGTGGTTAATTTAACAGCAGGAGTTGAATTAACTTGTCACAGCTCTGCCATTGTTAAATTTCCTGCTCAACATCCTTGTCCCAATCTCGCAGCACTCCGTTGTCCTGGGACCAGGGGATGAGTCAGGGTGAAGAAGAGAGTAGAAACGGGAGAGGAAAGATGGCATGCATTGTTAGGAGGGTAACAGGGTGACCAGAAATGGCCAGATGAAAAATCTGTTTTAGTTGGGGAAGACTAGAAAAGAACAAGGTGGTGGGGGGAGTTTGATAAATAAAAGGCAAAGCAAGGGGATCATGGGGAAGGGGGAAGTGAGGAACAGAGACAGGATGAGACATGAAAGAGAGGAGTATATTAAGAGGAGGCAATGGGTGATGTGGCTTGAATTTCTTGGAAACGCGTTAGTTTCAGCACATCAGAAGCTTTTAATAGTGGCAGTCTGGCACACAAAAATAAAGTCACCTGCTTAAAAATACCTTGTGCATTAGGCACAAATGAAAATGTTGAACCATAAGAATAATTTCAAAGATGATCTCAACAAAGAGAGGGAAGTTACTTTAAATATGGCTCAGCAGAAACATTTATTAGGCATATTTGTAGATCCTTGTCAAACATTATGGTTCAGTGCAGTTTAGTCAGTTAGAAGGGAAGAGAGTAAAGGGGTGGGAGGAGTGGAGAAGGAAAGTAATTCAGGAACCAGGGAGTCCAAGGAGAGGCAGGGGGAGAGCACGGTGGTCTTTTCCGGGGCAGGAGGGGGAGCACATTTGTGGAGGCTGGGGACAGAAAGCAAAAAACAGAAGCAGCTGCAGCAGGTACATTTGCAGTTATCTTTCCCTTCAACCAGGTATTGGGCATTGCTGGGCTGGAATACTCTGTGCATGTATTGCTTACCCTATGAGTAACTTTCATATGCGCATTGTCTCAGGTTTGCTATTTCTTTCAGACAGGAAGCTGTGTGCAGTAGAGTAAGCGGCTCGGCCTTCAGGGCAGAGGCCTTAATGACACCAGAAATGCAGGCAAAATAACCAGTCTGCTCCTAAGGCCCAGCTGCTTTGAGGCTCATCAATAGGGATCACCGAGAGCCTGTCTTCCTTTCAATTGTTTCAGCAGTGCCTTAACACTGAAAGGACATTTTCTTTTCTATTTGTATGATTTTGTCTGAAGGCTCACGTTATTCCACAGATGCTCTAACAGGTTTTCAATTTCCAAGGTAGTTGCCTGAAAAGACTGTTGGCTGCTCAGGAGCCTAACCAGCACTCAGTAGCTGGATCTGAAGCGGATTACTAAGGATTCCAGGGCCTTTTGCTTCTGTCCAAAATTACTTAAAGGTATAGCTATCAGATGGCTGTGCTGTGTCTGATGGATCAAGAGAATGAGGCAAGTGGAGAGAAGGTGAAAGGGATAAGTAGGAGATAGAGGACAAAAGGAAGGTAAAAAAAAAAAAAAGTACAAGAGAGTTAAAGAGTGAAGGATTTCTTATTTAGTTTCAGGATAGAAACTAAACTCAAGGCATTTTAAACTCACCAATTGATGTTAAAAGGCCCTAAGAAAGTTTTGAATCTGGGTAGCCAGGAAGCAATGCACTGAAAAGTAACCATAGTGAAAAAAGAGTTTTGATGAATTAGCTGGTAAGGTTGAACTTTCCTCCTATACCAAAGCAGTTTGCTGGATGCACGATTGTTTTGCTTCAGATAATCCAAGCAGAGATACCATTATTGGTGAAGTTTGGGCAGAATTTGAGGGTACAAATTTGCATAGTATTGTTAACCACATGTTTCCTTTTTCAGTGGAGGAAAGTTAAATTTTTTTTCCCACCATCCAAAGTGTATATGTTTCCTAATAAAAATAACAGCTAGTGTGAGGTGGATTTGTCTTCTTCTCCTGCATAAGGACTTCATTTTTCAAGTTCTGAGGGATCTTTAAACTGGTGTCTAGATAATAAACTCCAAGGGCAGCACTATATAGAAACTCTAAATGCCTTCCTTGAACATAATGCTTCTCAATATTACGTGGTACACCTGAGCTTGATTGGCCTTTAGCATTTTTGTTAAATAATGAAAATGAAGCAGGGGAAATTCAAATTGAAAAAAGAGGGGCATGAAAATTTCTACTCTCTCAGATGAATGAAACAATGATTTCCACTGTGTTTCATGGAACATTACATGGTATGGCACTCCATGAGTGAGGTATTTTCAATGAACTTATTTACAAAACAGAAATAGAGTCACAGATGTAAAAAACTTATGGTTACCAAGGGGGGAAGGAGGGGGGCAGGGATAAATTGGGAGATTGGGATTGACATATATACACTACTATGTATAAAACAGATAACTAATAAGGACCTACTGTATAGCACAGGGAACTCTACTCAATACTCTGTAATGACCTATTTGGGAAAAGAATATAAAAAAGAGTGGATATATGTATACGTATAACTGATTCACTTTGCTGTACACCTGAAACTAACACAACATTGTAAATCAACTATACTCCAATAAAACTTTTTAAAAATAATAAATAAATAGGAAAAAGGAAAAGACTTCATTACTGTACATCTCCAGGATGTGGTAAAGAACTTTCCAAACATGTTGACTAGGGAGTCATTTTCTTCACAGAATACAATCCTTACATTTTAGAACACAGCTATTTCTTCTTAAGAATAGTATAGTCACTGTTTCACCAAGTTTTCATGAACATTCTCAGAAGTAACTGACCTACAGTCTATTCAGAGACAGGACAGAGTTCTGCATTCCCAGTGCCACCAGTATGATTTGATGGTATTGGTTTGACACAAGGAGTATGTAGCTCTTTATGTCATGCTAGCTTGGGCAGCACCTTCAGCTTGCTGTGACTTCTATTTGTGCTGGACAGTAGTGCCCCAGTAACTTTAGGTGTACAAGTTAAAGGGGCCATGGAGCTGCTGCCAGGAAGACCAGCCCTCAAGGTTTCAGGGTTTCATTGAGCTGAGAGTGTGCATTTTGTAGCCACAGAGAGGGGGAGATGTGGGCTGCTCTGTTGCATCTGGACAGGACATCTGTACACCTAGTCAAATGGCCATCCAGGCACCTCAGTGCTACTTTATGTGCCTGTAATTTCCATTATGACTTTAGACTGTCATCTTTCAGCATATTTTCATTTATTGTTTTTAGCTACAATCAGGGCAGTAATAGGAGAGCAGTTCTAGGGAGTGAGTGCACAGATAAAATATGTAGACCCCGGCAACAGTGAGGTCTACTTAGCCACACCTCATATTTCAGTTCACAGAAATGTGTGTAGGGGTTGACATAAGTACTCCCTGTTGTGTTATTGCTTCTGGCTCAGTAGCCCTTTGAGAAGACCGGAGAATAAAGGACTGCAGAGAGCGGGTGCTATCGAAATGGCAGTGCTAGAGAGGGTGCCTGCAAGCACCCGAGAGAGTTTTGTGTTTTTTAACAAATGTTTTCTTGATGTTTCCCTTAAATCCCACCTGCGATTTCTTCTCTCGCCGTTGACATCAGTCGCCTCTCTGCTTTTCAGGCTTCTTTTTGAGGCATCAATGAACCTAAAGGAAACCAGCATGATGGGAATTTCACGACAACTTCCAGCACATTGTGCTTTCTTGGCAAGCAATGTCATTGAATGGCATTCAGACTCTCACGGCAGGGCCACGGCTGATCAATAATTTCCAGGAGCCCCTTTTGATTGTGTCAGAAGCAAAACCCAAGGAATGTGACTAGACCAGTTAGAAATAGCACCCTGACAGGAAAATTCCAGGGCAGTCAAAGGATAAATTGTAACATTTGGTTATATTACTATGTGCTAAGGCTCTTTCTTGACAGGAGACATTTGGTTCCCATTTTAAGGCTGCAGAAGGTTTTAACTAAGCACAAAGATATGAGTGTCACAAAGGAGTGTTTCAAACAGCTACATTAAGAAGCTGAGGTTGTCAGACCTCCCCTTGTGATTTTAAGGATGAGAAATGATTACGTATGTACTAAAAGGTTCCATTAGAAAACTATTTTAAATGCTGTTACCCTGGTAAAGTCTCCCCTAATGAAATGGAAATAATGTTATGATTTCTAAACTATTTTTTTTTACTTTTCTATCAGGAAAGTATATCATCTTGCAATATAGTACAGTTATATTTTTCTTAGCTTATTATTTAATTTAGTAGCAGTAGTAGGTATACTCATATAGACAGTTGTTGCATGATTAACCAGTAATTCCAACAGTTTATTAGCTTTTAAAATGCTTGTCCAGAATACTGCTAAATATGAGAGAACTTGGTAAGTATTTTTGGGTGATGAAGAACACAAAACGCACTCTCTTCCTTTGTATTATGCATGTAGAGAGCAGAAGACATCAACTTTTACAAACGTCACTGTCATCAATGCCATTTATTGAGGCTGCACGTAGAATACAGTATGACTGGGAATAAGGAAAAGGAAACTCAATTCTTGGACTTCTTGTCCTTCTTTTAGTCAATTAGCAAACTGGAGGTCAGACTAGCTCCTTAAGTAGTCCTGTAGGCCATAAATGGTCAAGGTAGAATTTGGAAGGAGATCTCCCAGACTCCAAAGACCTTGTTCATTCTTTAATACAAGACTGTGTCCTAGTCAATGATGAGAAAGTAGAGCTAACAGGTTATTTATTCTGTTTCACCTTCAGTTATTGATCTGTGAAATGGGAATACTGTTGTATTCATTCCATGCATTTCAAAGCTATTGTAAATAAGAGAAAATTGATATGCAGAAATTAATATAGTAGGCTTCTAGTTAATGGTATTCTCCATCATCATCATCATCATCCTCAACCAAATTGCAAAGTTAGTTGTGATAATAACTCTTCTTAAAAGGATAAGTAATATTTTTTAATTTTTTGGCTGTGTTGGGTCTTCATTACTGGACGCGGGCTTTCTCTAGTTGCAGCGAGCGGGGGCTACTCTTAGTTGTGGTGCGCGGACTTCTCACTGTGGTGGCTTCTCTTGTTGCAGAGCGCGGGCTCTAGGCGCGAGGGCCTCGGTAGTTGTGGTGCATGGGCTTAGTTGCTCGGTGCATGTGGGATCTTCCAGGACCAGGGATTGAACCCGTGTCCCCTGCACTGGCAGGCGGATTCTCAACCACTGTGCCACCAGAGAAGTCCCTGGAAGAGGTTAATATTGATCAGCACTTTGAAAGGGCCTGACTTACAGAGAAGAGGAAAGGTCATTCAAGTTTAGAGGGAATGTCTGTGCCATAACTTGGAAGTGAAATAATTTTAATTTAATTTTATAGAGAATCTTTTAAGCAGGACTCATTGGATAGGGTCGAGAGGAGTGGCATATGTGTGGCAAGGCAATGGTGGTGATGGCAATTAATAGAGTCTTCATTCATTTATTCAACAAACATTTAATGAGTACCACTTTATGCCAAGCAAAATACTAGCTCCTGGATTTGTAAGATATATAAACCATGATTTCTGCATTCGAGGAGTTCACTGTTCAATGAGCCATCAAATAATGAACCACTACTCTTTAGAGTGGAAAGTGTTGTAAAATAGAGCTGTGTACCTGTACAGTGGTGGCAATGAGCAAGAGGAAGCTGGTTTTCTTGAGAAGACTGAGAAAATTTTTCTAAAGGTTGATGCTTAAAATAGCACTTGCCTTTGGAATTGTAGTTTAAATTTCAGAAGATGTGTGGCCCAAGAGCTGACCAGAGAAGTGAACTAACATGATCAAAATGCGTGCCAAAGAGATTACTTTACCTATAGGATGGAGGGGAGACTGGGGATGCAGAAGTATCCGAAAAATGCTGTTTTGCATCATATAGGTAAAGCATAGGTCCCGGCAATGGATGGATTTGAAAGAATTAATGGATGATGGACTCTGTGTCAAAAGTAAAAGAAGAGACGTGGAAAATCTGATATTATATTTATAAGCTTGAATGTTGTCAGAGATAATCATGCCTTTGATATATACACAGAAAGATGAAGAGCCATGCAAAATGTCAGCTTGAGTGGGAGTTAATTATTCCCAGCATGGAGAGAATTTCAAGAAGGTGTCAGCCAATGGGACTGACTGGGAAAATTGAATCGCTTACAAGCATTTTCTGAATTAAGTCTATTTCATCCTTTTCTAGTGTCCACAAACCACTGCAATAGATAAATCTGAGAGATGATGAAACTGATTTTTTTTCCCTTTTTGAGCTTGTTAAGAGTAGAGAAATAAAAATAAAAGCAGTCTAATACAGCATCCCTATATCAAAAAGGAAATATCCAAACACACTTACTTCAGAGCCCAAAGTGACTTTGGGATTATTCCATTCTACTCTCCTGATTAGTATCAGTTAAGTGAACTAATCCTGTTTGTGGATGAGACCTTCAAAATAACATATTTCTTTGTTTCTTTAAGTAAGAACATATGAAAACAGGGTACAGCTGTTTTAATTATATGGAAAATACTTTAGTTATTCACCACAGTCACAGTTATTGTCACTCTAGTCCTGACAGTATAGATTTCATAGCTGTGGTCTGATACGTGCTTCTCTGCTAGGTTTAATCTGACTTTTGAATAAAGAGAAGCATGTCACATTTGCTTTTCTGTGTCATGCGGACTTTCTTAGGCTCTACATAGGGTAATTGTTAATATATCAACTTTTTAATTCCTTGTTACTTGGAAGAATAAATCTTCCTGAAATAACATGAAGTGAAAACCCAGGTAAGTAAACAAAGATCTGAAAATCTGCATTAATTTTTTCAGTGGAGGAATATGGCATGCACAGAAGATTATAACTTTCAATTTAATGCAAGCATGTCTCGGCAGTCTTGACTTCATGAGAGATATCAAAATGTAAAACTGTGGAGATCGAGTGTGCATTCCCAGGAATGTATAGGACATTTGGAAGACATAGGCCGATTGGGCATTATTTGGTGGGCATAATTGAGAAAAGTCAGTGCTGAAAGAGAACCCTGGGAAATGTACAAATTTGTTACTTGTACATTGAGATGATTCCAAATTCCATGAGGATATTTAGGACTGGTATAATTTACCGATTAAGAGCATGGGCTTATCATCCAACGAAACTAGAATCAAATTCTTGTTTCCCTTTAATTATGGAATTTTGTGCAGAGTTATTTATCTTCCCTGAATCTCAGTTCCCTCATCTAGGATGGTGATGAGAACAAAAAGAGGATAAATAGATGATGTTTGCAAAGGGCTCAGCACAGTGCCTGACACAGTGAATGATCAAAAATGGTACTAATTTTAGACTTTTATAGCTCTTTCTCTAGAGCTAGCTTTGAGAGTTAAAACCAAATGAGACACTTTCAGGTATTCACGGGCAAAGAATTTAGTTGCTTCTCAACTTCCCTCTTTTGGTACACCGCTAGAGAAGTATAGCAGAGTGAACATTTTCTGTGACAAGCTCAAGTCACTTTTCTCCTGATCTTTACAAGCTGGTTTCAACTGCCCAGATGCCCAGTGCTCACTGAAGGCAGAGGCTGCTTAAATGAGTGACTTCCTGTTGCCAGGGCTTTCCTATACACGTCTCCCTTGGCATCTGTGGGGATTGGTTTCAGAACTCCTGTGGATGCTCAAGTCCCTTATGTAAAATGGTGTAGTATTTGCATATAACGTAAGCATATCCTCCTATATACTTTAAAGCATCTCTAGATTAGTTACAATACCCAATACAATGTAAATGCTATGTAAATAGGTGCTGGTGCAGGGCATATTTAAGTTTTGCTTTTTGGAACTTTCTGAAATTAAAAAAATATATTTTCTCTCTGCGGTTGGTTATGTCCGTGGATGTGGAACCTGTGGATATGGAGGGCCAACTGTAGTTGTTGGGCATGCAAGCCTGAGGCCGTGGTCCTGTTGCCCTTACATGGAGGCCTTTGTCTGCCCCTTTAGCTTTCAGTCCTTTTTCCCTTTCTCTTCTATCTTAGCTCCTTGGGAAGCGGAGAACAAGAGTGAATTTACAGCTCTAATCCCCGAAATGGGGCTCTTGACTTTGCCTTTCCATGGGTAAGTTGAAGAGTTTACTTATCCAAAAGAAGTTCTAAACAGTGCCTGTCAATTTCTTACCTCCAGTATGCTCCTTGCAGGGGACTGGTAGATCCTTCTTAGATTTAGGCTAACTGTTAGGTGAACACATTTCTTGTTTCACTTTAAAATTCCAACCATGCAGGAGAAGGGGAATTCCTTTTCCCCAGCACAAGCCTTATTACCTGAGGCTATTTGATCACAGACAAATACCAATATGCACCTTGTATTGAAGCAACTGACATTAGTGACTGCTCCTCTCAGTGCTGTTGAGATCATTGCCATGTGGAACTAGCGATTCCAGTGACTTAGTCTCTCTCCCTTTGTGCTATAGAGGGATCAGTGCTCGTTTAACACAATGTCACCCCAGAACCTATCTACTCTGGATCCATGGACACAGAACACTCTAAATATGAAACAGATTTCTTGCAGAGAAATCCAAAAAGGTAGCAGGTTGCACAGACCTGATCTGAAAGGAATCACATTTTCAGAATCTTGGAATCAGCTTCTAGAACTGGTTTTTCAGAGAGATTCATGCTCAATTCAGGGTCTCCAAGTGGTTTACACCGGAAGAATGGGAAATAGCAGTCTATTTCACTTGGAATTTTTTTATTTATGGTACTAAAGAGAGCCAATCTCAAAAAATGTTACCATAATGACAAAGTGAATTAACGTTGGTCTTGGAAATCATGAAACACTTAATGCTCTCTAAGAATTTGGCTCATTAAGAAAGAAAAACCACTTCTTGTTTTGTAACAATTTTTTAGATTTTACATTTCTCCTTTGAGGAATGGAAAATGTGAAACTGATATGGCAGTCATTTGAAATTAATTTCGAAAGCCTACTCAGTTTACTATTTAAGATCAAAGTACGTTTTTCTGACATTCTTTTGTTACTAATTACCATTATAGCTTAATTGACTTCCACTTGGGAAAGGATATATATATACACATATGTATATATACATATATATATATAACGTAAGCACACACACACGCGCGTAACCGTCCAATGCTGTTTTATAACCTACATGTGTGTATGTGTATATACATATACATGTATACACATGTATACATATATATCCATCAATGGTAAAATAAAAGCAATAACATAACTGGCTTTTAAACTCTAGAATTGACTTATAGAAGATATTAAAGGTGTTTTACAAAATAAAATATAATGGAAACCAAGCATGAAGGTGAGTTAAAGATTTTTGTGTAGGAAAAAATTCTATTCTAGCCATCTTACAACACTGTGTAAAACCTTTTTGAAATGTAGAAGCAGAAGCACAAACCATTCGCCCAGCTTCCTCTTTCTGTTTTTTCTTCACATTTTATAAAACTGCAGTTTTACTGCTAGATAATACGGTAAAAACGATTCATTGTAAGGGTTACCTAACAACGTTGGTGGTGTTGATGAATAGTTGCAATTAATACATTCCCTTAATTAGTCTGATACCCAGAAGATGCACCTGGCAGGTCATTTTAATACTACAATTGATTTATAGCTGCTAGAAATGATTTTACCAGCTATCTTCAGAGAGTACAATTAGAGCAGATTTCATTTTTTTATGCATTTTCACTGAGGAATAAACATAAAAGGTCTATGTAATTCAGAACAAAGCAGCTATAATGTACTAATGGTTTATGGATTTTATTAATATTCAGCTAACATTAGAGGCAATTTTAGGGGAGAGCAACCTATTTTCTTTATGAAGTATTCAGTTTTTTAGTATCTGAGTGCTTTGTTTAAAAAATAAACCCTGATATTTTCTGATAATTTGCTTCTATTTCTTATAGCAAAAATGTTATGTTACAAAGTATGAAAAAAGAAAATAAGAATTTTATGTGCTATTTATTAATTGCATGCAGATATATTTATATACTGCATATTTCTTAAATACATGTAAATTTTAAAGTAAGTCATTAGGCATTCATGTGATTTAAATAGTGCTTCCATTAATATAATTGTTGAGCTAATGGATGAACTCTATTAGGAATGGAGGGAGTTGCACTTCGTGGTTGAACAGGTAACAGAATATTTTAAGAACCTGATTACATATCTGGCTTTTAATTCCCTGTTTATCTGGGATATTAATTTTGCTAATCGGGACTCTCTCTCCTTCTCTCTCATCATCCATAACGTGGGACCAGTTTACTTGTTTAGTTTAAGATACTAGGACAATGAGAAATCAGTTCCACAGATAAAGCCAATAGTCCTGTGAAAAGTATTAATATTTAAATATACCATTTCCATGATTAAAATGAACGCTACCTAAAAAATGTCTTTACCAAAGGGTCAGCTCAAGGAAAATTTACATATAAAAAATCCAAAATTACTTTAAAATTTATTCTATGTCTAGTTAGTGAGGGTCTACTTCGTGCAAGGTACTAGGCTCAGGAAGTGCTGTGGATTCAAGAGGGAAAGAACAAAAGGTCTCTGTCAACATGGAATTACAGTCTAGTGGGGAAAGGCAGGAGGATTCAACTGATCCACAAGTAAAAAATCATAAGCTTCATCCCATGAAGGAAAAGCTGAGGAGCCTGTGAAAGGATATCACAGGGAGGCCTGGTTGCTGCTGCATTTCTGTATTACAGATTCCAAGGGGGAGATTGACAGCCTGGTCCAAACCACAGAGAAATACATCTTAACACCCAAAATGTCCCATAATAATACTTCTCTTTCAAAAGTGAAAATTCTTCTGAACTTCCATCAGTAGGTGAGCTTGGTTTTTTTGTTTGGTTTTGTTTTTAGTAGTTAGTAATAGATTTGCAAAGTCATTCAATCTCTTGTCCAAATTTCCGTCTTAACTAGCACTACAACTTACAAAGACAGCCGGCTAGGTTTAGCAGTAGAGTTCAGAAGCAGCTATTCTAATTCTTTGGAATTCTATCATCCACACAGAGAATAATTTATCAAATCTTACAACATGTGTGTGTGTTCCTCCTTAAAAAAATTTTTTATTGAGGTATAGTTGATGTATAATATTATATGTTTCAGGTGTGCAACATAGTGATTCACAATTTTAAAAGATTATATTCCATTTAGAGTTGTTATAAAATATTGGCTATATTTCTGTGTTGTACTATATATCCTCATAGCTTATATATTTTATACACAGCAGTTAGTACCTCTTAATCCTCTACCCCTATCATGCCCTTCCCTCCTTCACTCTCCCCACTGGTAACACTAGTTTGTTTTCTATACCTGTGAATCTGTTTCTTCTTTGTTATATTTTTAAATATTTTGTGGGTTTTTTTGTTATATTCACTAGTTAGTTTTATATTTCAGATTCCATATATAAGTGATATCACACAGTATTTGTCTTTCTCTGTCTGACTTACTTCACTTAGTGTAATACCCTCCATGTCCATCTATGTTGTTGCAAGTGGCAAAATTTCATTCTTTTTTATTGCTGAGTAGTATTCCATTGTGTGTGTGTGTGTGTGTGTGTGTGTGTGTGTGTATACCACATCTTCTTTATCCATTCATCTGTGATGGACACTTAGGTTACTTCCATATCTTGGCAATTGTGAATAATGCTGCTATGAATATTGAGGTGCATGTATCTTTTCAACTTAGTGTTTTTGGGTTTTTTTTGGATATATATCCAGGAGTGGGATTGGTGGATCATATGGTCGTTCTAGTTTTAGTTTTTTGAGAAACTTCCATACTGTTTTCCATAATGGCTACACCAATTTACAATCCCACCAACAGTATATGAGGGTTACTTTTTCTCGACATCCTTGCCAATATTTGTTATTTGTGGATTTGATAGCCATTCTGACAGGTGTGAAGTGATATCTCATTGTGGTTTTAATTTGCATTTCTCTGATGATTAATGATGTTGAGCATCTTTTCATGTTACAACATATATGTTTAAAATAGTTTCTCAGCCAATATTATCCTGTGTAATTGAGGGTTATTCAAAATTAATCTTAATTAAGATTAATAATAATAATGTCTGGAATCATTAAGGCAAGATGATCTCTCAAGATGCTTTAAGGCCTTTGATTCTATACCTTTCCTGCAAAATCTACAAGTTAAAAAAATCTATGCTTGTTTACCAAACAGTGTAGTTACCCATAAAGTTTCTGAGATTCTCTGGGGAATGTCCTAATGCCAATAGGAAATTAAATGATGATTTCCACTAGGATTAGAGGGCCACAGGAATTTGGAAGTTTCCAGGTATTGGAAGCAAAGCTATTTTTCCCTGCTAACATTCTGGCATGTCTTAACAGAGGGTTAAAGTGTGTTGCCTTTTGGCTACTAGTGCCTGCTAACCCCTTTACCACCACCTCTGTGGTTATGCTGAAGGAGTCAGTAACCATCTCCTAAATTATAGGATTGGGACTTCAAGAGGTCGTTTTACCCATCCCCCTGCTTCTGGGCAGGACAGTACTTAATTAGCTCGGCTCACAAATCTCTCTCTGAAACCAATTGATGCATAGAAGTAATCATTTGCCTCGGGGGAACACGATGCTATGTAGATAGATTGTTTTTGTTTATTTGTGTTTTTGGCAAATGAACATTTAAAAGTGAAATTCTCTCCCACTTGATTTTGTTCACAATGTGGTCTAAGTTATATTCTGCTCTGGTTCTCATGCTGCAGGAGGTTTTTAATGCCAAACAGGATCACTGACAGCCATCTGTGCCTGGCCCCAGGCATGGACTCTCCTAGGACATGTCTATGCTCACCTGTCGGCACTGCAGGTTTAGGCTGCTAATATCATTTGAACACTTTGCATTGAAAGAAATAGGAATAAAAAGGTAGTTTTGTGTCCTGTGGGAGAGTCATTATTCTTACAACTTGCCGGGCAGCTCCTCCCGGGCAGCTCCTCCATTCCAACTTCTTCAAGGCTGGCTGTTGACACAACTCATGTCACATTACACTGTTTTTTAATTTTTATTTTTAAAGATGATCTAAAACTAACTTCTGATTTAAATACTTAAGAGTTAGTTGTTCGTGATACTTTTTCTCCTAATTTCCCACTAACATGCTTATGAAGACATAAGAGATAAAGCAAATCAAGACACAAAACCAGTCTGTAGCTTGCAAATAATTTTTAAACAAGAAACAGAACAGACTCAATCACCTAAAAGAAGGTGGGTGGATTCTTTCTTCTTTCAAAGTGCATCCCCTGACTCAGAAGCCTACCATCTATATCCAGCAGAGTAGGGGCCATCTCACCTCTGCATTGGTGAGTTGTAGGAGCTGGAGAGAGACTAGCCGCATCTCATCCCCTGGGAGCTTGTGAGAAATGAGGGATCTCAGATCCTGCCCAGACCTACTCAGTCAGAATCTGCATTTGAACAAGTTCTGCAGGTGATTTGTGTACTCGTCAAAGTTTGGGAAAGCACTGTTTCAAATGTTGAAACTCCCTCCCAATATGCAGTATTAAGAAATAAACATGTTGAGAAAGAAGATTATAGAAGTTGAGAATGAGAATTTTAGCCAAATATGATGGTGTTCTATTTCAGCTCATGCTAACAATTTTCAAGTTAGGAAACCTGGTAAAAAATACCTTTTTTTCTCTTTACCCACAACAGAGTTGCATAGAACACTAAAATGGCTTCTTTTACTTTTTAAATTTTCCAGGGTAATTGAGTAATTAATTTATGCATATTTAAGCATTTTGAATGATGTGAAACATGACATTTTGCTGTAATTTGACAGAAACTGTGCAGTAGCAGATATCAGTCACTGATTCCATGTTAAATTCCTTTCTATCTGAGACCTCTGATTGACTGTTAGTAGACTTAAAAATCAGAACATATAAAATAATCTCAAATATTTAAAAATGCATAGGAGAGAAAAAATATATATATATTAAGAAAATATACCAATTGCTAATGATGATCTTCATTAGGATTCTGGATGAGTTTTTTCTTCATTTAAATTTTCTGTATATCCCAATATTGCTATAATAAGTATGTATTACCCTATAGTCAAATTATATTACTTAAAACTTAATTCATGCAAGAAACTGAAACTATGTAAAACCAGCAGAAAGTCTGGAAGTACACCAAAATACTATCTATACTTTTTTGTATTTTTAGTTTTTTATCAATATATAGAATATGTATTTCTTCTATAGTGTCTGCCACAACAGTTTCAATAAATGTCTATGAATGAATAAATATGGATGTAGAATTTTGGATGAATAAATGCATGGATGTAGAATTTGCTCCTTCACTAATGTTAACTGTGAAGTATTTGCATTATAAATTTTTAGATGGTATCACCCATAAGGATTGAATTATGATGGTTAATTTGTACATATACAGTCAAGTCAGATTAGTAATAGAAAAGTACAGTTTTCAGTGCCCACTTCCTGTTTCTTTTCTCCCAAACATCATGGCATTTTGTAAACGAATGGCTTAACTAAACTTTCACAAAATTTAGAAACATACGATTTGATATATAGTTCCTTAAAAAGCATTTACATTTAAATTAATTAGCAATTGCAGATCTCTTTAGCATGTGATATAGGTGGTAATGTTGATAGAGTCATTGAATTTTGGCCGGTAGGTATAGATTACTGAAATCAGAGATTTTAAATATTTTTAGGTCTGGGATCCTTTATTCAATGTATTCTTAGTGGGGGCATGAAAATTAAATACACCCAAGAAGTTCTGGTTGTTTGGGGTGGGGTGAGTTCGAGTTCCTGTCTGACTCTTAATGAGGGTCCCTAGAAGCAGATTTGGGGAGTACAGTCTGAAAACCATGAACTTAACAAAGCATTTGGATACTGGGTTAAAGTAGAATATTTTTTCCTCCAGGATAAAACGTGGTCCACTAAAATTTTATGTTTATTTACCATATCTATATCCATCATTTTTGTGATTTCTCTGTAGCACTGAGAGTTAGTTCCTCTTACTACTAGTGAAGAAGAAAGTTAGAGACATCCAGTGTACTGCCCAAGTTGACATTGCCCTTGAGTACCAAAGCCAGGCTTTGATCCCAAGCTGAAAGAATGCAAACCTCAAGTACTTTCAGTGCAAGACGGTGCTGTACTCATTAACATAAATAGCTGACAAGTTAGTAGTTATTGTTAACTAAAGAGGCAGTATAATGTGGTACCCAAAAGTTCAAGCTCTTAAATTAGACCCCTGGGCCCAAGTCCTGCCTCTGCTGCTCACAATGACCTTAGGCAGGTGACCAGATTTCTCTGTGCCCTTGTTTCCTTGTCTGTGAAATGTCATCGTAATGTTCTTCTTTTAGATTAGTTTGGCGTTTAAATAAATTTATATTAGAAAAGCACTCAGAACAAAGCTTACCAATAGTAAGTGCTCAATAAACTTTAGCTAATTAGAGTCCTTAGAGTAGCCAAGAATGACACTAGGCATTTTATATGTACTATTTATATTTAATCTTTACCACGAAGGAATGATATATGTTTTTTTTAAAATTCTAATTTTATGAAAGAAAACCCAAAAACTCAACAAGTATAAGAACTCTGTAAGGATAGGTCATGATTCTGGAATTTTGGTCCAAATCTCTCTAACTCGAAAACCAATGCTCTTATTTAAAAAAAAAAAATCAGCGGTAACTGGCTTTTAAAATGATAAAAGTTTCATTGAATTATTTTCTCAAAAAAACAGTGAGTAACAATAATTCTTGGATTCATTTAATCTTATTCCTCTAAATGATTCTAAAGTATATACTTCCATTTGTTTATATAATAACCTTATAAGATATGGAATAGGTAAATATAATGCCCTACAACACCAAAAAGTTATTAAACACATGTTTATACAGAAAAGATTAGTAGTAATATCTATATTAATGCAGAGCAAAATATGTCAGAATGTAAACCTCAATGTAGAATGTGTTCTGTCTCCCTGATAATCAATTTTTCTGCTTTGTATTTCATAGTCCTTATAGATTTTCATATTTTCAGTTACTACTTTTCTCCTGGTGCATTGCATAAAATACCTAGTAATATATAGAATAACCATTTCCCATAATTGGTATTTCATGCCATATCATTGAAATTGATCTTTATTTCCTTTTGATGGCAAAGTTATCAGAATACCCCCTACAGAGTTCACTTATGCAAAGTGTTAATTTCCCATCACTTTTTAATTTAAACAAGAGTGGAAGAAACTGTTCAGAAGGCAGTATGTATTCTTATAACCAGCAATTATGAAATTGAAATAAAATTTTTACAGCTTATTGTAATTGGAAATGGCAGACTGTTCCCTAATAATTAGCAATTTGTCAACTTCAAGATAATTTAGTAGAACCATGAATATCCCATGAGTGACTGTTAAATGATCTATTATGAAATGTCAGTGAACTGAGTCTACTTTCAATTGACTAATGACAGATCTAACAAAAACTAGATATTATCCCTATCTTCTCCTGAAACTTGCTACTACTTAGCAAAGTGGACCAAACTTTAATGGAGAAAACAACTGGTCTACTCTTTCACCAAAGAAGTTGTCCTTTTCGTTTGGGATTGAGGCATGTTTCCTTTATTGCAAAGGGCATTTCATATTGAGGCTGTCATTTATATTGATGTTCTTTTTTCAAAATGACACCTCCATATAATTTTTTTCTGCAGAAAAATTAGACTTCAGTGTTCAGGGTCATTGGTAAGAGATCTTTCAGTGATTCAAAATTCATTTAAAATTTTAGGAAGAAGGGGGGAAAAAAAACAGAACAAAAACTCCCCAAGAGAAGTAATATGTACCTTACTTGGAAGACCTAGCACATTTTAAATGGGCTTACCAAATAGAAGACAGTATTTTTCCTTTGCCAATTTAATAACAACACATGGGAATTTCTTTCTCTAGAATTTTGTGAAAACTTACAATTATCATAGGACTGAGTGGGGTTTGTTTGCTTCCCACAAAAGCAGAGATGATTTTTATTGACCAATCTTTGATCCGAGAGATTAAAGAAAGTACTGCATGAGCAGCGAGAAGGATAACACCACGGGGGTCAATAGGCTTTACTGCTATTGGAAATGAAAGTGAATCATTCCATTGGGAGATGGGGTAATTTAGCATTCTTACTGGGAACTCAAGACTCTTTTCTTTTTCTCCCTCTTCTGGAAAAAAAATATTCAACTTATGAATAGGTTTCTCCATGACTTAATACCACAGCCACACATGAGGTCATTTGGAGGGCACTAAATTCACCAACATAATTCTGCACAATGCTTTTTAGCCCAAATGGCCTGGCTGTCACATTCTCACACCCTTGATTGAAATGTCCCTAGTAGACTTTTGGAATGCAGTCTGAAGGCTTAGTGACTCAATATTTTCCCAGTGAATACATTTCCAATCTCATAGAAAGTTGCCACTAACTGTTGCAGAGGTTATGTCTCTTTCAGTTTTCCTCTGAAAGACTGTAAATGGAGTAAAATTCAAGTTTAGCTGAGTTTTGAGAAAACAGGATATCATAAATCTACACTGCCATTATTTACCATTATAATATGGTTCTGTTCAAGACAAAACTATCCAGCCTACCATCTTTGAACTGATAGTCTATAAAATAGTTTTTTCCTATTACCATAAATAGAATGATTATTTTTTTCCCTTTCTTTTTACTATGAGCCAGGGAATAAGGATTGGAAGTATAACATCTGGTATGATTGTGACTGGTGATAATGTTGAAATACCATTGTTTATAGAATATTCACCAAGACTCCTGAGGCCTGAGAAAATGCTCACATTATGCTTCTTTGTTTCTTTGAAATATTGCCAAAGAAATTTCATTGAGTTATCTGGTTGTATTTCTCTTCCAATTTGCTAAAGATGTATTTAAGGCTCTGGGCAATTTATTTTAAATTTTGACTGATTGTTTTTAACAGAGTTCTCATTTAAAATGTCCATATTCTTCTCTCTATAAACGTTCTTGGATGTAAGACAGGTGTCTTGTAGTGATATCAGTAACTTGCCACCCAGAGCTATCCGATTCTGGTCCCTTTGGTTTCTAAAGCTGATTTAGCATTGGGGTTACATTGACAAAATTAAAATCTATGATCAAAACTACTCTCAGTTTCCTCTCATTTGAAGGCAGCTGTCCATTTTGCTTTTCTTAGCAAGAGTACAGAACTAAATTCTACATACTGTGCCTCTCCCTTATCAGATCATTCCATTCCAGTTTAAAATTTTGATTAATAGGAGCATAATTCTCTTCTTCTTGGGGGGAAAATCACATTTATTAATATTAACAGGGACATACTGCTATAAGTTTACATGATGGAATATGATTTCCCCTCAATTTTGCTAGCATACCTTTTTATACTTATTCATCTAGAGTCTTCTCATAGTATTCAGAATATTGCTCTTGGCCATACCGAATGGTGTCCAAGTGGATAGAAATAGTGCATACTTGTTTTCAAAGCATTCGCTTTGGTTGTTAGTAAGAAGCTGTGCAATGAGTAACTTACTAACTTACAAGATTCTTCATTAAATGTTATTAATGTATTGAATTTTGACCAATGCCTTATAATTAAAATTAATAGGAAATAATAAGTGATTCAGGAGACTGATGATTTTTTCTAAACTAAACATTGATTCATCTGTGACCTGAGGCAAATCAATCAATTTGAACCAGGTATATGTAAAGGAAGAACCTTTTATTTTGAAGAGAGACCTGAGTGATATTTTACTGAAAGTCACAAAAGATTTCTCATTCTTAAACTGGGCAACTTTTGACTCCACCATTAGTGTGGAAGAATATCACTGTTAGTCTAAAGTACCTAGTAGCTCTGTCTAACTATGTGATCTGGGCTCAAATCAATTACTGTTGCATGCCTGATATAAGTGCCAAGGGTTAGTATGGAGTTAATTTTAGTGCTATAGATCCTGTTGAGTTCTGTATGCTAAAGTATAGTACTTATAATAATTAAAATTATAACAACAATGAGAATAGCTAAGATTTATTGATTCCATACTGTATATCAATCAGACTTTGTGCCTTACATGTACCATGTCATTTGATCCTGAAGATCAACATGTGGGATAGGTATTGCTACAGACTGAATGTCTGTGATCCCCAAAATTCGTGTGTGGAAATCTAATCCCCAAAGTGATGGTGTTTGAGGCCGGGCTTTTAGGAGGTAATTAGGTCGTGAGGGTGGAGACCTCATGAACAGTATTAGTCCCCTTATATGAAGAGGCCAAGAAGCTAGCTTCCTCCCTTATCACAATATGAGGATACCAAGAAAAGCTGTCAGTCTGCAACCCAGAAGAAGGCCCCCACCAGAACCTGATTATGCTGGAACATGGACTTGAAGTCCCCAGATCAGTGAGAAATAAATATTTGTTGTTTAAGCCACCCAATCTATGGTTATTTGTTATAGCAGCCCAAACTGACTGAGACAGGTATAAATATCATTTCTATTTTATGGTTGAGGACACCGTATAATACTAAACATGCTCAGAACTGGGATTTAAATTCTTATCTAAATGTCTGTAGATTCCACTTTAAAAACCATTCTGGGTTTCCATGCTGAACTCCTGGAGCCTCAGGACCCCAGGGGCTGCTCTCAGGGGGTCAGGGAGAGGCTAGCAGGTAAGAAGGTTCACGGTTTCCTCCTCTGCACCAATCAGAGCATCTTTCCTTTTACCTGGTTTACAAATGGGGCTGTACATATGTTTTTGATGACAAGAATGATTTTGCTGCCAAAACATGTTGGGTAACCCCTGCTGACACATGCCTGGGGAGGTGGTGGGGGAGACCAGGAAAGCTCTCTACACCTGGGAATGGGGAGACCTTGTGTACAGACACCCCCTTCCTGATTCTAAGGGCTCCGCATCCTCTCTCTGCCCTCACTGTCCCCTTCCCGAAACGCTGACTGGCCCTTTTCTGCAGAGTCTCTGATCCCCAAGTTGGCTCTGGCTTCACACAGAGTGACTCAGGGGTGGCCGAGGCTGGGTGACTGAGTGGGGTGAGGGCACAAACCCAGTCAGGATGGGCAGGGGTGCTTTCCACACCACATACCAGGTTTGGGGCTAAGAGTAAAAGATTTGGGGAGAGGCTGAGTCAAGATGGCGGTGTGGGAAGGTGCAGAGTTAGCATCACCCTACAACTAGGGCACCTGCTGGCCACTGGTGGGGGACTCCGGTGCCCAAAGAGATGGGAGGAACCCCAGAATGAACCAGTAGGATGTAGAGGGACTGAGGGTGGAAGAGAAGTGGAGGCCAGACAGGATCAGCACCCCTGAGGCCGGCGAGATCAGGAGAGGCAGGTGGGAGGGGACATCCAGGAGAAGGGGGAGAGGAGCGGAGGGCAATTTCCCTGACCACTGGGACCCAGGGAGCCTGCTGAGCTCCCAGCCCAATCCCCTGCCCTCCAAAGCCCCCTCCAGGTCACGTGGGTCCTTGCGGGGCATAAGAAGGAGGCCAAGGGGAGAACAGGCGAGGCAGGCAGGAGGGGAGCCCCGGGAGGAGCAGGAGAGGAGTGGAGGGTGATTGCCCCACCCACTCATGCACCAGGAGCCTGCTGAGCTCCCAGGCCAATCCCCTGCCCTCCATGCCCCCTTCAGGTTGTGTGGATCCTTGGGGGCATAGGAGGGAGGCCGGGGAGATGAGGAGAGGCAGGCAGGAGGGGCCCTCCCAGACCCCAAACAGGAGGAGCAGGAGAGGAGAGGAGAGCATTTGCCCCACCCACTTGAGGCCAGGAAACCTGCTGAGCTCCCAGATGAGGTCCCCTGCCCTCTGAGACCAGGGGTGGGGGGCATGCCTGGGCCCCTTCTGTCCCTTGAGCCTAAGCCCCACCCCCCCACAGGCCACAGGGTGTTTTCCTGTGGGCATTGGCCCTGCCCACCCCCCAAACCTCACCCTTGCTTAGGCCCCACTCTCCAGAGCCAAGGCCTGCTCCCCATCTTGTTTTTTCTTGCCCCTCCTCTTTTTTACTATTGTGGTACTGATACACCTTTTGCTTGTTGATTCATCTGTATTTTATTTTTACATTCTTTCTAACATATCTGTTAGTTTCCTAGTCTAATTTTATTTTTAGTTATTTATTTTTTTCCCACCCCATGCGGCTGGCAGGATCTTGGTTCACAAGCCCAGGGTCGGGCAGAAGCTCCTGCAGTGGAAGCTCTGAGTCTGAACCACTGGACTAACAGAGAACTTCAGACCCCAGGGAATATTCATTGGAGTGAGACCTCACAGAGGTCCTCATCTCAGCACCAAGACCCAACTCTACCCAGTAGCCTACAGACTCCAGTGTTGGAAGCCTCAGGCCAAACAACCAGTAAAAAAGGAACACAAACCCACTCATAAAAAAAAAAGAAAAATGAAACACCAAAAAAATATGTCACAGACGAAGGAGCAAGGTAAAAACCAACAACACCAAATAAATGAAGAGGAAATAGGCAATCTATCTGAAAAAGATTTCAGAGTAATGATAGTAAAGATCCAGAATCTTGGAAATAGAATGGAAGCATGGATTGAGAAAATACAAGAAATGTTTAACAAGATCTAGAAGAACTAAAGAACACACAGAGATGAGCAACACAATACCTGAAATGAAAAATACACTAGAAGGAATCAATAACAGAATAACTGAGGCAGAAGAACGAATAAGTGAGCTGGAAGAAAAAACGGTGGAAATAACTGCCAAGGAGCAGAAAAAAGAATGAAAGGAATTGACAATCTCAGAGACTTCTGTACAACACTAAATGCACCAACATTCGAATTATAGGGGTCCCAGAAGAAGAGAGAAAAAGAAAGGGTCTGAGAAAATATTTTAGGAGGTTATAGTTGAAAATTTCCCTAACATGGGAAAGGAAATAGTCACCCAAGTCCAGGAAGCACAGAGAGTCCCATACAGGATAAACCCTAGGAAAAACGCACCAAGACACATATTAATCAAACTAACAAAAATTAAATTCAAAGAAAAAATATTAAAAACAGCAAGGGAAAAACAAAAAATAACATACAAAGGAATCCCCATAAGGTTATCAGCTGATTTTTCAGTGGGAACTCTGCAGGCCAGAAGGGAGTGGCAGGATATACTTAAAAGTGATGAAAGAGAAAAACCTATAACCAAGATAACTCTACCCAACAAGATTCTCATTCAGATTCGATGGAGAAGTCAAAAGCTTTACAGACAAGCAAAAGCTAAGAGAATTCAGCACCACAAAACCAGCTTTACAACAAATGCTAAAGAAACTTCTCTAAGCAGGAAACACAAGAGAAGAAAAAGACACACAAAAACAAACCTAAAACAATTAAGAAAATGGTAATAGGAACATACATATCAATAATAACCTTGAATGTAAATGGATTAAATGCCCCAACCAAAAGACACAGACTGGCTGAATGGATACAAAAACAAGACTCATATATATGCTGTCTATAAGAGACCCACTTCAGACCGAGGGACACATACAGACTGAAGGTGAGGGATGGAAAAAGGTATTCCATGCAAATGGAAATCAAAAGAAAGCTGGAGTTGCAATACTCGTATCTGATAAAATAGACTTTAAAGACAAGAGACAAAGAAGGAAAGGAAAAGAAAACAATAGCAAAGATCAATGAAACTAAAAGCTGGTTCTTTGAGAAGATAAACAAAATTGATAAACCCTTAGCCAGACTCATCAAGAAAAAAAGGCAGAGGATGCATATCAACAAAATTAGAAATAAAAAAGGAGAAATCACAACTGACACTGCAGAAATACAAAGGATTATAAGAGATTACTACAAAAAACGATATGTTTATAAAATGGACAACCACGAAGAAATAGACAAATTCCTGGGGTACAATTTTCTAAGACTGAACCAGGAAGAATTAGAAAATATAAACAGACCTATCACAAGTAATGAAATTGAAACCATAATTAAAAATCTTCCAACAAACAGAAGTCCAGGGCCAGATTTCACAGGCAAATTCTGTCAAACATTTAGAGAAGAGCTGACACCCATACTTCTCAAACTCTTCCAAAAATTGCAGAGGGAGAAACACTCCCAAACTGATTCTATGAAGCCACCATCACCCTGATACCAAAACCAGAAAATGATATCACAAAAAAGGAAACTTATAGACCAATATCACTATTGAAGATAGATGCAAAAATCCTGAAGAAAATATTAGCAAACAGACTCCAACGCACATTAAAAGGATCATACACCATGATCAAGTGAGATTTATCCCAAGGATGCAAGGATTCTTCAATGTACACAAATCAATCAGTGTGATACACCACATTAACAAATTAAGGAATGAAAACCATATGATCATCTCAATAGATGTAGAAAAAGCTTTTGACAAAATTCAATACCCATTTTTGATAAAAACTCTCCAGAAAATGGGCATAGAAGGAACTGACCTCAACATAATAAGGCCATATATGACAAACCCGCAATAAGCATCATACTCACTGATGAAAAACTGAAAGCATTTCCACTAAGATCAGGAACAAGACAAGGATGTCCACTCTCGCCACTCTTAATTCAACATAGTTTTGGAAGTCCTAGCCACGGCAATCAGAGAGGAAAAAGAAGGAATCCAAATTGGAAAAGAAGAAGTAAACTGTCATTGTATGCCGATGACATGATACTACACATAGAAAATCCTAAAGATGCCACCAGAAAGCTACTAGAACTAATCAATGAATTTGGTAAGGTTTCAGGATACAAAATTAATGCACAGAAAGCTCTGGCGTTCCTATACACCAACAACAAAAAATCAGAGAAGTTAAGGAAACACTCCCATTTGCTGTTGCAACAAAAAGAATAAAATACCCAGGAATAAACATGCCTAAGGAGGAAAAGACTTGTACTCAGAAGACTATAAAACACTGATGAAAGAAATCAAAGATGACGTAAACAGATGGAGAAATATACCATGTTCTTGGATTGGAAGAATCAATATTGTGAATACCATTATACTACCCAAAGCAATCTACAGATTCAGTGCAATCTCTATCAAACTACCAATGGCATTCTTCACAGAACTAGAACAAAAAAATCTTACAATTCGTATGGAAACACAGAATACCACGAATAGCCAAAGCAATCTTGAGAAAGAAAAATGGAGTTGGAGGAATCAGGCTCCCTGACTTCGAACTATACCACAAATCTACAGTAATCAAGACAGTATGGTACTGGCACAAAAACAGAAATACAGATCAATGGTACAGGATAGAATGCCCAGAGATAAACCCACACACATATAGGCCCCTAATTTATGACAGAGGAGGCAAGAACATACAATGGAGAAAAGACAGCCTCTTCAATAAGTGGTGCTGGGAAAACTGGACAGCTACATGTAAAAGAATGAAATTAGAACACTCCCTAACACCATACACAAAAATAAACTCAAAATGGATTCAGGACTTAAATGTAAGACCAGACACTATAAAACTTTTAGAGGGAAACATAGGAAAAACACTCTTTGACATAAACCACAACAAGATACTTTTTGACCCCCTTCCTTGAGTAGCAGAAATAAAAACAAAAATAAACAAATGGGACTTAATTAAACTTAAAAGCTTTTGCACAGCAAAGGAAACCATAAGCAAGACAAAAAGACAACCCTCAGAATGGGAGAAAATATTTGCAAATGAAACAACAGACAATGGATTAATCTCCAATATATACAAACAGCTCATGGAGCTCAATATCAAAAAAGACAATCCAGTTAAAAAATGGGTGGCAGGGCTTCCCTGGTGGCGCAGTGGTTGAGGGTCCACCTGCCGATGCAGGGGACATGGGTTCGTGCCCCGGTCCGGGAGGATCCCACATGCCGCAGAGCGGCTGGGCCCGTGAGCCATAGCCACTGAGCCTGCGCGTCCGGGGCCTGTTCTCTGCAACGGGAGAGACCACAACAGTGAGAGGCCCGCATACAGCAAAAAAAAATGGGTGGCCGACCTAAATAGACATTTCACCAAGGAAGACATACAGATGCCCAAGAGGCACGTGAAAAAAGATGCTCAACATCACTAATTATTAGAGAATGCAAATCAGAACTACAATGAGGTATCACCTCACACTGGTCAGAATGGCCATTATCAAAAAATCTAGAAACAGTAAATCCTGGAGAGGGTGTGATGAAAAGGGAACCCTCCTACACTGTTCCTGGGAATGTAAATTGATACAACCACTATGGAAAACAGTATGGAGGTTCCTTAAAAAACTAAAAATAGAATTACCATATGACCTAGCAATCCCACTACTGAGTATATACCCTGAGAAAACCATAATTTAAAAAGAGACATGCACCACAATGTCCATAGCAGCAATATTTACAGTAGCCAGGATATGGAACCAACCTAAATGTCCATTGACAGATGAATGGATAAAGAAGATGTGGCACATATATACAATGGAATATTACTCGGCCATAAAAAGAAACGAAATTGAGATATTTGTAGTGAGGTGGATGGATCTAGAGTCTGTCATACAGAGTGAAGTAAGTCAGAAAGAGAAAAACATATACCGTATGCTAACACATATATATGAAATCTAAAAAAGAAAAAAAAATGCTACTGATAAACCTCATTGCAGGGCAGGAATAAAGAGGTAGACTTAGAGAATGGACTTGATGACATGGGGTGGGAGGGTGATGCTGGGGCGAAGTGAGAGTAGCATCCACATATATACACTACCAAATATAAAATAGTTGTCTGGTGGGAAGCAGCAGCATAGCACAGAGAGATCGGCTCAGTGCTTTGCGATGAACTTGAGGGGTGGGATAGGGAAGATGGGAGGGAGGCTCAAGAGGGAGGGGATATGGGGACGTGTATGCATATGGCCGATTTTCTTTGTTGTACAACAGAAACTAACACAGTCCTGTGAAGCAATTATACTCCAATAAAGATCTATTTTTTAAAAAAATTCTGCTTTGACTTTTATATATTTCTCCCCTTGACTTTTGTATATTCACATAGTCCACAATTGTGTATAATCTCTATTGATTTCTCAAAACCACGTTTTGGTTACCAAATTTTGTCGTGGTGGTGTTTGCCAGCCAATTATATCTGAAAGCTTATTAAGACCTCTATTAAATAATTGCCAAATGTCTATTTCAACTACTTTTCCCTCACAGGGCCATTCTTTTCTGTGTCTTGTAGTGATTATTCTTATGATTTGGGGCTTTAAAATACAGAGACCTAAGTTCGAATCCTTACCTTACTACCTACTAGTTGCTAAGCCATTAATGCTAAGCAATCCTGAGCAAGTAGCTTAATATCATTCCTCAATTACCGTGTTTGGAAATAGGACTAATGCTACTTGCCAAATAGAGCTATTATTAAGATTAAATGAAATATGGTATAAATATGCTTATCATACAGTTTTTGGCACTTAAATATCAATTGTTTTAATTTTCATTGTTATGAGATATAGAGATAAGACAAGGTCTTTGTGACAAACTTTGAGATTATGGGGTCAGTGAGCATGGTTTGCACTTCTAAAGACTCACAGAAGTCTTAAGCGAAAGGAGCAATAATTCTTCTCTGGCTACTGAAACTGCTAGGGAGAAGTCCTGGTCCTGTTCCCTTTTTACACTACAGAACCTGCCTTGCACCTTGGCTGTTAATGAGAATAGTGTTCTATTTCAGAGGACCCCAGCTCATTTCCAATTGTTCGGTTTCTTTGCATCACCATAGTAAAATGCGATAGTAGTTTATAGAGGACAGGGTGTTTTGAAGATTTGCTTGTTCCCCATTTTTACTCTATATAAAATAAACATTCCACATTATTAAATGGAAAATGGCAACTATACTGATTGATTCATTTCCCTTAGGGTTTTTTCTAAGGATCAGAAACTTCAGCCTTAATCTCAGTATGCGTATCTACTATTTCTGTCGTGTTATAATTTAATTCCATAATTGTGTTTTGAACTAGGTATTTCTCAACTTTGGCATTTTACAAAGCAAAAAAAAAAAGTAATAAATTGAGGGGGGGGTTGTGCTTTTTTTTTAAAGGTGCACCTGTGGCATTTTCAAGAAAAGCAGGTGCTTTTGATATGAACATGAAAACTTTCCCTCTTTAGAAGATTCAGGCCAGTTTCTGAATTTTACTATCTCAGGGAACTATTTACAATTACTTCCCAGAAATAAGCAACTTGAAGAATAAAAAACAATTTTATAGTCAATTGATGTCATTTTTAAAGCTTTTCTTCTTTTCTTCTCTTTTCTCCAAGATTTGATCTTACAATTATTGTTTGAGTACAGGAGATACACAAATAAATTAAATTTTTTTGCATTAAAATATAAAAAGCAAGAATAGTATGCTACATGTAGCTTCACATTTTCTCTAATCTTTTCTATGGTTCAGTACCGGTAGGAATGATGTGGGTGATATTATTCTTCAGTTTCTACAACTACTGAGAAGAAATTACTTTTCAGGGAAAATGTATACTTTTATAAAAATAAGACTCCAGTTCATGTAGAGCCTTTGTAGAGTTAGAACTTCCATTGCTGAATTTCATGTGGAAGATCCCAGGAGTATATTATACTTATTTTATCTGCTTCTGAATGATGAAAGACTAAGTTGAATCTACTTGTGGCTAAACTTCAGTTTATGGATATATTATCCTGTTAGTAATGAAACTTTGTATGATTTTGGCTGATTAATAGTCTGAGAAATGGGAATATTATTAAAATTCTTATAGCCAAATGTAAGAAAAACTGCTTTAAGCTCATGGAGAATCAAGTTTTTCTATTGAATGCAATGCAGGTCTCATGCTAATTACCTGAAATTAGCATAGACTTCAGAACAGCTTGAGGGCACTATCCTCCACAAGACACCTCAGTTTAGACACCAGTCATACTCTCCCGGGTGCACAGGTTACCTTTGCTTCTGAACAACTGGCTACATAAGCAGGGGTTCCCTTTACCTTTCACCTTCAGTTATTCACTGGAATAATTCACAGAACTCAGGAAAGTGCTATACTTATGATTATGTTACCAGGTTGGCGTGCATTGTGTCAAATGGCTTCAACCAAGGAGGTGAGAGGAAGACCCAGACCAGCAATCTTGGTCCTCCTGATAGCAAGCGAAGAATTGCAGACTACCACTTCGGGCTTAAGCACAAAGCAAAGTTTGTGTAAAGCATAGTTACACTCTCAGAGAGAGAGAACGGGCTGTTTCTGCGAGGCGAAAGCAGCATTCCTGTACAGGCTTAATGGTGTTTTTAAGGAGCATTGTGTGGGCAGGAGGGGTGAGTGACAGGGGATCATTATTTGATTGACAGTCCCGAGCTATGTAACAAGTTCACTATTGCGCATGCTTTCACCCTAGATTCGCTAAGAAACGCCCACGGTGTGTGTGTGGGGCAAAACCACCTGTAGATTTTATTATAATGATAGTATAATGAGTTTGGGTTTGCTATAGGTTATACACCTGTCTGGTCTGGGCATGCGCAGCCCGGGGAAGTTCTCTAGTGTTACTGTGTCCCCTCTTTACCAGGATAAGTTTGCCCACCGCACGACCATAGTTTCGCCCGTTCTGGGTGGGGTCAGGGGATGTTCCCCAGATGGTTGGGGTGTAACGTGACTCCTTGCTGCTAACGTCAGGAGAGGGTCCCCAAGTGTTTGGGGTGTGACTTGATTATTCCCCTTTTGTCCTTTCACCGCTGTCACCTTCTTGCTGCTAATGTCTGACTAAATACCTAACAATTATACTTTTATTATAAAGGACACAGATCAGCCAAATGAAGAGATGTATAAGGAGATGTCTGGGAGAGTCTCAAATATGAAGCCTCTGTGTCCCCAGGGCCCTTCACACTCATAGTAAATCTATGGATATCACTAGCCAGGAAGCTCACCTGAGCTTTAGTATCTAGAGTTTTTACTGGAATTTTATTAGGTAGGCATGACTGATTGAATCATTGGTCACTTGGTTGAATTCAATTTCCAGCCCCCATCCCCTCCCTGAGGCTGGGCTAATAATCATGTGGCTAAGTCCCAACCCTCTAAATCACCTGGCTGATCATTCTGGTATAGCCAACCCCCATCCAGAAACTATCTAGGGGCCCACCTTGTGAGCCACCTCATTAGCATAAACTCAGGTGTCCTTTGAGATGCCTGCTGTGAATAACAAAGACCCTCCTATCAGTGGGAAATTTTAAAGATTGAGGATCTTTCTCTCTCTCTCTCTCTCTCTCTTTCTCTCTCTCTCAGGTACAAGGGGACAAAGACCAGACAAATTCTTTATTATAAAGTTTTGGAGATTGTGGGGTTTTTTGTGTACTTAACTATGCAATATATATAACAAAATACATGTATGGCATCCTACTCTTGGGAACACTGTGAAGAATCTTGGGGTAAATCAAATGTGGCTTGCTTAATTCCAGCTCATGCTGTCTCTACACGTGAATATCTTTCTACCACTCCTCTGTGAAGCTGTATCTCTTCCCTTTCTTAACAACCTCAAGGTCCACCTCTTCCAAGAAGCCTTTTTTCTTTAGTGCACTTTGTGCTAGTGGTTTTCTTTTTCACAGTTCTACCTTTACAATGAAATGTGTCAGTGTATGTGTATTATCATTTAGCTGCTTACGCATTTCTATGGACATTTGGGTTCTGACAGCTAAGAAAAACTGGAGAAGAAATTGGGATGTAGAGAATTAAAATTGGTTAGACATAAAGGAAGATTCTAGATACAGGAGGGTTTTGATCCCTAGAAAGTACCAAATAACCCATGTTTTCATTTTTTATACAAATTCTAGTGACATGAGGTTCTGCTCATGTTTGGCACTGGTCATGTTTCTTAGATGCAATAATATTCAAGGTAAGTGAGCTCCCAGGGACAATGCATATTAGAGAGAGGAGAGAGATAACAAGTAAACAAGCACATGGCACAAGATAATTTCAGATAGTGATGGGTGATGATATGACAAGAGAGGAAGAATATGTGGGGCAGGAAGAATATGTAGCTTCAGTTTGTGTGATCTCCTCCAAAGATGTGATATATTGAGCAGAATGATATGAAGGAGTCAGTCATACAGTGACCTGGGGGCACAGTGCTCCAGGCAGAGGGAACAGTAGATGCAAAGGCTCTACGACCAGACTGCACTCAGTGTAGCTGAGGAACAAAAAAGCACAGTGTAACTTTCAGAAAGTGAAGGGGAGACAAATGTTAAATGAAGTCACAGAAGAAGGTAGAAACCAGGGCCATGGTAAGGGATAGATTTTATTCTGATTTTACTATAAAATATAAAAACTACAGAAATATAAGAAAAATTAATCCATAGCCCAATAGAAACACTAACTGTGGACAAAATATCAACTCATTTCTCTTCAGTATTTTTTTTCCTGCATATATAAAAGTACACATAAAAAAAGATCGGGGGTGAAGATATAGTTTTGTGACTTGCCTTTTTTTCACCAAATAATATGCTATGGGCACTTTTTCATGTCTGTACATACTGTTTTACAATGTGATGTTAATGGCAGCACATATTCTTTTATATGGATGTGCCATATTTATGTATTCAATCTACTATTTTTGAACATTCACTTTTTAAAAAAATTATTTATTTTTGGCTGCATTGGGTCTTCGTTGCTGCGAATGGGCTTGCTCTAGTTGCAGTGAGCGGGGGCTACTCTTTGTTGAGGTGCACGGGCTTCTTATTGCCGTGGCTTCTCTTGTTGCAGAGCACAGGCTCTAGGCACACGGTCTTCAGTAGTGGCATGCGGCCTCAGTAGTTGTGACTCGCGGGCTCTAGAGCGCCGGCTCAGTAGTTGTGGTGCACGGGCTTAGTTGCTCCGCGGCATGTGGGATCTTCCCAGATCAGGGCTCGAACCTGTGTCCCCTGCATTGGCAGGCGGATTCTTAACCACTGCGCCACCAGGGAAGTCCAGAGCACTCACTTTCTTATCTCTTTTTTCTCCCTTGCTTCAGGGATTATTCTTGTATTTAAAACATTTTACACATTTCTGATTATTCCTTCAGAATAAATTCATAACATGGAAATATTAGGTCAAATAGTATAAACACTTTTAGGGCTTCCAATGTGTAAATATCCTCTAAAAATACACCAGTTGGCACTCCCAGTCAGTGGTTGAAGTTTCTGACTCACTGTACCCTCACTTTAAAAAGCACTTCAACTTTAAGAGGTAAAAATCATATCTTGTAGTTTTTTACTGACTGTGTTTAATGAGATTAATACATTTCCCACTTACTTATTGGCCTTTATATTTCTTTTTTGTGTGAATTGAACTGGTACATTTTCCATAAAGCTTTTCTTGATTCACTAGGTGAAAGTTTTTCATCCTTTTCTGAACTTCCAGAGTATTTTATTTTTGTTTTATGGATTTATAGTCTTCCTTGTATTGTAGCATTGTGTAATAAATTTCGTAGTTCTCATAGATGTGAGGTTGGAATCTTTGTCTCTTTTCCTGGATACTAGCACAACGTAACACATGAAGTGAGTACTTAAGATGTGTTAGTTGAGTCAATAACTGATCCTCATATTTAGTTTAGCAGATACTAGTGTAGAGCGACTTATGATTTGGGTGTTATTTTTATGCATATTCTTTAGGATAGTTTTCAAATAAAGTATCAGTTTTTGAAATGATGCTGCGTTGATGAGTTTAATTTGCTAAAACCCATTTTACTGCATCATGAATTATATATTGTCATATTTCTTCCTCATTTTCAATTATCATTGTACACTTGATTCTAGTCCAAGTACAGACTTTCATCAAATGCAATAGTACTTGAGCTATTAGCTTAGTTTAGTTAGACAGTTTAAACTTTACCATGTATAAAAATCATAAAGAGGACTTGTTCAAAGAGAGGACTAGTCTCTGCCCCCAGAGTTTCTGATTCTATAGGCCTGAGGTGGGGTCCAAGAATTTGCATTTCTAACATGTTCCCAGGTGGTACTGATGCTGCTGGCCTCTGACCACATTTTGAGAACCACTAGACTAAATGATATTCAGCACACTTAGTGTCCCCTTGGAAAGAAAGAGCAGCTGCTTCTTTGCATAATTTTTCTTATGAAGTATGTCCTAGCAAAGGATGTAGAAACAAACTTTGAGAAGAAGAGAATTTTGCCTATAGCTTTGGCAAGCGAACTGCCTTAGTGCCTTGCGTTTTCTCTTGCTGGGAAATCCTCCTGTTGAGAGGGCCACCACCGTTACCATTTTAGAACTTGTTCTACTTTAAAGAACCAAGTGAGTTCAGAAGAGGGAAGAGAGAACAATGAGAAAGGACACCTGTGATGAACACAGGAGGGGGGTGCAGGTTTGATCAAATGAGCTCCATCAAATCACCAACTCTCCCAACCCCCCAAATATAGAAGTTGACATGTTGGCTCTACCTAAGGCTGTCTCAGAAGGGAAATGTCATGAAAGTATAAACTGCTGCTTAGGGCAGCACAAGTCCCGTGGGGGCGTCAACTTCAACAAAATTGTTAAAACGTGTGCCAGCTTCAGGTTGGCAATTTTGAGTTCACTTCAGTAACGTCAATGACGCACCTTCACACAGTAAGTGCAATAGAGACAAAGAGGTGCCTTGCAACTGCCGGAGAGAGAAAAGAGTCCTCTGAGATGAAATGTTAACATAAGAAGTGGAAATGGTTTGTCATAGTTGCAAGCTGGCTCTTTGGGGTTCACTTTCCTATAGCGAGTGAACTGTAGTGTGGTACCCTAGCAAAAGAGTCTCAATAAAATTAGAACAATCGTTTAAAAAGGGCAGAGAGAGAGAGAGGCTAGAGAGAGAAGGAGAGAGAGTTCTTTCTTTTGTGTGTATGTGATAAGAAGCTTAACAAAAGTGAAAAAACGCTTTATGTGGATGTGAGTTTTCATGGCAGTCTCAAGCCGACACTCAGTTGCCTTTATTATAGACTAAGCTACTTTAGCAAGCAAAGGATAATGGAGAGACAGAGAATGCAGGAAACAACAGTCAGGTGGGGAGGAGGCATGGAGAGACCTTTTGACAGGGAATGTTCTGTAACTAAAGAAACAATATACATTTTATTTATGTTTTTCATATACTCTACTCCTTATAAGAAAGAAAAAGAATATGTGAGTTTCTCCCTGCCCTGAATCCTTGAAGTTATTTTGAAATGTGATTTAATAGAATGCTAATTTTTAATTATAATGTCATGTTTAGGGCCAGGAAATTCTACATATAAGAGAAAAGAATAGCTGGAGTGTGTTGAAATAGGAGCCATTTTTAAAAGTTTGTTTCCAGTATATTATAGTGGAAAAATAACGGAAACATATTTAACAGAAAATGAAACAATCAACCAGGCTCCTTGCTCTTTTACTTGCTGAAATGTTCGTAGGGGTCAAACTAGTCCAAAATTGGTGGGAGGAATTGAGAGACTCCATTAAATAACTTGCCACCTTATTTACATTGTTAGCTTGAATTTTACTCAAACATTTACGTTTGTTTTGTTTTTCGTCTACATACGTGAGATTCCAAGGAGTCATAGAAAGTGAGGTTTGGAAAAGACATTAAATATGACCTATTGGCAGATGCTTGAATCCATTGGACAATATCTCCAACGTGCTATACTCCAGTTACTTCTTGAATGATGGTATTCTTATCAAGACAACTGGGTGCATATTTGAAGGTCTTTGACTGTTAGACTGAACCAAAAATCTGTCTCCTTGTAATTACCATACCTTGTTCTTTCATTTAAGTCCATACTAAGCCAATCGTGTTCTTTCTCCCTGATATAGTAATATATCTAGACAACTATCACATCTTCTTCAATTCTAAAGGTTAAAAATTCCCAGGACCTTCATCACTGATTATGGTGTTTCAGGTAGTCTGATAAGTATGGAGTAGAGAGGGCCATTATTTATACTGAAGCAATTTCAGATCAATCTGAAATTCGATGACCACCCTCCAACATTGACTCCTGTTAAAATAATTAAGTATAACTCCACCAATCCTTTTTATTTTTATACGTGTTCCTCCTAAAAAGTTATACTTTTTATATTCTACTTGTGCTGATAGTTCACTGGTTTCAAATTTTGGGCATGGTATTTATTTTTATCAACCTCTTCTTATGATTATCTATGTCCTTTCCCATCTGTGGGGATCTTTTTGAATCTAAACTTTATCATTCAACAGATTTTATATCACTCCAAGCTTTGTGTAACTCACAAATTAATTGTATATATGGACATGTGTATTTGTGTGTTATTGTATGCACGTGTGTGTTTTTTCAGACTGGGGTAGTGATTGAGAGCTCCATCTCTGAAATCAAACAAATGTTGTACCACTTACTAGCTTGTGACCTTTGGCAAATGAGTTAACTTTGCCAAATCCTGTTTCCTCTTCAGCGAAATGATTCCTACCTTGATGGGTCGTTATGGCAATTCAATATGATAATTTAATGTGTACAGAGCTTAGCATAGTTCCTGGCACATAGTAAGCTACTGGGGGGAAAATTTCTTAAGCTCACTAATTCTCAGTTTCCTGATTTGTAAAATAGAGGTAATAATAACATTTTTCTCGTTGTGTTGTTGGGGGAAATTAAATGAGTTAATATATCTAAGGGGCTTAGAACAGTGTCTGGAATATAGAAATTACTGTAGGTTTACTACTATCCCCATCAGTATTATTAATAGTTATTAGTGTTAGTCTTACTTAATTCATAGTAGGTGCTCAAGATATGCTATTTGCTTGCTTTTTTGCGGCAGAATCATCCAGTTGCTTTCTATATTCATGATTAAAATTGCAAACATAAACTCATTCCAGTCTCTATAATTTTGGTTAATACATTCTCAATATTTTATTTAGAATATTTAGTTTTTTCAATTCATAGTTTATTCATTCTGATCATGTGTGCATTTTGTAGTGTACAGAGCTAAATGCAAAATGCTTTGTTCTGAAGGGAGATTCCAATATTCTTGGTATCTTTGAGAAGAATTACTGATTTCCAAGGAAACTGAAAATGATTTTTTTTTCAAAGATTAAGGTCTTCTAAATAGCAGTGAGCCTCTAATTTCCTTTTTATGGAAGATCATTATATATTTTTACATCATAACATCTTTCTCATTCTCTCCAATAACCTATTTGTTACTGAAATAACCATCACTGAGTACTTAACTTTGTGGGAAGTAATGTGTGGGATGTTTTCAAGGATAAAGTTCTTCCTCCAGGAAGGCCTTACAAGACAATGGGTAGGGATGTATGATCTTCTTACAAGGTGATGACCTAAAAAATTAGGAAAAATAAAATTAGGGATAGTCATACAATCTATCAAAGTGATTATTATCTGTCTATCATGTGAACTATGTTATTGTGCTTCAGAACAATATTGTACTTTCTGCAGGTGAGAATGGGTTGATAAAACAGTTGAGGAGGAGAGAGCCTACTAAGCCAGGTTGTGGAGGAAAAAAAGTGGGTAGTGTACCTTTGGTTAGAATAGGGGCTGTGGGCATGGGTAATAAATAATGAAGTTGGAAACCTGTTTGGCCCCTCTGGACTTTTACAAACACATAAAGAATTTTTTTAAAAAAATTACACAATATATAAAGTTACTATATATACTTTTATGCTTTTTTACAACTAGAAACTACTTAAAACCACCATGCTAATTTGGTTTATGCCTATATATTGCATAGTAGAATGTACTGAAAAAAATTATATGATAAACTTTGTATATTACAAGTTGCCTTATATAACAATGTTTAGCTAAAAATTTCAGTTTTTCTTTAAGATATACCAACATGGAAAGAGCTTCTGAGTAATTATTTGGTTTCGAAACAATAAGTTCATGTACTCTGTTTTCTTTTGGTTTTTTTTGCGGTATGCGGGCCTCTCACTGTTGTGGCCCCTCCCGTTGTGGAGCACAGACTCCGGACGCGCAGGCCCAGCGGCCATGGCCCACGGGCCTAGCCGCTCCCCAGCATGTGGGATCCTCGCGGACCGGGGCACGAACCCGTGTCCCCTGCATTGGCAGGCGGACTGTCAACCACTGTACCACCAGGGAAGCCCCCATGTACTCTGTTTTATATTTACTTATTTTTCATTTCATGAAAATATTTTAGGTTTTTAAAAATTTTTCTCTCTGTTGCAATTTGAAAATTTTACTTTTATGTTTTCAGTTCAGAAAGAAAATGGGCTTTAGGAATATCATTATGAGTAAAAAATAATCCAGAAAAGTTTTATAAGACATGAGAATACTAGTAACAGCAAACATAATTGCAAATACTTTTACACTTGCTTTATTTTCCAATAACCAGCTTATTTCCTAGCACATAGTAGGCAGTCGATAAAATTTTTTTTAACAAGTAAATGAGACTAAAGTTGTGGGTCTAATTTTCAAAAATACTCAGAAGCATATTTCCCAGAAACATTCTATTTTCTATCCTTAGGCTGCTTTCCAATAAGCCATTTTGGAAATAGATGGTACTAATGCTAATGGAGATTCATTAACAGTACATATAAGTCATGGCAAAGTAAAGTCTATTAAGTAACATCAACTTTATTTAGAAATTTAAGTCCAGTTTTACAATTTTTTGTTAACGATAATCACAAATTTAAAATAGACTGTAGAGATGGAAGGGATCTTAGAGACCGTCTCATCTGGTGGAGAAACTGAAGCTCATAGCAATTGATTCATTTGTAATTAATTAATGTCCATGAGTAGAAGCCACATTTCCTGACTCCCAGTTCTGTGTCCTCTTTCCCCTTATATCATTCCTATTGCCTTCCTATTGCCAAGCTTTATATATAAATGATATAAAATCCTCATCCACAGATTTAGCAATTGTTTTCTAAAACTGTGTTATGAAACTATTGAATTTCCCTTGGATCCTGATGTTAATTAACAAAGCATATTGACTAATACTCTTTTGGCTACATTTGTTACATTTAAAGTAACTGAAATTGTGACTGTAGCCTCAGAATAAATATCATAAAGTTGAGGAATTGTAGTCTTATTTCCCCCTTTGCAAAACCATGTGTAAGAAATTTATCTTAACACTAGTACAATAAATAAAGAGTTGGCTAAAATATATGATATTCTTCAAGTCCTTAATCAAGGTGCCTCATATCACTTAATTTGTTTTTATTCCACCTACTGTCTTGTGTGTTTTTTCTAGTATGAAACTAATACCCAAATTTTTGAATTCCCTACTTTTGATTCTGGGCACTCATTTACACTTACTCTCATCTCTCCTGCTAATATACAGACCTTTAAAACTGTTAATAGCTCTTCATGAAGGGGCTTATATATGAGCTGAGATTTAAAGAATGAGTGAATGAATAAATGATTGAATAGTGATCATCATTGCCTTTATTAGAGGAAGGTAATGTTCATTTCATGGTATGTTGTCATGGTTTCAAGGAAGTGGAGACTCTTACTGTTAAAATGAGCCCAGTTTCAGCTGGAGGCCCGACAGCAGCAGCTGCGTGACGCTTCTTCAGTTGCAGACCATTCAGAAGAGGACTGGGAGAAATGGTGGATCACAAGATGGAAAAAAGCCTTGGTTGCTTAACCACCACGTGGAAGCTTATCTCCTGACATTTAATGAAATAAAGTACAGCCAATCCAGTGTCAGTCTGAGAATATTTATCTCCTTAGCTCCAAGAGCTTGAGTTCAAAAAAAATATGCTGTGCAGTGCTTCAACATGGTGGAAGAGTAAGACGTGGAGGTCACCTTCCTCCCCACAAATATGTCAAAAATACATCTACACGTGGAACAACTCCTGCAGAACATCTACGAATGCTGGCAGAAGACCTCAGAATTCCCAAAAGGCAAGAAAATCCCCACGTACCTGGGTAGGGCAAAAGAAAAAACAGAGACAAAAGAATAGGAATGGGACCTGCACCTCTGGGAGGGAGCCATGAAGGAGGAAAGGTTTCCACACACTAGGAAGCCCTTTCATGGGCGGAGACTGCGGGTGGCGGAGCAGGGAGCTTCGGAGCCACGGATGAGAGCGCAGCAGCAAGGGTGCAGAGGGCAAAGCAGAGAGATTCCCACAGTCCCGCAGTTGGTGCCGACCAGCACTCACCAGCCCGAGAGGCTTATCTGCTCACCCGCCAGGGCGGGCGGGGCTGGGAGATGAGGCTCTGGCTTCAGTCGGAGCGCAGGGAGAGAACTGGGGTTGGCGGCGTGAACACAGCCTGAAGGGGGCTAGTGTGCCACGGCTATCCAGGAGGGAGTCCGGGAAAAAGTCTGGACCTGCTGAAGTGACAAGAGACCATTGTTTCAGGTGTGCAAGGATAGAGGATTCAGAGCACCACCTAAACGACCTTCAGAGACGGGTACAAGCCTTGGCTATCAGTGCAGACACCAGAGACAGGCATGAAACGCTAAGGCTGCTGCTGCAGCCACCAAGAATCCTGTGTGCAAGCACAGGTCACTATCTACACCTCCTTGCCTGCCCCCTTCTGGGAGCCTGTGCAGCCTACCACTGCCAGGGTCCCATGATCCAGGGACAACTTCCCCGGGAGAACACATGGCACACCCCAGGCTGTTGCAACGTCACATCAGCCTCTGCCGTCACAGGCTTGCCCTGAATTCAGTACCCCTCCCTCCCACCAGCCTGAGTGAGCCACAGCCCCCTAGTCAGCTGCTATCTTAATCCCCTCCTGTTGGGCAGGGAACAGACACCCTCAGGTGACCTACATGCAAGGGCAGGACGAAATCCAAAGTTGAACCCCAGGAGCTGTGTGAACAAAGAGAAAGGGAAATTTCTCCGTGCAGCCTCAGGAGCAGTGGATTAAATCACTGCAGTTAACTTGATGTACCATACATCTGTGGAATACCTGAATAGACAATGAATCATCCCAAAATTGAGCTGGTGGACTTTGGAAGCAACTGTAGAATTGGGTTTTGCTATATGCAACTGACTTGTTTCTGATTTTTATGTTTATCTTACTATAGTTTTTAGCTCCTGATATCATTGGTGGATATGTTTATTGGTTTGGTTGCTCACTTCTTTTAATTACTTTTTAAAAAATTTTTTATTTTAATAATTAAAAAAATTTTTATTTCCTTTAATTTCTTTCTTTCTCTTTTTTTCCCTTCCTTCCTTCCTTCCTTCCTTCCTTCCTTCTTTCTTTTTTCTTTCTTTTTTTCTCCATCTTCTGAGCGACGTGGCTGACAGGGTCTTGGTGCTCCAGCCTGAGCCTCTGAGGTAGGAGAGCCAAGTTCAGGACATGGGACCACCAGAGACCTCCCAGCCCCATGTTATATTAATCGGCGAGAGTTCTCCCAGAGATCTCCATCTCAACGATAAGACCCAGCTCCACGCAGTGGCTAGCATTCTCCAGTGCTGGACACGCAACACTAAACAACTAGCAAGACAGGAATACAACCCCACCCATTAGCAGAGAGGCTGCCTCAAATCATACTAAGTTCATAGACAACCCAAAACACACCACCAGACATGGCCCTGCCCACCAGAAAGACAAGATCCAGCCCCACCCACCAGAACACAGGCACCAGTCCCCTCTACCAGGAAGCCTACACGAGCCCCTGAACCAACCTTACCCACTAGGGGCAGACACCAAAAGCAGTGGGAGCTATGAACTTGCAGCCTGCGAAAACGAGACCTCAAACACAGTAATTAAAACAAAATGAGAAGACAGAGAAATAGCAGATGAAGGAACAAGGTAAAAACCCACCAGACGAAACAAATGAAGAGGAAATAGGCAGCCTACCTGAAAAGCAGTTCAGAGTAATGTTAGTAAAGATGATCTAAAATCTTAGAAATAGAATGGAGAAAATACAAGAAACATTTAACAAGGACCTAGAAGAACTAAAGAGCAAACAAACAATGATGAACAACACAATAAATGAAATTAAAATTTCTCTGGAAGGACTCAATAGCAGAATAACTGAGGTAGAAGAACGGATATGTGATCTGAAAGATAAATTAGTGGAAATCACTACTGGAGAGTAGAATAAAGAAAAAAGAATGAGAAGAATTGAGGACAGTCTCAGAGACCTCTGGAACAACATTAAACACACCAACATTTGAATTATAGGGGTCCCAGAAGAATAAGAGAAAAAGAAAGGGTCTGAGAAAATATTTGAAGAGATTATACTTGAAAACTTCCCTAGTATGGGAAAGGAAATGATCAATAAAGTCCAGGATGCGCAGTGAGTCCTGTACCAGATAAATCCAAGGAGAAATGTGCCAAGATATTAACCAAACTATCAAAATTTAAATACAAAGAAAAAATATTAATAGCAGCAAGGGAAAAGCAACAAATAACATACAAGGGAATCCCCATAAGGTTAACAGCCAATCTTTCAGCAGAAACTCTGCAAGCCAGAAGAGAGTGGAAGGACATATTTAAAGTGATGAAAGAGAAGAACCTGCAACCAAGATTACTCTAGCTAGCAAGGATCTCATTCAGATTCAACGGAGAAATTAAAACCTTTACAGACAAAAGCTAAGAGAATTCAGCACCACCAAACCAGCTTTACAACACATGCTAAAGGAACTTCTCTAGGCAGGAAACACAAGAGAAGGAAAAGACAGTAACAAACCCAAAACAATTAAGAAAATGGTAATAGGAACATACATATTGATAATTACCCTAAGTGTAAATGGAATAAATTCTCCAGCCAAAAGACATAGTCTGGCTAAATGGATATGAAAACAAGATCCGTATATATGCTGTCTACAAGAGACCCACTTCAGACCTAGGGACATATACAGACTGAAACTGAGGGGATGGAAAAAGATATTCCATGCAAATGTAAATCAAAAGAAAGCTGGAGTACCAACTCTTGTATCAGACAAAAGAGACTTTAAAACAAAGACTATCCCAAGAGACAAGGAAGGACACTACATAATGATTAAGGGATCAATCCAAGAATAAGATATAACAATTGTAAATATTTATGCACGCAACATAGGAGCACCTAAATACATAAGGCAAATGCTAACAGCCATAAAAGGGGAAATTGACAGTAACACCTTCATAGTAGGGGACTTTATTTAACACCCCACTTTCACCAAAGGACAGATCATCCAAAATGAAAATAAAAAAGGAAATGCAAGATTTAAATGACACATTATAAAAGGTGGACTTAATTGATATATGTAGGACATTCCATCCAAAAACAACAGAATACACTTTTTTCTCAAGTGCTCATGGAACATTCTCAAGGATAGATCATATCTTGGGACACAAATCAAGCCTTGGTAAATTTAAGAAAATTGAAATCATATCAGGTATCCTTACTGAACACAACGCTATGAGACCGGATATCAAGTACAGGAAAAAAACTAAAAAATACAGACACATGGAGGCTAAACAATACGTTACTAAATAACAAAGAGATCACTGAAGAAATCAAAGAGGACATCAAAAATTACCTAGAAACAAATGACACTGAAAACACAATGACCCAAAACCTATGGGATGCAGCAGAAGCAGTTCTAAGAGGGAAGTTTATAGCTATACAAGCCTACCTCAAGAAACAAGAAAAATCTCAAATAAACAATCTAACCTTACACCTAAAGCAACTAGAAAACGAAGAACAAACAAAACCCAAAGTTTGCAGAAGGAAAGAAATTATAAAGATCAGAGCAAAAATAAATGAAATAGAAACAAAGAAAACAATAGCAAAGATCAGTGAAACTAAAAGCTGGTTCTTAGAGAAGGTAAACAAAATTGATAAACCATTAGCCAGACTCATCCAAAAAAAAAGAAAGTGGGGGAGAAGACTCAGATCAACAGAATTAGAGATGAAAAAGGAGAAGTAACAACTGACACTGCAGAAATACAAAAGATCATGAGAGATTACTACAAACAACTATATGCCAATAAAATGGACAACGTGGAAGAAATGGACAACTTCTTAGAAAAGCACAACCTTCTGAGATTGAACCAGGAAAAAATAGAAAATATAAACTGACCAATCACAACCGCTAAAGTAGAAACTGTGATTAAAAATCTTCCAACAAACAAAAGCCCAGAATCAGATGGCTTCACAGGTGAATTCTATCAAACATTGAGAGAAGAGCAACACCTATCCTTCTCAAAATCTTCCAAAATATAGCAGAGGGAGGACCCCTCTCAAACTCATTCTATGAGGCCACCATCACCTGGATACCAAAAGCAGGAAAAGATGTCAAAAAAAAAAACTACAGACCAATATCACTGATGAACATAGATGCAAAAATCCTTAACAAAATACTAGCAAACAGAATCCAACAGAACATTAAAAGGATCATACACCATGATCAAGTGAGGTTTATTCCAAGAATGCAAGGATTCTTCAATATATGCAAATCAATCAATGTGATACACCATATTAACAAATTGAACAGTAAAAACCTGTTGATAATCTCAATAGATGCAGAAAAATATTTCGACAAGATTAAACACCCATTTATTATAAAAACTCTCCAGAAAATAGGCATAGAGGGAACTTACCTCAACATAATAAAGGCAATATATGACAAATCCACAGCCAACATCGTTCTCAATGGTGAAAAAGTGAAACCATTTCCTCTAAGATCAGGAACAAGACAAAGTTGTCTCCTCTCACTGCTATTATTCAACATAGTTTTGGAAGTCTTAGCCATAGCAGTCAGAGATGAAAAAGAAATAAAAGGAATCAAAATTGGATAAGAAAAAGTAAAACTGTCACTGTTTGCAGATTACATGATACTATACATAGAGAATCCTAAAGATGCTACCAGAAAACTTCTATAGCTAATTAATGAATCTGGTAAAGTAGCAGGATACAAAATTAATGCACAGAAATCTCTTGCATTCCTATACACTAATGATGAAAAATCTGAAAGAGAAATTAAGGAAACGCTCCCATTTATCATTGCAACAAAAAGAATAAAATACCTAGGAATAAACCTACCTAAGGAGACTAAATACCTGTACTTAGAAAACTATAATACACTGATGAAAGAAATTAAAGATGATACAAATAGATGGAGAGATATGCCATGTTCTTGGATTGGAAGAATAAACATTGTGAAAATGACTCTACTAACCAAAGCAATCTACAGATTCAATGCAATCCCTATCAAACTACCCATGTTTTTTTCCACAGAACTAGAACAAAATATTCACAATTTGTATGTATACACAAAAGACCCCGAATAGCTAAAGCAATCTTGAGAAAGAAAAACGGAGCTGGAAGAATCGGGCTCCGTGACTTCAGACTATACTACCAAGCTACAGTAATCAAGGCAGTATGGTACCGGCACAGAAACAGAAATATTGATTGATGGAACAGGATAGAAAGCCCAGAGGTAAACCCACAGACATACAGTCATCTTACCTTTGATAAAGTAGGCAAGAATATACAATGGAGAAAAGACTGACACTTCAGTAAGTGGTGCTGGGAAAACTGGACAGCTACATGTAAAAGAATGAAATTTGAATACTTCCTAACACCATACACAAAAATAAGCTCAAAATGGATTAAAGACCTAAATGTAAGGCCAGACACTCTAAAAGTCTTATAGGAAATCATAGGGAGAACCCTCTATGACATAAATCACAGCAAGATCCTTTTTGACCCCCCTCCTAGAGAAATGGAAATAAAAACAAAAATAAACAAATGGGACCAAATGAAAGCTAAACGGTCTTGCACAGCAAAGGAAACTATAAACAAGATGAAAAGACAACCCTCAGAATAAGAGAAAATATTTCCAAAGGAACCAAGTGACAGAGGATTAATCTCTGAAATATACAAGCATCTCAATATCAAAAAAACAAACAACCTAATCCAAAAATGGGCAGAAGACCTAAATAGACATTTCTCCAAAGAAGATATACACATTGCCAACAAAATCATGAAAGGATTCTCAGCATCACTAATCATTAGAGAAATGCAAGTCAAAACTACAATGAGGTATCACCTCACACCTGTCAGAATGTCCGTCGTGAAAAAATCTACAAACAAAAAATGCCGGAGAGGGTGTGGAGAAAACGGAACCCTCTTGCACATTTGGTGGGAGTGTAAATTGATTGAGGTTCCTTAAAAAACTAAAACTAGACTACCATATTACCCAGCAATCCCACTACTGTGCATATACCCTGAGAAATCCATAATTCAAAAAGAGACATGTACCACCATGTTCATTGCAGTACTATTTACAAGAGCCAGGACATGGAAGCAACCTAAGTGTCCATTTACAGAGGAATGGATAAAGAAGATGTGACACATATATGCAATGGAATATTACTCAGCCATAAAAAGAAATGAAATTGAGATATTTGTAGTGAGGTGGATGGAACTAGAGTCTATCATACAGAGTGCAGTAAGTCAGAAAGAGAAAAATATATGCTAACACATATAGATGGAATCTAAAAAAAAATGGTACTGATGAACCTAGGGGCAGGCCAGGAATAAAGGCGCAGATGTAGAGAATGGACTTTAGGATGCGGGGATGGGGAAGTGTAAGATGGTATGAAGTGAGAGTGTTGCATTGACATATACACACTACCAAATGTAAAAGAGATAGCTAGAGGGAAGCAGCCACATAGCACAGGGAGATCAGCTCAGTGCTTTGTGACCACCTAGAGGGGTAGGATAGGGAGGTTGGCAGGCTGACACAAGAGGGAGGATATATGGGGATATAGGTATATGTATAGCTGATTCACTTTGTTACACAACAGAAACTAACACAACATTGTAAAGCAATTATACTCCAATAAAGGTGTTAAAAAAAAGCATACACTATTTGAAAAGAAAAATTAAAGGAGAAAAATTAATCTATTTCTACCCTTCCTGCCTTCCAAGTCCAGCTTTCTGTTTTCTTCCCACACAGCTACAACATCTAGGAAATGGTAGGAGTAGCTGAGGCAATGATGGCTATTAATTTCAACACCCCAATAATTTTAACTTTTCCTTAAAAATCCAAATGTGTATATATGCAATGGAATATTACTCTGCCATAAAGAATAATGAAATTCTGTTGTTTGCAACAGTGTGGATGGATCTCAAGGGTAGTATGCCTAGTGGAGTAAGCCAGGCAGAGGACAAACACTCTGTTATCACCTACATGTGGAATCTGAAAAATAACATGAATGTATATGCATGTATATAACAAAATAGAAACAGACCCACTGATAAAGAGAGCAAAGTAATGGTTAGCAGTGGGAAAAGGGAAATGGGGAAGGGGAAGATAGTGGTATCAGATTAAGAGATACAAACTATATTATAAATGAGCAACAAGGGTATACCCTACAGCACATGGAAATATAGCTGTTATTTTGTAATAACTTTAAATGGAGCATAACCTATAAAAATATTGAATCACTATGCTATACACCTAATACTAATATATTATTATTAATCAACTATACTTCAATTAAAAAATAAAATAAAATTAATCCCCCCCCAAAAAACACAAAAAACAAAAAAACCCAGTTTCCTGCCTGTAAAGTTTAAATATTCATTTCTTGCTACGCTATTAAACTGGCAATTATGTTTTTTTTTAAATGGTTCTGCATCATGTTATGTTCCTGCCTTCATATGATGTCCAACCTGAATTAACACGACTGGAACAGATGCTAAATGACTCTACCCAAGTCACTTGTGTCCTGTTTTACACTTCACTTCATGAACTGTGTTAGACCAAGAGAACATTGGCTCTCCAGCTCCAAGTCACACCATATGTCTTCAAATTCATTAGATATAGGCTTGTGATCACTTTATTGCCCACCTGATCTCACTTCTGCTTTCTTAAAATTTAAATGCAAAGGAACATACATAGCAATACAAGTTTAAGTTATAAGGATATGTGTTTTTATATTTACGTTTTCAATAGAATTAATTTTTTACTAGTATAGGTCAGGGAATAGGCAGTAATTTTTACTGGTTGAAGTATAAAACTGCAGAACATTTGTCAGTTGGTTTTGTGTAATGAGCTGAAATTTAAGGTGTTTTTATTTAGAAAGTTTATGAAATTCAGACAGGGTGAAAATCATTTTTATTATAAATAAAGGTGTTATTTTGAAACTCTAACATGCTAGACTACTGGTGTAACAGGTGGAACTATATTAAAATTAAAAGGAGACTGTGGATGCAAGCTCCCCTCTGCATGTTAATGGTTTGGGAGGTAGTCTTCCATGGCTCTTTCCTTCTAAGAGTAGTGATCAGTAAATCTTGTGGTTACTCAATTTGCATTGGTCTTCTGAAGATATCGCTATTTGCCGTCCTAAACCAAACTTCCTTTGGAAAAGTGAAGCATCGCTGGTGACACAGGTCAGGCAGGAGTGGCTCCTATTTACACATATGCAAACTGAGACTTTGACTTGAAATAATGCAGCAAATTAAATCTCAGAGTACATCCCCAGTTCTAGGACACTCTATTCAACCCACCTTGTAAATAGTGAGGTCTGATTTTAGGGTAAATGGCCAACCTGATTTTTGTGTGAAGACAGAAACCTGCACAGTGCTTTCCCTGAAAACTGTTTTGAATGAAATATTCTGCCTCTATCAGTGAGGAAATAATAGTCATGCTCTTGGAAAACCAAAACTAAAACAAAAACACACATCCATAACAATGATTATGAAATCATCAGAAAGTCTTTTATCATTCACACAGTATTAAAGAAGGTAAGACTCATTTCCTTCTCATTATGAAGAAAGGATTGAGGCACATTTATTTAATTCACAAATGTTTTCTGAGATTTGAACCAGCTCTGTGCTGGGCGCTGGCGGTAATGAGCAGAGGTATCACGCTTCTGGTGATGACAGCTTCCCCTCAGTGGTCTTCCCCTATGCTCTATAGGTACTGATAGGAGCCCTCAAATCAGATTGATTAAAATAAGAGACGGCGGGTTAAGTAAATGAAAGAGGGGGTTATAGATGTGTGATTTGGTGGTGATGGGGTTATCAGGCAGTCCCAGGTGAGAAGAGAAGCATGTGGGGGAGAGGGGAGCAAGCTGTATAGCCTCATAAAAAAGTCCTTTTCCCTCATCTTTCTTCCAAGGGGAGAGTGGTAATGAAAAAGGGGTAAACAATACAAAATTCAGCTCATTTCTCCCATTTGCAGGTAACTAGAATTTATTCCAGATAAGAGAGTACGTTGACTGGAATCTCTTACCGTACAGAATCAACATTCTATCTTCAAACATTTTATTTTTATTTTTTTAATATTTATTGATTGATTTTTGGCTGTGTTAGGTCTTAGTTGTGGCACGCGGGATCTTTCATTGTGGTGTGTGGGCTCTGTAGTTGTAGCGTGTGAGCTCAGTAGTTGCGGTGCGCAGGCTTAGTTGTCCCTCGGTATGTGGGATCTTAGTTCCCTGACCAGAGATCGAACCCAGTCCCCTGCATTGGAAGGTGGATTCTTTTTGTTGTTGTTGTTGTTGTTGCGGTACGCGGGCCTCTCACTATTGTGGCCTCTCCCTTTGCGGAGCACAGGCTCCGGACGCACAGGCTCAGTGGCCATGGCTCACGGGCCTAGCCGTTCCGCGGCATGTGGGATCTTCCCAGACCGGGGCACGAACCCGCGTCCCCTGCATCGGCAGGTGGACTCTCAACCACTCCGCCACCAGGGAAGCCCGGAAGGTGGATTCTTAACCACTGGACCACCAGTGAAGTCCCTTCAAACATCTTAGATGACTGACTTGAGCTTTTATTTTCCAGTTAAGCCAAAGCATACTTTCCCCACATCTTTATTCCATTAGTGATGAAATATTTAAAAAATTTTTAAAGGAAGGAAAATAACATGTTATTGGGTAAAACATTTATTCCTGGGTGCTTGTACCCCACATAATACATGTTATTATTTGACTAGTTTACTTTCAAATATTCTGGGGAAACTTAGGCCAGCTATTACTATTTGTACAGAAAGTGCCTTGCTTTCTCTTGTATTCTGCCAGAATTTTCTTTTTTATTTAATTGCCTTATTTTTAATTTTACCTTCTTGCTCTAGGCTTTATATTGACTTTCAGTTTTCAATGTTTACACACATTGGGTATTTGCAGACAATTCTCACGTTCCCCTTAGTTAGCCAACTGTATGTACATTGTTTATTCTTTTAATATTTCCTCTAGAGTAAATACTTCTGGTTCCTTAATTATTCCTGTTGATTTCTTCTGAACTTCCTGCAGTATGTCTCTCTTTTTCCCATAATGAGATCCCCAAACTAAGTGCATATTCCTGCTTCAGTCTCTCCTGAATCACAAAGAGGGGACTCTTTTTCCTCTGTTCCATAACATAATTTTTTGCATGTGCAGTTCAAAATAACAATGACCATCTTCACTTAATAAGTTTCAGTACAAACCTGCTCATCATTACCTTCCAGTAATATTTAAAGTATTTTAGAAATATGAACTCACTTCCCATCTTGTGACCCACAGGTGTTTAGTAGATTGGTAAATTGTGATCTCTAGTTCTTTGAGGCTGAGGCTTTCAAATTACTGTGTTACTCTGCTTCATGATGATCCAGTACACTGTAATCAGGTACAGCAGTAAGTCCACTTCTACAGCTTTTCCAGGCTTCCATTGCTTCATAATTGATGAAGTGTCAGGAAAGGAAGAGGATTGGCAAACTCAATTCTCTCAGAAGAGGGATGGGGATTTCACATACGTGAAAGGAAAGTGTCCATCCTTTGGTTTATCCTCTAAAGAGATTTAATATAAGTTATTTTCATGATTTCCTTCCTTCAGTCATTTTTAATTCTGCCTTTATTAATTTCCCTGAAATATTTTAGAATGTTACTCTTAAATGCTTCTGTGCCTTCCCATTGCTTATGTGACAAAATCCAAACTCCTCAGCTTAGCATTTAAGGTTCTCTCCAAAGAGTTCAGCCTTGTGCCCCCTTTTCCCCTTTTAGGAATCTTCATTTTGTGTGTGTGAATGTTTGTTTGTGTGCCTGTGTGTGTCTGGGTAGTGTACAACTCACCACTTCCACATTTTTGCACATAAAATTCTGCTCATTGTACAACTTTCTTTTTATAAAGCTTAATCATACTTGCAAAATTCTTCTAGAACTCCATTATTCCTGTTCTTAGTGATATTTACTTGACCACATCCTTTATGTCTTGTATTAAGAGACATCTCTTCATATATCTATGTATCTCCCAAACTTCCTAGCTCTTTGAGCAAAAGGACAGTGTTTGCATTTTTTAATTGTCTTGCACAATGTAAAATCGCCAAACAAAAACAAAAACCAATGAAGCGTGATTTCTCACACTATCCATAATGTTTAAGGGTAATGAATATATTGAGTAAGTGTTAAGGGTTCAGTTGGGTCCCCCAAAATTCATGTGCTGAAGTCCTAACCCCCAGTACCTCGCAATGTGACCTGATTTGGAAACAGGGTCATTGCAAATATAATTAGTTAAGATGAGGTCATACTGGAATTGGTTTAGTCCCTAATCCCGTGTGACTGATGTCTTCATACAAAGGAGAAATTTGAACACAGAAATGAAACACACATAGATGCTAGGAGAGAGGCTCAGAACTTCCCTAGCATCTTCAGAAGGAGCATGGCCCTGTGCCACCTTGATCTTGAACCTCTAGTCTCTAGAACTGTGAGATAATAAATTTCTGTTGTTTAAGCTACTGAGTTTGTGTATGTACTCTGTTACAGCAGCCCTAGCAAACTGATACAATAAAAAACTAATAATATTTTATGAAAGTGATGCCCAATTAGTAAGGCTACCATACATTGTCATATTTTTTCTCTCTTTAAAAAAACTGATTCATACTGACTGAAAGACAACTATGTTAAATTAATAAAATGATCTTTAACATCTCTTTGGATACAGTGTGTTGTGGATCCTATCCTAAAGGACAAGCCCTCTCATTATACAGTAGACAGTTTCTGAAGTATATTTTCTGCTCTCATGGCCTTGACTTGTACATTTTTTTCCCGTTGAAATTTGCCACTCATGTTGACATAGATTTGTTGTGTGTGATGAAGTGACAAAATCAATGAAGAAAGCATGTGACTCTTCTGCTTGCGGAAGGACTTTATTTTTTATTGTTTATTGTGGTAACTTAAGCCCTCCAAGCTATTTCTGTGAAGTTGTAGTTATTTCTTTGGTCTGTTTTATTCTACCTGCAGCTTAGAGATTGCTCTTGGAAATAACATATGGTACATTTCCAAAATTTTACTCTCATTGAAATAAATTTATGTGACCATATATTCTAAAATGGTGCCCTCCCTGTTCTAATCCCCTGACCAATAAGAAGCTTAAATTAGCTGTTCAACTTGGAAGACATGCATCATTGTTCTATGAGTTCCTCTTCCCATAAAAAAAGATCCTATTTTCATCTAGAGTGCCAAGAAATGTCTTCTTTTTTCCCACATTCCTCACACTTATCTAGAATCAGTAATATTCAAAGCTGAACCTTCTGGTTCTAAAATTATCTATGTAAACAAAAAGTTGCCTAAATGCTAAGTATATACACTAACCACAAAATTAAAATCAGATTTTAAAACTAGAGAGTCACATTATCAGATGCGTATTTTGAGGATGTAAGTGCCCTGTGGAGAGAGAGCCCTAGGGCAGTGGCATTGAAAGAAATGTACGAGGGCTCAGATTAAGGTGTAGCTGTTTGGATGGTGAGGAGGGGGTAAAGGTGATCAACTTCATAGAAATTGGTTATCATTTAACTTGGAGGGTGAGAAAGAAAGAGAACTTGTTGATAATTCCTACTTCATTTTTAGTAGTTTGTGAGGCCACTGTCAGAGAAATCCAGCAGGAACTCTATAAGGTATGCCTGCTATTGTTCTTCTTGTTGTCATTATTTACCAGTTCAGGGAAAGAGAAAAAGAAAATTTATCTTTTCATCATTAAATGAATTTAAATGTGAGTAGAATAAAAGAAGCTCAATATGAATAGATTTCCTAAAATTTTATTATCATTGGCTATGTATTTTGAAAGAACAGTTTGCCCAAATACAGCTAAAAATAAAAGTACAGAGAAAAAGAAAATTTTCAGTACAAAGAAATGAAAGTGTTAACAATTAAATCAGATAATTTATAATAAAATTTCAAGATGGCTTATACATGATGGGAAATAACCTATGCTGCTAATATTCTATTATTCCTATAAATTGACTGCCCACTGAGAGATCTTGCCTTGAATATTTTAACTGTTCTTGAACCACATTTTCATTACTGAATTTCAAAAATAATAATCTGGCTTTAGTCAACTATATATTATAACTGGTATGCAGTTGTAATATCTGGTGATCCCAGGTTAATATTTTGCATTCTGGTTCTGGAAAAAAAGGTTTTTTTTAATAGTATGACACTGAACACATGATTTTAGATGACCTTTTATGAGTAAAGACTAGCAGTTTGTAATTGTAGATCTTTCATTCTTTCTGTGAAAGTGGTTCCCAAGGAACTGCTATTAAAACAGATTCTTGCCAGTCTCAAATCAAGAAGATACAAAGTGAAAGAAAAGTACTTAAAGAATGAAAGTAACACAAAAACATCATAAATTAAAAATTATTTTAAAAGTTTATACAAATAACTATTATAGGAAAAAAGAGAATAATATTTCTTAAATTCTGTACCAGGCATGCTATGTAATTAACCTATTAAATATAACAAACATATGAGTTAGGTATATTATTTTTGCTTTAAAGATAGAGAACAGAGGTTCTGAGAAGTAGAGCAGTTGGCCCAAGATCACACATTAATAAAGAGTAGAACTGCCTCTGAATTTGTATTTTCCTTCTACAGCTTTTTGTTTTTCCACTATAGCCCTGTACATAAGCACATAGGACTACATGAACTGCATAAAGTCCCTTACGCTAGTCTCTTGTGTCCTTTTGCAAATAATTCCACTGAAGCTTAGAAATGAGTAGTAAAAACCTTACCCCTTGCTTCACTGGAACTGATTGTGTATTTGTAAAACAGAACCTTTCTCAAAATTGAACTTGAGAGATAGGAAAACAGCTCAAAATCTGTTTAGCATGTTTTATTTTTTCCCCTGTCAAAAGTTGAAAAAATTGTATACCTAAATCTTTATCTGTATATGTATGTGTATGTGTACACACATAAGTAGAAAGGATAATATAATAGCTGATAGGAATTATTTATATACTCTTGATACCAGTTCATCTAGCATGTGTTAGAGAATCTCTCCCAGTCTATGACTTGTCTTTCAACTTTGTTCATAGTGTCTTCCGGTCTGGGGTACTAAAAATAAATTCTAGGATGTAATATAATTCTTCTTCATTTTCTTATAATAATTTCTGTATTTTTATATGTAAGAATTTAATTCACCTGGTATTCTTTTTCTGAATGTTGTGAAGTAGATATTTACCTTATTTTTATATGGATTTAAATATAGCCATTTATTTGTATACCATCTTTTGCAACTGGAAATGCCTAACTCTTATGGCTTAATAATAATCTGACTTTATACAAATTAACTGATAATTAGACTTTTCATTGGTAATAATGATGCCAGAAAACTATGAAATTATAACTTTAAAATGTTGAGATAAATAAGTGTCAGCTTAGAATTTTATGACCCACTAGAGTGTTATTAAAGAGTGAAAGCAAAATTAAAACATCACCAGATATTAAGATATGTAAACCCATAAGCCCCATCTAAAAAAAAAAAAGCCAAAACCAAAACCTGTTAAAAATGTTGTTTTCAATGAGAAAAAAACTTGAAAAAAGTAGACAAGTTGTGGCTAATGGAATGGTGAGCACAAATGTTAGTAAAATTTGCTGGTTAGATTTAGTTCACGTCCTCATTTAAAACTAATGAATTTTGTAAAGGCAAAGAGATAAGTTTTAAAGAGTTAGAAATGTTTGCAAAAAATAAGACTTGAGGGAAATTGTGTTTAAAGAACAGTGAAGATATTTCCTTGTCATGGCCAAAAAGAGACCAGAAGTACTGGATAATGTAGATTTTAGAAAGTCTGTAATACATTAAAAATAAACACTAAAAGATAAGAAACATAACTTAGATTGTAAAAATTAGCAATGAAAAAAGGCACAGAATGTTTGTCAATCCATGTGAAATCAAGGAAGGAAAAGAAATAGGACAAACGGTATGAATAGTAAGCAGGAAACACAAAATGATAGGGAGGAGATAATTTTAAATAAATTGGTAGCCATAATACATATTAACAAATTAAATATACATTTTTAAGTCCAAAGACCAGCTATATGCTGTGTGTAAGTGATATACATAAGCAAATTCCAAAGAATGTTTAAAAATAAAATAATGTAAAGTAATAGGCAAATAAAATTTTTTTAAATGAAATTAGCAAAATTCATATAAAATTAAAATGTTGGCATCTCCCACAATTAAAAAGAATAAAGGGGGTCATTATATATGATAAAAGTAAAAATACACCAAAAAGATATTTTATTCAGAAGTTTATGTGCACTTAACATTCTAGCTCAAAAATGTACAGAGCAACCACAGACAAAATGATAGTAAGGGATTCACAAATCCATAAAGATAGCAGGGAATTTTAATGCAGCTCTGTCAGAAACCCATTGACCAAACAGGCACAGGTATAAACTTTTGTATTATCTGTGAAAATATAATAAGGTCACAAGTAATTTGTAGACACTTTGAACAACAATACTAAAAATTTTGAGCTGATAGAAATCTGCTTCCAACAAATAGTTTGCCAGCCCCTCTGGAACATACACTAAAATTTACCAGGTACTAGTTTGCAAATAAATTTTAAAGAGTTTAAATAATTAATATCAAACATACCATATTCTCTAATAATGCAATTAAAAGATCAACATTGAAAAAGTTGACATTTTCTTCATATTAAGAGACTTTATAATGAAGTCCTGAATAAGTAATAGATTATTCAAAAACTCATGATGGAAAGGACAAAATATTTACAACTGAGGAAACTGAAAATAATCAATGTGTTCATCTAATCCTGTGTTATGCAGTTCAAATAGTACTTTTGACAGCCTCAAAAGCTTTTGTTAAAAATAGAAAAACGAGTGAAAATAAATAATATCCATACCCACCCAAAGAAGCAAGAAGAGTTACATCAAAATAAACGTAAAACTCTAATAAAGGAGGAAATAATAAAGGCAAAAACAATATTTAATAAAATATTAATTACTAGAGAGGATAAAAATAAACACAGTAGTCAAAATTCCAGGAAATAAAAAACAGTGCAAAAAATATGTAATCCAAATAATCAGCATGCCAACGTAAGATATGAAAAAAAAAATGGAGTTAGCTTTGAAAACAATTAAATAGGAGAGTCTTCAAGTACCTTAATGAATAATATTCTTGATAGCAAATCCACCCTCAAATGGCTGTTTCCAGTGATGACCCTAGTGAAATCTAAAAGCATGTTTATTCCATATTGAAACTTTTTGTTTCAGCAGAACTAGAAATGGCATATTTTATTAAACAGATGGATTCAAGAGCTATAACAGCCAGGTTAGATGCCTTGTTCCACCAGGTACTAGCTCAGCAACCTAGGAAAATTTACCCTAAGACTCATCTACAAAATACCAATAATAATGATAGTATATAATCCATGTAGACAACACACAGCATAGTTTTCAGTACAGAAATAAGCAACCAGTAAATATTATAACTTCTCCCCGTCCTCTTCCTCATTTTAGAGTAGAAAATGGAAATATATGGTTGGGTTACAGGAATGAAAATTATACTGTTTCCTCCATGGCGACTAAGAAAAATTTCTCTGACTTTATGTTTATTGGTCAGACAGAAACTGACAGCCCTAGGAAGAATGGTTACAATTTATATGAGCGAGAAAGAGGAAGAGAGGGAGGAGAGAAAAAGATGTCGGGGTGGAGCGGGGGCAGAGGAGGGAGAGAAGAAGGAGGAGAGAGAGGGAAGGGGGAATATGCGTGCATGTGTATTTTGGGGCCTGCGTGTATGGTGTATTTGTACACGCTTTGGAAATACTGTATTTTCAGTTAAAGAAGATGTGTCATGTCTATAGAGTCAGAAGGGTGAGCATTGCAGAAATTGGCACAATGCTTGACATATAGCAGACATTAAATTAATGTCTTTGGACTTGAGTTGAAGTGATAAGGAATATTCAAGCTGTTAATTTTGTTATCAAAGATGGAGTGTGTAAAATAACTGACAAAAAGCAAACCTAAAAAACCTGACATAATTTCAGAGACTAGTAAATCAGATAGAACTGTGCGTACATCTGCAGATTGGTGAAATTTTCCTTTTCAGGAAAGCAAGCTAAGGAAATGAGCAAGGCTCTTTTTAAGGCTTTCCGAAAACTTTAGGGAGTGTTTTCTCCTATCATTGCCCCTTTTCACATTTCTTTATATGTGTATACACAGGGTTCCTCTTTTTGTAAGAGGAGAGAGAAAACTACCCTACAATTGATCAGAATGTTCATTTCAACCTTTGTAAGATTTGTTGTCTTGAATTAGTTGAAGATAGTGAGAGGGCCCTAATATGACATTAGTGGGAGGTATCTGTGTGACTGAGGGCAAGATTTGGCCACAAGATTTTTCTAACAAGTATTGCAATATTTTTAAAATGTCATATAGTCTATATATAGTGACTGGGTTTTAATTTAATGTTCTTTTAAAATTTAAGAATAAAGAGAGAATTAGTCAAAGGAGTAAGTCTTGGTTGGGTATGCAGGTGTTGGCAAATGTTAAGCATGAAATCAGCCATGGTGTTAATGAAGAGTTCCCTGTCCTCTACCTGTCAGGTATCCCTGTCTAAGGTAAGAGGCAGGACTTGGGGCCATATAAAATAGTCTGTTTCTGTAAGAAGTGTCGGTTAATACAGAACTGAAAAGAGAATGACAGTGAATTTTCTATTATCTTAATTTTCGAACCTTGCTACTGCCAAAATGTAATCAAAAAACAGTATTTTAAAGCAGAAAAGATTAAATGTTTATTAGTTTTGATCTATAAAGATGATTGCTATCAGAGGTTCTCAAACTTTACTTGACATCAGAATACTCTTGGGATAAATGTTGAAATGCGGACGCTTACACACCAGGTCCAGGATTCAGGCATTCGAATGGGGACTGGAAACCTGTATTTTAAGATATAGATTATTCTAGAGAAACTTAGGTGGTGTGTTAGTTTGCTAGGGATGTTGTAACAAAATAATACAGTCTGGGTGACTTAAGCAACAGAAGTTTATTTTCTCACAGTCCTGGTGGCTGGAAGTGCAAGATCAAGGTGTTAGCAGGTTTGGTTTCTGCTGAGGTCTCTCTCCTTATCTTGCAGGTGGTCATCTCCTTGCTGTGTCCTCACATTGTCTTTCCTTCATGCATGTGCATGTTTGGTGTTTTTTTGTGTATCCAAACTTTCTTTTCTTATGAGGACACCAGTTAAAATGGAATAAGGCCTACTCTAAGGGCCTCATTTTAACTTAATCTCCTTTTTAAAGGCCCTATCTCCAAATACAGGCACATTCTGAGGTATTGAGGGTTAGTGCTTCAACATATGAATCTGGGGACACAATTCAGTCCATAACAGTTGGTACATGTAAAAACACTCTAGAAAGCCATCTCTTGATAACATTCTGCTTTAACATCCGAGACAACCTAAGTAATATATTGAGAATTGTTCCCTCCTAGACTGTTTTCTGAAAAGTCTCTGGCTGCTGATTAAACTATTCTTGAAAACTTGCAAAAAAAAATACGAAGTGTGTTGTCCCACTACTGCTTAAAATGTAAATGTTTAGGTTAATATCTGAGGCATGGTACTACTCTCCAGCCCTTCCCTAACCAAAGTCAATGAAACAAAAATCCCCTGATGCACCCTGGGAAGCCCAATGAAAAGAGGAGCCCTGACCTAGGCTATTGATATGTAGGTGAAACCTTTTCATCTTTTTCTGCACAAATACCATGGGAAGGGGGAGACAAAACATGCCTTAGGCAGGAGTCGTATTTCTAGCTTTTATGTAAAAAAATTTTTGGAAAGTGCTTATATCATTGACACTGTTACAGTAGCAACTTATTAGGACACTTGGAACCACACTTATGAATTTGACCACGACTTTCACTTGACAATCTGTCTATGAGCTGTCCTTTCATTATATGGTATAAGAATAGACTTTGCGGGCTTCCCTGATGGCGCAGTGGTTGAGAGTCCGCCTGCCGATGCAGGGGACACGGGTTTGTGCCCCGGTCCGGGATGATCCCACATGTCGTGGAGCGGCTGGGCCCGTGAGCAACGTCCACTGAGCCTGTGTGTCCGGAGCCTGTGCTCCGCAACAGGGGAGGCCACAGCAGTGAGAGGCCCGCGTACCGCATAAAAAAAAAAAAGAATAGACTTTGCAACCATGTGATAGAAAATGCTTTCCCCATATGGTCAAGAGAAGGTGACAGTAAGTCCTTCTCATATCCTGTTATTAGAGCTCTCCAGAACAGTATCACCAGCAGCCACCAAAAAAGACTGACCCACTAAAGGAACCTCTTAAGTGGACAGCATGGAGGACTTCACAGGGCAAATATTTCTTGTCATGCAGAAGAATGATGGAGATTTTTAATATCTGAAATTCTTGTAGTTCACTGTAAATTGTGATTTATATGATAATAACCATTGCATAGATAGGTTCACAATTGAACTCTAATTTGTTCAACAAAAAGATATAGGCACCAGTAAGATATATATTAATTCACTATTCATTGAAGCATTTCCTCTGATATTGTATCAAGTTTCTATACTTTGCTCAACTGTTAAATACTTTTGTGAGCACCATAGTAGCGAAACGAAGAATGAAGTCATGTCAAAATAATTCAGGGCCCTGCATTGACATATATAGGTACCATGTGTAAAATAGATAGCTAGTGGGAAGCTGCTACATAGCACAGGGAGCTCAGCTCGGTGCTCTGTGATGACCTAGAGAGGTGGGATGGGGGGTGGGTGGGAGAGAGGCTCAAGAGGGAGGGGATATATATATACATGTAGCTGATTCACTTTGTTTTACAGCAGAAACTAACACAACATTTTAAAGCAATTATACTCCAATTAAAAAAATCACAAGCTATAATATACATCTTTAAGACATTCCATTTACAATAGTGTATCATTTATGAAATGCATTTTGTTGCTTGTAACAGGGATTGAAAATAAAAGCTGTATAAACAAACAAAGAAAAAAATTCAGGGAAATTTTCCATGTAATGACCAAAGAATTTAAGCAGAATTCATGTTTCCTCTCCCACACACTATAAAGATCACTATATATTTTTTCAAATTATAAAACAAATGTATGTTTTGTATAGAAGACACCTTTCAAAAAGCATCTACTAAAAGGATCATTGTTATCATTTTTGTATATATTTGTACTTATGTATGTGTTTTACTTCTCAATGTTTATTACAAACTGGCTAAAAAATTATGTTCACAGCATAGTTGACTTTGCGTGTGTAAAGGCAAGTTTACATCTAAATTCAACACCTCCATCAGGGAGCATTACTTGAAGGGAAAGGTGAACGTTATATATTTTATAAGCTCTTAAATGTCAGAAATTTGTCTTCTACATCTTATTACATAGTTGATAATTGGGAATGACAATAATTGAAATGAGACAAGACTTTTATTCTACACCAGGAAAAGAAAATAAATAGAATTATTTGATTTGGCAATGACTAAATTGTTCTAAATAAGATCAATGAATTTCTAATCACCCTGTCCCTATTTCATGCGGCATGTGGGGTCTTAGCTCCCTGACCAGGGATTGAGCCCACGCCCCCTACATTGGAAACATTAGAGTCTTAACCACTGGACCTCCAGGGAAGTTCCTCTGTGCTTCTTTTTTAAAATTTCTTTCTCATTCCTCTGGTATTCCTAAGACATGAGCTCAGTGTCCGGAATATACTAGATGCTTAGTCATTAGTTATTTTGTCTAGCTAAAGAAACAACATTGAAATATTTTATATTGGTCCCTAAGCTACGATAGGAATTTAGATTCAGATATACAGTGGTAGATCTGGGTGAAAATCTAGGAATTCTTTTTATCAGAATTGGAAAATAAGTTTCTCTCCAAATTCCTCTGTAATTGACTTATTGGGGCCCTGTTTGCTACTAACTTCGCATTTTCTAATCACTCCACATTCTCTAGCTAGGGGAGTTCATCAACCCCATTGTTTTAGAAGTCAGCAACCTCGTCTACTCCATTTTACTGTTCTTTGATATCTTAAAACTAATGTCTAAATATGACTTCTTGACTCCTGCCTCCATCACCAATTATGCACCTCCACGTGTGCTCCCTCAGAGTCTTTATGTCAGCTAAATTATCTTATCACAATTTACCCTGTTGCTTTAAAGTAGAAATCTAAGAGTCACCCTTAATACCTTCCCTCTCTCCTACACCCTCATATCCAAACTATCAGAAAGTCCTTTTTACATCACTCAGACAGCCTTTAGGTTTTTTCAGAGGAAATTGTTCCATATCTAGCTGTAGACTCAGTGTGTCTGGAGAAGGAGGTAAGCTCAGACTCTTTCAACATTGCCATCTGAACTGGATCAGAAAGCCCTTTTTTGTTTGTTTGTTTGTTTTTATGAAATATTTAGAACAGGTTTAGGTTCACAGCAAAATTGAGAAGAAACAGAAATTTCTACCCTCACAATTGTTAGAGACTCCCTCATGTCAAATCTCCCATTAGAGTGGTAAAATTGTTATAACTGGTAAACCTACATGGACACATCATAATCACCCAAAGGTTATAGTTTACATTATAATTCACTCTTGGTGTTGTCACATTCTGTGGGTTTGGACAAGCATATAATGACGTATATCCACCCATTATAGTATCATACAGAGTGGTTTCACTGCCCTAAAAATCGTCTCTGCTCGGCAGATTTTATCCCTCCCTAACTCCTAACTCTGGGCAACACTGATTGTTTTACTGTCTCCATAGTTGTACCTTTTTCCAAAATGTCATATATTTGGAATCATACAGTATGTAATTTTTTAAGATTGGCATTTTTTTCACGTAGTAATATGCATTTAAGATTTTTTCATGTCTTTTTATTAGCTCATAGCTCATTGATTTGAGCACTGAATAATATTCCATATCTGGCTATATCATACTTCATTTACCCATTTGCTTACTGAAAGACATCTTCGGTTGCTTCCAAGTTTTGGTAATTATGAATAAAGCTGCTATAAATATCCCTGTGCAGGTTTTCTGATAGACATAAATTTTCAACTCCTTTGAGTAAATACCAACCACTGCAAGTGCTGAATCGTTTGAAAGAGTGTGTTTACTTTTGTAAGAAACCACCAAACTGCCTTCCAAAATGGCTTGTACCATTTGTATTCCCTCCAGCAATGAATGAGTGTTCCTGTTGCTTCACATCCTTGTCAGCATTTGGTGTTGTCAGTGTTCCAGATTTTGACCATTCTGATAGGTGTGCAGTGGTACCTCATGTTGTTTTTTAAAATTTGCATTTCCCTGATGACATATGATATGGAGTATCTTTTCATATGCTTATTTGCCATCTGTATATCTTCTTTGTAGGGTGTCTGTTAATACCTTTAGCCCACTTTTTTATTTGAGTAATGTGTTTTCTTGTTGAGTTTAAGAGTTTTTAAATATATTTTAGATAACAGTTCTTTGTCAGATGTGTCTTTTGCAGATATTTTCTCCCAGTCTGTCTTTTCATTTTCTTGACATTGTCTTTCACAGAGCAGAAGTTCTTAATTTTAATGAAGCCCAATGTTTGAGTTTTTCCTTTCATGGGTCATGCCACAGGTATTGTATTTAAAAAGTCATCACTGTACCCAATTCATTCAGATTTTCCCTAAGTTATCTTCAAGAATTTTTGTAGCTATACATTTACATTTAGGTCTGTAATCCATTTTGGGTCAATTTTTGTGAAGGGTGTAAAGTCTGAGTCTAGATTCAGTTCTTTACATGTGGATGTCTGGTTCACTACCATTTGTTGAAAAGTTCATCTTTTCTCCATTGTATTGCCTTTGTTCCTTTGTCAAAGATCAGCTGACTACATTTATGTAAGTCTATTTCTGGGCTCTCTATTCTATTCTATTAATTTATGTGTCTATTCTTTCACCAATACCACACTGTCTTTATTATTATAGCTTTATAGTATGTCTTGAAGTCAGGTAGTATCAATCCTCCAACTTTGTTCTTCTCCTTCAGTACTGTGTTGGCTATTCTGGATCTTTTTCCTCTCTCTATAAACTTTAGAATCATTTATTGGTACCCATAAAATAATGTGCAGGGATGGGAATTTTTATTGGAATTGCATTGAATCTATAGATCAAGTTGAGAAGAACTGACATCTTGACAATATTGACTCTCCTATCCATGAACATGGAATATCTCTCCATTTATTTAGTCCTTTGATTTTGTTCATCAGATTTGTAGTTTTCCTCGTATAGATTTTAAAATATTTTGTTAGACTTATAATTAATTATTTTACTTTTGAAGGGTGCTTATGTAAGTGGTACTGTATGTTTAATGTCAATTTCCACTTATTTCTGGTACATAAGAAAGCGATTGATTTTTGCATATTAACCTTATATCCTGAAACCTTGCTATAATTGCTTATTAATTCCGTGAGTTTTTTTGTTGATTCTGTTAGATTTTATACCTAGACAATTACATTATTCCCTGATTGATATAATTTCTTATGATTTGGGGAGTATTTTTTGTGGATCCTTTCACATTTTCTATGTAGATGATCATGTCATGCAAACAAAGACAATTTTTTTCCTCCCCAATCTGTATACTTTTTATCTCCTTTCCTGTATTACTGCATTAGCTGAAACTTCTAGTACCTTGCTGAAAAGAGTGGTGAGAGGAGACATTCTTGCCTTCATCCTGGTCCTAGTGGGAAAGCTTTGAGTTCTCACCATTAAGTATGATGTCGGCACTAGGTTTTTTGGTAGATATGCTTTATCAAGTTGAGGAACTTCCTCTCTATTCTAGTTTCCTGAGAGTTTTTATCATGAAATGGGTGTTGGATGTTGTCAAATGCTTTTTTTGGTATCTGTTGATATGATCATGTGATTTTTTCTTCTTTAGTCTGTTAATGTGATGTATTATACTAATTGATTTTTGGATGCGAGCCAAACTTGCATGGTCAGCATGTTAGCATGGTGTATTTGTCCTCCACCCATTTTCTTTTAATCAGTATGTGTTTTTATAGTTAAAATGTGTTTTTTGTGGACAACATATACTTGGGTCTCGTTTTTTTGATCATTGCTGACAATCTCTTATATTTTTCCCTGAATTTTATTATTTTTTTATACAGCAGGTTCTTATAGTCATCAATTTTTATATACATCAGTGTATACATGTCAATCCCAATCACCCCATTCATCACATCACCACCACACCCCCCTTGCGCTTTCCTCCCTTGGTGTCCATACATTTGTTCTCTATATCTGTGTCTCTATTTCTGCCCTGCAAAACGGTTCTTCTGTACCATTTTTCTAGATTCCACATATATGCGTTAATACACGATATTTGTTTTTCTCTTTCTGACTTACTTCACTCTGTATGACAGTCTCTAGATCCATCCACGTCTCAACAAATGACCCAATTTCGTTCCTTTTTATGGATGAGTAATATTCCATTGTATATGTGTACCACTTCTTCGTTATCCACTGTCTGTCGATGGGCATTTAGGTTGCTTCCATGACCTGGCTATTGTAAATAGTGCTGCAATGAACATTGGGTGCATGTGTCTTTTTGAATTACGGTTTTCTCTGGGTATATGCCTAGTAGTGGGATTGCTGGGTCATATGGTAATTCTATTTTTGGTTTTTTAAGGAACCCTCCATACTGTTCTCCATAGCAGCTGTATTAATTTACATTCCCACTATCAGTGCAAGAAGGTTCCATTTTCTCCACACCCTCTCCAGCATTTGTTGTTTGTATATTGTCTGATGATGCCATTCTAACTGGTGTGAGGTGATACCTCATTGTAGTTTTGATTTGCATTTCTCTAATAACTAGTGCATGTTGAGCAGCTTTCATGTGTTTCTTGGCCATCTCGATGTCTTCTTTGGAGGAAAGTCTGTTTAGGTCTTCTTCCCATTTTTGGATTGGGTTGTTTGTTGTTTTAATATTGAACTGCATGAGCTGTTTATATATTTTGGAGATTAATCCTTTGTCCATTGATTCGTTTGCAAATATTTCCCATTCTGACGGTTGTTTTTTCACCTTGTTTATGGTTTCCTTTGCTGTGCAAAAGCTTTGAAGTTTCATTAGGTCCCATTTGTTTATTTTTTGTTTTTATTTCCATTACTCTAGGAGGTGGATCAAAAATATCTTGCTGTCATTTATGTCAAAGAGTGTTCTTCCTATGTTTTCCTCTAAGAGTTTTATAGTGTCTGGTCTTATATTTAGGTCTCTAATCCATTTTGAGTTTATTTTTGTGTATGGTGTTAGGGAGTGTTCTAATGTCATTCTTTTACATGTAGCCGTCCAGTTTTCCCAGCACCACTTATTGAAGAGGCTTGTCTTTTCTCCATTGTATATCTTGCCTCCTTTGGCATAGATTAGTTGACCATAGGTGTGTGGGATTATCTCTGGGCTGTCTATCTTGTTCCATTGTTCTGTGTTTCTGTCTTTGTGCCCGTACATACTGTCTTGATTACTGGAGCTTTGTAGTAGTCTGAAGTCAGGGAGTCTGATTCCTCCAGCTCGGTTTTTGTCCCTCAAGACTGCTTTGGCTATTCGGGGTATTTGTGTCTCCATACAAATTTTAAGACTTTTGTTCCAGTTTCTGTAAAAAATGCCATTCATAATTTGATAAGGAGTACATTGAATCTGTAGATTGCTTTGGGTAGTATAGTCATTTTCACAATAGTGATTCTTCCAATCCAAGAACATGGTATATCTCTCCATCTGTTGGTATCATCTTTAATTTCTTTCATTAGTGTCTTACAGTTTTCTGCATACAGGTCTTTGTCTCCGTAGGTAGGTTTATTCCTAGGTATTTTATTCTTTTTGTTGCAATGGTAAAGGGAGTGTGTCCTTAATTTCTCTTTCAGATTTTTCATCATTAGTGTATAGGAATGCAAGAGATTTCTGTGCATTAATTTGTATCCTGCAACTTTACCAAATTCATGATGAGCTCTAGTAGTTTTTTCTGGTGGCATATTTAGGATTCTCTATGTATAGTGTCATGTCATCTGCAGTGACAGTTTTACTTCTTCTTTTCTAATTTGGATTCCTTTATTTCTTTTTCTTCTCTGATTGCCGTGGCTAGGACTTCAAAAACTATGTTGAATAATAGTGGTGAGAGGGGACATCCTTGTCTTGTTCCTCATCTTAGAGGACATGCTTTCAGTTTTTCACCATTGAGAATGATGTTTGCTGTGGCTTGTCGTATATGGCCTTTATTATGTTGAGGTAGGTTGCCTCTATGCCCACTTTCTGGAGAGTTTTTATCATAAATGGGTGTTGAATTTGTCAAAGCTTTTTCTTCATCTATTTAGATGATCATATGGTTTTTATTCTTCGGTTTGTTAATATGGTGTTCTCACATTGATTGATTTGTGTATATTGAAGAATCCTTGCATCCCTGGATAAATCCACTTAATCATGTTGTATGATCCTTTTAATGTGTTGTTGGATTCTGTTTGCTAGTATTTTGTGAGGATTTTTGCCTCTATGTTGATCAGTGATACTGTCCTGTGGTTTTCTTTCTTTATGACATCTTTGTCTGGTTTTGGAATCAGGGTGATGGTGGCCTCATAGCATGAGTTTGGGGAGTGTTCCTTCCTCTGCAATTTTTTTGAAAGAGTTTGAGAAGGATGGGTGTTTGCTCTTCTCTAAATGTTTATAGAATTCACCTGTGAAGCTATCTGGTCCTGGATTTTGTTGGAAGATTTTTTAATCACAGTTTCAATTTCATAACTTGTGATTCATCTGTTCATATTTTCTATTTCTTCCTGGTTCAGTCTGGAAGGTTATACCTTCCTAAAAATTTGTCATTTTCTTCCAGGTTGTGCATTTATTGCATAGAGTTGCTTGTTGTAGTCCCTTAGGATGCTTTGTATTTCTGTGGTGTCTGTTGTAACTTCTCCTTTTTCATTTCTAATTTTATGATTGAGTCCTCTCCCTCTTTTTCTTGATGAGTCTGGCTAATGATATATCATTTTGTTTATCTTCTCAAAGAACCACCTTTTAGTTTCATTAATCTTTGCTATTGTTTCTTGTTTCTATTTCATTTATTTTTGCTCTGATCTTTATGATTTCTTTCCTTCTGCTAACTTTGGGTTTTGTTTGTTCTTCTTTTCTAGTTGCTTTAGGTGTAAGGTTAGATGTTTATTTGAGATTTTTCTTGTTTCTTGAGGTAGGCTTGTATAGCTATAAACTTCCCTCTTGGAAACTGCTTTTGCTGCATCCCATAAGTTTTGGATCATCGTGTTTTCATTGTCATTTGTCTCTAGGTGTTTTTGATTTCCTCTTTGATTTCTTCAGTGATCTCTTGGTTATTAGTAACGTATTGTTTAGCCTCCATGTATTTGTATTTTTTACGTTTTGTTCCCTGTAATTCATTTCTGATCTCATAGCGTTGTGGTCAGAAAAGATGCTTCATATGATTTCAGTTTGCTTAATTTACTGAGGTTTGATTTGTGACCCAAGATGTGATCTGTCCTGGAGAACGTTCTGTGTGCACTTGAGAAGAAAGTGTAATCTGCAGGTTTTTGGATGGAATGTCCTATAAATAGCAATTAAATCTATCTGGTCTATTGGGTCATTTAAAGATTCTGTTTCCTTATTTATTTCATTTTGGATGATCTGTCCACTGGTGTAAGTGAGGTGTTAAAGTCCCCCACTATTATTGTGTACTGTTGATTTCCTCTTTTTTAGCTGTTAGTAGTTGCCTTATGTATGAGGTGCTGCCATGTTGGTGCAGATATATTTATAATTGTTATATCATCTTCTTGGATTGATCCCTTGATCATTATTAGTGTCCTTCCTTGTCTCTTGTAACATTCTTTATTTGCTGACAATCTCTTTTAATTAGTGTATTTAAATCATCGATGTTCAAAGTGTTTATATAGTTAGTTTCATATCTACCATATCATTACTGTTTTCTGTTTATTGCCCCTGTCTTTGTTCCTCTTTTGTCTTCCACTCTTTTTCCTGCCTTTTATTATTTCAGTTGAGCATTTTATATGATTCCATTATCTCCTCTTTCTTAGCATACAAATTGTATGTTTTTAAAACTTTTCTTAGTGGTTTCCCTAGAGTTTGCAACATATATCTAGTTAGTAATCCAAGTTCACTCTCAAATAACACTGTACAACTTCATGGGTGTATGTATTTTATAATGACAAAAGTAATTTTAGTTCCTCCCTCCCATGTCATTTATTTTAACTTATATATAAGCATACATAAGTGTGTATATTATACTTCACAAGTACCAGAATTCTAGGTTGGTAGGAGGTTTCACACAACATTTTTAAAATATTTTACTCTATTCCTTTGCTGCTCAGTGGTTTCTGAGGAGAAGTTGGATGTAATTCTTACCTTTGTTCCTCTATAAATATGGTGTTTTTTCCCTCTGGCTTTTTTTCAGGCTTTTCTTTATCATTGATTTTTGGTAGTTTGAAAATGATATGCCTAAGTGTAGTTTTTATTAATTATTATTATTGCCATTTAGTTGTTCGATGTTCTCTGAGTTTCCTGGATCTGTGATGTCAGCAATTAATCTGGGGAATTTATCAGTCATTATTGTCTTAAATATTTCTTCTGTTTTTTTCTTCGTCTCCTGGTGTTCCCATTAGGTTACACTTTTTGTAGTTGTCTCACAGCCCTTGGATATTTTATTCTTTTTTTTAGTCTTTGTTCCCTTTGCTTCTCAGTTTTTCAACACTTCTCTTTGTGTATCCTCAAGCTCACAGATCGATTCTTCCCTCATCCATGTCCAGTGTACTAGTAAGCTCATCAAAGGCATTCTTTATTTCTGTTTCAGTGTTTTGATCTCTAGCATTTCTTTTTGCTGCTCACTTAATATTTTACATCTCTCTGCTTACATTGTCCTTCTGTTCTTACATGCCATCCATCTACTTTAATCCATAGAGCCCTTCACATATTACTCATCATTGTTTTATTCCCAATCTGATAATTCCAACATCCCTGCCATGTCTGGTTCTGATACTTGCTCCTCTTCTCTTCACATTGTATTTTTTGCCTTGTGGTATGCCTTGTAATTTTTCTTGGTAGCTGGACATGGTGTACCTGGTAAAAAGAAATGTTTTAAATAGTTCTTTAGTGATGTGGTAGTGAAGTGTTGGGGGAAGGGAAGACATTCTTTATTCCTTTGATTAGGTCTGTCTTTTAGTGAGCCTATGCCTTTGAACTGTGAACTTCCTAAGTGTTTCCCAGTTTTTTTCTCCTTTTGTAGGTGGAACAAAATGGTTAGAGTGGGTTGGAGTTGGGTACTTTCCTTCTCCCAGGTCAGTTAGGTCTGATGTTGCCCCAGGAGTTTAGGTTCTGGTTAAATAATTTCTCCTGAGAGCAAGCATTGTTAAGAACAGAATGCTATGTCATATTTTAAAATGGTTTTTTCCCCTTCCTATGCCAGAAACATGAGGGGAATTTTCACTGATATTTACTGTGGGAACTTAAAGTCTACTTCACAAAGGTAAATCTCACACTAGTGTGAGGGCTCTTCCAATGACTGGGTCTCCCTGGAGTTTTTAAGTCTCAGACTTGTCCTCAGTGAGCCTCTGGCAATTCATCAATTACAGTTCAGTTTTTTTCTATGCCCGCCCTGGTTCCTGTGGAGGTTTCCACTCATAAGTCTGCTCCAGTAAGCTGTGACTCCCTGTGTTTCCAGTCTGTCTCCTGAGTCTTAGGGGCAGCCATTTTTCCTGTGTCTTACCCTCTCTTACAGATCCAAAAAGAGTTGATGATTTTTCAGTCTGTTCAACTTTTTACTTGTTGTTCGAATGGAATGATGATTTCAAAGCTCCTTACATGCAGAATTAGAAACTGGCCCTTGATAATCTTTTTAAAAGGTAGTTACCAGTCTTCTTTTTATGTCTCAAAATATATCCTGAATCAGTCCACTTATTTTCATTCTCTACTGTCATGAATTTGGATCAAGCCACCATCATCTACTTCCTGGAGTAGTACTGTGGCTTCCTAATTGATGCCTCCACTTCTGTTGGCCTCACTTTAATCAGTTTTTCACACTGTGGTAAGAATAATCTAGCATGCAGAGATCATTTCACTTCACTACTTAAAGCCCTTCGATGGCTCTCTTAGGCACTTAGAGGAACACTGCTTAACATGCATAGCCTAATATACCTGCTCACACTGCTGCCAGCTGCTCTAAACTCATTAAGAGCTACTTCTGCCCTTGCTCCAGTCACAAATTAGGGAAATAATTGAGTCTAGCTCTTTTCCATCTCCAAGCCTTCTTACACACTGGTTCCTTCATACCCGAAATCTTACTAATTCTTTGGGTCTCAGTCTTATTGTTCCTTCCTCAGAGAAGCCTTCCCTGACATACCAATCTAAAGTATCTCCTGTTATTCTTCCTTATTGTATTCTATGCTTTCCATCTATAGCACTTGTCACCATTTTTATCTTGGCTGCACCATGCAGCTTGCAGGATCTTAGTTCCCTGACCAGGGATCGAACCTGTGCCCCCTGCAGTGGAAGCATGGAGTCTTAACCACTGGACCACCAGGGAAGTCCCCTTGTCACCATTTTAAATTAACACATTTATTTGTGCATTTTAAAGTTTGTCTATGTTCTTCTGTTAATTAACCATGAATTTAGAGATTATATCTTGTTATGTTTAAAAAATGGAAACTATTGACTTCTGGCTTCAGCTCCAACATGTATAAAGAGCTTGGAAGTCCTCACTCCTGTCCTACAAAAGGAAAAGCTGAACAAACTGAAAATCAATGATTTTCTTTGATCCATTGGAGAACTGTTTGCAGGGAAAATCACCACCTCATAGTCTGGAGAGACAGGTGAATCAGAGAGTCACAGCTGAGATCAGTTTGCTTGAAGGAGAAGATGTTTGGGTCACAACTGTTAAGAACACTTCAGTGGCATGAATAAATGATAAATTGCTTGAGGATGAGTACAGACTAGCATGAGAGTGGGAAACTTCCTCGAGGCTGCAGTCTTATGGGGGGCCCACACTGTCATGGGTTTTTGCCTCCAAAACCCCCACCAGATTCTGAAGATAAATATTTGAAAAATATCTCCTCATGCCTGAGGTAGGAGCAAGGGAGTTGTAATCATTATGAAACACAACCTGAGGTTTCCTCATAACAAATGCCTACTCTCAAGGGAAGATGACTTTACAAGAAGCTTATTCCAGGTAAGGAAGGACATTTCTCCAGTTCCCTCTAGCCTTCCTGTCTCACCTGTTTGGGGGGGGTGGGGAAAGATATTCCTCTGGAGAATGTGAAGATCACAGTAAGAGGCCCATTAAAATACAGAGATTTAATCATAAGATTATAGGACACTTTACTTCCCGCATATCTTATCACATCACCAACAAGACTCTAGTATAATAGCAGTGGATTATAGCTGAAAGAACTGGATAGTGGAAGAGTAATCATTGTGTAATACATCATGAGCGTTCTCCATAACAAAGGCCTAATCTCCAAGGAAAAAGAGTTTACCAGAGTATTATCACAGATGAGGAAAAAGTGCTTCTCACATTTTATTCCATTCCTACCATCTTTTCTTGGAATAAAATAAGCAAACATATTCAATAGATGCTAAGACTCAAAGGAAGTGAATAGGGAATGATACAGTCAGGGAAAAGAAGTACTGGGGAAACACTTGTGAGGGTCACAGCTCAAGGCACAGTTTCACTAAAAGACAGATTTCTTTCATAATGTTATAGAATACTCCCCATTTCTCCATACCTTACCACCATGCTAACAAATCTCTAGTGTGATAAAAGTGTACTATAGTTAAAAAGCTGTAAAGCACAGACTTTCTCTGAAGAGGGGAAAGCTCAAAATCAAGAGAGGAGACAAAAAGCAAAGATAATAGAGGAATTTAAAACCTCTGGCACCTATAACTACAGAAATAATTAAATACATCATAACAAAAACTTTAAAATAACTATGATTACCATGTTAAGGTCTCTAATGGAAAACATAGACAACATATAAAAACAGGTAAGTAATGAATTTAAAAATTAAATCAATACTTAATTGTATTTTTCCAAAATAGAAAGCAACAGAACCAGATCATTTTCAGTGGAATTTCTAGCAAGTAGTTAAGGAAGAAATTATATCAATTTTTAAAATCTCTTCTACAAAAATAGAAGCAGAGGGAACGCATTCTAACTTTTATTTTCTTAGGCTAGCATTATTCTCACATCAAAACTAGAGAAGATATTATAAGAAACCAAAAGTACAGAACAATATGTCTTATAAATACAGATACAAAAATTTTCATCAAAATATGAGTAAATTAAATCAACATTATATAATGACAATTGTATACCATTGACCAAGTGAAATTTATTCCAGATATACAAGTCTAGTTCAACATTGGAAAATCAGTCTGTGTAGTCTACAACATCAGTAAGCTAAGGAAGAAAAATCACATGATCTCATCAACTGATGAAGAGAAAGCATTTGACAAAATTCTTCACCCATTCATGATAAAAAAAATTCTCAGCATACTGGGAAGTGAAAGGAACTTCCTCGATTCCATAAAAATGATCTGTGAAAAGCCCACTGCAAACATCATACTTAATGGTGACAAACAATATGCTTTCTCCCTAAGATCAGAAACAAGGCAAGGATGTTTTCTCTCACTATTTAACATCTACTACTACTTAACATCTACTACTAGTACAATAAGACAAGAAAATGAGGCAAATGTATACAGATCTCTAAGGAATAAATAAAACTGTCGTTTTTTGCAGATGATATGATTGTCTACATAGAAAATTAAAAAATAATTTACACAAACAAAATGTCCTGGAGCGAATATGCCAGTATATCAGGGTCATGTGGTTCACGGTTACTATATAAAAGTCAATTACTTCCAAATATTCCAGAAATGAACTATTAGGATTTAAAATTTTAAAAATATTATTATCAATAGCACCCCAACTTAATTCTTAGAAATAAGTTTTACAAAATATGTACAGAATCAATGTATCAAACCATAAAACTCTAAAGAGAAAAATCACCAAAGAACTACAAAAATTTTAAAAGTCTGTGCTTATGTATCAAGACTCAATATTGTTAAGATATAATTCTTCCCAATGTGATCTATAGATCCACCGATTCCAATTAAAATTCCAGTAAGCTATATTTTAGATATTGACAAGCTGATTCCAAAATTTATGTGGAAATATCTAGAATAATACTAAACAGCATGAAGTAAAACAAAATTGGAGGATTCACACTACCAAAATTCAGGACTTACTGTAAAGTTACAGTAAACAAAACATCATGGTATTAGCAGAAGAATAAACACATAGATCAGTGGGACAGAATAGTGAGCCCAGAAGACCTATACAGTTATACTCAACTGATTTTTGAAAAGAAGCAAAGCAATTCAATGGAAAAAGGATAGTCTTCTTCAACAAATAGTTCTGGAAGAGTTGATGCCTATATACAAATACAATTAACCTAGATGTGACTTTAGACATTTTACATAAGTCATCTCAATATGTATAAGAAATTTAAATGCAAAATACAAAACTATAAAACAACTTCAAAAACATTAATAGAAAATGTATATGACCTTGATTTTTTTAATAAACACCAAAAGCATGATCCATGAAAAAACAACTTGATGAGTGTACTATTCTTAAAATTTAAAAATTGTGCTCTGCAAAATATATCGTTAAGAGAATGAAAAGAAAAGCCTCAGTCTGGTAAAAAAGTATTTGCAAACACACATGTGAGAAAGGACTATTATCCAAAACATACAAGAACTTTTAAAACTCAGCAATAAGAAAACAAACAACCCAATTTTTAAAATGGCCAAAGATCTAAACAGAAATCTCACTAAAAGGAATTCCCTGGCAGTCCTGTGGTTAAGACTCAGTGCCATGAACCCAGGGTTCAATCCCTGATCAGGAAGCTAAGATCCTGCAAGCCATGCAGCACAGCCAAAAAAAAAAAACTCACTAAGGAAGATATGATGGGTCAGTGTAGGCTCATCAATTGTAACAAATGTTCTACTCTGGTGGGGGATGCTGATAATGGGGCAGGCTATGCATGTGTGGGGCAGGGAGTGTATGGGTAATCCCTGTATCTTCTGCTCAATTTTACTATGAACCTAAAATTGCTCTAAAAACTAAGGTCTATTAAAAATAAAGTAAACTGAAATATACCTGAATAATTTTCCTTTCTTTAGCTATATAGACAGGTACTCAGAACAAATGCAGAAGTGGAGAAATTCTTCATGAAAAATTGCAAAAAAAAAAAAGAGGAAGGAGAATAAGATATATAGATGGAAAATAATTACATGAAAGATGCTTAACATCATTTGTCATTAGGAATTTGAAAATTAAAATAATAACATACTATTAAACACCTATTAGAAGAGCCAAAGTTCTAAAAATTTTAAATCCTTTACAGGTGAGCCAAACAACAGTAATTCTCATTCATTGTTGATGAGAATGCAAAATTGTACAGCCACTTGGGAACACATTTTGGCAGTATTTTACAGAGCTAAACATATTTTTACCATATAATTCAGAAATTGTGCTCCTAGGAGTCCACCAACTGATTTGAAAATTTATGTCCACATGAAAACCTGAATACCAATGTTTATAGTAGCTTTTATCATAAAGACCAAAAAATTGGAAGCACTGAGAGGCCCTTCAGTAGGTGAGTGGATAAACATACTCTATTACATACATCCACGCAATGAAATATTATTCAGTGATAAAAAGAAATAGGTTATCAAGCCACAAAAAGCCATGGATTAATTTTAACTGCATATTTCTAAGTGATAGAAAACAGTCTTAAAAAGTTACATATTATATAATTCCAATTATATGACATTCTGCAAAACACAAAACTATGGAGATGCCTAAAAGATCAGTAGTTGCCAGGTTCAGGGGGCACAGGGCTTGAACTTGTGAAGCATTGAGAATTATTTAAGTTGGTGAAACTGCTTTGTATGAAATGATAATGGCAGATATATGATACTACACATTTGTCAAATCCCATTGAAATTTACAGCACACGAGTGAACCTTAGTGTATGCAAATTTAAAAAATTATTTAGGAGGTCTGGAGATCCCACGATGGAATGCAGAAAGTGACAAAGCAATTCAACTGTTTTACAAATGTATGAAGCCAATCCCACTGAAGTATATGTGGGAGAATAGGTACTAACTTAAGTAACTTTGGAAATAGATGGAGTCAAAGACTAAAGGCAAAAGCAACTGTACATAAGCACAGTACTCCAGTTGATAAGGTTATTGCTTATGGGGGTAAAGTCAAGAATCATGAAACCACTCTAAATATAAACTGGAATTGAATAATTAAGTAAATGAATGGCAGATGGTGGCAGCTAGTTTTCTCATTGTTTTTTTTTTTCTTTTTTTTTTCTCATCGTTTTAATGGGAGATTACAGATAATCAATGAGAGAAGGCTAGAATGATCCATGTGGTAATGGATTAGAGTTAGAGACAACAGTATGAACTCATGTTTAATTTAATATAGATACAGATAGTTACACATAGAAATGTTTATAGATATTTGTATATACAAGACTTAGTAGACACATTTATTCTCTTGCTCTGCTAACTGAGAAGGACCAGGAACAATGACACCTCAGTATCAATGAGTGCACCTACCACCCAGATCTTGGTTTCTAATACAAATCTCCAATATAAGGACACTGGGATTTAAAAGAAATGGCTGGTTCTAGGACTGGTCCAGAATATATGAAGAATGAGACTTGAGGAGATTATAGTGAAAAAAATAAAGTAAAGAAATGCTCTAAAGCCACAAAAACACCAAAGTAACCACAGTGATGGATGTATGTCCAAGAGATACAGGAACCAGTTGAAAGAGCACCCAAGAGGTAAATCTGATCCACTCTCAGCAAAAAAAATAAAGTAGTAATGGATTATAACTCAAGAGTATAAAATAAATATCCACAGTGTAACATAAATATCCACAATATAAAATAAATATCCACAAGTCCATATTGATATAAATAAATGATTGAATAAGTAAATAAATGGGGAATAGCCAAATCTCCTATGCAGAATTCCAAATAATTTATGTAGTTACTCTGTCCTCAAGGAAGTAGAGCATAAATTCCTACTTTTTAAAGGTAGGTTGTACATGGTACTTCATAGAATATGAAAGGGGAAAAGAAGAATAATTTTACAGTGGAGAAACCTGACAAACACTGCCTCAGCCAGGTAATCAAGATTAATATCAACAGCAATAAATCATGCTGATAGTGTGTACTCTTGATATGATGTTATGAAAATGGCACTTTACCTCTGTGGTCTTTCTCCCTCAAACACAAAACTCCAGTGTAATCATGAGGAGAATATCAGACAAATCCTAATTTAGGGATGTTCTGCAAAATACCTGACCAGTACTTTTCAAAATGTCAAGGTCATCATAAACAAGGAGTCTGAGAAACTGTCACAGCTAGGAGGAACCTAAGAAGACATGACTTCTAAATGTAACATAGTATCCAAGATGAGTTCCTGGAACAGAAAAGGGCGTTAGGCAAAATATAAGGATTTCTGAATAAATTATAGACTTTAGTTAATAATAATATATCAATATTTGCTCACTAATTGTAATCAATGTTGTCATACCGATGTACTATGTTAATAATAGGGGAAATATGGATTTGCATTGTATGGGAACTCTGTGTACTGTCTGAAATTTGTAACTCTTAAAGTGTTCTAGAATTACAAATTTATATATATAAAAAAAGAATACAAAGACTTGCACTAGTAAATATTTGTGAGTTAATGGTTAGTGGCTGCCCAGGGGACTGAGATACAAGTATTCTGAGGCTCAATGGAAGATCAGCAAACTGTCTCTACAGAGTAAAACTGTGTTAATATCATGGTGAGGTGTGAGGTATCAGGAGGCAGCATTATATCGGGAGTGCCATGAATTCACATGATAATAAAATTCCCTCGATTCATACATGAAGTAATTAAGGCACATAAGGGCTGTAGGTATATGGCATAGCAAAGCTAAGAGAATCCCCAACATTGGTCAGATATAGTACAGTTGAAAATTTTGATCTGGTTGGACTCCTACTCCAACACCTACTGGATGAGTGACCTTGAGTAAGTGTCCTACAAGTGATGATCATTATAATATGTTGATAGTGTACTGGGTGCTAAGTTCTGCACACCCTTCTGAACACTTTATTATGTATTGGCTCATTTTATGCATAAACACACGCTTGTGCATGTACACACACACACACACACACACACACAGAAAATTTATGAGGCCAGTCCTGTTATTTTCCCTACTTTACAAAGAGGTCAAATAACTTGCTCTAGATCACCAAGTGGGCAAATGTCAGAGCCAGTGCTCACATTTTAGCAATCTGGGTCCAGTGTCTATGACCTTAAGCCATAAGAACAGAACTTTTTTGCAAGTCTCTATAAAATATAGCCTTTTAAGTTATTGGGATATTGAATGAGCTAATGAATATAAGGTATTTGGTACAATGGCAATTAATAAATATTTTTTGCTCTTATCCTAAAGGAAGACAAAATAGCATTCTCATCAGTCTTTAACTGTTTGGCTAGAGTTGAAACCCTTGCCTCGTTTTTTCCAACAGCTTTGCTGAGATACAATTAATATATAACATTGTGTATATTAAATGTGTACAAATGTGTTATGATATGTACGTTTGTTAAAGGTTTACAAATGATTATCACCATAGTGTTAGCTCACATAGCCATCATGTCACAATAATTATCATTTCCTTTTCTGTGGTGAGCACATTTAAGATTTAATCTCTTAGCAACTTGCAAGTATATAGTACAGTATTGTTATCTGTTGTCATAATGCTTTGCATTAGATCTCCAGAACTTGTTCATCTTCTAACTGGAAGTTTATACTCTTTGACCAACATCTCTTTGTTTCATCCCTAGCCCCTTGTAACCATCATTCTACTCTGTTTCTATGCGTTTCATGGTCTGTAGACTTCACATATAAGTGAAATAACATACAGTGTTTGCCTTTCTCTGTCTGATTTATTTCACTCTAGCATAATGCCCTCAAAGTCCACTGCCTCATACCTGTTAGAATGGCTATCATCAAAAAAATCAAGAGATAAATGTTGGTGAGGATGTGAAGAAGGAGAACCCTTGTACACTATTGGTGGGAATTTAAATTGGTGCAGCCATTATGGAAAACATTATGGAGGTTCTTCAAAAAGTTAAAAATAGAACTACCATATGATCCAGCAATTCCACGTCTGAGTATATATCCAAAGGAAACAAAAATAGGATATTGAAGAAGAGATATGCACCCCCATGTTCAGTGTACCATTATTCACAATAGCCAAAATATGGAAACAACCTAAGTGTCTGTCAATGTGTGAATAGATAAAGATGTGAGATATATACGTGTGTGTGTGTGTGTGTACGTATATTCACTGACATTTTATCCCTATGCTCTATACTTATCACCAAGTATTAGAGAAGATGTCAGCCTGAAACTTTTATTTTATGTAGTTTTAGCTTATTTTTAAGGATTTATATGTTGAACCAGACTTTTAAAATTATTTTGATAATTGAGCACCAAACAATGCTATTTATAGGAAGATATTCTATGATAATATTTATTACAATAATTATGATAATTTAAAAGTCTAATATTTATAGAATACTGACTATGTTGCAGGCATTGGGTTAAACATTTGCATTTATTGAGATGCCTTTATTATCCCTCCCATTGTTTTTGAACTGAGAGGATCAGGGCACAGAGCAACCAAAAGAATGTGCCTAAATTCACACTGCTAATATTCCAGATAGCAACAACTTAAACCAATATGTGCTTAATCATGGACCATGCTCTTAACTGCTGTTCTACAGCAAGGTGAAATTTCCCCAGTATCCAGCCAAATTATAAATTACACATACAGGTTTTGATTATTAAAGACATGATAAAGATGCAATTTTAGCATAAAATGCAATTTCTTGATTTAGGTCTTCTAGGTTCTCTGAAATTATTTCAAAGAGAGTTTGTTACTCTGCCTTCATTTCTTTTTCTTATTTGGGGATTCATTGCTGTAGATTACAAGACATATGTATGTCAGTATTTTTTGTAATATCACAAAATAAACAAAGGTACTTAAGCAGTCTCTAGTTTATGACTAGTTTAACCTTTCAGCATTCAACAATACTATTTGCTTCTTCTAAAATAATTTACTTATCAATGTATTATGAAACGAGCCTTTTTCATTGTCTTCAGTTGCAGTATTATGTAAAGTACTGCAGTAAGAAAGTAAACTCATGTTTACTTTCTGAAGCATTTTACTTAGAATAGGAATACAAAACATTAGTGCAGGCTTTGTTAAATTTGCCACTTCTCTGATATTTGAAAAGTACTTGAGTTGAGGACAGCATTTCAATGGTACTGAAAACCTCAGAGGCTCTTCAAGCAAATAAAGACTTTTTGTCATTCTCATCTGCATTAGACTAGCAAACTGAATCAGAACTCTTTGACAGTGTTCAATTTTCAGATCTTTTTTTCAAGACTACCTTTACTTTCCCAGCTAGGGTATCTGCATTTATGGGTCAAATTAATTTTGGTATATAAAAGGTATATATTTGCATTTATGCATATGCCATTGTGAAGATGTATGCCTTTAATATATAGAATATATAATGTATGTCTTTATGTTGTTATTAGAACTAAAATGATAATGAATAGTGTTGAGGGAGAAAACAAAAACACATTATGCCATGAAAACCAAATCAATTAGCTCTATATGTACCAACTAAAAATAAAATCCTGTTTTAGAGGTATTTTTTGACACTTGCTTGAGAAATGTTTAATTTTTTACATTTTCTAAATTCATATTTGATTTTGAATTTTTTCCCTTCACATATAAAAACCTCCTTCATTGTGCCCCTTCAGTTAAAAATGTCATAATAATAGTCCAGGCTTATCATTTTTCCCCTTCTACTTTCCATTATTGCTAGCAGCACGACAACTCTCCTATCACCCAGGGTTACAACCTTGAGTCCATCTTTGATTATCTCTCTTTCTACCTTGCATCTAGGACCTTTCTATGTCCTGCCATTTCTTTTATAATGTTTGAAAAGCCAGTTTCTTCTTTTTTGGTTTCCACCACCAAGACCCCAATCTACTTTCTTTTATTTTCTTTTATTTCTGCTCCAACTATTGCAATCTTCCACATTCTTGCCTCCATATCTTTCTTCTTCCATCTCAACTACTAGATTGCTATGAAGTCCATGTATCTATTGGCACATCTGAACCAGAGGAAAGAAAATGGCTTAACTTAAAAATGAACATGTTGAAAAGCAGAAGGCACTGTTTGTTGAAGGTACAAACGATCATCAACATTTCAAACAGTGCATCCCATGGAACTTTTAGTCTCTTGAGATATCACACACACACATACGTACACACACACTCTCACACACACACACACCGTTTTATGCTCCAATCTTGGGAAACACTTCATACAGTATACTCTTTTAAAGAGTCAAATTCACACCAGCTTAACTTGAAGTTATAAGAAGTCCTGTTGAAACATGCATCTTTTTTAGCATTTTAAATACAATGTTTCTTAAATGTTCTTGACCGGAGAGTCGCTCCTACAGTAATTTTTTTAAAGTATAATATGAAGAGCACATTTTGGGGAAAGTCATTTTATGCTATCACCTCCATCTATTTACATTTCAGAGCTTTCTTTTAAAAAGGAAAGCAAAGTCTGGGGTTGCCCTAATTTTAAAAATGTAGAAATTCCAGCAAACTGCAACCACTATGCCAGAAACCAAAGAGAGCTGTTTACGAAGAACAGCACTGTTCATGGTTTATTTCACCTGGCGGGAGGATTTATGCAGATGATTTATACCATAAGTTGCTAATTTGGAAGCATTTTCACTGATGTCTTCCTGGAAATCATCCTCAGTTATGTTAAATCAAGAAACTATATTTCCCATCTTCAGCTTCACTGTCAAATTCCCATACATCTTCCTGCAGTCCATATGAAGAAATGAAAACAATAAACAACAAAAAGGTTTTTAGATACTAAAAGCTTATTGTCGTATTATCTTTTAATGTAAATTCATGTCAGTCTGGGACAGTGTTTATTATGCACTCTACGGCTCACTGTTTGCTGTATAAGCTTAATGAATTTGCCACTGATAATCAGTGTAACACAAACTCTTTATGGAGCTTATTATGTGGGAAGTGTAGCTCTCAGCCATATTATCTGACAAAAGTGTCTATATAAGCAGTCATCCTGAAGTGCTGATTCTGTTATTTGATTTGGGATTAAGCAGTCTGTTGCAAGCCATCTGCTTTTCTATGCATGCGTCCTTGAGAGGTTAGATTTCTACAGACAGTGCCCCATAACTTTAACAGGTATTTGAAAGATCAGAATTAGCTTAGACATATGCCACTGAAATTGCTGGCCTTATCCTAGAGGACTGTCCAGACTTTGACACTGGAGCCTAAATCAGAAAAACAAGTTTACTTTTCTCACATTGTTGCTGATTCAGAATCCTGCTGCATTTGGCCAAGTGCTGTGATACTCGAGATCACTTGCCTGACAAACTTTTACAACAGTTCATGCTCCTGAGTATATGAAAGTGTGCACTGGCTGCTCAAGCCATGTCTCCTGATGACTCCCAAAGAACACACTCTTCTGGCCTATGCCTGATTACTCTGCAGAAACTCCTGTGGTTTCTGCTATCTCAGCAACTTCTGGAAATACCCTACTGAAAACATGTATTAGATAGTAAGTGCAATTCTCTGTCTTCCTATTTGAGATAGAAAATGGTTGGGGTTCAATTCCAGGTAACCCGATCAAATAAAAAGCTTACTTCATTAATAATCTAACTATTCCAGAAGTGGATTTTATGTGAGCTTCTAGGCATAAAAACAACTATTTTTCTTTGGATGTATGTCTGAATGTGTGAAGTGGATACTTCTGGAAGTTCCCAGATGTGTACCCCATTACTATTTCTTTGGTTTGAGATCTGAAACCCATTCCTTATTTACTCCATTGAAATGTAAAAAAATAAATGCCGATATGACAATTTCCCTGATTACAACTGAAGCTACTCAACTTTCGCCCTTTGGCCATTTGAGTTACATCTTCAGTATACTACCTGTTCATGTACTTTGCTCATTTTTCTATTGGGGTGTTTGTTTCTTTTTGATTTGTAGGACTTATATATAGCCTATTATATATATTGCAATAATGTCTTTTTGTCTGTGACTTGGTTTTTAATGTGGCAGTGGTGTTCTTTTTCATGCACAAGTATTTGATAGATATTCTGATTGAAAATGTGCATTGTTTAAAAGACAAAAAATTAAAGTGTAAGGTTAAAGAAAGGTAGAAAGTAAAGTGTGGAAAAAGAGGTAGTAAATAAACACTAACCTAAGTTGTTGATGTAGCTATATTAATATCAAACGAAACAATCTGTAAGACAGGAAGTATTACTAGAGATAAAAAGAAACATTTCATAATAATGAAAGGATTAATACAACACTGTGATACAATTTTTATATGAATGTACCTAACAGTAAAGCCTCAAAATATATAAAAAATACATAGAGATAAAGGAGAAAAGACAAATCCATAGTTAGAGTAGGAGAATTTAACATGCTGCTGGGCTGGATTTCTTCAGGGACACTTCTACCTTCCCCTCTAGAGCATGGGTAGAAACACGATTTTTCTTATTCAGTTGAATAGAATTTTCCCTGTAGTTATTCTTTTACAGTGGTATGTCCTTTTAGGGATCCTGGATTTATGCAGAAATCCCAATTCCTTTTGCCCTCCTGGCTGTGGCCCTGTCTTATCTCCATATGAAGATATTAAACCTCAATCCCTTAGTGTTTATTGGGTCTAATTAACCATTCCCTGTTCCTTTCTTCCATCTTCGAAGCAGTAGCATTAATAGTTCACATTCTTATGATTCTGGATTTTACTTCCGGCATCTGAAAATTTCACTTTCAGTTTTGTAAGCTCAGCTATCAATTACATTTCATTATCTATCCAACATTTCTATGTGCTGTAACAAGTGGATGACGGTTATCAGGCTTGCTTATCAAATACTGATTTTCCCTTTAAAAGCACAAAGTAGGATTATCTTGGCTGAATGCTCTGAGGTTGGGGAGAGTCAAGGGACATGTTCTCAACAGTGAATTCTGAGCAAATGTGATGCATGTTGTTTTTTGAGCTGAGCATTGAGTTGCTAGTGGGTGATCCCTTGGAGTTCTTTATTCTGTTGGGCACATCAGTTAGCTATGTTCAAGATGGCAGCAGCTCTGTCAGCCTGGATCTCTCATTAAATACAATGAGCAGAGATTACCTGATGACTTAAAAGGGACATGCAGCACAATTAGGAAATATATCTTTGTTATTACAAATCACTAAACTTTTGCCGTTTCTGTGTATTTGTTTTTTATCACAGCATAATTTAGCCTACCTGCTCTGTGGTAGGCAGAAAAATGGCTCTGCCAAAATGTCCACACCCTAGATAAACACTGGATTCTGTGAATATATTAGGTTAAATAGTGGGGGGAAATTAAGCCGCAGATAGAATTAAGGTATTGATCAGCTGACCTTTAAATAGGGATATTATCCTGGTTTATGAGGGTACAGTGTAATTACAGGGGTACTTAAAAATGCAAGAAGGAAGCAATAAAGATCAGAGAAAGAGCTATAATGACAGAAGCAAGGTCAGAGAGATGCTATGCTGCTGGCTATGAAGATGCAGGAAGAGGATCAAGAGCCAAGGAATGTGGGCAGCCTCTAAAACTGGAAAAAGCAAGGAAAAACATTTCCCCCTAGAGCCTCCAGAAGGCATGCAGCTCTGGAAATGCCTTGATTTTAACTCAGTGATAAAGTCTCAGTGGTGTCAGACTTGTAGCCTACAGAACTGTAAGATAATAGATGTGTGCTGTTTTAAGCTATCAAGTTTGTGGTAATTTATTATAGTGCCAATTGAAGACTAATACACTGAGCCATACACTTAATCATTTAGTATTGCCCTTAGACACAGGCAAGAGGGCCTAATCTTTAGAGGGATCGACATAGCATGGACACACACAAAAACTTTATTAAAAAACATTTGAGCAGCTCTGTCATTTGGAATTTGGATTCAGTCCTCACACAAAGCACCTATAACCCTAAATGACTTCACATTGACCACAAAATGGACATTGAATGCTAGAATTTCAGTTTTATTTTAAATATATTTAATTTAAAAAATTTTAGTAAATTTTCAAAATATTATTTAAAATTTCAGCTTTAAAAAAAATTTTCAGCTTTATGTATAATTTAGAAATGAAATTATGAAATAATCTTTTGGGCTTTTGTTTATACTTTAAATATTTTTTATATTTAAGAAGAAAAATAATGATTTTTGAAAACATAAATAATAGTAATTAATACTTCATAGTTTTTGACAAAAATAAATTAAATTTTGTACATTTTGAATATCCTTTTATTTTATTTATTTATTTTTTTTGTGGTACGCGAGCCTCTCACCGTTGTGGCCTCTACCGTTGTGGAGCACAGGCTCTGGACGCGCAGGCTCAGCGGCCATGGCTTACGGGCCCAGCCGCTCCGTGGCATGTGGGATCCTCCCGGACCGGGGTACGAACCCGCATCCCTTGCATCGGCAGGCGGACTCTCAACCACTGCGCCACCAGGGAAGCCCCCTATCATTTTATTTTTAACTCTTTAAATCATTACTGAGTGGAGGGATCTGGGTCCCAGTATTTCAGACTACTGTACTTGAGGTAGAGCTTCTCCCCTACAAGTGAGGGCTGGATGGAGAAAGGGAGCCCTGGTCATCTCAGCCGTATCTGCCTGGAATAGAGCTTCTGTAATACATGACTGAAAGGTATAAGAAACACAGACAGACAGCCCCTCCTGGGGTAAAACTGTAGTTCTAGACTGGGAGCTTGGGGGAGAGCAAGCTTCTATCTTCTTGGCCAAAACTTCCTGGAGTTGAAGAGCTTCCATACGTAGCATTTGGGGTGGGAGTAAGGAAATGGGTCATGGTTCAAATGCCACAGATTCTAGATGTTCTTACTGAGACTTAATAGATTTCCCTAAATGAATGTTTCTACATTACTATATGCCCTCAGGATGAATTTTCAGAATGATTGTTTGTTTGTATTGTTTTTTCACCAGGTAAAAAGGATGTGCTGAGCTCCTTATTCTGCCTTTCTGTAATCCTTTTGTGCATTAATTTTATACAGAGCATTATGCAAATTTTAAAGCATACCTTTGTTTTATGAAGTGATTATTTAATCAGTAACCTTTCTGGAACATTTAGAATATTCTTTTAGTTTGGTTTATCTTTTTCGAAGGTTTATTTCAAACATTTTTGTTTTTTAAAATATTTTATTTATTTATTTGGTTGCACCAGGTCTTAGTTGCAGCAGGCAGGCTCCTTAGTTGCAGCTCAACAGTTCCTTAGGTGTAACACGTGGGCTCCATAGTTGTGGCACATGGCTCCTTAGTTGCGGCATGTGAACTCTTAGTTGAGCATGCATGTGGGATCTAGTTCCCTGAACATGGATCGAACCTGGGTCCCTTGCATTGGGAATGCGGAGTATTAACCACTGCACCACCAGGGAAGTCCCTTAGTTTGGTTTATATAGAACTTTTTATGAGCACATTTTTTACGTACAGTGAGGGATTTCTCCAAGCATTTTCATATTATTTAAATTTAGTTTTTGTTTTTCAGTCAACTTGTTGCTATCTACTTATCTAATAAAATGCACTACTTCAACTGTAGTTTGTTTTGTTTTGACAAATTTATGCACTGACACAATCAAGATATGCAGTATTTCCATCACTCCAGAAATCTTCCCTCTGTTCCTGTCCAGTCTAAATCATCTCCCACCAGGTTTCAATTGACCGTCTATCTGTTTCTTATTGATATACATTAGAATAGTTTTTTTGAGTGTTTCATATAAATGGAACAATGTACTTTGTTAACATTTTTTTCTTTCCAGATGATAAAATATCATTTTAGTATCATCTGGCTTGCTTTGATTCAGGAAATATCCCAATTATAATTATTGTATTTATTGTCCTTTGTATAACATGCCTTTTTTCTCTGGATGTTTTTATGATTTTCTCTTTATACCTGGTTGTCAGGTATAGTCACACCCTATGATCACTCACTAGTCTTCCTGAGATATTCTGGCATTCTGTATTATAAGGCACCTAATGTACCCTAGGATGTGTAATTTTAATTCTTGTAGTTTTCTTTGGGCTCACTTTTTTTGAATTGATTAAGCCTCTTGTAGTAGGTTTATTGTTCTCATCTAATTTGAAATTTCATGACTTCAAGTATTTTTCTACCACTCTCTTTCTGGAACTCTAATTATACATATGATAGTTTGTTTTATTCTTTTTCTCACAACTTTTACTTTATTCACATTTTTTGGTCTTATTTTTAGCTTTCTTTTTTTATTTGTTATTTTTAAAATCTTTTTTAAATTTATTTAAATTTATTTTTATTTTTTATTTTTTTTGTGGTATGCGGGCCTCTCACTGTTGTGGCCTCTCCCATTGCGGAGCACAGGCTCCGGATGTGCAGGCTCAGTGGCCATGGCTCACAGGCCTAGCCGCTCCGCGACATGTGGGATCTTCCCGGACTGGGGCACGAACCTGTGTCCCCTGCATTGGCAGGAAGACTCTCAACCACTGCGTCACCAGGGAAGCCCTAATCTTTTTGAAAAATAAATTTATTTATTTATTTATTTTTGACTGCATTGGGTCCTCGTTGCTGCTCTCAGACTTTCTCTAGTTGAGGTGAGTGGGCGTTACCCTTCATTGTGGTGCGCGGGCTTCTCATTGGGGTGGCTTCTCTTGTTACGGAGTATGGGCTCTAGGTGCGTGGGCTTCAGTAATTGTGGCTAGCGGGCTGTAGAGCACAGGCTCAGTAGTTGGGGCTCATGGGCTTAGTTGCTCCGCAGCATGTGGGATCTTCCCGGATCAGGGCTCGAACCCATGTCCCCTTTCTATGAAGGATGTCCAGGGCATTTTGGAGATGGTTAAAAAAGTTCGCTGCAGAATACAGATTCAAATCTGTGCTGTAGTCACATAAGTCACTGCCTCCAGTCAGCACCGTGTTGACCTTCCAGTCCTCGTGGAAATTTTTCTATCGTCATCTTTCATCTTTTGTATCAGAGTCTGGACTTGGCTTGAAAGTTCCTTAGCCTTTGTTCCAGGAACAACCTGATTAAGGAAGGCATTTGTGTCATTGGTGTTGCCTGTGCCCACTGCACAGCCTGTGAGATTTCCGTTAAACTTCCAAAGGATATTCAGTAAGGTGGTCACCTTCTCCAGGTAGCTGTCTCCTCCTGAACTATATGACAGCCCCCAGTACTGACATCAGAAAGGTGTTTTCTTTTTGTGCTTCAGCCTATTTGATTTTTATTGCTATGACTTCCAGTTCCTGGGTCTATTCTTTTGCAGTATCTAATCTGCTGTTCATTCCACACAGTGAATCTTTCATTCATATATTTTATTTTTCAGCTCTAGAAATCCCTGTGCTTTTTTATATTTTCTGTATTCTCTCATGATGTTCATGATTTTTTTAAAAATGTTGAACGTCATTATAAGTCTGTTTCTTTAACTACTGCCCCCGACCTCCCAGTTTTGGGTGAATACAGCTTCTTTGCATATCTAGTAATTTTTAATTGGCTGTTGGGCATTGTGAGTAACCTTGTTGAGATACTTTAATGTGTATTTACTTTTGTTTTGGCAGGTAGTTATAGTTACTTCACATTAGCTTGATTCTTTTGAGTCTTGTTTCTATGTTTCTTTAGAAGAGGTCTGGAATAACCTTTATTCTAGGGAAATTTTAGTCCTATTACTGTGGTTTAACTCTCCTGAGGTTGCCAGTGAATGCCCTGAGTGTTTATAAAGGTCTTTTCACTTTGGCCAATTGAAACTTTAAAGGCTTCCAGTCTTGTGTTAGCTCTAGGAATTATTCAGCTTGTAGCTCCAACTATTTCTAGAAGATCTTCTTTGTGAAACCTCATGAACTCTCACCTTATGCATGTACAAATTTAACCAAAGATTTATGAGGAGCCCTATACGTATTTCTGGAGCTTTTCCTCTAAATAGCTTTCTCCTCTTCAGTACTCTTGCCTTGAATGTTACAGCTTCTTCTGATTCCCCAAACACAAATCTGTCTTCTCAGTTTCTTGAGATTGCTGTGTTCTGCTTGGGTTTCCCATACTGGCACCATGTCCTATGCAGAACGTTGGGATAATTGTAGGGAAACCCTCATTTGTTTCTCTTTTTTTCAGGGATCACAGTCCTAAATTACCTCTTTTCCAATGTTGAAAAATAGCTGGTTCACATATTTTGTCCAGTGATAGGACAAATTTTGATTTTTTAAATTAGGTACCTTATAATATAGAAAGCCAGAATATCTTCAGGAAGACTAGTGAGTGATAATAGGGTGTGACTATAAAGAAGTGTTAGCTGTAATATCTCTGCCATTTCATTGGTTTCACTAGGTTTCTATATGAGTAAGATACATAGAAGACCATGAATCAAAACAGTCTCATAGAATTTAGAAAACTCATTAAAAAGAACTCTTTCTAATTATCTGATAAACAATTACTATGTTCAGATACTGTACATTTCACAACTTTCATCTCATTTAATACTTTCAGCACTCTTTCAAAGAAGTTATAAATGGAACTTACAACTATAGAGGGAAACAAATAGATCACAACACTTTGGATAAGCAATTAGAAGAGACCAATTCTTGTGATGATGATAGAGGTTTAGTGGATGTACTAATGAAGCTGCTTCAGATACCTTTTGGTAAACTTTGAGCTATTGAATTGCATATGCTCTTTAGTAATTAAACAGTTAATTCCCTTAAGAGAAGTTAGAAGTAAAAACCCTGGGCTGAAAATCGACAAGGCATAACCAGTGTAATAACTACAGGTCCAAAGTAGAAGGCAGATTTACTCTTATTCAAAGACCCGATAAAATTACCAGTCCTAACTCACACAATAAAAATGATAAAAACACACAACCTTCTTGGTCTGAAGGATAGTAGAAATATATTCTGATTCTCTAATTTTACAGGGGACACCTCTGAATCCCAGCAGAGTTAATGGCTTCTACAAGGCTGCCCAGCTAGCTCTTAGCTTAGCTGACAATGAAACCAGGACTTAGGACTTGAGTCACTGAAAACAGTCAAAAGACTTTATCAACTGAGACAGATTCAATGAGATAAACACAGAAGATACATACTTAATTGACTGCATCTCAGATAAAACCACCAGGAAAACCAAACAAAACTGCTGCTTCACTGTCAGAGTTCTCTTTTAGCTTTGGGATTACATGAATTTCATGTATATTAACTAAAGAGCAACTGGTATACATCACATATCATTTAATTTCTGGGGAAAATAATATCAAAGAATAGTATATAGATTTGGTTTAAGATTCATTTATATGTGGATGGTAGTATTGCTTTGGGAAATGGGATTTTGTTTAGTTTTGAAAGTTGAGACAGATTTAATGCTTGCATCTTTAAAGGGAAGAAAACAAGAGGATGCATTTCTAATGATGGCTCTTCTGAGAAGGGATAATGCAGTCTCTCTTTTCCTTGGAGGCCTAATACTGAAACTCAACACAAGAATGGGAGGGGCATGTAGGGAACAGTTTGGATTAGAAACACAAATTTTAAGCATGATGATGCTAAATATAGTTTTTTTTTTAAAGGAACTTCCCTTCTTTCTGACACTTGCTAAAGAAGCTCCGGCCTAATCTTATATTTTTATTGCCACAATCAGGTTTCTCCAAGGAACCCTGATTACCCTTTATTGGAGAATAGGATTTAGAAACCAAGATCTGAGTTCTCATTGCTACTGGGATGCCACTGCTTCTAGGTCCTCTCAGTATGGAGAGCTAGGAAAAATATACTGAATTATGGGTATACACATATCTATATGTATTTATGTGTCTAGCTATATCTGTGTATTTTAAAATGTACATGAGTTTTTACTGATGTCACTGACTAATCTAGAACCACAGATTTCAGTCTAACATTACCTTCTGACTTATTTATCATGTCTTTCTCTGACAGTGAGAAACTTTGCTCACATTATCTACAATTTATTTACCTATTTGCTCAACCTTAGTACATATGTAAATTAGTTTCAAAATTGTTAACCCATACCTCTGTGAGGATCAGATTTACTAATTAGAGTGCAGTGTTTGTAAAGTTCTTTTTGTCTTCCTACTTACAGTTTTTAGTCAAATACCAACTTTCCAAAAGTTACTTAATGTCCCTTTTTTTCTATCTTCTTCACTGAGGTTAATTCATAAATTGTAATACAGTTAGTTTCACTTGGTACAATTTGTATTCTATTCTGAGATCCACCCAAAATTCGAGTTGATTTTATTTAAATTTGCTTATGGTAAAGATTACAGTACTGTAGGTTTTGACAAATGCGTAGTCATGTGTTTTCCTATGTAATACCACACAGAAAAGCCCATCACACTAAAAACTCCAATGTGAGGCCCCATAGTATTCAACACTTTCCCCACCCTCACCACTGGCAAACACTGATCTTTTTCCAGCTCTAACACTGTATCTTTTAAAAATAATATCATGTAAATGGAAGTATACAATATGTAAACTTTGGAGCTTGGCCTTATTTAGAATAATGCATTGAAGATTCATCTGTGTTGTTGCAAGAATCAGTAGCTTGCTCCTTTTTCTTAAATTGCTGAGTAGTATTATATATACAATACAGTTTGTTTAGCCAGTCACCTACTGAAGGACTGTTATGTTATGTTCAGTGACTTAGTCTTTTCAGGATGCTATAACAAAGTACCACAGACTGGGTGGCTTATAACAATAAAGAATTATTTTTTATAGTTCTGGAGGCTGGAAGTCTGTGATGAGGGAGTTAGCATGGTTGGATGAGGGCCTTCTTCCAGGTCACAGACATCTCCTTGTATGCTCACATGGTGGAAGGGGTGAGTGTTCTCTCTGGGGCCTCTTCTATAAGGGTACCAGTCCTATTCATGAGAATTTTACTCTCATGAGCTAATTATCTTCAAAGGTCCCACCTCTTAATACCATTGCAATGGGCTTCAGGATTTCAAAATGTGGATTTTGGGGGGCAGGTGGGCCTGGGACACAAACCTTCAGACCATAGCTTCAAGTTGTTGGTGATTATTTATAAAGTTGCTATAAACATTCATTTAGGAATTTTGTTTGAACCTAAGTTTTCCATTCACTTGGGTAAATATCCAGGAGTATAGACAGTATGGAGCTGGACCATTTGTTAGTGTATGTTTAACTTTATAAAAAATGGCCAAACTATCTTCTAAAGTGGCTGCACCATATGGCATTCCTACATGAATGAAAATTCCTATTTTTCTGCATCCTTGCCAAGATCTGATATTGTTTGTTTGCCTTTCTAATAGGTATCTCATGGTTTTAGTTTGCATTTTTCAAATGGCAAATGATACTGAACATTTTTTTTCTTCTGTTTATTTCCTATCCCTGTATCTTTGGCAAATACTTGTTCAAATCTTTTTTGGTGAAGTACTAGCTTTATTAAAATGTAATTCATAAAGAAAAAAATCCACTTATTTAAGATGCACAATTTAGTGTGTTTTGGTATATCTCCAGAATTTTGAAACTACCAATTTTAGAACATTGTCATAATGCCAAAAAGAAACCCCGTACCCTTTAGCAGTCACCCCTCACCCCATTTCTCCTAAACTTCCCAGAGCTAGACAAACTCTAACCTGCTTTTTGTCTTTATACATTTGCCTATTCTGGACATTTCATATGAATGAAATCATGTAATACATAGTCTTTTGTGACTGGCTTCTTTGACTCAGTGTAATGCTTTCAAGGTTTATCTGTGTTGTAGCTCATATCAGTAATTCATTCTTTTTACTGTCAAATAACATTCCATTATGTTGATTTACATTTCCCAGAGGGCTAATGATGTTGAGCATCTTTTCAAGTCCTCACTGGCTATTTACATATCTTCTTTGGATAAATGTCTATTCAGATCCTTTGTGCATTTTTAACATTGGGCTATTTGTCTTTTTATTATTGAGCTGTAAAGATTCTTGATTTATTACATATATAAGTCCCTTATCAAATACATGATTTTCAAATATTTTCTCCTATTCTGTAGGTTGTCTTTTCACTTTCTTGATGATGTCTTTGGAGCAAAAACGTTTTAAATTTTGATGAATTCCAATTTTTTTTTTCACTTTGGTTGCTTGTCCTTTTGGTATCATATTTCAGAAACCATTGCCCACTCCAAGATCATGATAATTTAGGCCTATGCTTACTACTAAATATTTTGTAGTTTTACATTTATGTCTACAAGCCATTTTATTTTTGTCTGTAATATGAAGTAGGGATCCAGAGTCATTCTTTTGCACTGGGCCAGACTACTTTAGTGCTGTCTATTTTTCTCACGTTATGAAGCCTCTAATGTCACTCCTTAGGTATGTACACATGCCCACTGGGTTGACAGTGGTTTTAGCAGGGCTCTCTTCAACTATTTCTTTCCCTGGTCATTCAGTGGAAACTTGCCTTTGTTAGTATTATACCCAGCCTCAGAAATAGGATCAACTTTTGTATTCTTGTATACTGAGACCTTGCTGAGACCTAACACCACCCTGCTAAATGTACTCATTAGTTCTAGGAACTTTTTTTGATAGCTTTTTCTTGGATTTTCTATGAGATTTCTAGATTATGTGATTGGTGACATTGGTAGATATGAAGTAAAGGAAAAAAGTTTTTGATTTTAAATCAAAGGAATAAAAATTTAGGGGCTCATTGGGTATGAGGTGCCCTTTGGGACACTCATGTAGACATTTTCACTGTACATTGAAGATCCTGGTCTAGGAATTCTTTAAAGACATCTGATTTAGAGATAGCAATTTGAGGATTCTTCAGTAGACAGTTGCTAACTAAAGTCATGGACATGAATGAAGTCAATCCAGAGGGTAAAAAGACAGAAGACCAGAAGGAAAGATTTCTGAGAAGAGTAGCAGTAATTTGCTCTCATTTTGTCATTTTACAACATCTATAAGCAGTTGTTTACATAACTGCTTAAACTTTGAAGACGGTCAGTGGAACAGAACTACTCTCTATCGTCTTCTAGTATCTGCCCCTGGTAATAAGAAGGTGTGCAGAAAAGAGCACAGCAGGCCTGAGACTGCTATCCTTAGAAAGGCCTGCTTGTAAGATTAGCCCGGCTGGTCCCTGGGAACTTGGATTTGGGAGAGTTTCCACCATTTCCTGATAAGGATGTCTCACTGTACCTAAACTGTTTGTACAAACAATATAGTTTATGCTGACTACCTGCTTTCCTTCTGGGAATCTGGAATTTTTGCAGATGCTAGGTAGAGGGTGCCTACATGACCAAAGCCCAACAAAAACCCTGGGCACTGATTCTCTAATGAGCTTCCTTGGCAGATGATATTTCATGCACGTTGTCACAACTTACATTAAAGAGGAATTAAGTGCATCTTGTGTGATTCCAGTGGGACAGGTCTCTTGAAAGCTTGCTCCTGGTTTCCTCTGGACTTTGTTTCATGAGTCTTTCCCATTGCTCATGTGCTTTTCATCTTTTGATGTAATAAATCATAGCCATGAATACAGCTATATAGTAAGTCCTGTGAGTCTTTCCAGTGAGTCATGAACCTGTGGGGGTGAGGCTTAGGGGCTCCTGACACAGAAAGCTTTTATCATTTAATTGCCATTACTTTGTACATGCTATATATTTTTTTCCTTCAGTGGCTTTTAGAATTGTCTCTTTATAGTTGAGTTCTGCAGTTTTGTTGTAATGTGTCTGTATATGGTTTACTTCTTACTTGATCTTACCACTTGATGCACCTTTTCAATTAGAGAGCTCATGGCTTTTCCTGGCTAGTTATTTCTCTACCAATATTTTTTAAAATGTTGCCTCTCTACCATGCCATTACATGGATTCTGGAACTTCTGTGCCATTTCCATGTTTCTTATTTCTGTCTCATATTTTAATATCTCTTTATCTGTGTGAGCTGTATTCTGAAAAATTTCCTCAGTTTTTTCTGCTAATTTGCTAATTCTTCATTCAAAATTGTGTCTCATCTACTAATTGCCCACATCTATCAAACTTTTTATGTAAGTAGCTATGATTTTATTTACTAAAACTCTTACTTGTTTTTCTTCTGTATCCTTGCTTTTTTGGCATAATTCCCTGTTCTTGGTACATAAGTGCCGTTCCTTACTTTATCTGTTTGAGGACTACTATAATTATTTTAAAGTTCAGATGCATCTCTGAAGTCATCTCTTCAGGTATAAATCCTCCTTTTTGGAAATGACATTTCTCATACATTCTGCAATTGCTTTCTGTGAATTTATTTTCTTTTGGAATTGCTCTAAAGGGGAAGTTTTTCTTCCTGAGATACAAAGGCCTTGCTGGGTAGTGTAGTGTTTTGCTGGTTGCTTCTTCTTGGGCTCTGTAGGCTTATTTTGCTTTTAAGCAGGTTTGTGCTGTGTGGATACCATGAATTCAGCCTCAGCACCCTCAAAATGCAGACTTCAGTTTCTGGTTTATGGGATTTTTTTTCCCCGTAGTCAAGGTTACTGGCTTGTTCTGGTAGTGATTTCCTGCCCCAGTTTGCAGGCAGGCATGTGTTCTGCAGTCCTGCTTCCCTGACATGCAAGTGGCCTGTGACTTTGGCTACTCTGGAATTGCAGTGGAACCTGAAACACTGTGTATTCTACCAAGTCCTGACACTCCTTAGCCACTTGGATTACTTGTTACTTCTGTGAATTCCCGTTCAGATTCTGGAAATGTATTCTCTTTCTTAATTTATGTATATGTTATCAAATATTTCAATTAGTTTTGAGTGGGAGGAGGAATTAGACTGTGTTCTCTGCATGCTTAATCAACAATCTGTACCCAGGAGTTCAGAATATATATGTTTATAACATAGATCACATAGGAATCTATTGTTGTTGTGAAGCATAGTATATTTGGTATAAACTTACCAATTCACAAAATGAATCTTTATAAACACTAACTGAGATAATTGGTTTAGACTGTTAAAACTGAGTGTGGGTCTTTCAAGATAAAATTGGTTCCAACCTCTTGACCAACTTCTCCATCCACACTGCCCTAAATAATACTATAAGATTGACAATGTTGGGTTGTCACTGGAAATTGCTTTTTATATGTGGTTATTTACTTTGGTTGCAGCAGTCTGAGACTTTGCTTTTGGAGATGTGTACAGTTTTGAACCATTTCTATACTTTTTGTTCATCTCCCCTATAGGTGGCTGCAGAAGAAGAGCATTTGTTGTAAGATTTTTCTCCTAGTACCATCATTTTTCATGGCCTTGTGCCACTTGCCACATAACACAGGAACTAGTGAATGACCCAGTGTTTTAACTGTCAGTCACCATGAACTACTTTACGAAACAGGCTTAACAGCTCATAAACTGAAAGCAATCCTGTTTACTGCCATCTCTAGATTCATAGATTGTTTGCAGCCTGTTACTGTTCTAGCAACACTTAGGGGCCAAGCACCTAAAGTACTTTATGTATTTCTTGATGTCTCTTAAGAAGGGCTGGTCTGGTGAGCATCCTTGTACTTTTTTCATCTAAAATAATAGGATTAGACCTTGGGGTGACTGTATCAGAACTACTGACAGCTTTCTACAATATGCTGTGCATGAATATGTCTACCACATCTAGAAACTTTTGGAAGAGGAGAAATAGTACCACAGAAACAGTATTTGAAGATGAATAAATTGATTCGCCATTCTTTTTTTTTTTTTTTTGAGTCTATCACTGTAGGTTAATTTACGCTTTCTTTTCTTTGTCTTATTGGCCTGTCAGCACTTTTTCCCCCTGTCAGAGTAATTGCTTTACTCTCTACCAAAGGTAGATGTATATTCTGAAAATAAACTTGAATCTATTAAAGTGGCTAACGTATAGTGGTGTCCCTGTTTTGTAAATTGAGTTCAGATATAGGCTATCTATCTGTTTGGCAGCAGAAGAGGTAGCTATTGGTCTGAATTTTACTGTTTGAGATGTTAGAGCTGCCTTGTAAGGTGGACAGGGGTCAGGGTAGTATCAGATTCACACATTACTGTCCTCACTGAATTTATATGAATGACCTGCCCTGAAGATTGAAGAATCCCACACAAGTATGCTTAAGGCTCCTTTCAACCAGAGAATACTATTTTCACCCCTTTTTTTATGGTAAGAGATGCGATTGCCTTTTGACATACACTGATCTTTTAAAAGCTTGAAGAAAGCTCTGAAATTGTGAGTATTCTGAATTCTGAATATTGACAATCAGAATTTTTAAGGAGAGTTTAGTTTCAAAATTTGAAAGATGAAAAATTTATGATTTACTTCTTAATGTGAAAGATCTTTTGGTTAGGTTTCTAATAAAACTCAGTCTGTGGAAATCACCAACATTAATATTTAATATTACAGCACCCCTGTGAGGAAGATAAGTGTTATTGTCCCTTTCTTATGGAAACAAAGAAGGAAATAACTACCATGACAACACTATCCATAGTAGACATGAGTATTAATGTCAAGAAATGTTCCACTTCTGATCGTAAACTATAATTACTACCACATAAGGTAAGGCAAAAACTAGCTAAGCGACCACATACATCAAGGGAACTAGTCACATATTATGTGTCAAAAACCAAATGCTACATACCGAATAAAACAAAGCAGAAAGATGAGATGAGTTCATTGCAAACCTGCAAACTGGGAAACTCAAGGCTACGGGAGCAATGAGTTCTGAGTTTCTCATAGACTAAGGGGTTTTTATGGAATAAATGTGGAAATCATTTGGCTCTTTTTCAGCTGATTGCTTGCCTAGTGCTCTTTCTTATTGGATCAGGGTAGCTGAGTCAGGGGAACAAGGAAGTCCAGAGATGGTGTGAACAGACTTGGCATTTCGGGATTGGCTGGTGCCCTCTGCTGATTTCTGAGAAGACCTGTAAATTCTTGTAAGGTTAAGTTGTTTCCTTTATGTGCTGCATTGGCCATCTCCATTTTGTCCTTGACATAAGTGACTCCATTTCTGTTTGCTTCTACAAATGTAAATGCTAACTTTTAAAAACTTTAATTTCAAGTTTAGCCAAGGACTTCAGTCTTCTGATATTTAAAGACTATTTGGATTTAATGTATTTTTCGTATACTTATATCAATGGAGAGAATTTTCTTCTTGTAAATTGAGTGATTTATGAAATATCCCATGGCAGCTGGACATTTTAAAGGATTAATGGGACTTACAACTCAGTATTCAGTTGATTTCAATTTCCTGTAATTATCCTGTCGACTTTATCTCTAATGAATTCTGTGCCCCAAACATCTTAAGTAAAGTGGCTAACATATGGCATAGTCAGTAAGCGGATCATTGAGGGCACAGATCCAGCTCTGCATAAGCGTCTTTCCACTTCCTTTCCTTCCCTTCCATCCTTCCTTCCTTCCCTCCCTCCCTCCATCCCTCCCTTCATCCCTCCCCCTACTTTTCTTCTTGTCTCCTTTCTTAAATTTTTAAAACTTCAATTTGTGAGCTGGAAAATTCCTAGCACATTTTATAAGAGAGGTGTCATTACTTACATAGTGAATGACTCTTGCCAAAGTGATGAGAGAGCTCCATATAAAATAGCATAAGGAAATTTACTTGCTATTTTAGTAACTTCCACGGCTGTCTGAAATCTACCTAAAACTGGCTAAATTTTTTTTCATGTGACTAATAAAAAGGTATCAAATATTTGACTTTTAAATATTTTTTAAAGTGTTCGTGAGTTTTTCTGTCACAATTCATTGTTACCTTGGTCAAGAAGGAATGGAAATGTCTAGGGCAAATAGAAGGTCTTGTTAACTCTCTGGCCTCTTTTTTAACTGTACCCATATATATATATATATTTTTTTTTTTTTGTGGTACGTGGGCCTCTCACTGCTGTGGCCTCTCCCGCTGCGGAGCACAGGCCCCGGACATGCAGGTTCAGCGGCCATGGCTCACGGGCCCAGCCGTTCGGTGGCATGTGGGATCTTCCTGGACCGGGGCACGAACCCACATCCCCTGCATTGGCAAGCGGACTCTTAACCACTGCGCCACCAGGGAAGCCCCATTTTTAATTAAATAGAATGTGTGAACTTTGTAATACTATTGTGCTAGTGCACACACACAGAAATACATATTTAAAACTTCCTAGATAAATCCATTGGTGGAAAAGCCCTAATACTCTCCTAAGAAGCTTTAAAGAAATAAAGTATCAATTTCTCTAGAGCATTTGTCTCATTATCTACGAAAGTTGCTCTTAAATATTTATCAATTTCTACTTGACCTGTCACAAGCAATTATTACTTTCTGAGATTAAAATACAGACTTTTTAGTTAAATGATAGAAGAGAAAGAACAAATGGCTTTTCCCCCTAGCTGGACTACTTGGGGTCTTCTCCCTCATGAATGCCATTTTGCATATCACCTTAGATTTTGCTGATTAAATGCAGTCCCATAATTACTTTTTGTTTATCTTCTCATTTGTACTGATGTATAATGTTTGTATTTTTGGAGAGAAAGGTGATCTGCATGTCTTACTCCTCTGCCATCTTGAAGCTCTGCCTAACTTATTTATTTTATAGTAGTAGTTCATACCTCTTAATTCCCTACCCCTATCTTGCCCCTCCCCCTTCCCTCTCCCCACTGGTAACCACTAGTTTGTTCTTTATACCTGTGAGTCTGTTTCTTTTTTGTTATATTCACTAGTGTGCTTTAGAGTCCGCATATAAGTGATATACACTATTTGTCTTTCTCTGACTTATTTCACTTAACATAATACCTTCTAAGTCCATCCATTTCATTGCAAATGGCAGAATTTCATTCTTTTTTTGTGGCTGAGTAGTATTCCATTGTGTGACATATATATATATATATATATATATATATATATGATTCCTTGAGTTCTGTTCTTCTTTCTCAAGGTTGTTTTGGCTGTTGGATCTTTTATGTTTCCATGCATAGTTTTAAAAATTATTTGTTCTAGTTCTGTGAAAAGTGCCCTTGGTATTTTGATAGGGATTGCACTGAATCTGTAGATTCCCTGAATAGGACCTTTTAAATACTAAGAAAAGTCTGTTCACTTTAAACATTAGAAACAATGATTTACACATATTAATCATGGTTTCCAGGCCAAACTTTATTTATATAATTTTTTAATTCCACATTTTATGAATAACATGACTTTTAAAATAGAAGACTATATATTACCCATTCCATGTATTATTTAGATGATTTGGATTCATTCCCACTGCTACCTCAAATAACCCCTCTAAACAAATGGAAAGTATCTGAAAAAAAAAATAAAACATTAAATTTCAATAAGACAAATGAATTTATCACTAATCCTTTCCAAAAGGTGTGAAATTGCACTTATACGTTGTTTTCATTATGCATTCATTTGTAATAACCATAACCATTCTTCCTGTATTATTAGACATATATTTACTATACAAAAATATACATTTTCACAATAAATAACATTTTATTTAATTTAAATCTTTATGTTTACTTTTGTTCTTTAATTGTGCTATTTTATAAAAATAAAGTTATATATGTGGTAGTTCTGTTTTAAAATAACTTCCTATCATTTATACTCTGATTTTATAAAATATAGAAAATTGTATTTAAAAAGTGTTCTATAATTGTAGACCTAGAGATAATTACTGTTAATGTTTTTCTCTCATACATACAGGTGTGCATATGTGTGCATAAACATATGTGCATATATACATATATATTATAATATAAATAAGAGTTTATTTTAATAGACTTTATTTTTTAGAGAAGTTTTAGGTTCACAGCAAAACTGAGCAGAAAGTACAGAGATTTTGCTAAACCTCCTTCCCCTACATATTCACAGACTCCCACTATCAACATCTAGAACCAGAGGGGCACATCTGTACCAAAAAATGAACCTATATTGACACATCATTATCACCCAAAGTCCATAGTTTACTTAGGTTTCACTCTTGATCTTGTACATTCTGTGTACAGTTTTGACAACTGTATGACGACATGTGTCTTACAGATTAGTTTCACTGCCCAAAATGTCCTCTCTCCTCTGCCTACTGATCCCTCTCTCTCCACTAAACCCCTGGTAACAATTGGTCCTTTTACTGTCTTTATAGTTTTTTAGTATTAATTTTATTTTATGAAAACACTTTCTTTTATGAACATATTTCATGTCATTAAAATTTGCAAATAATTTTATAAATTTATATAATATTGTATTTAAGTATCATTTTCCTTTTTTTTGCCATATAATATTTAACCATTCTGATATTGTTGGGTATTTAAGTAGTCAATTTCTTTTTTTCTTGCTATTATAAATAGTTCCTTTATGAAAATTTTATCCATTAATTTTTGAAAAATATTATGATTTTCTTAGCCTACAGTATAGATATTGAAGTCCACATTTTACAGTTCCTCAGGCCAAAAAAAAAAGGATTCATCCATGACTCCTTTATTTCTCTTCTACCTTATTTCCGTTCCATCTCAAATCCTTTCAGTTCTACCTATCAATACAATCTACACCCCAATCCAACCTTTTTTTTTTTTTTAACCACTCTCATATAAACTATTCTCTTCTAAGTCACTGTCTTCTCTTGTTTGTATAAATACAGTAGGAATAGACCATGGCACTAATAAACCCTTGCCTCCCTCAAGTTATCTCAACATGACAACTGGTATGATCATGTAAACTGAGTTAGATTGCATCATTCCTGTGCCCTTTTATTTAGAAGGGCAGAGGAGCGAAAATAGCTAAGCAAAATAAGAATTAGGTTGGAAGCATCACTACCTGACTTTAAAAATTACAGTCAGGCTACAGTAATCTGTTGTATTTTAAATACTGCTAGATAGCAACTGGAAAATGAAACAAAAAAAATTCACCTACAATTGCGTCAGTTTAAAATATTGAGGAATAAATTTAGAAAAAATGTGAAAGACCTCTACATTGACAGTGTGATATTGGTGAAGGAATAGACACCTAAATCAATGGAACTGAATAGAGAGTTCAGAAATATATCCACACAAATGTGATCATTTGATTTTTGACAAAAGCACATAAGAAATTCAGTAGAGAAAAGATAGTCTTTTCAACAAATTGCTAATCCATATGCAGAAATATGAATCTCAATCTAAACCTCAAACCTGTACAAAAATTAAATCAAAATTAATCATAGGCCTAAATTTAAAATGCAAAACTTTAAATAATTTAGAAAAAAAAAAGGAAGAAGAAAATCTTCTTGATCTGGGTTTAGGTGAAGTGTTCTTAGACAACAAAAGCATCATCAACAAAAAAACTATAAATTGGATTTCATCAAAATTAAAAACTATTTTAACTACTAGGTGTTTTATCCTGTCACTTTTCTAAATTTACTTAATAGTTTCCATAGTTGTTTTACAGATTCCTTAGGATTTTCTATGTAATCGGTCATGCTCTCTGTGAATGGAGACCTTGTACTTAAAAAATTTTTTCTCTCATTACTATGCGTAGGATATCAACAGATGAGGTGAGAGTGGGCATCCTTGCCTTTTTTTTTTTTCAGTTTTTAGTGATAAAGTATTTAATATTCCATAATTAAGTATAATGGCAGTTGTAGGGGTTTATTTTCTTTGTTTTATTTTTTTGCTTGTTTAATTTTGGTAGACAAACTTTCTCAAGTTGAAATAGTTTCCTTTCATTCATAGTGTTCTGAGAGCTTGTAAATCTTATAAATTTTTATAGTGAAGTATTGAATTTTGTCAAATGATTTCCTGCATATATTGAAATGATATTTTCTTTTATTCCATAAAATGGTGAATTAAATTGGTAAACTATTTGAATGTTAAATTAGCCTTGCATTCTTGGAATAACTGCTATTTCAGCATGATGTGTTATACTTTTTACACATTTCTGGCTTTGATTGCCAATATTTGCAAGTATTTTTTGCATCTACATTCATTGAGAGATATTGCTCAGTAATTTTTTGATAATTTTTTCATCAAGTTTTTGTTTTAACTTACATTAGCTCAGAGTTGAAAAATGTTCCCTCTTCTGTTTACTGAAAGAATGCATAAAATTGGTGATATGTCTTCTTTAAATTTGTGATAAAACTCATCAGTGAAACCATTTGGGCTTGGAGTTTTCTTTGTGAAGAGGTTTTTGATAAGAAATTCAATTTTTAACAGCTACACAGCCAATCATATTCTATATTTCTTCTTATGTCAGCTTTGATAAGTTGCGTTTTGCAAGATATGTATATATTTTTATCTAAATTTTCAAATTTGTTGCATGAACATATTCAGAATACTTTTCTATTTTCCTTTGGATAACTTAAATTTAACATCAAAAATGAGGGAAACACATAACAAAATGGAAACTATAGGCCAACGTCTGTGATGATCATGAATTCAAAAATCTTAAAACGTTTGTTAGCAAACCAAACTCAACAATCTGTTGAAAGAAAAATATATTAATACCTAGTTGGTGCAGACTCCAGGAGGGAAATGTGTTTAGCATAAGGAAATCAGTGAATGCAATCCACATTTTAACAGGTTATAAGAAAAAATATTTATTATAATCATAGAAGAAGCAGGAATTAAAAAATAAAACATAGCATTCATTTATGATAGAAGATAGAACTAAAAAAATAAAATATAGCATCATTTATGATAGAAGAAATCTAGGAATAGAAAAGCACTTTAACCTGAGAAAAATCATTCTGTATAAGCATACAGTAACTCAAACTTGATGGTGAAGCTCTGAATATTTTTTGAGATCTTCAAAAGGATAAAGGTGATCACTAACACCACTTCTATGCAACATTGAAATAGAAGACCTAACTTGTACATTAAGATGAGAAAAACAAAACATATTAAAATTGTAAAGATAGAACCAAAATTTTTCATTTTTTGAGATTATGCAATTTTGTTCATGGACAACACAAAATTATTTGTCAATATAGATTATTAAAACTTCTAAGAGCTTTTTAGTATAACATCAATATATAAAAACCAGTTTCATAAATGAGGCGTTATGTATTTTTGACCTTAGGGTGAGGAAGGCCTTAAGCCCCAAAGAGCAGAACTCGTAAGCTGGCATATGGGGGCATAATAGATGTATTAAACCATACCCATATTTTACAGATTTTGTTGATCAATAAAAGATACCATAAAAATGCTAGGAGATTATTTAACAGGAAAAAAATATTTTTAAAGTCTATAACTGACAGGGGTTAATATCTAGAATATACGATGATTACCTGTAAGTCAGTATGAAAGATATAAGAAACCCAATTAAAAAATGAGCAAAGGGTATATATATAAAGCCAATTCACACAACATCAAACACAAATATCTATCAAATATTAGAAAAGCTAGTCATACCTGACATTAGTAATCTGTAAATTCAATGTAAATTTAATTATTTTATCAACTTGCCAGAAGGAAGGCAGTGGAGCAAAATTGAAGTCCTCTAAACTCTTATAATTTATAAAAACTTTTGAACAAATGAAGATACACAGAATGAAGGTGAGAGTTAATAATAGTTAAAAATGATCATTATCACTGAAATTGTATGGAGAATATATATAATGCACTCCTTCTCCAATTACTATTTTTTCCCTTTGAGTTATTCAGCAGAGCTTGGAAAGGATTGAGCACTGTTTTAAACATGTATTTCTTCTTGTCATGTGACCCTCCAAAGAAATTAGCCTTTAAAGTTGGAAAAGCTCTCCATGCATACCTTGATTATACTTGTGTATATAATGTATATACTTTGTGATACTGACTGCTCAGTAAGGGTCATAAGTCAGATTGCTATTATTTTTTATTTTTAAGGTAGTTTTCTTCAAATAAGTTATTTCCTTTGCTTGAAACACCATGAACATAGCCTTTTTTGATTGTAAAACCTTTGGAGTATAACAATTTTTTTTAACAGTTCTGAAACAAACAAAAAAAGTTTCACTTATTCCTGAAACCCTGATGGGTTTTAAACTGTGTAGCTCACTTCTTTGTTCTATGTAACAAAAGAAACTTCTTAGGATTTCTGACTGCACTGTTCTGGTTGTGCCAGGTTACTACTGCCTTTTACAAGACAGAAAAACGTTCAGCACTTCTGACTCAGACTGCTTGTTCAAAGACCAGAGCCTTGAAAAGGGCATTGAGATGGCCTTAGAGCTAAATTTACATTATTTTTTATGGTTTTGAGATTCTGATTTTCGGAACTTCAGCATTTACAACATTTTGATAAAAGACAGTCTTAGCTTTGGCGGGAAGGGGCTTTAGAGTATTTTCTATTCTGTGTAAATTGATTAGCTGGTCATCAATGTCTTCCGCATTCTTGGCTGCATACAACATGAAGAGATTTCCACTAAGCCAATAAATATGCTGAAAGCTTTGAGAGTAAATAAGGCACAAGTTGAAATTCCTGCATTCTGTTCTATGGCCAAGATTGTAAGAACTAGAAAAGGTTATTCACTCCTTCTTCCCTTCTTTCTCTTCCTCCTCTCCCTCTCTCCTCCCCTCCCTTCTTCCCTCCCTCCCTTCCTTCCTTCCTTCCTCTTTCTTCCTTTCTTTAAGTTACAGAGTTCAGTAAGAGCACTAAGAAACGAAGTTGATTGATGCCGGTTGTTTAAAATAACAAAAGGTGCCATATATGTGTGATAAAACTTAAGATCTAATATATATGTTACATAGTATATCCTAATAATGTATTAAACATAATATGTAATATGCAATAGAGTCAGTCCCATTTGGGGGCATTTAGGTGCTTTCTAGTTTTTTGCATCATAAGTAATATTAAGTAACTTATTGTACAAAACTCTGCCAAATTTCTGTTTCCTTTAATTAAAAGTAACAGTAGGTTTAAGTAAAAGTAGGTTTACTAAGATAAAAAGTATGAACAGATTTTTAAAAATCTAAACGTTTGTTGCTGTTCTGTAAAAATCTATTGATTTATAATACTTACTTTGAACTGTCTTCTTTATGACATTGCAATCATTTCAAATAGGTATTTCTTTTCTATTATTTCTTTTATTATTAAAATGCTCAGTTTTCTCCCCTAGCTTGGATTCCAAAATGCTGACAGCCAGGCTTGTATGCTCCATGCAGGAGATAGGCTGATTCCATTCTGGGGAACCTGAGCAGTCAAAGAGAAAGGTCTAAATTTTCCCACATTCAAGTTTCCCTAACGAAACAGCCCTGCCAGCTGATCTACAGTGAGGCTCCCCGTTGACAGAGACCATTCACCAGTGCAGAGCTTTGAATCAGCTTTTAGGTGTTTCACCTCTAAGTACAGATAGCCAGAAATCATTGGACACAAAAGACAGAGACTGAAACACACATATAGGAAAAAGGACTTTTAATTTTAGATCAGGAAGTCCACAAACCAAATGGCAGATGTATTAGAGAGATCATAAAAAATTAAGTGACGAAAATCATCAAATAAATGATTCAAGGTTTCATGAAATTGAAGGACATGAGTTTCTGTGTTTAACAAAAACATTCGGGGAGAAAAATTGGCCCACATTAAACATATCATTATGAGCTATCAAAACAATGGAGTAAATGGGACAATTGCAAAAGCTTGTTGAAAAAAAAAAATCAAACAATAAAAGAAGCCATGTACAATGAATCTGTAGTCCAAATGTTTGTAGATTTCTCTATTTTGACACCAGAAACTCAAAGCCAGTAGAGCAAGGCATTTACATTTTGATGAAAAAAAGGACATCTAACCTAGAATTTTATACAGAAGTAATTATGTGTAGACAAGGATATTTCCGTATATGGGAATTCTCAAAAAATTTCTCATTTACATATCCTTTCTCAGTAAGTGAAGGAGTGGGTAAACCAAGAAGGAAGAAATAATAGGATCCAGGAAACAATGGCTCCAACTCAAGAAAAAGATAATGCCCTAGGATGATGGTGAAAGAAGATGTCAGGGTGAGCACTGTGCTCCAGATGTAAAAACCAGGTCCAAAAAGTCCAGGGGACCTGTCTCCAAGATGAGGTAATTGATAGGACCCATGATGTATTTGAACGTATTGAGAGAGATTGTAGACAACTTGGGGAAAGCTTGGGGCTCAATTAGTGGGAAAGAGAACACAAAAAGGTAAAAAGAAAATAAATATTACCTTTAATGTAAAGTAAAAGTTGTGCCCCCACAAAAGTAATCTCCATCTAGTACTTAGTCCATCTAGGAATAATATTCACATAATCTTAATAATCTAAGCATTTAATATTGCTCTAACTAAAAGTATGGTATAAAAGTATTGAGAGACTGGGTGGACCCAGATATATTTCAGATATAGAAATAATTTGGGAGATAATTTGTTTGTGTTGGTCATGTTTGACAGATGACTAAATGCTCATCTTCCATGCTGGAAAATCAATCAATAGTTGCTACAACTAAAAAAAAAAAAAATGAAGAATTAGACATAATGAACTAAATCAAAGAATTGAAAGTTGTTGCCCCTGGGAAATGAAAACAGAGAAAGGGGTTATAAGGACCATTATTTTGTAAGAAGTCTTAGAGAACTATTTAATATTTTAATCTATGTGAAAGAATTTTTTTTGCTGAAGTCGGTAACGAACTTAAATCTACATGATGAAGTGTTCTATCACTAAAATTCTAAGTTTTATATAGGACAAAATCGTGGTGAAATGTTTTCTGCCCAAATAACACATGCAAAAACAAAACAAAAAACTCAGTGAAATTCAGTTATAAAATAAGCAGTTTGTGCCACAAAACTGCTGTGCCTTCCATTAGCTGCTAAGTTGTATCGACCCCTTTATACAGGGTGTCTTACCAAGCAGTCATATGTTCTTGAATAATTAACTATTGCTTACTCTGGTGATACATCATTAGCATAAGATAATGACATTTTCAGATAGCCTAAGTATCCTTAGGCAGACAAGGTCTTTGGCAAATAAACACTGTGTATATGTAGACTCCAGTACAAAATAGAATCATGAATTTTTTTAGGGGAACTTACTGATCTTAAAAATTGGATAGCAGGTGCTTTGGTTTCAGTCTGAAGTAACAGTTTGTCAATGACACATCCCATAGTCAGATTTTCTATCCATGAATTTATTGGCTGAAATAGTTACTAATATGACAAATTTATTAGCCTGCAATTAGAAATGCCAACATTGAAGCAGATGGTCTCCTCCAGCAAGTGACAATTTGAAGCATCAGATTTATCATGAAACAAATGGAAACTGTTTAGAACCATGGTATTCTGGCCTCAGAAGGGAAGAACAATAGGAATAGTAGCAATTAATAGCAATAGTAGCTTTATAGTTTAGTCACATTTTAGGAAATCTTTGATGAGGAACTTTTTCAAAAAGGCTTTTTTTAAGTGCCATGTGAAGAATTTTATTTCTTTCCTAAACTGCAAACTGAAGCAGTTGTCTTGGTTTGATTACATTTGAATTTTCTTATTTTTTTGCAGAGATTTAGCATGCGTGTGTGTGTGTGTGTGTGTTGAAAGAAAGATAATTTCTGAACACCCATCTAAGAAAACGCCAGCAGGAAAGTGACAACAGCACCTGTGGGAAATAGCAAAAAGAACATTGTGGGTGTTATGTCCTGTGGGGTTTGGTGGTTGGTGGTAAAAATCAATTATATACTGTACAAATAATTCCAGGGGGATGGAAGATGGCAAGCACAAATAATGCGTTAGTGTCCTTAAATATATATCACCCATAGAATTAGTAGCACCAGCCATGACCCAATTGTGGAACACAGCTGAAAGCTAAAATAAAAGGTTGAACCCACGTACAACCCTTGTGCAAGTGATCGCAACTAGCTTAAGTGAAATTGTGCCAAAGCAGAGTGCCTTCATAAGCCATTCTCTATTCCTTTCTGTTGCCCATATTAATTACCAGAAATCTGTTCTGTGGCAAACTTCCACCTCAAAAGTGTTTGCAAAAGTGGCTTAAGAGATGTTAGGTTTCAGTGTCAGTAGGAGATCAGCTACAATTCTAGTGGAATGGGTCCTATGCTGTTTCTAACAAGTGTTTGCTTTTGTGTGTAACACTTGATTCCAAATCTCAGTCTACCTTGGTGAAGTAATTTAAAAGAGTTCAAAAGGAAGATTGTTTTGGATATCAAACAGTCTCAGCTAAGTGGAAAGGCAAAAATCTATAGTTTGATCTCACTTGTATATGAGTGTGCTGATGACCTGCCTGAAAAACAGTGGTTGAAATCTCATGCAATGAAAGCATTGTTCACATAGTTTAAGTTGAGTAATTGCTATCGTTTAATGAATATCTTTCATCTATCTATATTCATCTATCATCTATTAATCATCTATTATTTACTGATCTATCATTATTTCTCTATATCTATCTATCTATCTATCTCCCTCCAATCGTTAAAAACACCATTAGGTTAGGGTATTATGTCCATTTTGAAGATGGGGTAATGAAATGAAGAATTTATGCTTTAAAAATATCCTTGTGCCGGCTTTGACATTTGAAGAAGGAAAAGGAAAGTGAGAGCCAGAAAGAAGTCTCTGACTGTAGCCAGATGAAACAAGCTGGCTCTTGGGGAGAGATGAGCAGGGAGGAGGGAGAGTGGACTGATCATGTACACTTCAGAGAGAGTAATACCTTTGGGATTTTTATAATATATTTGGTTATGTATAGCATAAAATCCTTTTTTTTTTAATTTAAAGATTTCTCTTCTACTCCCATGGCTCATAATCCCTACTGCTTTTTTCCCTGAGCATTGTAAGTACTAGGAATTCTTTTCTAATACCAGAGTGGTAGAATATCCAAAAGAGACTGTTTGGTGGTAGTGGTAGTCTAATTATTGCTTTAATGGTATCTGCTTCTTATAAGTTACCTTGCTGAATAAAATTCTAAGTTTTCCTGTATATGCTAAAATATTTTACAAAAGGTATTTGTCTTTAAACTGTAAGTTCCCCACTGATGGTTCCCATCCCTTCTCTGCTGAGGCTTTAATAACTTTCAATTATATCTGGAAACTTAATAGAAATTTAAATGGGAGTTATGTTTTTTAACTTTGAATTAAAATGAAGAAAAATAAACTGAAAATATATAAAGTGCTTAATTTGATCAATTTCAATACATTTATGTAACCATGAGATCATCACCAATATCAAAATAATAAACATTTCCATCAACCACAAAAGTCTCCTTGTGTCCGTTTATAATTCATTCCTCCCACCACCCCCATCTTCAAATAACCAGTAAACTGTTATCTCTTATAGCTCACTTTGAATTTTCTAGAACTTCATATTAATACACATACTGTTTTTTGGCCTGGCTTCTTTCCTTCAGCACAATGACTTTGAGGTTCATTTATGTTGTTATATATAACATCAGTTAATTTTAATGACTGGGAAGTATTCCACTGAGTAAATATATCCCAAATTGTATTTTTTTGTGTTTTTTTTTTTTTGCGGTACGCGGACCTCTCACTGTTGTGGCCTCTTCCGTTACGGAGCACAGGCTCCGGACACGCAGGCTCAGTGGCCATGGCTCACGGGCCCAGCCGCTCTGCGGCGTGTGGGATCTTCCCGGACCGGGGCACGAACCCGTGTCCCCTGCATCGGCAGGCGGACTCTCAACCACTGCGCCACCAGGGAAGCCGCCAAGTTTTTTATTCACTTATCTGTTGATGAGCATATAAATTGATTCCGGTTTGGGGCTATTGCAACTCCCTTTGAATGAATATTCATATGCAAGTCTCTGTGCAGACATATATTTTCAATTCCTTGTAGTTAATAAAATTTCAGTGAACACTCACAGACAAATCTTTGAACAGACATATATTTCAATTCTCTGTGGTCAATACCGAGAAATAATATGACTAAGTCACATGGCAGGTGAAAGTTTAACTTTGTTAAGAAACTGTCAAGCTGTTTTCCAAAGTGATTATACCATTTTACATTCTTCTCAGCACTGTATGAGAGTTCCAGTTGCTCCATGTGCTCACTAACACTGGGTGTGGTAAGATTGTTTATTTTGATCCATTTTCATGGTTATGTAATGGTATTTTATTTCAATTTAATTTACATTTCTCTGGTGAATAACAGTGTTGAATATCTTTTCATGTACTTACTGGACACTCATATATATTCTTTTGCATTAATTTTTATTGAATTGTGTTTTTCTGATTATTGGATTGTAAGAATTTTTCATAGTTTCTAGATATGATTTTTTTCTAATGTAAGTGTTTCCAATGTTTTCTCCCAGTCTGTGGTTTAACTTTTCGTTTTTAAAATTACATTTTTCAAAGACCAAAATCTGTTATATTGATGAGGTCCAGTTATGATTTTCTCTTTTTTGACTTAAGCTTTCTATGTTCTGGTTAAGAAAAGTTTGACTTTGCCTTTCTTCTAGATTTAATTTTTTTAGGTCTTATATTTAGGTCCATGATCCATTTTGAGTTAATTTTGCGTTTGATGTGAGATCAACGTTCACTTTTATCCATAGAGATATCCAGTTATTGCTATAACCTTGCAAACACTTTCTTTTCCCCATTGAATTGCCTTGTCACCTTTGTGAAAAATCAATTGACCAAATTATAGAGGTCTATATCTGGACTACTCTGTTCCATTGAGCTAAATATCTAGGTTTTTTGTTTGGTTTTTGGTCTTTGAAATATTAAATTGTCTTGATCACTTTAGCTTTATAGTAAGATTTGAAATCAAGTACGTTCATTCTCATACTTTGTTCTTTTTATTAAAAAATTAATTGGTTAATTAAGGCTCTTGCATTTCCAAACAAATTTTAGAATCAATTTGTCAAATTCTAGAAAAAAAAGACTTGGAATTTTTTTGGAATTACTTTGAATCTATAGACCAACTGCCATCTTAATACTGAGTCTTCAAATTCAGGAACATGCTGTATCTTCTGATTTATTTAAGTCTTCAACTTCCCTCAGCAATTTTTTAAATTGGAGTATGATCGCTTTACAATGTTTTGTTAGTTTCTGCTGTACAACAAAGTGAATCAGCTATACATATACATATATCCCCTCCCTCTTGGAACTCCCTCCCACCCCCAACCCCCCATCCCACCCATCTAGGTCATTACAGGCACTGAGCTGAGCTCCCTCTGCTCTACCACAGGTTGCCACTAGCTATCTATTTTACACAGGTAGTGTATTTATGTCAAACCTAATCTCCCACTTCATCCCACCCTTCCCTTCCTGCACTGTGTCCACATATCTGTTCTCTATGTCTGCATCTCTCTTCCTGCCCTGCAAACCGGTTCATCTGTACCATTTTTCTAGATTCCATGTAAATTCATTAATAGACAATATTTGTTTTTCTGACTTACTTCACTCTGTATGACAGACTCCAGGTCCATCCACATCTCTGCAAATGACCCAATTTCGTTCCTTTTTATGGCTGAGTAATATTCCATGTTTATATGTACCACATCTTCTTTATCCATTCATCTGTCGATGAACATTTAGGTTGTTTCCATGTCCTGTCTATTGTAAATAGTGCTGCAATGAACATTGGGGTACGTGTCATTTTGAATTATGGTTTTCTCTGGGTATATGCCCAGTAGTGGAATTGCTGGGTCATATGATAATTCTATTTTTAGTTTTTTATGGAACCTCCAGACTGTTCTCCATAGTGACTGTTTCAATTAACATTCCCACCAACATTGCAAGAGGGTTCCCTTTTCTCCACAACCTCTCCAGCATTTGTTTTTTGTAGATTTTCTGATGATGGCCATTCTAACCAGGGTGAAGTGATACCTCATTGTAGTTTTGACTTACATTTCTCTAATAATTAGCAATGTTGAGGATCTTTTCATGTGCCTCTTGGCCATCTGTATGTCTTCTGTGGAAAAATGTCTATTTAGGTCTTCCGTCCATTTTATCACTAGGTTGTTTTTTGATATTGAGCTGCATGAGCTGTTTGTATATTTTGGAGAGTAATCCTTTATCCCTTGCTTCATTTGCAAATATTTTCTCCCATTCTGAGGGTTGTCTTTTTGTCTTATTTATAGTTTCCTTTGCTGTGCAAAAGCTTTTAAGTTTAATTAGATCCTATTTGTTTATTTTTGTTTTTATTTCCATTTCTCTAGGAGGTGGGTCAAAAAAGATCTTGCTGTAATTTATGTCAAAGAGTGTTTTCCCTGTGTTTATCTCTAAATGTTTTATAGCGTCCAGTGTTATATTTGGGTCTTTAATCCATTTTGAGTTTATAGGTAGTGTTCTAATTTCATTCATTTACATGTAGCTGTTCAGTTTTCTCAGCACCACTTATTGAAGAGACTGTCTTTTCTCCAATGTATATTCTTGCCTCCCTTGTCATAGATTAGGTGATCATAGGTGTGTGGGTTTATCTCTTGGCTTTCTATCCTGCTCCATTGATCTATATTTCTGTTTTTGTGCCAGTACCATACTGTCTTGATTACTGTAGCTTTGTAGTATAGTCTGAAATCAGGGAGCTTGATTCCTCCAGCTCCATTTTTCTTTCTCAGGATTGCTTTGGCTATTTGGGATCCTTTTTGTTTCCATACAAATTGTAAAATTTTTGTTCTAGTTCTGTGAAAAATGCCATTGGTAATTTGATAGGGATTGCCTTGAATCTGTAGATTGCTTTGGGTAGTATAGTCATTTTCACAATATTGATTCTTCCAATCCAAGAACATGGTATATCTCTCCATCTGTTTGTGTCATCTTTGATTTCTTTCATCGGTGTTTTATAGTTTTCTGAGTACAGGTCTTTTGCCTCCTTAGGTAGGTTTACTCCTAGGTATTTTATTCTTTTTGTTGCAATGGTAAATGGGAGTGTTTCCTTAATTTCTCTTTCTGATCTTTCCTTGATAGTGTATAGGAATGCAAGAGATTTCTGTGCATTAATTTTGTATCCTGTGACCTTACTGAATTCATTGAATAGCTCTAGTAGTTTTCTGGTGGCATCTTTAGGATTTTCTATGTACAGTGTCATGTCATCTGCAAACAGTGACAGTTTTACTTCTTCTTTTCCAATTTGGATTCCTTTTATTTATTTTTCTTCTCTGACTGCCATGGCTAGGACTTCCAAAACTATGTTGAATAATAGTGGTGAGAGTGGACATCCTTGTCTTGTTCCTGATCTTAGAGAAATCCTTTCAGTTTTTCACTATTGAGAATGATGTTTGCTGTGGGTTTGTCATATATGGCCTTTATTGTGTAGAGGTAAGTTCCCTCTACACTTTCTGGAGAGTTTTTATCATAAATGGGTGTTGAATTTTGTCAAAAGCTTTTTCTGCATCTATTGAGATGATCATATGGTTTTTATTCTTTAATGTGTTAATATGGTGCATCATGTTGATTGATTTGCATATGTTGAAGAATCCTTGCATCCCTGGGATAAATCCCACTTGATCATGGTGTATGATCCTTTCAATGTGTTGTTGGATTCTGTTTGATAGTATTCTGTTGAGGATTTTTGTTCCTATGTTCATCAGTGTTATTGGTCTGTAATTTCCTTTTTTTGTGATATCTTTGTCTGATTTTGGTATCAGCATGATGGTAGCCTCATAGAACGAGTTTGGGAGAATTATTTCCACCATACTATCTTCCAGCTCACTTATTTGTTCTTCTGCTTCAGTTATTCTGCTATTGATTCCTTCTAGTGTATTTTCCTTTCAGTTATTTTGTTGTTCATCACTCTTTGTTCTTTAGTTCTTCTAGATCCTTGTTAAACATTTCTTGTATTTTCTCGATCTGTGCCTCCATTCTATTTCCAGGATTTTGCATCATCTTTACTATCATTACTCTGAATTATTTTTCAGGTAGGTTGCCTATTTTCTCTTCATTTATTTGGTCTTGTAAGTTTTTACCTTCTTCATCTGTAACATATTTTTTTGTTGTCTCATTTTTTTTTTTGGTGAGTGGTACTGCATTCCTGTCTGGTTGTTTGGCCTGAGTCATGCAACACTGGAGTTTGCAGGCAGTTGGGTATAGCCAGGTCTTGGTGCCGAGAAGAGGACCTCTGGGAGACCTCACACAGATTAATATTCCCTGGGGTCTGAGGTTCTCTGTTAGTCCAGCGGTTTGTACTCGGTGCTCCCACCACAGGAGCTCAGGCCTGACCCCCAGGGAACCAATATCCCGCAAGCTGCACAGCACACAAAAAAAAAAAAAAAAAAAAAGACAACAAACAAAAAGGAACAGAACAATAAAAAAGAATAAAAAATAAACTAAAATTAGAAAAATAAAAATATATTAGAAAAAATATAAATGAAACAACAAGGCTAAACAGAACCACAACAGCAAAAAAAAAAAAAGGGCAGAAAACACCTTGTGGGTGGTGGGTAGGCGAGGCATAGGCTTAGTGCAGCCAGCGGGGGCCCCAGAGGACAGAGGTTCTGGCCTGGGATCCCCGCAGGCTTCCCAGGGCCTGAGTGGGCAGGGGAAATGTTGGCCACATTCCTTTCCAATCCCCTGAAGGTCTCTCATTGTCCCTCCTGATCCCCTCACCATAAGTGGGCCCCTCCAGGCGTGGGAACCCCTCACCTCCCCCAGCCACCCCTCAGGGGCGCTCGTCCGGTCCTGCCTCCGCTTCTCCTTCCCCTCTCCTCCCCCAACATCCTACCTGGTCGCGCAAGGGTTCCTCCCATCCCCTTAGGTTTCTGAGGTACCCCACCAGCACCTGGTAGGTGCCCTAGTTGTGAGGAGATATGAGCTCCACGTCCTCCTACTCTGCCGTCTTCTCCCTCAGCATTTTTGTTGTTGTTGTATTCAGTGTAGATGTCTTGAAGTATTTTTATAAGGTATTTCATGATTTTGGGTGCTACTGTAAATGGGGTTTAATGGGATATAAAAATTTTATTTCCAATAGTTTTCTTTTACAATATAAGAATTAAATTTTAAGAATTAATTTTGTGTCATAAATTCTTGCTAATAAAAATATATTGATTTTAGTAGTTATTTTGTACTTCTACTGGTATTTTCTTGACAGAATATTATCTCACCTACTAATATGAACAGTTTTACTTGTTCATTTTAGATATTCATGCCTTATATTTCCTTTCCTGGTTGTATTGCATTGGCTAGGAATTTATTCTGTGAAAGAATAAACAGAAGTGGTTAAAGTGAGCATTCCTTACTTTGTTCCCAATCTCCTATAGAACCAATTTAGTTTTTCACAATTTACTGTATTTTTTTGAAGAACGTTTATCAGTTTGAGGAAATTCCTTAATATTTCTATTTTTCTGAGAGTGTTTATCATGAATGGACATTAAATTTTGTGAAATCATGTAATTTTTGTCTTTATTCAGTTAATATTGTAGATTACATTGACTGACTAAACCAACTTTCCATTCTAGGAATAAAAGATACTTACTTTGTCGTGATGTATTATCACTTTTTATATGTTGTATTCAATTTGCTGATATTTTTAAGAACTTTTAGTCTATATTCATGATAGGTGTATTCTATATATATATTTCCATAATATTTTCTCAGGTTTGGGTTTTGGATTATGCTGGCATCATAAAATGAGTTGAGCAATGAAACATTCTCCTCTATTTCCTGTTAATTTTTCTTCTCTACTGTATCATTCTCATTATACAACAAATAAGTTGTTATTTAGTTGATCTTAAATAAGCCCCTTTATTAGAGAACTATCTGAAAAAATATTATCTGTAATCACTGTCTCCAATATTTTCCTTTGTATTCTCTTTTGAACCTACTCACATCTGGCTTTGCCCTCTTTATTGTACAAAATCTTCTCTTACTGAAGTCATCAAAGTCTAATTCTTAGTCATTACATTGCTAATTCTTAGTCACTATTCGGTCGTCATTCTATTGACCTAAAGCAACATTTTAAACAGTTGATCCCTCTCTATACTTTAAAGGTTTTCTTCACCTAACTATCAAGACAACACACTAATACAGTTTTCCTCCAGCTTCTCATGTGATTTCTTATAAGTTTCATTTGCACATTCCTCCTTAACTCTTTCTCTCTTCTATAATTTGGGGTACCCTAGGCTCTTCTTTGATCTCCTTATATTTATCCTACATACTCCCAGTCCAAGTGATCACATTTAAAGTCCCAAGTCTTTAAATACCAAGAATATTCAGATGACTCTCAAATCATTATCTCTGTCCTAGACCATTCTCCTGAACTTCACGTGCATATTCTACTGAAACTCTCCACTTTGATACTTAAGAAATCTCACCTGTTTGTCTACTTTTTCATCATACTCCCCTTTCACGTGATTGCATCCAGTCTTGAGAAGGCAGCGAAAGGAACAAGAAAGAAGCAAAGGCTATGACAAATGGAAAGCATAGCAAGATGTTTGATTTAAACCTAACCATATTAATAAATTAAATTAAATGGTCTAAATATACCATTTGAAAGGCAGAGATTGACTGGACAAAAATGCAGTAACTGCTGCCTACACAAAATAGACTTTAAATTTTAGTACACAAATACATTAAAAATAAAAGGACGAAAAACAATGTCCTATGCTAATACTGATGAAAAGAAACCAGAGAGCCTATATTAATATCAGACAAACTAGATTTCAGAGCCAAAAATACCCCTAGAGATAAAGATTATTTCATATTGACAAAAGGATCAATTTATTAAGGGGACATAATCTTAAATGTGTATGCATCAAGTAGCAGAACCCCAAAATGTATAATGCAAAAAATGAGAGGATTTCTTGGAGAAATAGATAAATTTACAATTATAGTTGGAAATTTCACCATCTCTCTCTCAATAACTGATGGAAGGAGTAGAGAGAAAATCAGTAAGGGTATAAAAGATTTGAACAAAACAACCAACCAATTTGAAATAATTGATATTTATAGAACATACTGTGCAACAACAGCAAAATAACACTTTTATTTCAAGAGTACATTAACATTTACAAATATAGACTATATTCTAAACCATAAAGCAAGTCTCAAGCAATATGTAAGAATTTAAGTCATGGGATATATATTCTCTGACTACAGTGGAATTAATTTAGAAATCAACAAAAGAAAGGTATCTGGAAAATAGCCAAATATTTGGAAACTAAAGAACACACTTCTAAATAACCCATGGGTCAAAGAAGAAATTAAAAGAAAAATTAGAAAAAATTTTGAGGTCAACGATAATGAGAACATAGCAAAATTTATGGGATGGTGCTAAAGTTGTACTTAGGAGGAAATTTATAGCAGCAAATGCCTATATTAAAAAACAGGAAAGCTCTCAGCTTCAACTGTAAGTAATTAGAAAATTAAGAAAAATTAAATACTAAATAAGGATAAGGAAGAAAAAATAAGTATCAGAGTGAAAAATCAATAAAATAGAAAACAGAACAATAGAAAAAAACTGTAAAAACATGATCTGGTATTTTGAGAAGATTAAGAAAATTGATAAACCTCTGAATTAACAGAATGAATAAGAGAAAAGAGAGGACACAGATTAAATACTAACATCAGGAATGAGAGAGATGACATCACTATAGATATTAAAGATAATTAGGGAATCTATGAATAATTTTCTGCCAATAAATTTGACTACTTAGGTAAGACAGAGAAAGTTCTTGAAAGGGATAAACTTTTAAAGCTTATACAAGAACAAATAAATAATATAACTAGTCCAACATCCATGAAATACATTGAATTTGTAGTTTAATATCTTCTCCTAAAGAAAACCGCAGGCTCATATGGCCTCCCTAGTGAATTCTGGTAAATATTTATGGAAAAAAAATATGTCAATTATCCAGAAAGTCTTCCAGTAAATGGAAAATGAGAGAAAACTTCCCTACTCATTCTATGAAGCCAGCATTAAGCCACACAAAGATATTACAAAACTACACAAAGATATTACATTAAAACCTACATCACTCATGAACACACATAGAAAAATTCTGAACAAAATTCTAGAAAATTAAATCCAACCATACATTGAAAGACTAATACATCATCACCAAGTACTGTTTATCCCAGGAATGCAATTGGTATAAGGTTCAAAAAGCCCATTCTTTCACTAATTGTGAGTCTAAAATGTTCCCACATATACCAGAGTTTGTCTTTGAGCTTTCTTTCTTACTGTTTTATTTGTCAATAATGTGTCAATACCATACTTTCTTATGGCTTTGAATTTATTATATGAATTAATATCCGGGAGGACAGGTAATTTCCTATCACTTATTTATAAAGTTGACTTAGTTTCTACAGACCTTTACACATCCATGAAATTTTAGAGTAAGTTTTTTAAGTTACTCAAAAAATATCCAACTGGAATTTTAATTGATCTTTAATAATATGGAATCATCTGTCCCAGACTTTGGCTGTCTCTTCATTTGTTCAGATAAATAGTTACATCCTTGCTATGGACTGAATGTTTGTGTTCACCCCACCCCCACCCCCACCCATATACTGAAGCCCTAACCCCTAATGTAATGATATTTGGAGGCAAAGCCTTTAGGAGGTAATTAGGTTTAAATAAAGTGATGAGGTCGGGGCTCCCATGACAGGATTAGTGTCTTTACAAGAAGAGGAGAGACCAGAGCTTTCTCTTTGCCACGTGAGGATATGCAAGAAGGCAGTCATTTGTAAGCCAGGAAGAGGGACTTCACTAGGAACCAAATCTGCCAGCACCTTGATCTTGGACAGCCTAGTCTCCAGAACTGTGAGGAATGAATGTCTGTTTTTTAAGCTACCAGTCAATGGTATTTTGTTACAATACCTGGAACTGACTAATATAGTTATTTATTATAATTTTGTTGTTTCCTCTAAAGAGGGAATATTCTTGCTTTGACTAATTCTTAAATATTTTATTATTTATGCTGCTATTATAAAGAGCATCTTATTTTTGTCTTATTTTATTGAGTTATTGCTGATTTAGAGATATGCTTTTAATGTAGTCAGTTGAATTTTTAGTTAGTAAACTTGCCTAGCTTTTTATTGTTTATTTATTGTTATTGATTGTTTTAAGGTAGATGTTCATGTCTTGATAGTTTGTGTCTTCCTTCCCAATTCTTATACCTCATTCCTTTTTATTTTCTTATCATGTTGGCCTAGACTACCACAGTATATTAATCATTAAAAATAGTGTGCATAAAGACGGTAGGAATCTGTCTTATTCCCAATCTCAAATTGACTGCATTCATTTTCTAGTTTCCCTGTGAAAGTTCCTCCACTGGTATATCTCAATTTGGTAGACAGCCTCTAAGATGGCCCTCAGTGATCCCTGCCTTCTGGTATTTGTACTCTGGTGTAACCCTCTTGCCTTGAGTGTGGATTGAGCTTATTCATTCACTTTTAATGAACAAAATGTAGCAGAAGTGATAGGATGACACTTCCAATATTAGGTTATAAAAGATACTGTTGCTTTTGTCTGGGGTGCCCTCTTTTGCTTGCCCTGGGGAGAAATTAGCTGCCATGTCATGAGGCAGCTCTATGGAGAGGCCCACATAAGTGAGGATGGAAGTGGATCTTCTGTGGTCAGTCAAGTCAGGTGAATGAGCTCGGAAGGAGTTCTTCAAGTGAGGCCTGTCAACACCATATGAGTGCGTTTGAAAGCAGAGCCTCCTTCAGTGGAACGTTGAGATGACTTCAGCCCTAGCTAACATCTTGACAGTAGCTTTATGAGAGATTCTGAGGCACAACTGCCCAGCTCATCTGTATCTACTATCTTGATTCACAGAAAATATGAGATGATAAATGTTTTTGTTTTAAGCTACCAAATTTTGAGATAATATGTTATGCATTAAAGGCAACTAACACACGTTTATCTACTCTTTAAGAAAACTTCCTACTGTTTTAAGTTTGCTAAAGATTTTCTAAATCTTCACTTGAAAAAATCACATTTTTTTACTCTTTTTTTTAATTGAAGTATAGTTAATTTACAATGTTGTGTTAGTTTCAGGTATACAGCACAGTGACTCAGTTACATATATCCATTCTTTTTCAGATTCTTTTCCCTTAAATGTTATTATAAAATATTAAGTATAGTTCCCTGTGCTATTCAGTAGGTCCTTGTTGGTTATTTATTTTATATATAGTAGTGTGTATATGTTAATCCCAAACTCTTAATTTATCCCTCTACCCCTTTTCCCTCTGGTAAACATAAGTTTGTTTACTATGTCTGTGGATCTATTTCTATATTGTAAATAAATTCATTTGTATCTTTTTTATTTTTTTAAGTTTCCACATATAAGGGATATCATATGATATTTGTCTTTCTCTGTCTGGCTTACTTCACTTAGATTATGATAATCTCTAAGTCTATCCATGTTGCTGCAAATGGTATTATTTCATTCTTTTTATGGCTGAGTAATATTCCATTGTATATATGTACCACATCTTCTTTATCTGTTCATCTGCTGATGGACCTTTATGTTGCTTCCATGTCTTGGCTATTGTAAATAGTGCTTCAGTAAACATTGGGGTGCATGTATCTTTTCAAATTATGGTTTTCTCCAGATATATGCCGAGCAGTGGGATTGCATGATCATGTGGTAGCTCTATTTTTAGTTTTTTAAGGAACCTCCATACTGTTTTCCATAGTGGCCATACCAATTTACAGTGTAGGAACATCCTTTTTCTCCAGACCCTCTCCAGCATTTATTATTTGTAGACTTTTTGATAATGGCCATTCTAACCAGTGTGAGGTCATACCTCATTGTAGTTTTGATTTGCATTTCTCTGATAATTAGCAATCTTTTCATACACATTTTGGCCATCTGCCTGTCTTTTTTGGAGAAATGTCTATTTAAGTCTTTTGCCCATTTTTCAATTGGGTTGTTTGTTTCTTTGATATTAAGCTGTATGAGCTGTTAGGTTGTTTATAGTTACTCACTAGTATAAAAAAACAAAGGCTAAAAGAAGATTTCATTTTAAATGGTTGCCTAGGGACATTCCAAGAGTTTGAATTACTGAAATGTTAAAGGTTAGAATGACTACTAATATGTTCTTTTTTTTTTAATCAATTTTTCTAAATTTTTATTAATCTTTTTAAAGAATAGCTATTTTGGTTATTACCTCTATTTTTATTCTCAATTTCATTGATTTCTTCCCTTACCTTTGTCCTTTATTTTCTTTGTTTCTTTAGGTGTCACTATTCTACAACCTCTCTCATTAAACCTCTCTCATTCAGTTTGTTTGTATTTAATCTTCTTTGTTTCCTGATATATACATTTAAACTATAAATTTCACTCTAAGTACAATTTCAGCTCTGTCCCACACATTTTGATATGCTCTGTTTTCATTGTCATGAAGTTTACAATATTTCTTAAAATCCCTTATCGTTTTCTTTCAAACCGAAAATCAATGATATGTTAATTAATTTCCAAATATACAGGAAATTAAAATTATCTTTCTGTTATTAATTTAGAATTTTGTTACATTTAGGACAGAGAACAAGTGCATCATATCATCTTTTGGGATTTATTGCCACTGTCCTCATGACTGAATGTATGATTTATTTTTGTGAATGTTCTGTGTCTTCAAAAGCAATATGCATTCTTTGCCTGTGGGTGTAGAGTTCTATATATAATCTGTTAACTCAAGCTTATTAATTGTTTTTTCAAACCTTCTGTGTCTCTGCATATAGTGTTGTCTGGTTGCTTTCTTTGTATTTGCATGGAGTATGTTAATATCACCAGCTACAGTAGTTTCTTTCTATATTTCTTTTAAGTTCCTCGATATATTATGAGGCTATATAGTTAACTCTATATACGTGAGTATGTTTATAATGTATTTTTGTTGTTGTTTTTCCTTTTGTCAGAATATAGGATCTTTTCTCTCGTTTTTTATATTGTTTTGCTTTAAGCTTGATTTCATCAGATGTTATGGTTGCTACTTAGATATTTTTGTTCATATTGGTTTGATACAGTTTTTTCCGTCTTTATTACATTTAAACGTCTTCATTGTGTGGCTTTGGATTTAGTGTTGTGTTTTTAAAAAAACTTTATTCAGGGCTTTTATATTGCTGAAACCTTTTTAATGAGCTCATATCTTTTCTTATAAAAATAATGTAAACATTCTGTAAAATCTGTATCCAGTCAGCTCAGTATATAAGTAGGTAAAAGTAGTCTATTTCGAAATAGAAGGACCAGACCATTACAAAGATAGTTAATAGTCTAGGTTTGCAGCTTCATACAGTGAATTATTCAAAGAATGTCCCAAATTTCACTTGGTTTCACACTACAGGAGACTAAATTCCAATCTGGTTTATAGTCCAGGCTTGGGAGAAAAGATGTGCAAAAATGAGTGAGAACCCAGACTTCTTTGAACCCCTTGCTTAGCAATGCTTGTGTAACTTTAAAATAAGAGCTCTATTAAAAACTCCCTTATGAGATATATGACAGAGTCCTTCCAGCTGGTAGTTTTCCCAGCATATAACTATGGTTCATTGCCAACTGCACTGAGGAGGGCATGAAAAGCAAAACTGAATGAGATAAGCCAGTAATTATGCTTGTATGGTATGCTAGGTGATTGAGCTGTTTAACTGAGAAGGTTACAACTTGGAATGAGAGACAAAAGAACCTTGAATATAGTCTAAAATATTTGGTAATTTGGTAAATTCTTGGTAAATATTTGGTAAATATTTGGTAAATTCTTTTAAATATTTGGTAAATTCTTTTTCTTCTCACGATTTACTTTAATTGGATTTTTAACAAGTGTATATTAAAAGAAACAAATTATATATATTTTAGACTGCCAAGGTGAGGTGAAATGGATATGCTTGCAAGTGAATTATGATAGTTTTATTCTCATTTTTCTTTATTTAAACACTGTTTCAATGTATTTTGATGTTTTTAGTGTATGATTTGTTATTTTGAAAATACATATTTGAATGCAACTTCTCCCTTGTGAATCAATAGTAATAAGTTAAATCAGAAAATACTGTTTCTCTTTAAAGCTTGGCCATTCTGGGGCAAGTTATGTGCTCTTATCTTGATGTTTTACTTTCAAGTTGTCTAAGCAAATTGGAAATAGTGCACTGAAGGCACTTTCACATATGATATCTGTTAAATGTCATTTACCATTTATGTATTCTTACACAGAATTTTCCTTTCTATCTTTAGAGGATGAGAAATAAAATTTCTTCCCTGCCACTTTTTTTTTCCTATTTGGAAAGGGAAATATTTAAATATATCTTTTGGCACTGTAGATAAACAGGCTATTATTTTATCCATTATTTCCATTGTATGTCTACATTTCCTAGGAGTTTCCTTTTTTACTATTACGTTTGTTTTGGTAGTGAGAAGATATGTCTATCTTTAATCCAAGTAATTTCTTTTAAAAATAAAATGTCTCTTAACCCCTACTCCTGAATGTAAGTAGTAAATTGTACAATCATACTTTTTCATCTATGTGTGAGATATTTACATTAAATATGCATGTCATATACAATATATGCATAGCTAAAAGCAAAAACTGCCACAGTGTTAGAGAGAAATCATTGAAAGACTTTATTTCACAAAACACCTAAAACACCATAAAGAATTAATTAAAGCAACACAAATATGCAGTTAGCAAAGCTTAGTTTTAAAGGCATCATTTTAAATATATATAAATATATATACATTTTTGACAGATTCATGTGACTCTTAATAAGCACATGTGTGAGAGGAGAAGAAAACTGAATACATACATGTAATTTTCATATTACTGCAATTGAATGCATTGGTTTTGTCACTTTAATTTGCTTATATCCTTGTTAATTCTTTCAATAACTTTATTCAGCATGGGTCAGACTAAATATGATAAAATAGGAAATAAAAAGATTTTTAAAGATGGAAGAATTGCTCTGATCTGAGGTTTAGCTAATAAACCAGGAGAAATCAGAGACAAGAAGAGGATTGAAAATTTGAGGATATTTGATAACAATGATCTCTCATATTTATAAAGTGCTTAACAGATTCCTCCCTCATTAGTAACTGCTAATATTGTAGATCTCAGATGAAGCATTTTTGGTGGTGGAACCCTTATAGGAATTAAGAGATGAGTAAATGGATAAAATGTCAAGGCAAAGAGAAAGACTTTTAGAAAAATTTCAATGAAAGAAATGCTATGGAGCAAAGATGACTGGAGGAAAAATAGATATATTAAATTATATTTTGATTCATTGAAACATGTGGAGGGGAAATGTATAAATAAGAAATTGAAGGCATGAAAGTTCTAATAGGATAACTAATAGGTTACTAATGGATGACAAATAACATACAGAGCTAGAGGAAAAAAGGACTGTGTGTTCTAATAATACAGAAAGAGTAAAACAGGAAAAAGAATAGATGAATATGGAAAAGATTTTTGGGTTGGAATAGAAACATTAAAGGTGTTCATTTTCTAAGATTCTATAATGAAAACTGCAAAGTTTCTCCTGAAAATGAGAGCCTACAGAGAGAGGGAAAGTTTGTAATTGATATTGAAGGAAATTGATGTTAAAGGGATTGAACAAAAGGATAAAACTGTTTAAAAGGACAGTTAAGCACCCAACTGATACTGGAATAAGTGAACACAATCTATTTACTTTCCCAGAAATGCCTGGCAAAGAGGAAGCAGGAGCTGAGATGGCAAAGGTTACAATTTACCAAGATTGTAGAAAATGTGAACTCCAGAGAAAGGAAAAATCAGGATTTGAAAATAAACTATTAGAACTCCTATTTCATTTTGATTGTTTAATCCCTGAGAGGTAAAGGATAACATTTTTAAGACTTAACCCCAGCAGCCTGGCTACCCAGAGAAGGCACTGGTTTACTACATGGAAACCAGCTATGACCCAAGGCTTCAGACAACTGATCCTGGTCAATGACAAGGCTTGGATCCCAGACGCACATTGTGCCTGGGAAGGGGCTAGGTGCTTCATCAGTCTTGAAGGCTGCCACACTGCACTTGGTACATGGTTACGATTCCTTTACAAGGCTTGGACCCCAGCTTCATTACCCCACCAGTGAAGGGACTGTTGTTTTCTCACTTGTGAAGGCTGATACACCGTGCTTGTCATATGACACAACTTGGACAGTGTGCCTGTTCACTGACCCCATGATTGTGTTAGGGGAGGGGCTGGTACTGCAAGCTTAAGGTTGGAGTCAGTATCTGGCATATCATATTATTGTTGTATCCTGACTCCTGATCGTGCCAGTGGAGGGGCAGTGCTTCCTGGATCTTGCAGTTTAAAGGTTCCACAGACCAAGGTCTATGATACTCACCAAGAGTCTGAGGTCTGGTTTTGACAGATTTCTTGTGCTCTGTACAGTATGTGATAAGACAAGGGAGCCTAAGCACTTGGCCATGATGCTTGCTCCTTGAGTTTGCCCCTCTGAAGACTATCATTCCGGTGTATATGTGTGTGCTGCTTGGACATTTACAGTCAAAAAGTCTGGAGACATCATCTCTAGCATGAAGATAGACAGATCTTGGTTATGGCTATCCAGAGATAGGAGATATATGAAGGCAGAAGGGAGGTGATTGGCTTTTACAATAGGCAGGTTTCAATGGACGAGGGACAGTATGAAATCAGTAGATATAAGGGGGTGAGAGAGACATAAAGACAGAGGATTGCGGTCAGAGAAGAATAACTTCATGATTTGAGCTCATGCATGTAAGCATTAACGCATTATGTTAAGATTTGACTGAAGAGCTGGAGAAGTAATGAGAAGGCAGTATATAGCAAGTCTTTTAGAAAAATCTATAAAACTTAATAGGTTAAAGTTCTAGGAAGAACTTATCCTCTGCAAAGTTATTTCTGGTATATATGTCTTTCTGATATTTTTGGTATATTATTTCTGGGCTGTGTAATTGAAAAGATTCTAGTAAGCAGGTAAATAGATGAGTTGATGAAGCAAATTTCCTTCAACTCTTTGATTTTTTTACTGTAAACTACAAAAACAGCCCACCCCCCCACACACACACTACTACATCATCTCCTAGAATTAAGGAAATTACAAGACATCTGGTGAACATTTAAAACATAATTGTTGGTATAATCATTAATGATATACACTGTCATAAAAGATTGCTGGAAGAGATAACTGCTCTATCTAGGAATTCTATGGTTAACCCACTGTAAATAAAAGCGAAGTCAAATATTATATTTTCTCAATTCAGGACATCACATGTTTGAAACTAGGTGCATTTGAAATTGATGTTATCTTAGTTTTAATAAAATATGTTAATAACATCCTTATTAACTTATATTGTAAATGTAAATGTTCATGGTGCAGAATTAGTTGTAGTAAAAATACTCTTTTAAAACGTGAAGTATTCCATTTATTATTCTTTAATTTGCCGCTTCAGTTTTAGATTGGTCCTGAATTGTCTGTAGGAATTAGCAAATGGAGAATGATAGGATCATATATGGCATTACAGATATAAGTTAATAACACACTTTAACATTTCACCCTCTCTCTAAGACTCCAATCAGGAAGTGGGAATTGTCAAATTGTATATTCTTCTCTGCAATTGTTGAAATAATAACATAACAGGAAAAAAACTGACCATGCAAACCACAAAATCAGCAAAACAAAAAGGGAAATGTTAATCTTTACTTCTCTCTCTAGCTCTGAAAATTCCACGTGGATTTTTCTGGCTGTCGGGATTGCAGGTTATGCTGATAGTATATAAAGGTTTCATTTCAGATGGATTTCAATGAGAACTAAATATTTGGTTCAGCTACTATGAGTTTTTTTATAGTTTGCAATCTTAGGCAAACATCAGAAAATCTAGCTATGCTTTGATTTTACTCACTTCTTAAGGGTGCCTAAATCATGATAACTTGTAGTTGATAATTGCCAAAAGTTCAAAACTGCAATATTTTTACTCTTGGCGTGAAGGAGGGAAAAAAATGAAGGATTTTTCTTGTCTCTCAGATATATTGGCCTATTCTCCAAATGACAGGTTCCTGACTGATCAACTGTACCACCTGCTACTAAAGCTCAGTAATATTAGTCTGTGGAATGGTTTCATTCTCATCTCACACCTCAGAGATCTTGCGCTCAACCCCAGGCATCCCTTGTGTGTTTAAATCAGCTTAACGGCTCATACAGTGTGCTGATTTCCTTGTAGGCCTCTGTTTTCTCAAAAAGTGATCACCTTTTGCCAATGCCCTCAGGATTAAACAGGGCAGTCTGGTTTTCCTTTTCTGCATTGGCTATACCTTTGTAGTCAATAAAAGACTAACTAGAAAAGAATCAGCTGATGAGAGAATCAATCTTCTGGAAGCCTCCCCACAGTTTTCTCATCATTTTTGTGCGTCTGTCATCTCAGATTGTAAAATGGAAACCAAAACTCAGTATGTGGGAAGACTTTTACTGCTCCTTGTTAACAAAAACAGTAAGACCAGGGGTTTTGATCTTATGAGTGTATAGGTAAACAGTAAGCTGTAAGTGCACACTCTTGAAGTGGTTTTCTCTCTTTCTAATGGAGGTTTGCAAAGAATTATCAAAGTGATATCAAAAAGGTCTCCTAACTTACTGTAGTGTGCCTATCCATTCTGAGGAGGTCAGGTTAAATCTGAAGGTCTTATATATGATGATACTGGGGTATCATGGTACAGCAAGCAGTACTGTGTGCTTCTTACTAAGTCAGAGAAATAGATAAATATAAAAGGGATCCTTTCTGCATGTTTATAACTGGTTCCATTGCACTAATTTATTTCTGTAGCATTACATTTTAAAGCAAGTGACATTTTGCCTCATTTAACTTTTATTTTAACAACTTTATCTCACATAATTTGCTTTCTTGTAGACTATTCAAAAATATGTATGAAATCTATTCAGATTACTTTTTCAGATAAAGTTCATTTCTTCATATAACCCATTGTATATATTTTCTCCAGCATCGGAGAATCTGAAAATAATTTTCTTCCTGCTTTTACTTTATGGTTTCAGATCTCATTTGTAACTTGAAAGCACAATGAGCAGAGGGAATTTAAACTTGCTAACTGATCCTATTAACATACAAAATAGAGTTTGAAATTTGATTTTTTTTTTTTGCCTGAGTCCAGGCTTTTAGTCAGTTACAATGCTATCAGAGCTGTTTAGCTTTTCCCTCTGGTAATATATAAAATACATTTAATAAAAATAAAAATGTATCTTTAAATGTGTAAAATCCATTTCAAATTCTCTGGTATGAATTATATCATTAAATTATGAAGTAGAATGATTTCATTGCTTTCCTTTCAATGTCATTGAAGTAGCCCAGTGATTGAATTGTCACTGCTTTCTGGAGCTGGGAGTATGGCTTGGTGAGAACAAGACTGGCACTTTTCTACTGTTTATAAGTTTGAAAATTTCAATGTGTCAATACTGTATTTTGTATTGTGAAGATATTTAGATTTTTTGGATCTACCTATTTGTAGGAAAATAATAGAATACTGTTAGAAGGAAAAAGACATCTTTAGCACTTTTCTAAATATGTGGAATTTATTTCAATTTAAATCATATATGAAGTTAGCTTATAAAATGGAGAAAGTGGGGAATAGAATATTTTTCATCTCATTAGTTTATTCTTCCTTATCATTAATACTTATTCACTGCTGATAACATTCTCATCATAACTCTTGATTGATTGTAAAGTATGTAATCTTTTCCTGAACATTATGTAATGTTTTTGATAATGCAGAAGATCCAATTAATAAAGGAATCTGAATGAGATTAGGTAGAATATACTTATGCTTTCCATATTGCCAAGCTATTTCTCTCAATATTTAATATTGCCTCATTTTCTCATTATAAATTGTTCTTTAGACAATGAGTTTCATCCTTATTTTATTTAGTTTCTTTCCCCCTGGGCACTTCCTATAGCTAAGATTCTCTGAGAAAATAAAGATCCCTTTTCTTTCTCATAGCCCAAACCTCAGCATTATTTTTAGTGCTGCTTTGTCACAAAGCATCTAAATCCTATGATGGCAGGATCCTCTCCTGTCATGTCATAATTGTATCTCCCACATGTGACACATACAAAGTAGTTCATTATTACCTGTTGATTCAACAAAAGGAGGAAATTCTGGAGGATAGTTTTATCTCAACGGCAAAAAGTTCTTATATACCTTAGTACCTAGGATATACAAACCACTGTGGTATGTGCTACTAGGGCCTGCAAAACAGTGTAATGCAGCATTACTCTCTTCAAGTGGGTTTTTTTTTGCATTACTTAAGAGCAGTGATTGGATTGGAGGGGCATTAAAAGGATTTTCTTGTTTATGTCATCTTTGTTTATATCATACACCTTTCTCTACTCCAGGAAAGATGCTTCCCTGAGAGAATAATTAAGTTGTATTTCCCATGAAACCATTACTTAAAGACACCAGTTGCATAAAAGCAATGAGAAAGAAAGCAAAAAATTCAGTCAATGACTTTATATTCAAGTCTATATGTCCAATCTATTTTAACTTATTTTGGATCAGTATTGTTTTTAATATTATATAAACTGATGGTAAGGGTGTCCAAATAAATATTAATTAACTGGGCTTTAGTTAGGGCATGAGTTGCTTTTCTTATTTGCATCTTGTAAATATTAGACTGCTTTCAGTATTGCTGTCAGTGTAGATGGAACAGGGTATAGAATTAAACAATCAGGAACAAGGAAAATTGCAAGCCAACTGGAAAATTACTTAACATATAATAGGGAATATGTAAGTGCTATGCAAAAAATAATGTCATTTTTCAGTTGTATCAGATGTATCTTACTTAGAGAAATAAGAAAAAAATAACAAGTCAGGGGAAAACTTGTATATTTAATAATTTAGATACCAATTTCAGAAAAAGGTACTATAATATTCCAAATCATTCTTCTGTTTGACAGTGGCCTGTGATAATCCTTTTCCAACTAAAGATAATTTTCATGACTAATGCCAATGTCTTCAAAATTTTTATCCTCTGTTTAGTGAAAACTCATTGGATTGTATTAAACATTGTGTCCATCTAACATAACCAAGCCTTCAAAGTTGCATTGAATCCCTGATAAACACTTAATGTTCAAAATTCTATCACTCCCTTTCACTGTTGCTATGGTAAGCTCATGATGAGACATAAGCAGTTTGTCTGGAATAGTAAACCCAAAATGTAAAGTTATAAATTAATAAAGAAACCATATGTAGTAACAGATGCATCAGTGATATCCGATCAAGGGTGACTCCCAACTGTGTTATTGACATCATTAATTTACATAAATTATTATAATAATTTATTACTGTATAAATAAGATAATAAGAGAAAATGTTTATTTACTCTACTCTGTTTCCAAAAGAGGAACTTAAAGCCATGTATGAAGATCCTTACAATGAAATATAAAAGAACTTTTAAATTTGAGTACATTAGGGCAAAGAAAAAGATTGAATCTGTGGGTGATGTTGGTACACAAAGTGCAGATAAGTTTGCTATCCTGGTAGAGATGGGTCACACATTGGATTTAAGCTTCCAAGTAACCTGTAAGGAAAAACAACACATTATGAGTTACATAATTCATAGTATCCATAACCTAAAAATAATCTAGTTGCCTTGGCAACACAGAGATACTGATAACAAAGATAAACTTCTTCTTCTGGGTCTTCATTGAGTAGGCACTGTTCAACTTGGAGGATATTGTCTGCATTTATATCTTACCGGGAGTAGAGTAATTCATTTCATATGGCTATTTCTTATGATATTCCTCAGTGTAGGCTGATGGCATCTTACCAAATTATAATTTTAAAAAGTTATTTTACAATCATGAGAGTAAATCTATATTGATGTTAGCCAATATTCCTAGTGTGTTACAGGGAGTAGAATCATGCAGAATCCCTGTTAGTTTTGCTCAAATCAGCTAAGAAGACTGATCAAAGTGAAGAAAAGCATTGAGGAGGAGTATATTGGCGTCATTATACATGTGGTACTTATGGCACATAGTTTCCAAACATCTGCATCAGTCCAAAAGTTTTAAAATGCAATACAAACCATCACTGCAATTCACACAGCAGAGGTATGTTGAATACAGATATAACCTGTATTCATTTAGCCTAAAGGGGAATTAGTTGGCTTATGGAACTGGGCAATGACTGTGTCTGGCTTAGTCACAGCTGGATCCAGGCCTCCACATGATGCCACTGGGATTATGATTTTTAATCTCCAGGCTTTGCTTACCTCTGCCTGTATCCAGACAGGTTCTCTCCATATGATAGTGAGACCACATTACCTTCACTGGTTGTCATATTCAAGAGTGTTTTTATCATAGGTCAAAAGTCTGGAGAGATCCCTTGCTCAACCCTTTACTGGGCCATGCTGATGTGATTTTTTTTTATTGCCCACCATTGCAACCTGGGCAGTAAAGGTTAGTTTCATCCACACCATGTGGAATAACTATAAGAAGGGTTGCATAGACTTCTGAAAGTTCAGATGAAAAGCAGATAAGAACAACAGTGAAATGTGTTTGTATCCTATAACCTTCTTTCATTGTATTAGGGCACATCTGGTACAAAACAAAACCTAAGGCAAGCAGTATAAATCTCTTGTTTCTTCCTGCATTTTCCTCTAACCAATATCTTACACATAAAGACAATTAAAGTGGGGTACATGATGTTGGTACACAAACATTTTGGTATCTTTCTTTCCTAATTTTCTAGAAATAAGCCTGTCCAAAGGGAAGATATTTTGCTTGATTAGAGATAGCTAGTAATGTTCCCAATTATTCATTTTCCATACTTTCCTTTTATTAAATGAACCCCATGATGTAAGATGAGCGTGTGGCTATGCAGCAGTAGACTGGACTTCCGGCCCTCTTTGCAGCCAATTGTAGTTCTGTGACTAAGTTGCTTCCTACTGGTGTAATGGAAGTGAGTATATGCAACTTCTGGGACACCTAATTAACCAAAAAGCCCCTTACCTAGAACAACCTCTAACCTCCCTTTTCTTGGGATAGAACAAAGGATTGATTTATGGAGAGCTACCTTTGCTTTTGCAGATATGAAAATACTGGAAGGGATTCTTAAACTCATGAGGTCCATGAACCAAGGGATCTATGAGCAGAATTCAAGGGAGGCATGAACTTAGAAGGGAACAATTACATCTTAATTTTTACTAACCTCTAATCTAAAGTTAGCATTTCTTTCAATTTTGAATACAGGCAAACACCATTGTAGTCCTAGCGGTATCTGTGCCTTTTTCATCTATAGAAACAAAAAATATTTTCATATCTCATTATAATTGAGGATGTACCAAAATATCATCTATGTTCATCCCTGTTAAAAATGTTGATAGTTATTATACCAATCACTTAACCTTGGTATTTAATGTATTAATAAAAACTCATATATGGTACTATATTATGAATTTGTTTTTCTAATATTCTAATTAGATTTATGTTTTAATATAAATTGGTGTCCTTTGTAGTCCTATTTATTTTATTTTATGCAGTTAAAATATTAATCAAATAAGGTGTTCATGGACCTTTGAGGATAGCCAAAGGAGCCTCTGGTTCAAGATGATTGGGACTCTGGCAGAAATGTGGGGAGAGAAACCTCTGGGTTTCTGACTTAGCTTCTAGAGTATAGTTGTCCTGCCAGCCTCAAGGCTGAACCGTCACTGGGTTTATTTGTTTTCCAGAGCTGCTGTAACTAGGTACCACAAACTGGATGCCTTCAAACAACAGAAATTTATTGTCTCACAGCTCTGGAGGCTACAAGTCCAAAATTGAGGTGTTGACTGGGTCCTGCTCCTTCTGAAGCTTTTAAGGGAAAATCCCTTCCTTGCCTCTCCCAATTTCTGATAGCCCCGAGGGCTTTCTTGGCCTGTAAAGGCATTATCCAATCTCTGCCTTCCTCTTCACTTGGCATCCTCCCTGTATATCTGTGTGTTCATGTCGTCTTCACATTTGTCTTCCTGTTTTTAATGAGGACACCAGTCCTATTGGATTAAGGGCCCACCCTACTCTGATATGACCTCATTTTAACTAGTCACATCAGCAAAGAATTTATTTCCAAATAAGATCACATTCACAGATACTGGGGATTAGGACCTCAACATATCTTTTTTGGGGACACAATTCAATCCATAACACTTGGGAAAGAATACATTTCCAGGGACTTCCCTGGTGGCACAGTGCTTCAGAATCCGCCTGCCAATGCAGGAGAAACAGGCTCGAGCCCCTGTCCGGGAAGATGCCACGTGCTGCGGAGCAACTAAGCCCGTGTGCCACAACTACTGAGCCTGCGCTCTAGAGCCCACGAGCCACAACTATTGAAGCCTGTGCACCTAGAGCCCGTGCTCCACAACAGGAGAGGCCACCACAATAAGAAGCCCACTCACCGCAACAAAGAGTAGACCCCCCTTGCTGCAACTAGAGAAAGCCCACATGCAGCAGTGAAGACCCAACACAGCCAAAAATAAAATCAATAAAATAAATTAAATTTAAGAAAGAAGAATACATTTCCATGTAATTTAAATCATTCTTTGTTGAGGCCTCTGTTGTAAAGCTTGGCCTGTACTTGGGTACAAATATACTTTGTCACCAAAAGTAAGATAAATTCTAATTTAGATGCAAGTAACAGAGCTCTTGTGGGGCCCTGATTGTTCAATCAAATAATTATCCCTAGTATTTTCTAGTTCACAATAACTGTGTTCTCCAATCAATCAACAGAGTAATTCCTCTAGGACAATAGTCTAGCCCATATACTATTTTTTAAATAAAATTTTATTGGAACATAACCACATCTGTTCATTTATGTAGCAGCTATACCTTCTTTCACATTACGATAGCAGAGCTGTGTAGTTGCAACAGAGGCTGTATACCCCTCAAAGTCTAAAACATTTGCTACCTGGTCTTTTATAGAAAAAGAAGTTTGCCAACCCCTTCTCCAGGACATGAGAGGGATAAGTAAGAGATTTGATATATTCTCCCACTTATTCTCTGTACAGTGAGAGTGGAGAAATCTTATTAAATCAGAACTCAAAGAATAATGTATAGGGGAACATGAACTAGAACTTAAACTGAGCCTATGAATTGCTCAAAACTCAATTTCTAGGTAAAGGATGCATTTACCTGTCATTGAAATCAATTATCTAAGGATAATGCCAGACAAAAAGAAAGCACACAACTTCCAAGTTCCCTGAATAATAAGTAAGCAACAATAAATTAAAACTCCCTTGTGATAGGAAAAAAATGGTTATTTCAAATCAAGAGAGTAAAATTCTAACAAGAACAATCATTGGAATAATTGTATGATATTTCTTACTTCCATTAGCATTATTAATGGGACTATGGTTTGACCTGACAATGAGAATAGCTTCCCTTGTGGCATTTTGGCAGTTCTATTTCTGTTCTTTGAGAAATAAGGAGCAGACAAAGGATAAAAGTACTTGCTTGAGCTGCTGAAACAATAACATAGTGTGAAGAATTTCTAGTTACTCAGGAGCTCAAAGGATCCCATTTTTATGGCTCCTTGAGAACTGGAAGCTTGATCGACACTCACAGAAAAGACCTTGGTTCCCTTGAAATCAGCAGTCATTTGAGGGAGTATTACTGCATTTGGGCCCTATAGACAAATGAGTATAGCGATGGAATTTCTTTTGGAAAGGAAAAAGATATCTCATGTGAAGTAATCACAGTCAGGCAGTTAGTATGTCATGTTTGGGGTGCATTGTAGAAGTAATAGGAAACTTGCCAATCACAGGCTGAGCTGAGTTACTGCAGGAATCAGGACTTTACTGAAGTGCCCACATACCTCCTGGGATTTTGTTAAAAGAATATATTCTACTTTAGAATATTTTGGTTATTCTTCAATGAATATTTTTCAACATGCTGGGTAAAAAAGCAGAAGTGACAATATAGTTGACCCTGGTTTGAGAATAGGATTAGGGCACAAAGATTGCACAATTGCCAGAATTTAATGGAAGTTTTAAAGAAATTTTAGACAACCTAAATCCAAAAGCATAAAAGGATTTTTAATTTAACTAGGTAGACATTTTCCTACTCCTACCCAAAATGATTTGATCTGACCCGTAATGAATTATCATCACACTTAACTTTTCCTTTAGTCATTACCTTCTCAATGGCCCCTCAGCCCCAGTTTCCATTCTCTCCTTATGCTTTTCCTATTTGTCTTTCATAAAAACTGATTCTGTGCGGGTACTTTTATCTGCTTTGTGATAAATGTTACTACACACCAGACATATGAAGACATCTAGAATTATAGCAAAGGCCTCATTAGATTTTTTTAAAACTCTATAGTAAGGAAGGTAAATTTAAAAAGAGAGTACAGTAATAAATGGAGAAGGTAGTAAATAAGCTTAGAGATTCTAGAAAGGGCCAGGTTTTTGAGTCTTTGAATGCCAGGCTAAGAAGGTCTGCAGACACTTGGGAGATAGTAGGTGTATTTGGGGTAATGCTGTGTTATTATTAGATTAATTATAATTATTAGATCATTCTGACTATAGCATGAATAGTAATTTGAAGGTAGCATCACTGTAAGCACACAGAAAAATCTGGAGGCTATGGCACTGTAGATGGGAAAAAAGGAGGAGAATTGACCAGAATGATGGTTTTAAAACTTAGAAACTCATCATAAGTGTAGATCTCATGTCTGTAACTGAGAGACTTATGGTACCATTAAAAGGGAAAAGGGGTTCAAAAAACTTTTTTGTTTCAGAATGTGGGAAGAAATTTGAATTTTGACTCAAATACACTGAGTGTGTGGTGCTAATGAATATTTATTGTACCATTATTATGCCCTTATGTATGTGTAAAAAATTGACCTGATATACACAATCGCCTCAAGTTTAAAACGACAGGACAATCCAGTAGAAACATTGAATAGGCAGAAGTTCAGCTTGGAGTATCTGGCAGACTCTTGTGATAGTCATGGGTTTTTAGTTCAAATCCAATACAAATTATACAAATTTCTAAACCTACTCTTATATAAAAATTTGTTACTTACACAGAAATATCTAATTATACTTTTGGAGTTGAGTTCTCCTATAGTTATAGTAGAAAAGACCAACCATCAAAATACTCAGTGTTATATTACAGTTTACCAATGGACTCAATTTGGAAAACAACTACAGAAATCATAAATGTTGGCTATCTGTTCTCTATACAAATTTTAGGTTTACCTTCCTATGGAGTAATTTTTAGTGTTTCATTATTAGGAAGCCCACACTCATCCCACTTCCCTGACAATGTCTTGCTGTGACCATGCAAGCAGCTACTTTCCATTGGTCCTGAAAAATCGTTGAGAATTTTGGATGACATCGAAACTCTTTTTTTTTACTGCTATAATACGAGCTCCTAAAATATAGAAGATGGGTCTTGCTTATCTTTCTTCCCATTGCAAAAATCAATGTATTTGCCGTCAATGAGTTTTTGTTGAATAAATTGATTGCTTTGTGTATAAAAGATTTATTAACATAGTTATTTAACAAAATTTTTTCTGATCATTTATAGTTATTTGACTGCTTTTTTAAACGTTTTCTATATCTGGCATCTGAAAATTCTTTCTGGGTGAATGAATGTTTCAGATAACTGAAGCTAATCTCTCAAACCTCTTTGTTTTAACCACTTTTGATAAACATCTTTTCAAAATTGTATTACATGCTGTAGATAAGAGAATAAACTTTAATTAATTTAACCATTTCATGATGACTCAGGTCCATTATAATAAGCATTAATCATTGTACTTTACAGCAAAACAATGCAGACCTTAGGGACCATTGAACCAGGCAGAATGTTTGCATCTAATATCTAATGGACTCAAATTGCTGTATTTTTCTGGTTGGTCTTCTGTTCTCTACTACTTTTCTTCTGTCACCTGTCACTCTCGGTTGCTAGGGAAACCAGAAAACCACATTTGTTAAAACAGTAATCTTAATTTTAGACGTGTAATACCTGAATCAGTGCATTTGTTACATGGATTCTCCCAGGTAATTGATTTCATCGAATACTGCCAGTGGGCATATTCCGCTGTCCTAGAACTCCTGGAAATATCTGAAATGAGAAAACATTCTTTTAAAATGTTAAGATATTTAATAGAACATAGTACATAACTCACATGTAAATTATGTGTGTAGCTTGAAATAGACATTGAGAGTTTCTGTTTGATATTCTCCTTCCTCATAAACATTGATGATGCATTCCTTTCCTGGGCTGATATGGAAGACGCACGCATGCGTGTGTTTGTGTGTGTGTGTGTGTGTGTGTGTGTGTGTGAAATGTCCTTGCATTGGAGTTCAACCTGTTTATCCTGACTCTACAGTACTCTTTGTTCTCTTCAAATTTATATATGAAATATTTTCTTTGGGATAAACAGCTTGTTCATTTCCCACGGTTAGTTCTTAGATATGGTACACACCACAGTCAACAATCATCTTTCAGCTCTGTTCAACTTCATTACCATTTTCCCTGTCTGCTTTAGCCATCCTCTTTTCCCATTTACTTTGGCTTTCCTGAAATCCACAAGCCACATGACTTAGCACCTACTCTATTAAACCTCTCTGACTCCTAATTTTGAGGTCATCAGTGATCTAGATGTTGCTATATCTAATGGTCAGATCTCAGCTTTCATAATACTGGACCTATTCACAGCATGCGGCAGAGTTGATCACTCCTTTTTCTTGGAAACACCTTTCTCACTTGGCTTCCAGGACCTCATCATGTTTTGATTTTCTTCCAATTGTAAGGACTGCTGCAACTAAGTCTCCTTTGTTGGTTCCAGCTCCTCTTCCAGATCTTGAAATGTTGAGATATTTCAGCGTTCTTACGTTGGACCTCTTCTCTGTTTATACTGAATCCCTGGGTGAACTTATCTAGCCCTGTAGATTTAAATATTATTTATATGCTGATAGCAACAAATTAGTCTCTCTGCTTCTAGTCCTGAACATCAACTGCTTATTTATCATCTCTGCCTGGATGCCCAAAAGGTACCTCCAAACTTAATAGGCCTTGGAACAAACTGCTGATTTTCCCTCATAAAATGGCTCCTCTGTCTTCCTTATCTCAGGAAATAACAACTCCATTCTTCCAGTTGCTCTGGCCTAAAAGGTTGGAGAAAATGTTTATTACTTCATTTTTCTCACACTTCCATAACCAATTCTTCCACGAGCTCTACCTTACAAATATATCCGGAATCTGACGAGTTCTCTCACACTTGCCTGCCTGGTCCAGACTGCTGTACCTCTTAGATCACAGCAATAGCCTCTTAGCTGATCTCCATGCTTCTATTCATTGCCTTCCAGAGTCTAGCGTCCTCCCAGAAGCGAGAGTGATCTTTAAAAAATGAAACTCCAGATCAGGTCACACATACCTCTTTTCCCACTCTCCAGTGGTTTCTTACTGAGTTTAAGAAAACATCAAGAACCCCTGGCATGGCCCATGAGGTGCTGTGTAATCTGGCTATTTGGTTTGTCTGCAGTTTCATTTCTTACCATGCATCTATCTCCCTCGGTGAAGCAGGCACCCTGGCTTCCTTGCTCTTCATCGGACATATCAAGGACAGCCTTTGCGTTTGTTTCTCTTTCTTCTACCCAAATGTTTGTTTTCCTATATGCCCATAGCTTGCTTTCTCACTAACTTAGTCACAAAAGTTACCTTATCGGAGTGTTGTTCCCTGGCCATCCTAGTAAAAGTGCATACACATTCTTTCCTACTTATCCCCATCAAACTCTGATATATATATTACTTTGTTCGCTTTGTATACATCTCTCTGTACATCCCTCATCCAAGTAGAATGTAAGCCTTTTGAGAACAGGCACTTACTTCATCTGTTTTGTTTTCTGTTATATCTTTCAGCACCTGGAGTAGTGCTTAATACTTAACAATGGATCAATGGATGGATGAATAATGGCCTTTGGGTCTCCCAATTATTTGCTAGGTTCTTCTTGAGAAATGTTTTTCTCTAATCTACCCACAGATTCTTTTGGATTTGTACTATTTACCCTTTACTGTTTTCTTTAGTCAAGCACACACACTAAATCAATTTGCTCTGTCCCGAGGATAATTCGTGCCTAACCTATAGCACAAGGTCTTTGTGACAACTGCTCTCTCTGACGCTCAGGAGCCTTTTATTGCCTTATTTTGGGCTTGTGATTTTGTTGAAGCTGACTGTGGTTATCTGAAGTCTGACTGCCAGTTAGCGCAGTTAAGGCAGGAATTACTCTGTGGATTTTATTGTTTAAAATACTAGAAGTGTTTGAGTGAGGACGTCTTCAGGAAATTATGCTCGATGTGTATTGGAATTTTATATAGCTCCTCAGCATGACTGAGCCAAATGAAAGCGATTTAACTTTTCTTCCTTTTATGTTGATAATTTGTTTACATATCACTTAGTGAAGTGGCACTGAAATATATTAGAAGTAAATGTAAGTGAATATAAATAGAGAAATGGGTTAAAATGAGTTTTATTATAGGTCCCATTTGGAATATGAGGAATAGTGGGGACAGCAGAAATTTCTGAAGCAGGAAGAATTAAAAGGAAAGTTGAATCAGACATTCATTTTTATGTTGATGAATGGTGAAAATTATGTAAACAGAACTAAATAAAATAAATGCAATCAATACATAGTATTGTAACAGCAGTGCTAATGCATCACACTTATTATAGCAGTGACTCAATATATTGAAATATCTTTACTAGTAAGGTTTTTAGAAATTGGCTTACACCCACATTAAGCGTGCCATAGACTTGAATGTAATTGTTTTCAGGTATAACATGAATGTAAAATAAATAAAGTTATAGGAGAGTTTTATTACAGCTCATGAGTATTGCTTTTTGTGGGTCACAATCTCAAAAATATTCCAAGGAAAAAAAGGTCTTATAAAATAGATGAAACAAACATAGAAAAGTCTAGTGCTTTAAACTGAATTGGTTGAGGACCCATTAAACATTAAAAAACTGGGCATTAATTAAATGCTGGCATACCAGGAAGTATTACAGATCTTTTTCTTGTATCTTGAGCCCTCTATTACAGTATTGGAGAAAAAATTCTATATAGGAAAAAACAAACCCCAAACTTCCACCCACTCAACCAACCAAATAAATAAACAATAAAACAAATTGTTGACTTTTTTCTGTTTGATTTTTGTTTTAATAATGAACTAATTTATTGGCATGCTTAACCAAAGTGTCCAAGTTTCGGTAGGATGGCTGAGATTGCTTGTTAACTAGTCAAAATATCTTTTCCCATTCTTTCCTATTAACAGATTTTATTCAGGGAGGCAATATTTGTAGATTAAGACAAAAACAAAAACAAACCCTAAATATCCTGCCTCTCCTATTGCTAGGTCTGGTTGTGTGTCATAGTTATGGTCAAATAGAGAAAAGTGGAAACACTGGGGTGAGGCTTCTAGGACTCAGCTAAAGTCAGCTTGTACCCTTCATTTTTACTCTTTGCCCTTTTCCTTCTTTCTGCCAGAAAAAGAGAGATGAGTGGAACTCTAGCAGCCATCCTGAGGACAAAATGATGGAAAGTTTTTAGGAGCCTGAGTTATTGGCTATTGATTCTGTTAGAGTCTTTGTTCCAGTCCTGGATTACCTATCTCCAGATTTCATTCATATCATTTAAATTGACCTCTAATTTTTGAAATTTCTGTTACCAGCAGCTGAGTACAATTCTGATATGATGCAGGTAGTCTTCAAGTCATCAAAGTAAAATTTGATGAGGTCTCTTGCTTCTGTTCTCTGTGGTTTTCCCACATTTGCCTTTCCCCATATGTCAGCTTTGTCATTAATCTGGCTTCCCTCATGAAAACAAAATGAACAGGAATTCTAGGCCTCACATCTGCACACTGTATTGCCAGAGCAAAGAAAAATTACCTTCTTTGCTGTTAAAGACAAGTCCAGTGATTCCTTCTGCTGTCTCCACTATTCCTCATATTTCCAAATGGGACCTCTAATAAAACACATTTTAACCCATTTCTCTATTTATATTCACTTACATTTATCTCTAATATATTTCAATGCCATTTCACTAAGTGATATGTAAACAAATTATCAACATAAAAGGAAGAAAAGTTAAATTGATTTTATTTGGCTCAGTCATGCTGAGGAGCTATATAAAATTCCAATACACATCGAGCATAATTTCCTGAAGACGTCCTCACTCAAACACTTCTAGTATTTTAAACAATAAAATCCACAGAGTAATTCCTGCCTTAACTGCGCTAACTGGCAGTCAGACTTCAGATAACCACAGTCAGCTTCAACAAAATCACAAGCCCAAAATAAGGCAATAAAAGGCTCCTGAGCGTCAGAGAGAGCAGTTGTCACAAAGACCTTGTGCTATAGGTTAGGCACGAATTATCCTCGGGACAGAGCAAATTGATTTAGTGTGTGTGCTTGACTAAAGAAAACAGTAAAGGGTAAATAGTACAAATCCAAAAGAATCTGTGGGTAGATTAGAGAAAAACATTTTTCAAGAAGAACCTAGCAATAATTGGGAGACCCAAAGGCCAATATGACTCCTAGGTTCCTAGGCTAGAAGGGATAAGAAGAGGCAAAATAGCATTATCAAAATGCTATGACATCTAGAACTGGAGAAGAGAGCTCCCTGACAAAAGCAGCAACCTTCAGTTGAGTAATTCAACCACCACCAACCCACAGGCCTCCAGACAGAGAGAACAGAGGTGAGAAATACTTTGAGTGCTCTCTCTCCAACCATCCTTTTCTTTTTTGGCAGAGCTTCCCATTGGTTGAACCCAAAAGGCAAAGACCCAGATCTACAGAGATCAGCCTCTGGGGCCAAACCAGGAAGGAGACAATGGAGAGATGGAGAGAGTATCTCGGATGACGTCTGTCCCTCAGTAAGTGTGTGGCTTCCTCCTTATAGGTTTTTGCCCTTATCTTTTAAATCTAAATGTGATTTGGGTTGCTGTATCAGTCAGGGTTCTTACGGGAATCATATGGCACATTCAGCTGGAATTTTTGAACTGGCTTTTTAGTGAAAGTAGAGTGTGGGTATAATAGGTTTGTTAATAAAGGAAATGGACATAGTGGATAGAGGTATCTAGGGAGAGCAAGAATGGGGAGTTGTCTCCCATAGGTCTGAAGGAACAGTGTAAATGCAGTTTGTTCAAAAGCTGAAATATTTATTTTAAACTGATGCTAGAAATGATATTGTGAGTATCATTTATAAATTGAGATGTCAAAATAATTTCAGGATCAACATTTTCAACTGATTTTATTCAATATCTAAATGTTATTAATTTTGTTAATAATTTCAAGAGATTCTTTCCAAATGACTCACATAAAATATAATTTCTATTTCCTGAATGGCAGTGTCTACAAAAGAAGTAATATGTACTTTATGATTGCTAAGAGAAAAAATAGCAAACGGTCTTTCAAACATCTAAATCTTTCAGATTATATTTTAGCAGAAACTTCTAAATATCCTCTAGGCTTTACTGTTTGTCTTTTCATTTTAGAAATAGAACCTCTTGATTTTTAGTAGAGCATATCCTCCCATTTAGAGACTAGATTCTCTTCCCTTCCTTGCAACAGTGTGATCATGTGACTAAGTTCTTGCCTAGGAAATGAATGGAAGGGATTTGTGCAACTTCTCTTGTAATTTGATTGAGTGTGAACTCCCCTTTATTTTTTTCCCACTTCTTGCAGGCTGGAGTGTGGGTGTGTTACTGGTCAGCTAGGTTTGACCATGCAGACAAGGGCACTGCCTAGGAAATGGGACAGGAGCAGAATAGAGATGTGTTAGGTCCTCCTGAAAGCAGATATCAAGAGGGGCGTAGATGTGCAAGAGATTTATTGGAGGAAGCACTTTTGAAGGATAAAGGGATTCCAAAGGAAGGATAATTGGGCAGGAAAAGTGAGACTCTTGTCTGAGAGATGGCAACATGTTGTTAGAAAGTTTCAGCCAAGGTTACAAGGAGTCCTCTGGCTAAAATTTCCTGTTAGACAGACCTGTGCTCTGCAGAGAAGAGCTTTCATTGGTAGCTCAGTTGTATACAGTCGTTGTATACATCCTGGGGTCAGTGTGGCCTCCGTGGTAATGGATCCAGAGAAGTGACAGCTGGAGTCATTGGTCAAGTATGCTTCTTGCTTTGGGATATCTGAGTGGTGGTTTTATGGTCACTATAAGGAAGATTTTGGATCCCTTGAGTAACTAAGGGAGCAGGTCTCCCTATCTGAAACATTTTCCTTCTTCCTAACTGCTTGATTAGAGGAAATCAATTTCTATCTTTTTAAAGCTAATATATTTGGGGTACTTTGTTACAGAAACTTCCTTTTTGTCCATAATAAGACATGTATGTACTATATATAATTTGTGAAACAAAACAGTTTATTGTCCTCATATTTTTTTAATTGTGTAAATTAGCTTTTTTAACTAGAAAATATGCTTTTGTCCAGTTTTGAGAAGAGTTTAGGTAATGTCTATCATTATCACATTAACATATTCATCTTAAGTGCTTTATTGATCCCTTATAACAGTTACTTTTATAGTAGAAATATGCTTGTTGTATACCAGCATCTAAGCCCCTCTTCACCAGCAGATAACACAGAAATCTTCTTTTGGGTTACAGAAAAAATTAATTGGAGCTAGTGCTGTCCAGTAGTAATACAATGCAAGCCATTTTAAATGTTTAGGTAGTCACATTTGAAAAAGTAAAAATAAACAGATGAGATCATTTTACTATGTTTTATTTAGCCCAGTAAATCCAAAAGATTGTCATTTCAAAATGTAACGAATATAAAAATATTAATGAAATATTTTACATTGTTTTGTTGGTACTAAATCCTTGAAATCTGGTATGTATTCTGCATTAACAGCATACCTCAATTGGATGCTTAATTTTCATCTAAAATCCTTGATCTGTGTTGAGATTTATAAAGTTTATAGTTAAAAAGTAGATTCACATACTGAAGTTGTTCCAAATGTACTTAAAATGTAATGAATTTAGTGTTTTAAAATTAAAATAAAAATTAATTAAAATGAAAAACATCAGTCCTCAGTCACACTTGCACAAGTGGCTGGTGGCTTCCATATTGGATAGCAAAGATGAATTAAGTCAATTAGAGTAATCCCATCCACTTTGCCTCAGGGGTTGTTTTTAGGCAGAAATCCCCATTAATCGATTAGAAAATCAAGTGTGTGGCATTCCCCTTGCCATGAGACTATTTTTTGGTTGTTCCTCAAAGTTAAACTCAAGATGTGTGTTCTATAGGTGGTCACATGATACTGTCCCTGCTATAACTACTCATTTCTGCCTGCCATTAAACACAGAAGTAGCCACAGATGATAATTAAATAAATGAGGATAGCTGTGTTCCAATAAAATTTTATTTATGGACATTAAGAAAATTTGAATTTCGTATAATTTTCATGTGCCACAAAGTGTTACTCTTCTTTTGACTTCTTCCAACCATTTAAAGGTGTAAAAATGACTTTTAGCCTGCAGGCCATACAAAAACATGTAATGAGCCAGTGTTTTCCTGCAGGCCTGATTTACAGACCCCTGCTCTATTGCCTTAGAAATAAAAAAGGAAGTAAATCTCTTGCAATCATGCGAGGACATAGTGTGGAGAATAACTGACATTCTGAAATGGGCCCAGCAAGCTGAGGGACTTACAGACAAATGGACTTAACAGTCTATTTGACTGTCTGAAGACCACTTTCCTTCCCCTCTTCTCGGTTACATTAGTCAAAAAACAGCCTTCCTTGTTTAAGCCAGTTTAATTTGGATTTTCTGTTACTTGTAATATATATAGTCCTACCTTACACAAAACAATGTCCTGTTTTACTCCCTTGTGAAGTTCTGAAACAGGTGCTTATTTTACATTAATATTACTTGATATACTCAATGATAGGATAGCATATACATAATACGTGTGTTGTGTGCTATGGCAGATAGTATATGAGATGTCATTTACTCTATCGAGAGTGAAGACTAGTGAAATAATGATGAGTTTAGCCATGGAGTGAATCTTCTTAAAACTAATCTTTAAGTTTTAAAAACATATGTCCAAAGTTAGACTATTATTTATTTAAAAGTAATAAATTCAGATGGGACTTCCCCAGTGGCTCAGTGGGTAAGAATCCGCCTGCCAATGCAGGGGACAGGGCTTCGAGCCCTGGTCTGGGAAGATCCCACATGCTGCAGAGCAACTAAGCCCATGCGCCACAACTACTGAGCCTACGCTCTAGAGCCCGTGCGCCACAACTACTGAAGCCCGCGCACCTAGAGCCTGTGCTCCGTAACAAGAGAAGCCACCGCAATAAGAAGCCCGTGCACCACAATGAAGATTAGTCCCCGCTTGCCACAACTAGAGAAAGCCTGCATGCAGCAAGGAAGACGCAACGCAGCCAAAAATTAATTAATTTTTAAAAATTCAGATGGACAGAGACTCAAGAGGATTTAAGTGAATTGCTTGGATGACATTGCCTTCAGTGGCTGATTTGGGTTTTGAAACATCATCTGCTTGGCTCTGAAGCCTGGACTCTTTTTAATGTGCTATGCCATCACATAAATGAATAAGTTCTGAGATAGCTCTAAGCCTTTTATTTTTAATTTACTAATTTATTACAGTGATACAAAAAAATGAATAGCTGGATTCAAATTCAAGATAGAGAAGAATAAATTCTACTTCAAACCAAACTGATGAATTTTAAAGAATTGTGCATAGAGCTATTGTTCAGAAGGTCAGAGGAAATTGAAAAATTGTCAAGATACATGTTAAAAATTTATTAGAATAATGATGACTTTCTCCCTTACCAATGCTTATCAAAATTAAAACAGTATATTAATTTCCAGAGTTTTATATCAAATTAAATATAGGTTGAATGAGTCAAGTGATCTAATCAACATTTGCTTGAATTTCACTCTATAAATTCTTGGTAAAAGCTATCAGCATCTTTTTCTCCTTTAAGACTTATTTAGTAGGACAATTTTGCTGCCTTTTTTTCATTTAAAATAAAATGACTTCTACTCTCACAATATATTTCACATAGTATTAAATATTTTTATGTTTTTATTTGAACACTAGCCATAGAATGAATATTCTAAGTCACATAAACTGTAATAGCAATGCTAATATATCTTTTTATTTGCTCATTTGAAATAAAATTAATATGGGTATATAATAAAATCTTGAATACACTGAATATTTGAATTTTTACAGAGAGCAGCCCTGACTGACACTAAGATCATATTTCCTTGGTAGCAGAACTAATCATTTACTTAAGTTCTTATAAACATATTGTCTCTCAATACACACTCATTGATTCTTTAACCATAATCCTAGGAAGAGCAACTGCAAATCTGTTTGATTGCTAAGCTCAAGGAATATTTTACATTATGTCAAAATGATTAATCAGTTAAGGTAAATGTTCACTGTGACTAGCAAAGTCTACTCAACAATACAACCATTTCATGTATGCAGACAATTTCAATTTAAAAAACTATTTCATATTTTATAGCCAATTAACATATTGAATTTCCCAATTTTTAACGAGCTTCAAATTGCACAGTTCAAGTTATATCCCAACACTGATATTTGTACTACACAAGTCTATAACGTTTTGTAGGAGACTGTGGTCCGGAATTCTAGATATGAATCCAAGCCAGTCAGTTGCTACTTTATGCTATTCAACAACGTAAGGGCATGCTCTATGTGGCCTTCTATTTACAAATTTTATTTCTCTGCCAAAATGAAGGGAGCAAAATAATCCCATGGATAACTGAGACCATTAAACCATTAAACTAAAATTTGTATCTTGAAGGGAGTCACCCTCATTTATCGTTCATTTGCTTCACGGTTCAATGAATGATCTAAATAGTACTGTAAAATTAAATTTTTATTTAGTGCTGATGAAATATTTATTTATTAAAAATGTAGTCATCTGCCATCAAATTTTTTACTTCAGTCTGTATATTTGGAATCTGCTGATAGTTACTGGAAGCTGTTTGGGGATTGGAACACTCAGCACTATTGTATTGTGATCAATAATTAAATTTAGTGCTGACATGCATCTAGTTTATGCAGCAGACTCTGACAATCCCATCTTGCAAAATTAATCCTTTCCAATTTATTTAATAGAGGCCGTGAACAATAAAATAATTCAGATGAGTACCAATGTAGGATTATTTCTGGTCAATATTACTTTATTATAAATTGGGTCCACATACTCATTAGTAAATTAACTGTCAAATCTGAAAACAGCCTTTTTTTGTTTAAAGGTAATTATTGGTACTGAAGACAAGAAGGCACTTAACCTTGCTGTACAGTTGTCCTTACCACAGTGTTTTTTATTCCAGACTATAACTAACCCATCAAAGCTGCAGAGGGAAAATAATTAGTGATATTAAATGGATGAAATGTTAACTATTACAAAGCCATAACTGTTTAGATACAGAGAGCATAACTAGATAATAATAGGCTTTTATAATTACTTGAATTCTGGCTTTATTTTTGAGGTATTTTAGTTTTTGCCACCTGAAAAATCTACTGGAAAGAAAAGAAACACTGATGTAGAAAGAATTCTATTTAAGAAATATAGGTTAAAAGTGGCTGATTTTTTCATTGAAATCATAAAAAATGCTTCTAGTTTTTTGTGAGATTTGACAATTTGTAAGTTCTTTTAAAAAGCTATCTTTAGAAAAATAGTCTCTCTCTCTCATGTGATGTTTTTTCACAGTTTTCTAATTTTTTCACCATGTTAATTAACCAGTTCAGTCACTGCTTGAATCCACTAAATTATTTTAAAGAATTACCCTACACAAATGCATTAAGTGACTTAGTTTTCTACTTTGCTTTCTTATTTGTACAGAAATTTAGAAGAATCTTGAATAGACATTATCCTATTATATCAATGCAGGGAAGTGTAATTAATGCAATTGTATTTTAAATGTTAGTCTTCGAAACAGACCTAAAAATGCAAAGTATATTGCACCTACATTATGACTGAATGAATGGATATCATTTTGTATTACACATGTTTCTATATTATTAGATAAGTAAGAGGGATTATTTTTCAATGTTTGTACCACATACAAATTTGATGGAGAAGTGCTGAGTCTTATTGTATTGATCGCTGCTACACCTATCAAAGAACTGAAAGAGAGTGAAGAGAAAGTGGCATATATTCATTCTATTGATGTTGTATGTTATCAGTAATCTCCACCTCAAGAAGTTCCCAAATTGCATTTGTTAACTGTCTCATCTATTTACTAAATTGTTCAGAATTCACAAAGAACACCAATATGCTATTTGTATCTTGGAAATATACTATACCTACATTTTAATCACTGAGTTTGTATTCAGACCAGAGAGACCATGAACTAAATGTTAAATAATGAAAACTCAGCTTGTTAAATAATACACTATTGACTGAAATAAAATGGCTCTAGTTTATTCAGCTTACCCATTCATTCTCAGAAATAAGGTGAAAAAATAGATAACCCAAAAAGAAATGTCTTATAGGTACCAAAATTATTTTCATGACTAAAGGAAGCTTTGACATTCTTTTATTATTTTACTTCTAAATGTAGTGGCTACATAGTTGAGGTCTTTGAGAAATATTATTATTTTATCATGTGGCCTGTGCAGAGCATTGCTATGTGATCAAGGGCTTGGAAACATTTTGTTTAATTTATTCTTGTATAAATTTTAGTTCCCTCCTTTTTCTAAGCTTGGAGTCCCTTGTCCCTATTAAGGAATGGTGGCTGAAAACCTAGAGGTGAACCAGTTGCCCACCACACTTCAAGAAGACTGACTCTGTACTATTACATGTTCTTTATCTTCTCTTTGGTTCTGTGTGTTGACTATGCACTAGCTTACACCAAACCTCCCGGTGCCGACTCATTTCTACCATGATTTCTAACACTGTCTCAGCTCATTCTTTTGTGAGAATAAGAAAAAAGTAATCTGTTATTAAGGCTTAAAATAATTTTTACTATTTATTTGTGATACTTGCTCAATCACCATCAGTATCATTAGCATTGTAATATTTATTAAATAACTCTCTGCTAATGATAATCTTATATAGTTCTCAAAATCAATGAAACACAGATTCTAACCTCTTCGAATTTACCACTTTAAAGATCAATGTGCATAAGTAAAGACTTATACCATTGCAATTTGTGAGAGTAAGTGTAAGAGGAAAACCTCTAATATAGACTTTGTGCTGTCTTCATGGATTAGTGTTAATGGGCTGCATATTGTGAAATATGAAAGGGGGAGATACAAATGGCCTCCTTTTCCATTTAGCCAGGGAAGGTTTCATTGGACTTGGTTGTGGACAGTCATGTATAAAGCAGTGGCTCTGTCCAGCCTGGAGCTACAGATCCCTCTGGTAATATTGGAGAAGAGGAAGGTGTTTGCCTGCTAAGTAGTGTTGACCCTCTTTTTTCATTGGCCAGGTTTCCACTTGTACCATTCAGGGGTGATGAGAATCAGTTTATGTGTGAGAAAATCTGGAGGTCAAGCATTTTTAGGGGTAGGTCTATTAATATCATAAAACCAAAGCCAGGGCTTCCCTGGTGGCGCAGTGGTTGAGAGTCCGCCTGCCAATGCAGGGGACACGGGTTCGTGCCCCGGTCCGGGAAGATCCCACATGCTGTGGAGCAGCTGGGCCCGTGAGCCATGGCCGCTGAGCCTGCGCGTCTGGAGCCTGTGCTCCACAACGGGAGAGGCCACAACGGTGAGAGGCCCATGTACCGCAAAAAAACCCCAAAAAACCAAAGCTACATTCAGGCAAAGGTATAATGAAGTTTTGTGAAGTTCAGTTATTGTTTAGAAAGCCATGCGACTAGACTTTGGATGCTTAGTTAGAAGTATCAAATGGCACTTTTGCCATTTGATCATGGCAAATCATGATCATGAGACAGATCATGTCATTCTCTCTGCAGCTCTCCAATGACTTTCCATTTCGTGCAGCCTAAAAGACAAAGTCCATACAAGAAGCAATGTTTCCCATTCTCATGCCCACCATTTTTGTCTCCACTGTTACCTCCTAAATGCACCTCCCCTCACTCACTCTGCTCCAGTTGCATTCACCCCAACTCACTCTCCCAACATCACACCAGGCTTGCTCTTTTTAAAAAATTTATATTGGATTATAGTTGATTTACAATTTTGTGTTAGTTTCAGGTGTACAGGAAAGTGAATCAGTTATACATATATCCCTCTTTTTTAGTTTATTTCCTCATATAGGTCATTACAGAGTACTGAGTAGAGTTCCCTTTACTATACAGTAGGTCCTTATTAGTTATCTATTTTATATATAGTAATGTGTATATTTCAATCCCAGTCTCCCAATTTATCCCTGTCCCCCTTCCCCCTGGTAACTGTAAATTTGTTTTCTACATCTATGACTCTACTTCTGTTTTGTAAGTTCATTTGTACCAGTTTTTTAGATTGCACATAAAAGTGATATCATACGACATTTGTCTTTCTCTGTCTTACTTACTTTACAGTATCTCTAGATCCATCCATGTTGCTGCAAATGGCATTATTTCGTTCTTTTTTATGGCTGAGTAATATTCCATTGTATGTGTGTACCACATCTTCTTTATCCATTCCTCTGTCAATGGACATTTAGGTTGCTTCATGTCCTGCCTATTGTAAAGAGTGCTGCAATGACCATTGGGGTGCATGTATCTTTTCGAATTATGGTTTTCTCTGGGTATATGCCCAAGAGTGGAATTGCTATATCATGTAAATTGGTATAGCCACTATGGAGGACAGTATGGAGGTTCCTTAAAAAACTAAAAATAGGGCTACCATATGATTCAGCAGTCCCAATCCTGAGCATATATCCAGAGAAAACCATAATTCAAAAAGATACATGCATCAAGCTTGCTCTTATCCTAGGGCCCTGTGCAGAGTGGTTGCTTCCTTCACCTTCCACAAATCTTTACCTTGATCAACTTTTTCACTATATTTTTCCCCATAACACCTTTTATATAAAATGTAAGCTATATATATTTTATATACAATGTAATAGATGTAATTATACATTTATATTAAATATAAGCCCCATGAGATTTGGGATCTCTGCAGTGGTAGACTGGTAAATGTCTAACAATCAGCTCTCTGGGGAGAAAACCCCTGATTTGTAACATAGCCCAGTTACTGTGGTGTAAATATTCCTATCCTGTTTATTTCAAGCTACCAAGGTTTAATGAGCAACTTGAAAAATTGCTCAAGATGTAAAAATAAGCTTTCAGAAATTAGTACAAACTGGCTTCAGCATACTGCTGGATTTTTGTCTCTTCTGCTCTTGGATGTATTCCTAGTACATAGAACAGTGCATACCAGTTATTAGATATTTGACATGTAGTGAATAACTGAGCAACTAGGAGGTGATCTAAAGGCAATTAGTAGAAAAAATAAGCCTTGCCATGATAGCTCTTTGCTTAAAATCCTTAGAATATAATATTCTTAGCATATATAGAGAGCCCATCAAGATTTAGGTGCTGCCTACTTCTGCAGCCTTTTCTCTTACCACCAGTTCCTGAATTACATTTTATGATATTGCTAAAGAAAAATCTATGATCATTTCCTGTCTGTCTCACATGACTTCATTCCTCTGCAACTTTGCATGTGCTTCTCCAAAAGCCTGAAATATCTCCCCCATATCATCTGCCTAGTAGACAGCTAAAATTATTGCAAACGTACATACGTGACCATCGCACTCTCAGTAAAGCTTTCCCAGAATACTCTTCCTACTCCTTTCAAGACATAGACAGAGTCAAACACTTCCTTATCACTATTATATCTGTTCTTTACACATACTCCTTCCCTTAGTTCCCACTCATTTCCTTCCTCATCACTGCAGATATTTTTCTTTTTTGTATTAGACCCAGTTTTAATTTTCATTTTTGCACCTTAATGTTTAAATTGCAAAAGTAATACATACACGTTTTTTGAAAGTGCAAAAAAGAAAGACACATATAAATTAAAAAACAGAAGTTTCCTTTAACTCATATATACATTAGCATCTTTGATTAATGACTGTAAAACTATTTAGTGTCTGGATTATATCTCCAATACTCATGAAATCATATTCCACTGTAATTCTAAAGATATGTTTATATCTCTATCACTAGATTGCGAGCATTTTGAGAATATGTTGCAATCTTCCTCGTTTCCCCAGCCCCTAACATGACACTTGGCACATGGCAAGTCAAAATAAATGCTTGGTAATGAGACCAAAACAGCCATGCTTGTTAAGACCACAACTACAGAGAAGATTCTGACTGCTGATGTGTGGAGGTTATTCTGGAACTATTGTAGAATGACTTTCAGTAGCCAGTCTTCTTTTTTTCCAGACCATAAAAGATTCAGCTATAATAATACTGACTTTTAACTGTCACTAGGCTCTCATTAGAGGAGATCTTGTCCACAGTTTTTAGGTGTTGTTGATGAAGTGAGTTCAGAACCAGGATATGAAGTCTATAATGCAATGAAGGTATGTGATTCTTACACTTGCTAAAATGTTTATGGAGGGTTGCTGCATAAAGGTACCTCATTATACCAAAACTGTGTATCATAATTACTGGCTGCATAATGCATAAATGAAATATGCATAATTTGAAGATTTAATTCACAGAGTTTAATGTCTGTGAAGAAGAAAGAGAAGCTAGACTTGGAGCAGAATAGCTGGACTTGAATCACAGCTATAATCCTTAGTAATCATATGAACCTGGGTCAGTCCTTTGAGCTACAAATTCTTAGCTCTGGAAAGGCAATAATAACATCTGTCTCGAAGTGTTAAACAAGGATTATTCCTTTAGTTTTTGTTGTTTTTGTTTTACAACAACACTTTCTGCGTGCCAGACACTTATATATAGCACTTTCTGCACGCCAGACACTTTTATATAGCACTTTCTGCATGCCAGACACTTATATATAGCACTTCCTGCATGCTAGAAATTATCCAGCACTTTCTGCATGCCAGACACCTATATATAGCACTTTCTGCATGCTAGAAATTATATAGCACTTTCTGCATGCCAGACACTTATATGTAGCACTTTCTGCATGCCAGAAATCATATAGCACTCTCTGCATGCCACTTATATATAGCACTTTCTGCATGCTAGACATTTATATGTAGCACTTCCTGCATGACAGACACTTACATATATCACTTTCTACATGCTAGAAATTATATAGCACTTTCTGCATGCCAGACACCTATATATAGCACTTTCTGCATGCCAGACACTGTCCTAAGCATTTTATAAATATTAACTCATTTAGTCTTCTTGACAACATTTTGAGGTCTGTACAGTTGCCATCACAGTCACTTTACAGATGAGGAAACCAAAGCATGTTAAATCTTGCCCTTAGCCACACAGAGAATAAATCATGGACCAGCTTTCCAACCCAGGCTACCTGTTTTCTGAACCACCCTGTGACCATGTTTTGGGAAGTATTTTTTAAAATATAAAGAGTTTTGTAAATAAAAGGCATAAATATTACAAATTAATTTTTCAGTGTCAGTGTTTAGTTTCCTTAAGTTTTTTTCTTCCCCCTGCTAATAAGCTGTAGGGCCAAACCTGAAAATAACCCTAGCTACTGTGATTTAATATCTTGTGACAATATTGTTGTTATTACAAATAATAAAATGTTATGTGAAAAGCAGAATTTATCTTTGCCCAGAAGTAAAGGGCAGAGGGTAAGTAGGGGTCAGTGTGGAGAAAAGTCCAAGCTGATTCATAAACCTTTAATAATATTATGTTCTCAAGCTCTTAGACCCAGCTTGGCTCTGGGAATTATATGATAGCTACTAGAGCTGCTCATTTCCAAATTCCATTTGTATGTAAACTAAAATGGAGCAGACAGGCTGCAAATTTGGCCTGTGTCACACTTATTGTCTCTGCTTCCCTGAGCATCTTATATTTGGGAATTTAAAGGTCTTGGGCAGTTAGTGAAGAATTTTGCTGATATTTAAATCTAGAAATAGTCTTATTTAATGATTTAATATGATCTGATGTGAGGACTTTATTCAATAGATAGCAATCGGGTAAGCCAATAGATATAAATTTCAGGAAATTCTTATAAGAATGTCCAAGTGCATAGTAAGATGATAAAACTATTTTTTCAATATGTACAAATGCAAGGTAAAACTTTTAGAGTAAGCTAATCCAAAGTAGATTTGTAGGATTCTTGGACTTATAATGATAATCAAGAGTTATGATTCTGTTAAAAATCAAATTGAGTACATTACTGTGATTTTAATGTCCAATAGGATGTTGACTATTAACATAGAAGCACACTGGAAATTTAAAAAATTAAATTCAATTGTACAAGATTCTGATACTTATCATCTGAGGTACTCCTTGCAATTGTTGTTATTACACCTCAAGAAAGACATAATAGAATCCTAAGAGGCACAAGGAAGAGTAGCAGAAATCATCAGTGGAAGTGAGCCACTGAGCTATGGGTTAGGAAACCACCTAAAGCAGATTAGTGCGTATTAAACATTGAAAAGATAAAGGTTACAAAGTGATTGAAAGCTACAAACTCACTTAAGGAAGAGGGAGAGGAAGGAGAGTACACTTTGAAGCTTAAGATAAATTTAGAAAAGGTAAAAACAGTATAACCACATAGGTTGGGAGACAGTTTTAGGAATTTATTGTTCTGATACTGAAAACTTAAATAAATTCAAAATAGATTTAGAATAATCCTTAAAACTGAACCCTAAATTGGATTGCCATGAGAAATGAAGGCATGGAGAAGAGGTATTTTGAAAAAAAAAAATGGTACAAGATACTTGCACATGATGTCTCTCAATTTCTCTGTAAGATAAACAACCATGGGTCTAATTTAATGAGAACAAGCTGGAGTTCTTTCATTATATCAAGTTGTTAAAATATTTTCATTCCTCTCTTTTGGTTACATATGGTATTTATTGATTGGACCCCAGGACTATTCTGTATCACAATTAGTTTGAACTAGATTTTTATGCTTAGGATAGATTTAGGCCATTAAAAAAATTGACAGTTGGTACTATGAGGTAGTCGAAATGTTCTTCAGTTCTGAGGTGAGGTAAATTTGATGGTCAGAAGTTAAGATAGAAAGCATTTGATTGAGAAAAATAATTTATTAGGGAGAGGAAGTGAAATAGCTTTGGAGTCATAAAGACATTTTCATTTGTCATGTGCTTTTTAGGTGTTTGAGCTTGGGCAAGTTAATTAACATTCTTGAGCCTCTATTTTCTGATCCATGAAACAAGGATTAGGACTAAATGAAAGAATCTATATAAAACACTTACCCCAGTGTCTGGTGCAGAGTAAACACTCAATAATTATTGGCTAATAATCATATTAATGACACTAAACATAAAATAACACCATTCTGAGTACATGAGTATATTCAGAGATGGGATCTTAGACATTGTCTAAATTAAGCATATTGCTTAATAGTTGAGGAAAATGGAGTCCATAGAAATTGAGAACTTTTTCCTCTTTCATTAGACATTATAATTCAATCAGTGCTGGTGGCGAAGTAGGCCATCTGAAGAAGAATTAGGTTTCCTAAAGTGTTCTCTGAATACAACCTGCAGATGCATTTCAGGGATAGATATACATTTTAGAAATAAAGCAGATTTGATGTGCTTCTATTAATTGTGATTTCTTGACCATGTATCATGTTCCAGGTGGTTTTTTGCACATGATTTCTTTTAATCTTCACAATGACCTATGGAGATAGGAACAGTTATTTTTTCCCCCATTTTATAGATGAGGGAACTGAAGTACAGAAAGCTGTAGTGATTTGCTCAGGTCTTACAACTAGTAAGTGGTAGAACAAGATTTTGTATGTCAGTCTGATTGACTCAATAGATCATGCTCTTACCCCATGTTCTACACTATTAGAGAAGGAAAAAGACAATCAGTCTTGGAATAATGTCATTTTATCATGGTTATCCATACGCCAACACTTAGAGGCAGGTCAAAACAGGTGATATAGACATTTTCTTCGAGACAGGATGCTTGGTTTCCACTTTATTACAGTGCAATGAAAGTATCTTTGTAGAGCCCAGTACATTACTGTCATCTGCCCCTTTCCCTTCTCTACAAAATATGGGTAAATATACTTCAGCAAGATGTTTAGAAACTTAACATTATTGATTAGAAATCTTTAGATTAATAACCCAATTTTGCTCACAATAAACACATCTGAACCTGTTTCACTGAACTCCCATGATTCTTAAAAGAAGGGATCTTGTTCATAATAATCTCAATTTCTTTTCTTTTTTAACGTCTTTATGGGAGTATAATTGCTTTACAATGGTGTGTTAGTTTCTGCTGTATAAAAAAAGTGAATCAGCTATATGTATACATATATCCCCATATCTCCTCCCTCTTGCGTCTCCCTCCCACCCTCCCTATCCCACCCCTCTAGGTGGTCACAAAGCACCGAGCTGATCTCCCCGAGCGATGCAGCTGCTTCCCACTAGCTATTTTACACTTAGTAGTGTATATATGTCAATGCTACTCTCTCACTTCGTCCCAGCTTATACTTGCCCCTCCCCGTGTCCTCAAGTCCATTCTCTACGTCTGCGTCTTTATTCCTAACCTGCCCCTAGGTTTCTCAGAACCTTTTCTTTTTTTCTTTTTAGATTCCATATATATGTGTTAGCATATGGCATTTGTTATTCTCTTTCTAACTTACTTCACTCTGTATGACAGACTCTAGGTCCATCCACCTCACTACAAATAACTCAATTTCGTTTCCTTTTATGGCTGAGTAGTATTCCATTGTATATATGTAACACCACTTCTTTATCCATTCATCTGTCGATGGACACTTAGGTTGCTTCCATGTCCTGGCTATTGTAAATAGAGCTGCAATGAACATTGTGTTATATGACTCTTTTTTTTTTTTTTTTTTTTATAAATTTATTTATTTATTTTTGGCTGTGTTGGGTCTTCGTTTCTGTGTGAGGGCTTTCTCTAGTTGCGGCGAGCGGGGGCCACTCTTCATCGCGGTGCGCGGGCCTCTCACTACCTCGGCCTCTCTTGTTGCAGAGCACAGGCTCCAGATGCGCAGGCTCAGTAGTTGTGGCTCACGGGCCTAGTTGCTCCGCGGCATGTGGGATCTTCCCAGACCAGGGCTCGAACCCGTGTCCCCTGCATCGGCAGGCAGACTCTCAACCACTGCGCCACCAGGGAAGCCCTATATGACTCTTTTTGAATTATGGTTTTCTCAGGATATATGCCCAGTAGTGGGATTGCTGGGTCCTATGGCAGTTCTATTTTTAGTTTTATAAGGAACCTCTGTACTGTTCTTCATAGTGGCTGTATCAATTTACATTTTACTTTTCTCCACACCCTCTCCAGCATTTATAGTTTGTAGATTTTTTGATGATGGCTATTCTGACTGGTGTGAGGTGATACCTCATTGTAGTTTTGATTTGCATTTCTCTAATAATTAGTGACGTTGAGCATTCTTTTATGTGTTTGTTGGCAATCTGTATATCTTCTTTGGGGAAATATCTACTTAAGTCTTCTGCCCATTTTTGGATTGGGTTGTTTGTTTTTTTGATATTGAGCTGATGAGCTGCTTGTAAATTTTGGAGATGAATCCTTTGTCTGTTGCTTCATTTGCAAATATTTCTCCCATTCTGAGGGCTGTCTTTTTGTCTTGTTTGTTTTCCTTTGCTATGCAAAACATTTTAAGTTTCATTAGGTCCCACTGGTTTATTTTTGTTTTTTATTTCCACATATGTGTGTGGGTTTATCTCTGGGCTTTCTATCCTGTTCCATTGATCTATATTTATGTTTTTGTGCCAGTACCATACTATCTTGATTACAGTAGCTTTGTATAATAGTGTGAAGACCGGGAGCCTGATTCCTCCACCTCTGTTTTTCTTTCTCAAGATCTCTTTGGCTATTCGGGGTCTTTTGTGTTTCCATACAAATTGTGAAATTTTTTGTTCTAGTTCTGTGAAAAATGCCAGTGGTAGTTTGATAGGGATTGCACTGAATATGTAGATTGCTTTGGGTAGTATAGGCATTTTCACAATGTTGATTCTTCCAATCCAAGAACATGGTATACCTCTCCATTTGTTTGTATCATATTCAGTTTCTTTCATCAGTGTCTTATAGTTTTCTGTATAGAGGTCTTTTGTCTCCTTAGCTAGGTTTATTCCTAGGTTTTTATTCTTTTCATTGTAGTGGTAAATGGGAGTGTTTCCTTAATTTCTCTTTCGTATTTTTCATCATTAGTATATAGGAATGCCAGAGATTTCTGTGCATTAATTTTGTATCCTGCTACTTTACCAAATTCACTGATTAGCTCTAGTAGTTTTCTGATGGCATCTTGAGGATTATCTGTGTATAGTATCGTGTCATCTGCAAACAGTGACAGCTTTACTTGTTCTTTTCCGATTTGGATTCCTTTTATTTCTTTTTCTTCTCTGATTGTTGTGGCTGAAACTTCCAAAACAATGTTGAGTAATCATGGTGAGAGTGGGCAACCGTGTCTTGCTCCTGATCGTAGTGGAAATGGTTTCAGTTTTTCACCATTGAGGACGATGTTGGCTGTGGGTCTGTCATATATGGCCTTTATTATGTTGAGGTAAGTTCCCTCTATGCCTGCTTTCTGCAGGGTTTTTATCATAAATGGGTGTTGAATTTTGTCAAAAGTTTTTCTGCATCTATTGAGATGATCATATGGTTTTTATTCTTCAGTTTGTTAATATGGTGTATCACATTGATTGATTTGCATATACTGAAGAATCCTTGCATTCCTGGGGTAAATCCCACTTGATCATGGTATATGATCCTTTTAATGTGCTGTTGGATTCTGTTTGCTAGTATTTTGTTGAGGATTTTTGCCTCTATGTTCATCAGTGATATTGGCATGTAGTTTTCTTTCTTTGTAACATCTTTGTCTGGTTTTGGTATCAGGGTGGTGGTGGCTTCGTAGAATGAGTTTGGGAGTGTTCCTCCCTCTGCTATATTTTGGAAGAGTTTGAGAAGTATAGGTGTTAGCTCTTCTCTAAATGTTTGATAGAATTTGCCTGTGAAACCATCTGGTCCTAGGATTTTGTTTGTTGGAAGATTTTTCTTTGCTCTTCTAAGAATTTGTCCATTTCTTTCGGGTTGTCCATTTTATTGGCATATACTTGCTTGTAGTAATCTCTCACGATCCTTTCTAATTCTGCAGTGTCAGTTGTTACTTCTCCTTTTTCATTTCTAATTCTATTGATTTGAATCTCTCCCTTTTTTCTTGATGAGTCTGATTAATGGTTTATCAATTTTCTTTGGTTTATCAATTTTGTTTACCTTCTCAAAGAACCAGCTTTTAGTTTTATTGATCTTTGCTATTGTTTCCTTCATTTCTTTTTTCATTTATTTCTAATCTGATCTTTATATTTCTTTCCTTCTGCTAACTTTGGGGGTTTGTTGTTCTTCTTTCTCTAATTGCTTTAGGTGTAAGGTTAGGTTGTTTATCTGAGATGTTTCTTGTTTCTTGAGGTAGGATTGTATTGCTATAAACTTCCCTCTTAGAACTGTTTTGCTTCATCCCATAGGTTTTGGGTTGTCGTGCTTTCATTGTCATTTGTTTCTAGGTCTTTTTTGATTTCCTCATTGATTTCTTCAGTGATCTCTTGGTTATTAAGTAGTGCATTGTTTAGCCTCCATGTGTTTGTATTATTTACAGATTTTTCGTGTAATTGATATCTCGTCTCATAGCGTTGTGGTCATAAAAGATACTTGATATGATTTCAATTTTCTTAAATTTACCAAGGCTTAATTTGTGACCCAAGATACGATCTGTCCAGGAGGATATTCCATGAGCACTTGAGAAGAAAGTGTATTCTGTTGTTTTTGGATGGAATGTCCTATAATATCAATTAAATCCATCTTGTTTAATGTCTCATTTAAAGCTTGTGTTTCCTTCTTTATTTTCATTTTGGAAGATCTGTCCATTGGTGAAAGTGGTGTGCTAAAGTCCTGTACTATGACTGTGTTACTGTCGATTTCCCCTTTTATGGCTGCTAGCATTTGCCTTATGTATTGTGGTGGTCCTATGTTGGGTGCATAAATATTTACATTGTTATATCTTCTTCTTGGATTGATCCCTTGATCATTATGTAGTGTTCTTCTGTCTTTTGTAATAGTCTTTAAAGTCTATTTTGTCTGATATGAGAATTGCTACTCCAGCTTTCTTCTGATTTCCATTTGCATGGAATATCTTTTTCCATCCCCTCATTTTCATTCTGTATGTGCCCCTAGATCTGAAGTGGGTCTCTTGTGGACAGCATATATATGGGTCTTGTATATTGTATCCATTCAGCCAGTCTATGTCTTTTGGTTGGAGCATTTAATCCATTTACATTTAAGGTAATTATCGATATGTATGTTCCTATTACCATTTTCTTAATGGTTTTGGGTTTGCTATTGTAGGTCTTTTCCTTCTCTTGTGTTTCTTGCCTAGAGAAATTCCTTTAGCATTTGTTGGAAAGCTGGTTTGGTAGTGTTGAATTCTTTTAGCTTTTGCTTGTCTGTAAATGTTTTCATTTCTCTGTTGAATCTGAATGAGATCCTTGCTGGGTAGAGTAATCTTGGTTGTAGATTTTTCCCTTTCATCACTTTAAATATGTCCTGCCACTCCCTTCTGGCTTGCAGAGTTTCTGCTGAAAGATCAGCTGTTAACCTTATGGGGATTCCCTTGTATGTTATTTGTTGTTTTTCTGTTGCTGCTTTTAATATTTTTTCTTTGTATTTAATTTTTGATAGTTTGATTAATATCTGTCTTGGTATGTTTCTCCTTGGATTTATCCTGTATGGGACTCTGCGCTTCCTGGACTTAATTAACTATTTCCTTTTGCATATTAGGGACGTTTTCAACTATAATCTCTTCAAATATTTTCTCAGTTCCTTTCTTTTTTCTCTTCTTCTGGGACCTCTATAATAATTTGAATGTTGGTGTGTTTAATGTTGTCCTAGAGGTCTCTGAGACTGTCCTCAATTCTTTTCATTCTTTATTCTGCTCTGTGGTAGTTATTTCCACTATTTTATCTTCCAGGTCACTTATCCGTTCTGCCTCAGTTATTACGCTATTGATTCCTTCTAGAGAATTTTTAATTTCTTTTGTTGTGTTGTTCTTCATTTTTTGTTTGCTCTTTAGTTCTTCTAGGTCCTTGTTAAATGTTTCTTACATTTTCTCTATTCTATTTCCAAGATTTTGGATCCTCTTTACTATCATTACTCTGAATTCTTTTTCAGGTAGGCTGCCTATTTCCTCTTCATTTGTTTGGTCTGGTGGGTTTTTACCTTGCTCCTTCATCTGCTATGTATTTCTCTGTCTTCTTATTTTGTTTTACTTACTGTGTTTGAGGTCTCGTTTTCGCAGGCTGCTAGTTCGTAGTTCTCATTGTTTTTGGTGTCTGCCCCCTGTGGCTAAGGTTGGTTCAGGGGGTTGTGTAGGCTTCCTGGTAGAGGGGACTAGTGCCTGTGTTCTGGTGGATGAGGTTGGATCATGTCTTTCTGGTGGGAAGGACCACATCTGCTGGTGTGTTTTTTCGTGTCTGTGACCTTACTATGATTTTAGGCAGCCTCTCTGCTAATGTGTGGGGTTGTGTTCCTGTCTTGCTAGTTGTTTGGCATAGGGTGTCCAGCACTGTAGCTTGCTGGTTGTTGAGTGGAGCTGGGTCTTAGCATTGGGATGGAGATCTCTGGGAGAGCTCTCGCCAATTGATATTACATGGAGCTGGGATTTCTCTGGTGGACCAATTTTCTGAACTCAGGTCTGCCACCTCAGAGGCATAGGCCTGACACCTGGCTGGAGCACCAAGACCTTGTAAGGCACACGGCAGGTATGTGGGGAGTTTCTTGCCTTTTGGGAAGTCTGAGATCTTCTGCCAGCATTCAGTAGGTGTTCTGTAGGAGTTGTTCCACATGTAGATGTATTTCTCATGTATTTGTGGGGAGGAAGGTGATCTCCACCTCTTACTCCTCCGCCATCTTGAAGGTCTCTCACAATCTCAATTTCTTTTTAGTTATCATCATAATTGACTGTTTTTGCACCAACTATGTATAAACATCTAGGCTTGGTACTGGTGGTTCTAACACAAAATTCCTGTCTTCAAAGATCTAATAATATATTTAGGGAGATAAGACCTTTCACTGTATAAATCATAATTTAAACAATTGACAATGTTCAGGTACTCGCAATCATAAGTTAAATATGAATTGTTAAGATGGAACAAATGCAACCTCTGTTTTGGCTGAGGAAAGAAATACATCATACCTTATTTTATTGTACTTAACTTTATTGAGCTTCACAGATGTTGCATTTTTTACAAATTGAAGGTATGTGGCAACCATGCATCCAGCAAGTCTTTTGGTGACATTTTTCCAATAGGATTTGCTCACCTCATGTCTCTGTATCACCTTTTAGTAATTCTCACAATATTTTAAACTTTTTCATTATTATTATATTTTTATGCTGCTGTGTGATCAGTGATCTTTGAAGTTATTATGTAATTGCTTTGGGGTGCCATGAACTGCGCCCATATAAGACAGCAGGCATAACAGATAAATGTTATGAATGTTCTGACTGCTGCCCCAACCAGTTATTCCTTTGTCCCTTTCCTTATACTTGGGCCTCCCTATTTCCTGAAACACAACAGTATTGAAAATAGGCCAATTAATAACCCTACAATGGCCTCTAATTGTTCAAGTGAAAGGAAGAGTCACACGTGTCTCACTTTAAATCAAAAGCTGGAAATGATTGAGCTTATTGACGAAGGCGTGTCAAAGTTATGTCAAAAGTCAGTAGAGGTGAAAGCCAGGCCTCTTGTGCCAAACAGTTAGCCAAGTTGTGAATATAAAGGAAAAGTTCTTGAAGGAAATTAAAAGTTCTACTCCAGTGAACACACAATGATAAGAAAGCAAGATAGTTTATTGCTGATGTGAAGAAAGTTTTAGTGGTCTGGATAGAAGATCAAATCAGCCACAGCATTCTCTTAAGCCTGATGCAGAGCAAAGTCTTAACTCTCTTCAATTCTGTCGAGGCTGAGAGAGGTGAGGAAGCTACAGAAGAACTTGAAACTCACAGAGTTTGGTTCATGAGGTTTCAGGAAAGAAGCCTTCTCCATAATATAACAGTATAAGGTGTAGCAGCAAGTGCTAATGTAGAAGTTGCAGCAAGTTATCCAGAAGATTTAGCTAAGATTATTAATGAAAGTGGCTACACTAAATAACAAATTTTCCATGTAAATGAAACAGCCTTCCACTGGAAAAAGATACCATCTAGGGCTTTCATAGCTAGAAAGGAGAAGTCAATGTCTGCCTTCAGAACTTCAAAGGACATGCTGACTCTCTTGTTAGGGCCTAATGCAGCTGGTGACTTTAAGTTGAAGCCAATGAATGCTCATTTACAATTGAAGACTCTAGGGTTCTTAAGAATTATGCTTAATCTACTCTGCCTATACTCTCTACATGGAAAAACAAAGCCTGACGACAGTATATCTGGTCACAACATGGTTTACTGAATATTTTAAGTCTACTGTTGAGAAGCACTACTCAAAGCAAAGATTGCTTTTGAAGTATTACTGCTCATTGACAATGTACCGGGTCAACCAAGAGCTCTTATGCAAATGTATTGTACAATGAGATTAATGTTTTCATACCTGCTAACACAACATCCCTTCTGCAGCCCACAGATCAAGGAATAACTTTGACTTTCAAGTCTTATTAGTTAATAAATACATTGTGTAAGGCTATAAATGTGATTCCCCTGATGGATCTGTGAAGAGTCAATTGACAGCCTTCTGGAAAGGATTCACCATTCTAGATGCCATTAAGAACATTCATGATTCATGGGAAGAAGTAAAAATATCAACATTCACAGGAGTTTGGATAAAGTTGATTCCAACTCTCATAGATGACTTTGAAGGGTTCAAGACTGCAGTGGAGGAGGTTACTGCAGATGTGGTGGTAATACCAAGAGAACTAGAATTAGAAGTGGGGCCTGGAGATGTGAATGAATTGCTGCAATCTCATGATAAAATTTAATGAATGAGGAGTTGCTTCTTATGGATGAGCAGAGACAGTGAAGGCTACTCCTGGTATAGATGTTGTGAAGATTGTTGAAATGACAACAAAGGATTTAGAATATTACATAAACTTAGTTGATAAAGCAGAAGGAGGGTTTGAGAGAATTGACTCCAATTTTGAAAGAAGTTCTACTGTGGGTAAAATGCTGTCAAACAGTATTGCATACTACAGAGAAATCGTTCATGAAAGGAAGAGTCAATCGATGTGGGAAACTTTATTGTTGTCTTATTTTAAGAAATAGCCACTCCAGCCTTCAGCAACCACCACTCTGGTCAGTCAGCAGCCATAACACTGAGGCAAGACCCCCCCACCAGCAAAAAGATTATGACTAGCTGAAGGCTCAAATGATGGCTAGCATTTTTTAGCAATAAATTATTTTTTAATTAAGATATGTACATTGTTTTTTTAGACATAATGCTATTGCACCCTTAATAGACTGTGATATAGTGTCAAGATAACTTTTATGTGCACTGGGAAACCAAAAAAACGTGTGTGGTTCACTTTATTGCAATAGTCGCTTTATTGCAGTGGTCTGGAACCGAACCCGCAATGTCTCTAAAGTATACCTGTTTACTGTTAATTACCAGACACAAGTCGATATTTTGCTGAATGAGAGCACAACATCATATACTTCTTATTAAAAGAGGAGAATATCATTTAATTTTAGATCATTCCATTTTACTGAAACTATACCATATGTTTGAATAAAAGTCACCAACCTAGAATGTCACATCAGGGCAAGGCCATTCACTGTAAAATGAGTGATACATCAACCAATGAGATTTTTGTTTTGCAACGAGGTGATGGGAAGAAATTGAGAACTGAAGGAAATGATTTCCACTTCTGTGTGATATTCATAAACAACAATTCAGATCTGTTTCAGGTTAGAATCTTGACAAAAGAAAGAGATTATCCACAGGGGAAAGGAGTATTATTATATAACCAGTGCAAATTTTTAACAGGTTCTGAGAAAGTTTAGTTCCAAATATTTGTTTTCCCAAAAATTTAAATAAATTCTCTACAAGGATGATTTTACTATAAACAAGTTACTAGGTTTTGCACTATTACTCTAATTTGAGATCCTATTTATAATGGAAAAACCTTAACAATAATTTGTTCAATTAGCCCAATTCTGATATATATGGGACAAAATAGCAATCTAGATTACGCATTTATTTCTGCATTCTTGGAGGTGGCAATTAGGCCTTATACTTAGACCTTCATTTATTGCCATTGTCTTCTAACTAATTCAAAGAAGTAACATAATTCGAAGATCATGATCTCTTGTGCATTGCTGCCTCTTAGTTGGCAACCATTGTACTTTTCACTTCCAACATGAAAATGTGCTATTAATTAGATCACTGAATCAACTCCGCTCTTGAGAAAGAAAACGATCCCCAAGGAATTCAAAGAAACCTAACCTGTCGGTGGAGCACATTTAATATGGGAATCCATTTCCGAGGAAGACTATGGACCAGCCCCACACTGGCTGCCCTTTTCTGGAATCTCTTAGAAACAGAAAGGCTGCCATTGTTTATGAAAGATCTAAAAGCACTAATGCTTGAAGGGACCAAGAGAGAGACTTGCATCATTATAATTTGGTATAAATCTCTATCATTGCATTTAGCACATTATATAACCATTCATGTTTTCTTGTCTGCTAGCTAAATTGTGTGTTCCAAGAAGGCAAGGGCTGAATCATATTCATCTCTGTATTTCAGCACTTGACAAAATTACTAGCATATTTTAAGGGTTTATTAAATGTTTGTAATTAATGCCCAATTTCCTTATAATGTTTTCAATCCTGTATTTCTAGCTAAATAAACCATTCCTTAGGATTGGTTTCTGCATGTGAGATAATACATATTGCTCCTGACTACATTATCATTTTTCTGAGTCTCAGAATATGTAATTTTCTAGTCATATATAAAATATATTTTTAATTTATATTCTATAATATGTTCTCTATAATACATAGAGGAGAATGATTACATACTCTAAGAATAATCTTTAACCTAAGAAGAGTTCCACAAGAGTTATATTCTTCTTTAATTTCATCTCTAACACCAAAGTCAAGATATGATTAGATCATCTGAAGGCAACTTTTCATCAACCACAGATTTGCCAGCTATGCCTCTCTTAATTTTACTCATAGAATGTTCTTGTTGTTATAGAAAAGAAGATGGGGGTCCTCTGGGCCTTATAGGAAGGGTTAAAACACAGTCATTAAAATCTAAAAATGAGGGCAATGGCTAAATTCCAAACCAATAAAAAAGTTACATGCTCTGCATGATTTTTAATAACCATATGGTAACAAGGAGGCTATTCAATTATGGTAATTTTAATATATTTGGTGTTCAATCTACTTTGCTAATTTTATTATTATCAGAGACTAACACCAATTTAGCATTGTATGGTTTTTCATTTCAGGATTTTGAATATATTTCTCTCTTCAATACTTCAAATAAATACTATTTTTTAAACACCAGTGGAGGTCTATTAATTCAAATTTCTGATTGTTATAGAATCCTTGGTCTAAACTTGAAATTATTAATCAGTTGTTGAGTCCACTGATTAATAATTTAGGTATTATTTCAGGTAAATCATGATCATGTCCATTTTAAAGATGTGACACTAAAGCCCAAAAAAGTAACAGAGCTAGTAAAAGAAGAGAAATTAGATCTCATGGGCAATTTTCTTCTACTCTCATTTTTTCATCTGACAGTTGGGGTTTAGTGAAATTCATCTCTTCATTACCTACCCTACCTTCTCTTTAGCCTCAAAGCTCCTTTTTTTTTTTTTTTTCGTCTGTTCAAATACCTGTGCTATTAAATGCCAGGCTGTTTCTACTTATGCCACTTCAATCCCTTAGGTCTTTAGTCTTCCTTTTAATTAAACCAGGAGACAGGAAGAGGGAGTGGAGTTTGTGTTTTATAGCTTATATTCCATTATCGAAAATGCAGAAACATTTGTAACCAAGGTCCTAGACATGTTAAATTCCTAATATTATAATACCTTATGTAACAGCAGTCAAATGAAGATGATTAATATGGTGATAATTCAAGTGTTAACCATCACCTCCTTAGGTATGTATTATATCACTTGTAACATTGAAGATAAAATTTAAAGAACTGAAAGCACTCACAAATTCTCTTGGAAGCTTTAGGTGATTTTTTTACGTTGATTGAAACGAAAGGAGAAACATGAGGCCACTTCAGAATGTCATTAAAATATTTATCTCTTGAATTATACAGGCAGTAAAATCTTCATAGTCTACACATACTACTTATGGTGATGTCCATATCATGGTGAAAACAAAATACCTGAGGTGGTTTCATGTAAGCCTATAATAAATGGCCACTAAAGTTCATAAGAAATATAAAGTCTATCCTGACATTAATGAAAACTTAATGGGTTTGGGTGTGAGAGTGTCTGTGCATGTAGAAATACACATACACCACTGAAAACTACTATGTTCCACGTATCCTCACAGACTGTGTTTTGTCTAGAAAATTACCAGAAGGGTAATAAACCCTCACTGGAATCTGCATGTTCTTGGTTTTGATAATTAGATTAGCAGATCCAGATATTGGATTAGTAAGAGTTCCAGAGATGTTTAGGCTCAGAGTAACTAACTAGAATTAAACAAAATCAAAGAGAGGGATGTATCATCCAGGATGCCTACATGTTCATATCCAACCAAGAAAAAAATTTGACCATGACTAGAATACTGAATCCTCTTAACCTGTTGGCAAGTCCACATAGAATGTCAAATCACAACTAGGAGAAATCTAAAATTAGCAAGAGAATTTTCGTTGGATCATCTTAAGCTTTAGTTGGGTAGTCCCACTATGTAACCATGACATGTCAAAGATAATCACAAGTTGGATAATGCTGAAGATGTGTTGACATTGTCTTGATAATTATTTTTAAGAATCCATATTATTCAAACCCTTCTGTTAAAAATAATGCTGTCTATGCCCTGCTCATGTGCTAGGATCTTAACCTCTTAAGGAATCTTTACTGATTTCCAAGCACAAGTATGTTGGAGGGTTTGTTGTAATGCTCTGCCCCAGGCTTGGCAAGGTGGATGTACCAGGGAATTAATATCCCTCACCCCATGACTGATAGCAGCTCCTCTGTCCCACATGTTAGATAACTCTGTGTGTGTGTGTGTGTGTGTGTGTGTGTGTTTACATGGTTTGCCATGGCTTTGTCTTACGTTTAAGCTTCAGTTATTCACACTTTTCCCTGGTTTTCATCATGCTCCATTTAGCTCCATTTATTGACTGCCTTCCTGCTCTGTTTCACTCCCCAACTTCCTGACATCAATGCCTACATTTCCCAAATAAAATACTTGCACTCAAATATTTGTTCAGAATCTATGTCTAAGCAATCTAAGACACCTTGAAAAGATAAGACACATATTAAAATGTATACTGATTTGGATACCCAATTGGTTATATTTTTCGAAGTGTTCATTCCTGGTCACCTCAGTGTGCCATTTGTAAACATATTGCTTAGAGTAGATTTACTTCTATAAATGTGTGATCTATTTCAAATTTGTAGATTTTTCCTAAATTAAGTCTGAGATAATGACATTCATTCTAATTCCAATAAAGGTTTACTGCCAACCCCTTATGTTTACTGCATCTCTCATATTATTTTTTTTCACACTCAGTGTCCCAGTCGTAATCCCATTTAGTTTTCCCTGTTCCAGGAGGAAGACGAGCAACCTATTTTGTGTCCTATGTCCCTTTGGTAGTCTTCTATAGCTTTATAAATAGCTTTCTACCCTATATACCTGTTAATTAGGAAATGAACCTCATCAGTTGGGTCTCCCTCAATATCTTACTCCTCAAGCGTTTTTTCTACCTCATGCCCTAATAATTGATCTTCTGTTCTTTAACTTTTTCCACTGAAACCCAGAGGTTCTGGTCTCCTATCTCTAAATTCCCAAAACTCTTCCTTCCCTCTCATCAATTACCTGATTTGCCCATATTAATCCTATAGCAATATGTCATTTCAAAACTTTTCCTTAATCACTTTATGAAATATGGGAATTATAAACAAAAATAATTTGTAAGACAACTATATTCTTCTTCTTTAAAGAAACAAATAATAGTAGAAATGCTTTTTGATAAATGACTTTGCAATATTTTTCACAGTATTAACAAAATAAACCTAATGTTTCTTTAGGAGTTTATAAATCTACCTTGATTATATTCATAAGCTACCTCTTTTGATGAAGCTATTACCAACACTCTTGTTTGAGTATGCAGTGCTACAAAACGATAGCATTAACCCAGGTCATGTTTTAAAACTCCTATTCATCTTAGTGGGAAATTAATTTTAAGCTTACTTGTAACCATTTAGAGATTTGCACGTCTAGGTCACTCGTCCAATATGCCAATACTCTGATTGAAGAACTGAAGCTAAATAATAAGCCTTCTTGGTGTTACTGTTCATTATATAACATCGAGTACCTATTCTCAGAAGAAGGGCTTTCTGATTGGCTACTTCAGAAGGACTAATAGACAACAAAATGTTGAAGAATAAAGATAATCATCAGTAATGTTTCAGCTGATTATTTAGAACATTATAATACTTCTTTCTGGCAATTATACTATTTTTATGAAGCAAATAAAAAATAAAATTCTATACTTCATTCTTGACAAAAACCCTTGTCAAAATAGCTGTCATCTTCATTAATACCACACACATGTGCACGTGCCCACACACACACCAATATCATGCTTATGCATGAGTAAGAGTAGAAGTTTTTTCTTAAATTCAGGAACTACACTGGCTATCACCATTGCCAAAAGAAGTTAGTCAAGGGAGTGAAATTCTAGGTACAAATATGGAAAAGGAGTGACATTATTATTTTAAATTAATACACAGAAACATTAAAATAGCTAAAATAAAAACCACAATTAAATCTTCAGTGTATTGTGCATAGACTTATAAAAGTTGAAACATTTTTAAATATACACTTTTTACTTTTTTTCTCGTCACAAATATGGCATATTTCTTTTTTTATTGTTTATTTGAATTTTATTTTTTTATACAGCAAGTTCTTATTAGTTATCTATTTTATACATATTAGTGTATACATGTCAATCCCAATCTCCCAGTTCATCCCACCAGCACCAGCACCATCCCCCGCTTTCCCCCTTGGTGTCCATACGTTTGTTCCCTGCATCTGTGTTTCTATTTCTGCCTTGAAAACCGGTTCATCTGTACCATTTTTCTAGATTCCACATATATGCGTTAATATACGATATTTGTTTTTCTCTTTCTGACTTACTTCACTCTGTATGACAGACTCTAGGTCCATCCACATCTCTAAAATGACCTAATTTCATTCCGTTTTATGGCTGAGTAATATGCCATGTTTATATGTGCCACATCTTCTTTATCCATTAATCTGTCGATGGGCATTTAGGTTGTTTCCATATCCTGGCTATTGTAAATAGAGCTGTGATGAACATTTTGGTACATGACTCTTTTTGAATTATGGTCTTCTCAGGGTATATGCCCAGTAGTGGGATCGCTGGGTCATAATGGTAGTTCTATTTTTAGTTTTTTAAGGACCCTCCATACTGTTCTCCATAGTGGCTGTATCAACTTACATTCCTACGAACAGTGCAACTTACATTCCCACCAACAGTGCAAGAGGATTCCCTTTTCTCCGCACCCTCTACAGCATTTATTGTTTGCAGATTTTTGGATAATGCCCATTCTAACCAGTGTGAGGTGATACCTCATTTTCAAAGAGTGCTCTTCCTATGGTTTCCTCTAAGAGTTTTATAGTGTCCAGTCTTACATTTAGGTCTTTAATCCATTTTGAGTTTATTTTTGTGTATAGTGTTAGGGAGGGTTCTCCTTTTTCACTTCTAATTTTATTGATTTGAGTCCTCTCCCTCTTTTTCTTAATGAGTCTGGCTAAAGGTTTATCAGTTTTGTTTATCTTCTCAAAGAACCAGCTTTTAGTTTCATTGATCTTTGCTATTCTTTTCTTTGCTTCTCTTTCATTTATTTCTGCTCTAATCTTTATGATTTCTTTCCTTCTACTAACATTGGATTTTGTTTGTTCTTCTTTCTCTAGTTCATTTAGGTGTAAGGTTAGATTGTTTGAGATTTTTCTTGTTTCTTGAGGTAGGAGTATATTGCTATAAGCTTCCCTCTTAGAACTGCTTTTGCTACATTACATAGGTTTTGGTTGTCGTGTTTTCATTGTCATTTGTCTCTAGGTATTTTTTGATTTCCTCTTTGATTTCTTCGGTGATCTCTTGGTTATTTAGTAACGTATTGTTTAGCCCCCATGTGTTTGTGGTTTTTATGGGTTTTTCCCCTGTAATTTATTTCTAATCTCATAGTGTTGTGGTTGGAAAAGATGCTTGATATGATCTCAATTTTCTGAAATTTACTGAGGCTTTATTTGTGACCCAACATGTGATCTATCCTGGAGAATGTTCCATGTGCACTTGAGAAGAAAGTGTATTCTGCTGCTTTCAGGTTGAATGTCATATAAATATCAATTAAATCTATCTGGTCTATTGTGTCACTTAAAGCTTGTGTTTCCTTATGAATTTTCTGTCTGAATAATCTGTCCGTTGGTGTAAGTGAGGTGTTAAAGTCCCCCTCTATTACTGTGTTACTGTCGATTTCCTCTTTTATAGCTGTTAGCCATTGCCTTATGTATTGAGATGCTCCTATATTGGGTGCATATATATTTATAATTGTTATATCCTCTTAGATTGATCCCTTGATCATTATGGAGTGTCCTTCCTTGTCTCTTGCAACATTCTTTATTTTAATGTCTATTTTATCTGATATGAGTATTGCTACTCCAGCTTTCTTTTGATTTCCATTTGCATGCAATATCTTTTTCCATCCCCTCACTTTCAGTCTGTAGGTGTCCCTAGGTCTGAAGTGGGTCTCTTGTAGAAAGCATATATATGAGTCTTGTTTTTGTATCCATTCAGCAAGCCTCTGTCTTTTGGTTGGAGCATTTAATCCATTCACGTTTAAGGTAATTATCGATATGTATGTTCCTATTACCATTTTCTTAATTGTTTTGGGTTTGTTTTTGTAGGTCCTTTTCTTCTCTTGTGTTTCCCACTTTGAGAAGTTCTTTTAGCATTTGTTGTAGAGCTGGTTTGGTGGTGCTGAATTCTCTTAGCTTTTGCTTGTCTGTAAAGCTTTGATTTCTCCGTCAAGTCTGAATGAGATCCTTGCCGGGTAGAGTAATATTGGTTGTAGGTTCTTCCCTTTCATCACTTTAAATATATCATGCCACTCCCTTCTGGCTTGTAGAGTTTCTGCTGAGAAATCAGCTGTTAACCTTATGGGAGTTCCCTTGCATATTATTTGTCATTTTTCCCTTGTTGCTTTTAATGATTTTTCTCTGACTTTAATTTTGGTCAGTTTGATTACTATGTGTCTCAGCTTGTTTCTCCTTGGGTTTATCCTGCCTGGGACTCTCTGTGCTTCCTGAACTTGGGTGGCTATTTCCTATCCCATGTTAGGGGAGTTTCCAACTATAATCTCTTCAAATATTTTCTCAGGTCCTTTCTTTCTCTCTTTTCCTTCTGGGACCCCTGTAATGCAAATGTTGGTGCAATTAATGTTGTACAAGAGGTCTCTTAGGCTGTCTTCATTTCTTTTCATTTGTTTTTCTTTATTCTGTTCTGCAGCAGTGAATTTCACCATTCTGTTTTCCAGGTCATTTATCCATTCTTCTGCCTCAGTTTTTTGCTATTGATTCCTTCAAGTGTATTTTTCATTTCAGTTATTGTATTGTTTATCTCTGTTTGTCCTTTAATTCTTCTAAGTGTTTGTTAATTCTTCTAGGTGTTTGTTAAACATTTCTTGCATCTTCTCAATCTTTGCCTCCATTTTTTTTCTGAGGTCCTGGATCATCTTCACTATCATTATTCTGAATTCTTTTTCTGTAAGGTTTTCTATCTCCACTTCATTTAGTTCTTTTTCTGGGGTTTTGTCTTGTTTCTTCATCTGGTACATAGTCTTCTGCCTTTTCATTTTGTCTGTCTTTCTGTAAATGTGGTTTTTGTTCCACAGGCTGCAGGATTGTAGTTCTTCTTCTTTTTTTTTTTTTTTTTAAAATAAATTTATTTATTTATTTATTTTTGGCTGTGTTGGGTCTTCGTTTCTGTGCGAGGGCTTTCTCTAGTTGCGGTGATTGGGGGCCACTCTTCATCACGGTGCACAGGCCTCTCACTGTCGTGGCCTCTCTTGTTGCGGAGCACAGGCTCCAGACGTGCAGGCTCAGTACTTGGGGCTCACAGGCCCAGTTGCTCCGCGGCATGTGGGATCTTCCCAGACCAGGGCTCAAACCCGTGTCCCCTGCATTGGCAGGCAGATTCTTAACTACTGCGCCACCAGGGAAGCCCTGTAGTTCTTCTTGCTTCTGCTATCTTCCCTCTGGTGGATGGGACTATCTAAGAGGCTTGTGCAAGCTTCCTGATGGGAGGGACTGGTGGTGGGTAGAGCTGGGTGCTGCTCTGGTAGGAAGAGCTCAGTAAAACTTTAATCCACTCATCTGCTCTTGGGTGGGGCTGAGTTCCTTCCCTGTTGGTTGTTTGACCTGAGGCAACCCAGCACTGGAGCCTACCCAGCTCTTTGGTGGGGCTAATGGCGGACTCCAGGAGGGCTCATGCCAAGGAGTACTTCCCAGAACTTCTGCTGCCAGTGTCCTTGTCCCTGCAGTGAGCCACAGCCACACCTGCCTCTGCAGGAGACCCTCTAACACTAGCAGGTAGGTCTAGTTCAGTCTCCTGTGGGGTCACTGCTCCTTCCCCCTGGGTCCTGATGTGCACACTACTTTGTGTGTGCCCTCCAAGAGTGGAGTCTCTGTTTCCGCCAGTCCTGTAGAAATACTGCAGTCAAATCCCACTAGCCTTCAATGTCTGAATCCCTGGGAATTTCTCCTCCTATTGCCAGACGCCCAGTTGGGAAGCCTGACATGGGGCTCGGAACTTTCACTCCAGTGAATGGACTTCTGTGGTATAATTGTTCTCCAGTTTGTGAGTCACCCACCCAGCAGTTATGGGATTTGATTTTATTGTGATTGCGCCCCTCCTACCATCTCATTGCGGCTTCTCCTTTGTCTTTGGATGTGGAGTATCTTTTTTGGTGAATTCCAGTGTCTTCCTGTTGATGATTGTTCAGCAGTTAGTCATGGTTCCGGTGCTCTCTCAAGAGAGAGTGAGCGCACATCCTTCTATTCTGCCATCTTGAACCAATCTCCCATGTTTTACTTTTTATGTACTATCAGCATAGTTGATTTTAGACAGTGTTGTAGGGCCTTTTGTTTAGGTTAATTAATTTGTACCATCTATATATACTCACTAGAAGGAATTTGTTATATCTCTTCCTTTTTCCCACTTTTCTGGAGCTTGCTTTATGTTTACAGATAATATGTTTAATGGATCTATTTCTTGAGTGATCATCCTTAGATATTATTGATTACTACATGCTATGATGGATGATGATTACTTATAACACCCCTACTTTCTTTCCTACATTCTACCAATGACGATATGTCACTGCTTTTGGTAACAATTTCCCACTACAATTTTAAACAATATAGTTATATTTGTGTGTGTGTGTGTGTGTGTGTGTGTTCATTCAAAAGTAGCCGCATACTTTGATTTCCTTAAGAAGGTATTACCTGCCATAGTCTCCCTGTCTTCTTGACTTCTTACATTTGTACTTCTGTCATCTCTTCGCATATTTTTACATTGCTAAGTCTGATGCTACTTAAATGTATTGTATGAACCACTTTATGTAGAATTACTCGTACATATGTACACATATACATGTGTATTGTGTCAGTACTAGCAGGATGTTCCACCATGTTAACTGTGATTATTTCTGATAGCGGTATATCACAAGAATTTTCTTTTCTTGATGATTTTAAGGAAACTATTAAATAGTATTTTTTTACTTCAGACCTTATAATTTCTATTCTAGAGGTTTGATTTGAGTCTTTTTTATATAATCTATGTATCTACTTAACATGTTCAATCTTTCTTCTAGCTTGTTGAATACATGGAAAACAGATTTAGTATTTTAAAAATATTCTTGTGTACTAATCATATACTCTGTGTCATTTCAAAGGCAGTTTTGGTTGACTAATATTTGTGCTTATTATATGGTGTTTTTCTTCTTTGCCTTCCTGGTAATTTTTTATTGGATATATGGCAGATATTGTAATTTTTACCTTTTGTGTGATATATGCACATACATATATATTTAGATATTTTATATATTATATATATTTTTATATATACATATAAATATGTGTGTATAAAATATATATAATGTATTATATTTATATAGTCAAATATATTTTAACTATATAAACTATATACATATTTTACCTTTTTGTGTGACGTATATCACACAAAAAGATAAAAATCACAATATCTGCCATCTATCATATATATATATTTCTTTCAGCTTGCTTGGACTTTCTTCTGGAATGTACTTATTAGAAACAGTTTGATCATTTTGGGTCTTGCTTTAATCTTTGTAGGCAGGACTAAGAGAGGTATGGTATTGGTAACTATAACTACATCAAAGCACATATTGTTGATGCAAGAAATGGCTAGAACAGAAAAGATTATGAGTCAGGAGGGCCTTAAACTCAACTGTCTCCATCTTAGAGAAGAATATCAGTTTCATAACAAAAAAAGATCCCAGTTGCCAGCTATGATATTCACAATTGTGGTCAATAGATCCTTTATGTTTCCCACTATTTCCATGGACTCCACACCACTGGCCTACTTCTAGTCTTTGTCAATCATGGCAAAGGCTACATTCAAGTGGTCTTCATTGGAGGTTGCTCTCTTAGCTCCATGAGCTTCAGTTCAGAAAACAGGTGCTTCAAATCAGAGACATTATTCTTCATCCACTTTATGATAGCTGGATTTACACACAAGTTTCTCACAGGGCTGTCAACAAGCCTTGAGTCTTAGAAACATGTCTTATGGGGATGGTATGATCCGTGTCTGCTGTGCATAACACAATTGCAGTAAATTTGGTCAAGATTGGGACTTGGCTCTTATTTTTCTGATTTTGCCAGGTCCAAGGGAGGTGTGGAACAAGTCCAGCAACCTAGTTCGCTGCAGCAATCTTTCAGGCATTAATCATGAATAGAAGCTCCAATAGATTGTTACTAGTTTTCCACAGCTGCTCTGAACAATATAAACATCCTCCTGCACATTCACACCCTCACCTATTTCCATACCTATCTCCTAGTTGCTGAATTTTTCAGTAAACATTTTGCCTAATTCCATTCCTAGGCAGTAGGCAGTTTTCTGAGATGAGTCCTGGTAGCATCTGCAGCTAAAGATTTTATTTGGCATTTTGATCATCTACTTTGGCAACATTTCAGTCTAGTGACACTGCTTCTGATGGAGATAAAACCAAAGTCATACCACACACTGAATTACTAATTGCTTTATGCTGTTACTCCACCATTTTCCATTGCTTACGTCTTAACTATGTAATCATTGTTCACTGTATTCAAGTAGCGTACAACTCTCATATCTTTTTTTTGTTTCAATTTTTTAATGTTTTTAATTAATTTTAGACTTAAAGAAAAGTTACAAAAAATGTATGGAGAATCTCTGTACACCCTTCACCCAGTTTGTTAAATCTTGCATACCCATGGTATAATCATCAAAACTAAGAAATAACATTGGTACATTATTATTAATCTACAACTTTATTCAAATACATCATATTTATTAAACAACTTTTTTGAGTTTCATAATTCCTTTTTTTCTCATGCATTTTTGGTGTACCAAAGGATTCACTGATACATACTTAAGGACTTCCAATTGATTGATAACAATATAAAATTTCTGAAATTCCCTCTCTCTTTCCCCTTCGAAGTTTCTCTCTTTCATCTCCCATTTGGCCTAAATTCTCTCTAGGCCTGGACACATCTGTCACCTTGCAGCTTCTCTTTATTGTTCTCCAAATTTTCACCTATTGTTTCCTGAATACCAGATTATCCTTTTTTATATTTTCCCCTTTAATTAGTTAGAACAAATCTTAAATGATGTCAGAAGAAAGAGTATGGGAGGTAAACTATTCTTTAATGTCTGAAAACTACAGTTATTTCTAGCTTCACATTCGAATTATAATTTGGCTGGGTATAGAATTCTAATTTGATATTTATTTCTCACAGAACATTGAAGTTTTGTTTTCCTTCTCCCAATATCTGTTGTTGAAGATGATGACACCCTGATTCTCATTAAGAAACCTGTTTTTCTTTCTGGAGGTTAAAAAATTTTTTTTTACTCTGCATTTCTAAAGTTGATAATAATATGTCCAGATCTGGTTCTTTTTTATTAGTTGTGCTGGACACTTTCAATTTAAAGGCTTTTGCACTTTGGCTATGAGAAATTCTCTGCTAATCTTTTAAAATAATTTCTTCTTATTCCTACCATTATTACTTTTTGGAATTCATAATAGCATGAGTATAGAATTCCTGGATTAATCCTCTACATCTTTAAAATATTTTTCTCATATTTTATGATTTCTGCTTTTGTTCAACTTCTTGACTATTGCAGAAGTCAAACCCATCTACACGATTTTTTATTTTTGTAATCAGTTTTAGTCCCTAAAGTGTCTTCCTTTTTTCTCTGATTCCTTTACTTTTAATAGCATTGTGCCCTTTTTCTTTATGATTGTAATAACTTCTTAAGTCTTCCTGATTATATTACTTAGAGCTTAAAACAAAACCTTGTATTCATTGAGTTACCTCTGTTTCCTCTGAAATTTCATTTTGTAGAATTTCCTCAAACGTGTGGTGATGCTTAGTAGAATATTCATATTTAAGAATGAAATGAGAGAAAATCTGCTTGCCTACTAGCAGACTTCACTACATGGGGAGTTGTCAGTGAGTCAGCCACTGGGTCCCCCACAGCCCAGAATGGTAATGCCTCTGCTCTATGAGCTCCAGATCCACACCAGCTGCCCTAGTTTCCACAGGGAGTTTGCTTACTTTCTTTAAGTGGAACACTTCTTTTGTTCTTATTGGTTTTTTCCCCTGGGAATTAAACATCTGGCTGCTGCAGTTTTGTGCAGAAAAGTGGGAGTTGAAGTGGGAATTCAATTGTTATGTTTATTTACTTTCCATTAGGCCTCATGATTTCAACCCCTTGCTCAGTTTCACCCTCATCTGTACTTTGCCCTGTCAAATCCGAAGTTTCTTTGAAGTTTTGCTGGGTTTATGGGTTGCCCCTTTGGCTGCAAGATCTAAGCAGGGATCTTATTTGTCCTACTTCATGAGTTGCCAGTCATCTATCTGCTTTCCACTTTACAGAATGTGTGGAAATTTTTTATCCACTCATAGACTTGCCTCCCATTTTGTTTTTATAATTTATGGGTTTATGACCTTAAAATTTTATATGGTATTATCTTAATTGGATCTTGGAGGGCAAAAAGATCATTGTGTGCAAGAAATCAACAAATCAACCACCTTGATAGAAAAGTCATTGATAATTTTCAAAAAAATTATCCCTACTACACTAAGGTGAAGAGACTGAGCATAAAGGAAGATAAAAGGGGGACCCTTTAGGAATATTTGGTAATACAATGAAGGAGTGATAAGAGTTCAGTGTTAGAGTGCAATGAGCATAAACAGGAAGGGATAGATTCCAGACATTTGGGAGATAGAATAGATAGGACTTACTGACAGAGTAGATGGAGTGTATTAGTTTGCTGTTGCTGCCATAACAAATTACCAGAAATTTGGCAGTTAACACAACATCCATTTATTATCTCACAGTTCTGAAGTCAGAAGTCCAGGGGGCTCAGCTGGGTTCAAGGAGCTCAGCTGGGTTCTTTGCTTCCAGTCTCACAAAGGCTGAAATCAAGCTGTTGGCAGGGCTGGAGGCTCTGAGAGAGAATTGTTTCCAGGCTTATTCGGGTTGTTCACTGAATTCAATTCCACATGGTTGTAGGACTAAGATCCCTGTTTTTTCTTGCTGGCTGTCATCTAGGGGTATCCCTGAGGCCCAGCCTCCCTCTGGTCTCTCCACATTGCCTCCTGCATCTCAGATCCAGCAACAGCACATTGTATTCTCAAGCTGCCTCATCGCTCTGACTGACTCTTCTGCCCTCCTCTTCCACTTTTAAGGTTGCGTGTGATTACATTTGTTTCACCTTCTCCCTATTTTAAAATTAGCTGATTATTAACCTTAGCTCCATCTGCAAAGTCCCCTCATAGAAGTTCCTAGATTAGTGTTTGACTGAATAACCAAAGGACAGGGGTCTTGGTGTATGGGGTGGGGGGTATCTTTAGAATTTTTCCAACCACTGGGAAGATGACTAAAAGGGGAAAATAGGAGATGACTTCCAACTTTCTAGTTTGGGTAGTGTCCGTTAATTAGTTTCCTCACTATCTATATTTGAAGCATTTTTCATCTTAAACATATAATCTCAGCATCACAGCATAAGGGAGACCCAGCCAAATGCATTTTAAATCTCACATAGATTACTATCCCTGAATCTTTACCTGCTTTGTTCTTATTAAACTAGGACAATGAAGCTACAATAGAAATCTCTGTAAATAAGCAAGCAAACAAACAAAGAGTTTTAAGCTTAGTAGGCAATTCAATAGCTTTCCCTCATCTGGGCCCTCTCCTGAGGCTCCTTCGCTTTGTGTAATTAAAGGCCACACCCCAAGCTGAAAGCACCCCCAGAGAAAATTAAGTTGGAAAGGAGAAAATGATATGGGTACCAGATTTTAAATCTTCTAGTATCCCATAAGCTAACAGCCACCAAAGACTACTAGAGTCTCTTACAGCTGTTAGAGAATGATCTACTATCCTTCTCCCTCAAAGGTAAATATTCTACTCCCACCACTGAATCTCCTAACCTCCGTACTTCCGTGGTCTATACTTCTCTTTCTTTCTCTGTTCCACTCCACATAATAACCTAGAGACTATCAAATTCCCTCCTGGGGTAGATGGGCTGGCAGAATGGAGGATGAAGAAAGGTGCATGAGAACAAAAACAACAAAAAAGATGATAGGAACCGATGCTGTATTATTTTTTAACATCTTTATTGGAGTATAATTGCTTTACGATGGTGTGTTAGTTTCTGCTGTATAACAAAGTGAATCAGCTATACATATACATATGTCCCCATGTCTCTTCCCTCTTGCGTCTCCCTCCCTCCCACCCTCCCTATCCCACCCCTCTAGGTGGTCACAAACCACCTAGCTGATCTCCCTGTGCCATGCTGCTGCTTCCCACTAGCTATCTATTTTACGTTTGGTAGTGTATATATGTCCATGCCACTCTCTCACTTTATTATTGATATGTGCTTTCTTTTCTACATAGTTACGTACATTCCATAAAAAAAATAGAAACAAAGACAAAACTAAGTCTTTGGGATGCCTTTGGAATTCAAGAATCTCCATCTTTCTCTCTCTGTGTATGTGTGTGTGTGTGTGTGTGTGTGTGTGTGTAACATTCTGTCCATAGATGTTTTTGTAACCCCAGTAAAGAAGCAAAATCTGGTTGACCTTGAGAATGACTGAATAAACTGCTTTCTGTAAACCAGATATTGTATTTGGTAAACATATAAAAAAGGCTTGTGCTTTCTTGAAAAATTGTACCTTTGCTTTTCACAGAGAAAACGTCTATCCAAGAAACCGGCCCCAATGCCATGACACAGCCCTCTGTGTGGACATGAGATTGCTGTCTGCTGGATGTTTTTAACAGGGCTAATTAAGTTCATTCACAAATCCTCTTTATTAAAGAGTTCAGGGCTTCCCTGGTGGCGCAGTGGTTGAGAGTCCGCCTGCCCATGCAGGGGACACGGGTTCGTGCCCCGGTCTGGGAAGATCCCACATGCCGCGGAGCGGCTGGGCCCGTGAGCCATGGCCGCTGAGCCTGCGCGTCCGGAGCCTGTCCTCCGCAACGGGAGAGGCCACAACCGTGAGAGGCCCGCGTAACGCATAAAAAAAAAAAAAAAAAAAGAGTTCACACTGAAATATCTCTACACATGCAAGAGGACACTATTATTGAAAAGTCTTTGTTTCTAATCACAATACCAGGGTGATAATGAAAGACATTAGAACGTGCCCTCATGTGAGTAATGATTAAGAACACTCCCACTATCTGCTCAAGCCCTGCAAGGGGACGTATTTGGATAGTAGCGCTCCATCACCACAGATCCTAGAATGTTTTTTTGTAAAAGTCCAGTGTCCAGATATCATATTCTGAAGTCTTTTTTTTGTTCATGCTATTCAGAATATAAATGCAAACAGATTATGTGATGGAGCCTTCCTTTGAACATCCCTTCTGTTTATAATTACCAACTAATTTATCAGAATAAAAATCAATCCTTTAGGTGTTTGAGCCAACCCTTGTATTATTATTATTTTTAAAAGTGCTATGTATAGGCTATGTTAAAATACTCATCTTGGGAGATCTGTTGTTGAAAAAATAGTACACTAGATTACATGAATATATTGCCGCTAGATTACATGAATATATTGCAAAGCCATTTCTGGAAAAATTAAGAGGGGAAAAGATATATTTTACTTGGAATCTGTTATTTTATTTTACATACCTACTTTAAAGTGTTCTTTTCCTCAACTTCTGAATAGAGAAATTTTGTTTTGATACCTAAGAGTTTCAGACCAGGCATTTCCTCATGTTTTCTGTGAAGTCAATTTAAAAGTACATTAGCAGTGCATGTGGATTTACTTAGGGACTCAGGATGTGAAATTCTGAACATATTTCTCCAAAGGTGAACTCTTCAAATTATGACTATGAAAGTAATTTATTCCAGCCAAACACACTTCCACATATTGTTAACAGTGCTATGTGCTTCAATTCATTTAACTGCTTTTTAATTCAGTAGTTATTCAGATTTAATAGAGCCATTTCTTCATCATTTTGCATTTAGTGATAAATGGTGCCAGAATTTATGATAAATTAAACTGCAAAGGACCATGTTAAAATTATCTTAAGGGTTTCACATAAAAGGAATCCGCACCTATTTTGTTCAGAACAGCCACCTGAAAGTTCACGTGGTGAAAAGAGCTCCTTACTGGGCATAAACTATGAGATCTATTTGAAAGTTAAGTTTTAATTATACTTTTCCCTCACCCCTTACCATTGGCAGTGGCCATCCAGCTGGGGGACTGACAATGTGGATGCTTTAAACTAGGGGTTCTTTCTTGTTTTAATATTGATTTAACAAGTGGAAGAACATTCAGGTTGGAGCTTTGATGAATATCCTTACACAACAAAAGCTACCAGATACAGGGGGCAACTTTTTAAAAGTTTGGAGAAGAGATGAGGCATCAAGGGGCTATGGGAGAGATAAATTGGGCAGGGCCAAGTGGTGGGAGAGAGGGGAGTTGTAGTTGGACAGCCCTGCCAATTACTAGCCCTATTATCCTTTCTCCTTCCTACTAAATGTACTGGCTTAACAGCTACCACAAAGGGAGATGAGGGGCTGAACTCACGGGGCCTCTTCCTTTCCCTCCTTCTCATACCACATTTTGAAAATGAAAAAAGAAAAATGTGATTCCTTGACTAAAGTATCAGAAATGGTTTGCAGCCATTATCTCTACCATTTTCCAGACGTGTTAAAATGTATAAACTAGCTTAATTAGGTTTTTTGTCCCTGCTCATCTATACTTCCAGACAGGCAAGCTGGGCTGGTTAGTCAGGACAGAGATCAGGAGAAAACTATGCAAATGGAAAATTCCGTCCTTAAGGTTAACTACCTCTAGGTCACTCTTGACAACTAATGAGAGACCAGGGAGAACCTGCTCTCAAATACATTCATTTGCACTGGAAGATATGTTTTGGCTCCCAAAACAATCATGAATAAGATACATGTGTCCATAACTCTGTAGGCAAAACATTAGTAAGGGAGCAAGGGGTGCCACATGCCTTTTTATTCGTTTGTGAAAAGCAAATTTTGACTGTTCACATTTGCGTTTTCTGAGTTAGAATTTGCCTATTACTTCATGATTGTTTATTTGCTATCATTCGATTCATCCATATAGAGCGCTGTTTATTGAGAACCTGTTATGAGAGGTGCTTGTCATAAGAAGATGAAAGACAAGGTCTCTTCAGCAGAGAAGCACCTAGTCTCCTATGTAATAATAAAGACATTGAAGGAAATTTTCCTCTCATCAAGCAGCTGTAAGCTGGGTTAGTGTTGAGCTACTGAAAATAGCATTTGCTTGATGGCTTAAAGGAAAGTCTAAATACTTTTGAAAAGCAACCCAAATTCATTAGTCTTACCCCATACTTGTACTCAGACCCTTTTCTTAGCATCAGAATTTGTGTGTACATTTGTGTGTACATCTTTGGGCGCATTCATCTCTATGTATTGCTCTCTATATAGCTTTAGCAGTAATTATTAAGTGCTACTGTTGTACCAGGCAATATGCTAAGCCGTTTATATACCTCATCCTATTTGAAAAAAGAAAAAAGAATGATGGGTTAGGAATCTGGATGCTCTGATCACAAAACTAGAAGTAAATCACTTCACATTTCTATTTTATCTTCAAAATGAGGAAGCTCCCTCTAAGGCCCTTTGTAGCTGTAACAATTCTATAAAACTGTGATTCCTATGCCTTCCTAAATGTTTCAAGAGAGTAAGATTAACACCTATTTTGGTTAACTATCTAACATTCTCTATTCTGTGGATACCTGTTTAGAGGAAAGGGATTGAATAACAGACCACTTAAAGAAATAAACTTCATTTTTAACAGATGGATTAAGTTTGGGGACTGCAAACATACTAGTTCTTTATTAAAAGTTTAAAGTTATATGTGTGTAAAAATTTTTTCGCAGATACAAACATTTTTGATTTCTTAATAATTCCCAAAAGGTTTTTCTTTAGCTACAAATGTTTAATGGATGAATATTTGGCCTTTAATAGTATGATTTTGAACTCCTAAAAATATTAGTACAATTTTTAACTATAATGAAAATGCTGATTTTAGGAACATCCATATACATACTTAACCTGAAAATAGAACAGTGAGGATTTCTACTCATTAAATTGCCATTGCATTGTCCAGAGCCACTTGTCCACATTCTTGTTGTGTCTGCTGCTTGTTATATTTTTCTGGGCTGTTTATTCCACAAAGGGCAATTGCAAAAGAGTTGGAAGCACTTTTTAGTGCCAGGCCATTCTCTAGCTTAGGTTCATGCCCCTTGGTTCTCATATTTAACAGAAGCTCAGATAGCCTGCAGCATCTGTCCTTTTGGCTCCCTTCAGGACTGTGTGCATTTCTTTGTCATATTGTCATTTCTCAAACCACAGAATTTCTTTAAATAGCAGGCCTGTCCCAGTAGAATTAGGGGAACTATAATTCTGCAATTTGAAGAATATTCCACTTCAAAGTGCATTGTTCTAATTGACTTAAATATTTGAGACATATGTTTTATTTTGTTTCACTGTTACGAGGAAGTAGAGTACGACCGTGTTTCTGCAAGGAAATAAAAAAGAAAATATCAATTGTTTCTTTCTGTCCTTATTTGGTTAGTGTGGTCAGTTTCATTGGTTGAGTAATAATACTATCCCTCCCCCCAAATAATCAAAACACAAAGCAGCAAAATTGGCCACTTCATAAAAGGTTAAAAAAAAAAAAACCTGAAAAATTCACCTACTTATTCCAAAAAGTGGTATTACAGATATTTTAAAATAGGGTTGTGTTGACATATTCCAAATAACTAATCAGTACATACATACATACAGGCATGTCCATAAATAAATAAAGAAACCACAGTTTATGGCTGTCATTTAGAGCAAAAGAGAGAAATTTCAGAAACATGAAATTCACCTTCATTTCATCATCTCTTGCTAGGTTTAGAAAAGTTATCTGTAAAGATAATGATTCTAGAAGAGCTTTATTAGTATTACATAGTGTTTTTTGACTTAAGGAAAATCTGTCTCCATACTAGATGTTTAGACTTTAAAAATCAGTAACCTGTTTTCAACTTTATTATTTACACACATGCCCAGAAATATCTATAGAGGATTAAACAATGTTTCACTCTTCATCTGAAGGCTGTGAAGAAGTATAATCAGATCTGAAGACTGTTCCTTTTTCTGTAAGAACATTTGTAAATGGCGAATTCTTTTGAGATTCTTCTTGTTCAGTCTCAGTGATTTTTGTTCTTTCTTTCACAATGAATTGCAAAATGCCATTTTACTTCAAGGTTCTAATCATCCAACTATACTGTACTCACCTTTTTATTGACCACTTTCCTTGGTTTTTTGTTTCACCAGCAAGATTCTCACCTTGCTGCACATTCTTTCAGCTTGGTCATCAACATATAAAGTCGAGAAATCCTTCTAAGTCTGGATGCTTACAGCAGCATCCCACTTATCACTTCTTTCCATCCTTGGAGGGAAGCTCTATCTGAACTGTCTGAAGTAGCTGTTGATGGTGTCTTTACTGCTGTTACATGGAAGCCTTTTTTGAATACTGTCATTGAAAACTTCCTGAATCTCAGTGAAGTATTGTCAGGTTGGGTCAGCGATGTTTATATTTCTCTGCCTCAGCATCTCTCTCTCCCTGCCCACTTCTGTCCTCTAGCTTTCCCATCCTTTTAAATTTGTGACAATGAAGTTGTTGATAATATTTCTACAGTTAGGCTCACAGGATGTATTTTAATAAATCTGAGAATGTTTTGGTTTGGATTCTACATTCTAACTTACGTAAATTACTGTTGCTTTTGACCACCATCATCATTCAATATATCATATTTATTTCATTTGAACATTTATACATGTTTATAATGTATATAAACATTTAGATATATTTTTTAAATATACATGTTTCCCCTAAAATGTGTGTGTACATATATGTATATGCATATATGTGTGGTTTACATGTATGTATATATGTGTGTATGGATGGATATATATGTGTGTGTATAAATATGTATACATTTCTTCCCTCATACTTAACATTAGTTAATCACCTCTACTAAATATCTAGAAAGTGCTTCAGTACACCAGAAACTAACACAATATTGTAACACAACTATACTTTAAAAAAAAAAAAGGTTTACACCACAAGAAAGTGCTTCAGAAAGCAAGGATTAAGAAATATATACTATATGACAACTTTTAACAAGTTGCCAGAATAGGAAACAGAGCAGCAGCAGGGGCAGCTGGGCAGGTGTGGTCCAGGGCCTGGGAGGGGGCCCACTGCAGCCATCCAGCCTGGTCCTGAGACGTGGAGCTCTCCAGCTAAGAAACTGGGCATTTTAGTTATGTTAGCCCTCAGGTTTGTGCGGATGATATGTTCTTAGTCTCATTTTGATTATTAATAACAATACTAATAAAAAATATTTGTTCAGTTTACAAAAACAGGAGAAATATATAGTATATGAAATAAATTTATACAATACACAAATTAATATGTATACATATATTTGTGTATTCTATTATGTATATACTTTATATCTATTATAGGTAATATATATTTAAATATATAAATGTGTAAAAATAATGTGAAATGAAGGAATTCAGGACTTTGCTCTCTCCAGCTAGAATTTTAATCTTTACCAATCCAATCATATATTTCAACACATTTGTATAACTTCTACAGATTTCTTAACATGTTTTCATAGATCCCAACAGAGCCAAATCAGGCTTGCGCTATCACCCCAAAGAGTCATAGAACACAGCCACATTATTTTCCCCTTCAGCTGAGTTTTGGCTTTATTGTTTAAATAACCATGAAATAAAGAGACTCATTCCTGTTGCAGCTTTCATTCAACAATTATGTTTAATAAGAAGATGCTGGGGAATAGAAACAGTAAATAGAAGCTCAATAGGGAGAAGAAAATGCATTGAGATTTTCTTGGAAACGGCTTCCATATAAAATAAGCCTTCACATTCACAGAAAGATAGACAAGATGAAAAGGCAGAGGGCTATGTACCAGATGAAGGAACAAGATAAAACCCCAGAAAAACAACTAAACGAAATGGAGATAGGCAATCTTCCAGAAAAAGAATTCAGAATAATGATAGTGAAGATGATCCAGGACCTCGGAAAAAGAATGGAGGCAGAGATCAAGAAGAGGCAAGAAATGTTTAACAAAGACCTAGAAGAATTAAAGAACAAACAAACAGAGATGAACAATTCAATAACTGAAATGAAAAATACACTAGAAGGAATCAATAGCAGAATAACTGAGGCAGAAGAATGGATAAGTGACCTGGAAGACAGAATGGTGGAATTCACTGCTACGGAACAGAATAAAGAAAAAAGACTGAAAAGAAATGAAGGCAGCCTAAGAGACCTCTGGGACAACATTAAATGCAACAACATTCACTATATAGGGGTCCCAGAAGGAGAAGAGAGAGAGAAAGGACCCGAGAAAATATTTGAGGAGATTATAGTCGAAAACTTCCCTAACATAGGAAAGGAAATAGCCACCCAAGTCCAGGAAGCACAGCAAGTCCCATACAGGATAAACCCAAGGATAAACACGCTGAAACACATAGTAAACAAATTGGCAAAAATTAAAGACAAAGAAAAATTATTGAAAACAGCAAGGGAAAAACGAAAACTAATGTACAAGGGAACTCCCATAAGGTTAACAGCTGATTTCTCAGCAGAAACTCTACAAGCTAGAAGGGAGTGGCATGACATATTTAAAGTGATGAAAGGGAAGAAGCTACAATCAAGATTACTCTACCCGGCAAGGATCTCATTGAGATTCGATGGAGAAATCAAAGCTTTACAGACAAGCAAAAGCTAAGAGAATTCAGCACCAGCAAACCAGCTGTACAACAATGCTAAAGGAATTTCTCTAAGTGGGAGACACAAGAGGAGAAAAGGATCTACAAAACCAAACCCAAAACAATTAAGAAAATGGTAATAGGAATATACATATCGATAATTACCTTAAACGTGAATGGATTAAATGCTCCAACCAAAAGACAGAGGCTTGCTGAATGGATACAAAAACAAGACCCATATATATGCTGTCTACAAGAGACCCACTTCAAACCTAGGGACACATACAGACTGAAAGTGAGGGGATGGAAAAAGATATTGCATGCAAATGGAAATCAAAAGAAGGCTAGATCAGATAAAATAGACTTTAAAATAAAGAATGTTATAAGAGACAAGGAAGGACACTACATAATGATCAAGGGATCAATCCAAGAAGAAGATATAACAATTATAAATGTATATACACTCAACATAGGAGCACCTCAATACATAAGGCAACTGCTAACAGCTGTAAAACAAGAAATCAACAGTAGCACAATAACAGCGGGGGGCTTTAACACCTCACTTACACCAATGGACAGGTCATCCAAAATGAAAATAAATAAGGAAACAGAAGCTTTAAATGACACAATAGACCAGATAGATTTAATTGATATTTATAGGACATTCCATCCAAAAACTGCAGATTACACTTTCTTCTCAAGTGCACACAGAACATTCTCCAGGATAGATCACACGTTGGGTCACAAATCAAGCCTCAGTAAATTTAAGAAAACTGAAATCATATCAAGCATCTTTTCTGACCACAACGCTATGAGATTAGAAATCAGTTACATGAAAAAACGTAAAAAACACAAACACATGGAAGCTAAACAGTACGTTGCTAAATAACCAAGAGATCACTGAAGAAATCAAAGAGGAAATAAAAAGATACCTAGAGACAAATGACAGTGAAAACACGATGATCCGAAACCTATGGGATGCAGCAAAAGCAGTTCTAAGAGGGAAGTTTATAGCAATACACTCCTACCTCAACAAACAAGAAACTTCTCAAATAAACAATCTAACCTTACACCTAAAGGAACTAGAGAAAGAAAAACAAACAAAACCCAAAGTTAGTAGAAGGAAAGAAATCATAAAGATTAGAGCAGAAATAAATGAAATAGAAACAAAGAAAAGATTAGCAAAGATCAATAAAACTAAAATCTGGTTCTTTGAGAAGATAAACAAAAGTGATAAATCATTAGCCCAACTCATCAAGAAAAAGATGGAGAGGACTCAAATCACTAAAATTAGAAATGAAAAAGGAGAAGTAACAACAGACACTGCAGAAATACAAAGCATCCTAAGAAACTACTACAAGCAACTCTATGCCAATAAAATGGACAACCTGGAAGAAATGGACAAATTCTTAGAAAGGTAAAACCTTCCAAGACTGAACCAGGAAGAAATAGAAAATATGAACCGACCAATCACAAGTAATGAAATTGAAACTGTGATCAAAAACCTTCCAACAAACAAAAGTCCAGGACCAGATGGCTTCACAGGTGAATTCTATCAAACATTTAGAGAACTAACACCCATCCTTCTCAAACTCTTTCAAAAAACTGCAGAGGAAGGAACACTCCCAAACTCATTCTATGAGGCCACCATCACCCTGATACCAAAACCAGACGAAGATACTACAAGAAAAGACAAATACAGAACAATATCACTGATGAATATAAATGTAAAAATCGTCAACAAAATACTAGCAAACAGAATCCAACAATACATTAAAAGGATCATACACCATGATCAAGTGGGATGTATCCCAGGGATGCAAGGATTCTTCAATATACACAAATCAATCAATGTGATACACCATATTAACAAATTAAAGAATAAAAACCGTATGGTCATCTCAATTGATGCAGAAAAAGCTTTTGACAAAATTCAACACCCATTTATGATGAAAACCGTCCAGAAAGTGGGCATAGAGGGAACCTACCTCAACATAATAAAGGCCATATATGACAAACCCACAGCAAACATCATTGTCAGTGTTGAAAAGCTGAAAGCATTTCCTCTAAGGTCAGGAACAAGACAAGGATGTCCACTCTCACCACTATTATTCAACATAGTTTTGGAAGTCCTAGCCATGGCAATCAGAGAAGAAAAAGAAATAAAAGGAATCCAAATTGGAAAAGAAGAAGTAAAACTGTCGCTGCTTGCAGATGACATGATACTATATAGAGACAATCCTAAAGATGCCACCAGAAAACTACTAGAGCTCATCAATGAATTTGGTAAAGTTGCAGGATACAAAATTAATGCATAGAAATCTCCTGCATTCCTATATACTAATGATGAAAAATATGAAACAGAAATTAAGGAAACACTCCCATTTACCATTGCAAGAAAAAGAATAAAATACCTAGGAATAAACCTACCTAGGGAGACAAAAGACCTGTATGCAGAAAACTGTAAGACACTAATGAAAGAAATTAAAGATGATACTAACAGATGGAGAGGTATACCATGTTCTTAGATTGGAAGAATCAATATTGTGAAAACGACTATACTGCACAAAGCCATCTACTGATTCAATGAAATCCCTATCAAATTACCAATGGCATTTTTTACAGAACTAGAACAAAAAATCTTAAAATTTGTATGGAGACACAAAAGACCCCAAGTAGCCAAAGCAATCTGGAGGGAAAAAAACGGAGCTGGAGGAATCAGACTCCCTGACTTCCGACTATACTACAAAGCTACAGTAATCAAGACAATATGGTATTGGCACAAAAACAGAAACATAGATCAATGGAACAAGATAGACAACCCAGAGATTAACCCACGAACCTATGGTCAACTAATCTATGCCAAAGGAGGCAAGTATATATAATGGAGAAAAGACAGTCTCTTCAATAAGTGGTGCTGGGAAAACCAGACAGCTACATGTAAAAGAATGAAATTAGAACACTCCCTAACACCATACACAAAAATAAACTCAAAATGGATTAGAGACCTAAATGTAAGCCTGCACACAATAAAACTCTTAGAGGAAAATATAGGAAGAACACTCTTTCACGTAAATCACAGCAAGATCTTTTTTGATCCACCTCCTAGAGTAATGGAAATAAAAACAAAAATAAACAAATAGGACCTAATGAAACTTAAAAGCTTTTGCACAGCAAAGGAAACCATAAACAAGGCGAAAAGACAACCCTCAGAATGGGAGAAAATATTTGCAAACGAATCAGTGAACAAAGGATTAATCTCCAAAATTTATAAGCAGCTCATGCAGCTCAATATTAAAAAAACAAACAACCCAATCCCCAAATGGGAAGAAGACCTAAATAGATGTTTCTCCAAAGAAGACATACAGATGGCCAAAAAGCACATGAAAAGCTGCTCAACATCACTAATTATTAGAAAAATGCAAATCAAAACTACAATGAGGTATCACCTCACACCAGTTAGAATGGGCATCATCAGAAAATCTACAAACAACAAATGCTGGAGAGGGTGTGGAGGAAAGGGAACCCTCTTGCACTGTTGGTGGGAATGTAAATTGATACAGCCACTATGGAGAACAGTCTGGAGGTTCCTTAAAAAACTAAAAATAGAACTACCATATGATCCAGCAATCCCACTACTGGGCATATACCCAGAGAAAACCATAATTCAAAAAGATGCATACACCCCAATGTTCAATGCAGCACTATTTACAATAGCCTGGTCATGGTAGCAACCTAAATGCCCATCGACAGACGAATGGATAAAGAAGATGTGGTACATATATACAGTGGAATATTACTCAGCCATAAAAAGGAACGAAATTGGGTCATTTGTTGAGACATGGATGGATCTAGAGGCTGTCAAACAGAGTGAAGTAAGTCAGAAAGAGAAAAACAAGTATCGTATATTAATGCATCTATGTGGAACCTAGAAAAATGGTACAAATGAACTGGTTTGCAGGGCAGAAATTGAGACACAGATGTAGAGAACAGACATATGGACACCAAGGGGAAAGTGTCAGGGGGTGGTGGTGGTGAGATGAATTGGGAGATTGGGATTGACATATATACACTGATGTGTATAAAATTGATGACTAACAAGAACCTGCTGTATAAAAAAATAAATAAAATAAAATTCAAAAATTAAAATAAATTAAGCCTTCAGGGGAATTCTCTGGCTGTCCAGTGGTTAGCACTCTGCACTTTCACTGCCAAGGGCCCAGGTTCAATTCCTGGTCAGGTAGCTAAGATCCGCAAGCAGAGCAGTGTGGCCAAAATAAGTAAATAAAATAAAATAAGCCTTCTGTATTCAAGGTATTTTTTGCTCCCGTGACGTATGAGTTTTTTGGTCATTTCATATGCTAAAGACAATGGTCCTTGAATTATTTATTAAAAATATCTGATTGGTCAATATAATATGTACTAATGATGAATATTAATGTGTCCTGCAAAAATATACTTACCTAGTAACTAGAAGTCTTAGTATCAGATCCCTGTATCAGGGTTAACAGAGTTTTGGTGGGGCTTATATCATGATAGAGTATAGAACAGAATCACTAAGTGTTAAAACTGCACTGTTTTTCACCTCTCAGTTTTCTTTAAACATTTAAATAGGAAAAACAGGCAAAAATTAAATTTTAAATATTTCAGTAAACTTAATTTTTAAGTTAAAATTATTTAAGTGTGTTGAAATATGAAATTATAATAGTTTAAGAAAACATTTCATTTCAGACCACTGTGAATATTTGGTCATAAAAATAACTATAAAAGAGAAGATTAACTTAAAAATTCAAAGATATATTTTCATGGAGATGAAAATCCAACTGTAATATGAACAACACAGGCTTTTTCTATGATATTCTAAACTACTTAGAATAAAATTTAATTAAGTATTCACAACTTGTAGGTCTTAACTATGAATCTCAGCCATTTAACTGAAGACCAGGATTTAATCTTTTTAATGATTTGTGTATTAAAACATTTTGAACAAACAACAAAATTCAGTGAGTTAACATTCTTTTGCCCTGAATCCAGTTGCAAGGAGCAGTAAATTCAAGACCAGTTTACATGCAGCTCCATTTTGTATAATTCTAGCCATTTTTTTGTTAATTTATTATCAAAAGTGTACTCAAACACCACATGGCATTATTTATTTGATATTTTTATTTAGTTGGCAAAACGTATTTTTTTTTTTTTTTTTTGCTGTACGCGGGCCTCACTATTGTGGCCTCTGCCGTTGCGGAGCACAGGCTCTGGACGCGCAGGCTCAGCGGCCATGGCTCACGGGCACAGCTGCTCCGTGGCATGTGGGATCTTCCCGGACCGGGGCACGAACCCGTGTCCCCTACATCGGCAGGCAAACTCTCAACCACTGCGCCACCAGGGAAGCCCCGGCAAAATGTATTTTTGAGTTCTTATCAGTTGCTAGATATTGAATACAGATAAAACAGCAATCTATTCAGTGGTATAAGCCATATCCCCCTAGAAATTAGAGAAATCTGCAAATGAAAAATGTACAAGCACAATAATATTTGTCTTTTCCCTTTCCATCTTGCATCTCTCCATAGTACTATGGGGAGACAAAGATTTGATTTATGATTTCTTTCAAATTTTGGCTGATAAAATTACCACCCTCAATGCTCTGAGCACTGTGAATAGTGAGTGTTGCAAAGATGCTCAGTTCTTTCTATGCTGTGAATTTTGGATCCTGTTTATATGAGGATGATGGGGAAAACACGTAATTGTGCATAAAAAGTCATTGCATGGGAGAAAGAGTGAAAACAGGGACTTCAGACATATTCTTTATTATGAGCACTTGGTCTTTGAGCATCAGAAGGCCTTTAATTAAGCCCTATTTCTCCTAATGGTGGGAGAACATCCCCACCAGGACAGTCCCTGGCTTCCACTGGTAGTTTTAATGACTTTGCTTCCAGGTAGACTCCTGAGGGGAAGCACTAAAAAAACATATAGCATGATTCTGTCATAAGAAAAAGTTGTAAATTGTGGTTTAATGTGAGTTATTTGTAAATAAATACTGATGCCTCTATCAGGAACACGTTTAAATAATGAGACCAATTTGAGATTATGTGTTCTGGAACTGGCAATTTCAGTTTCAGGAGAGAAAATGAGTCACAATATTGCATTTTCTTCATTGAAAGTGCACAGAAAACAGAGCTTATTGTACCCTATGAGACAAACACCTTACTTGCTAGAGACTCCGTAATTGTTTTAATTCCATTTACCAAGCCATTTCTTTGACATTTTTGATGATAGAAATGAGATGATTTAGGTAAATAAGTATATATGCTGAATATTTTGAAGAGGTTACCTGACTTATACAAATATATTAAATTAAGGTTTTGATATGAACTTTCAAATATAAGTAAAAAGATACATTCATCTGTTTTATTAAACCCCTGTTACGTTTTCTTTAAATACTATATTACAGTGTCAATGATTTACTTACATGGTTATTGTTTCTGTTTTCCTCCTAATGCAATTATATTAAATTTTAATGACATCAATTATAATATCTAACTGATATCTGGAAGCTTGTGGAGAGCCCAAAGGTTTTATACAAATTTATATGTATCAAGCTCTCACTGATATAATTTGCCAGTAGATATTTTACCTTGAGTAGTCAGCTTTGCAAATCCCTTCCCACAAAAGATGAAAAACATCCTCCTATTACATCTAGAGATTTCTTTTTGTTATTCAAAGCCATGAATAAATTTAGGAAAAATGTATATGATTTTAATGCCTTAAATGAGAAAGCTTCCTTGATTCCTATTTAAAAATGGAATATTTAATGTTTTCCTTCTTCTGTGGTACTTTTTTGATATTGTAGTGAAGAACAAAAAAGAATTCTGAGAACATATAAAACAAAAAACTGAGTTTGAAGTATTATAATAAAACAACCTTTTTCCTTTAATGCTAAGTCCCTTTTTAATGAAGATCTTCTGGCAGCTCTTGAATGTATAACTAGTTTATATCATGGGATGAAGCTGTCTGTTCTGATGATTGACATGAGCCCACATTACAATGTGATTCTGAAAATTAGTCCATAGAGGTCCTTTTCAGGTACTTCTCAGACTGAGAGCTGCCCTCCAACTACAGGAGAGCCTTTTTAACCCCACTCATTGGTATTCTAATCTGGAAGAGCTGTCCTGCCTTTTAAATAACTCAGGCATTCAGGCTCGTACCCCGCTTGACACATTACTTAGCCAAAGGATTCAAATGAGATTCAAGAAACATGCAGTACAGCACAAAGGGATTGGAATATGCACAATTAATAATCACACAGTTAATTCATTTTTAATGCAAGGAGGATTTCTGAAATTTCACATTCAGATTTGTAGCACAAAGTAGTGGCTGTCTACCCTGATTACATTCCTAAAATTCCAAAATATAGGCACTATTCTTAAGTAATTATTTTAATTTTAAATAGATTCTCCTAAAGGTGTAGCTTTAAGTGACATTAAGGTTATGACACAAACAGATACAATTTTAAAATGGGACCCCTTTCAATTCAGATATTGTGCAAATAAACACATGAAGAGTTTTTATAAGAATGGGAATAAGGTATGTCTCTGATTAGGAAGGGTTGTGGTGGGGTTTGATTATCTTGGGTCAAAGCCATCCAACTACGTTACACAGTGCAATGTTTTGTTTCTCTTTTTTTTTTTTAATATAAGTATTTTTATATATCCAACGTTAAAGATCTTGCTGCCCGCATTTGAGAGGGGGATATGCAGTTTATTGCAATAAGAATGTCAGTAGATCTACAACAGTTCTATGATTTTAGAATGACAACCAGGAAGACAACCAACCATTGAGTCAATAATTAGTTGCTAGATTCTTTCTATGCATGGATAAATGAATGCTTTCATTTGCCATTTATACATTGCATGTTTTCTATATGCCAGATCCTGGGGATGAAAGCAGTGAATAGGAGAGACAAAATTCCGGCTCTCATGTAAATTATATTCTAGTGTACAAATAAATGAACATGATAAATTCAGAGGATAATAAGTGCTATGCAGAAAAGTAGAGCATGGTAAGAGGAGTAATGAGGGGGTAGAGAAGTGGGAAGTGATCATCAGAAAGTGGAATTTGAGTAAGAGGTCTGAATGAGCCATGAGGAAATATGAGGGGAGCATATTAGGCCGAGGAAGAAGCAACAACAAAAGCCAGAGGAGGTCATGAACTTCCCAGGTTTGAAGAAGCCCAAGTATGGCTGGAGCAAGTGTTGAGTGAGCAGAAGAAATGTCCCACAACCAACCGGTTCATGTGTGGACCTACATGAGACATTAGAGTGGCCTAACTCATTGCATAATGTATTTTGATCCACTGTGCTTCTCCTTAGAGATAGCCTGGAAGTCAAGCAGTAGACAACATAAAGAAAATGTAGTGAAGATAGGACTTTGTAGGGAATTCAATTAAGTGGTGACATCTCTCTTTTAAAACATTCATTATCACCCAGCTACATCAGTTGCATGGGGTAATTATCGGATGGCTTGCAGCTTCAAAATTATCATGTATTTTAAAATCATTTATGCTTTACAACGATTTGCAATCATACCAATGGAGACTTCACAGAGAATTTGAGTTACACAGTTGGGCAGGTCATCATAGGATATTTGTACCACTACTTTTCCAAAAGATTCAATACCTCTCCCTTGCTTTCTCCTCCTTCCTCCCCAGACCACATCACCCTTTAACCTGAAGAAAAGGAGGAAATTGATCTTTCATGGAAACCAGGCTGTGTCTGAAACCTTTAAGATTCTTGGGGTATCCCTGTTATATGAAATAGTGGAATTATATGTTGTATATTTATATGGAATAGCTTTTTTTGACATACACACCATGTCTTCCAACTCTGGTTTGGAAAGTAGTTCCAAGCAGGCTAAACTGGCAATGATTTCTGCAACCTATTTATGAAGAGGGCAGGCAGATTTTTGGGTATCTGCTTACAAGTTTCCTAGGCTAATTTAATGCTAGCTGTCTTCTCGTGGTTCTATTTTTCATTCTTCTTCTATCCTTTCCTTTATTTCTTTCCTTTTCTTTTCCTTTAGTGTAAATTACTGGAATTAGCACGTGACCTTATCCTGGTGCACTAATGCCAGTTATCAAGCATGAAATAGCTCTCAATCTCCAAGCTACAGAGAAAGATAAACTAGTTTTATTTGAGGTCTTACTTTTACTAGTGTCCTGAAAGGTGAAATCATTCATGCATAGGTAATTGCTCCAGTGAGTTTCCTTGATCTGCGTGTGTGATTGTAATTTATAAATACCAGTTGGGTAATTGCTGGGAGAGGTTTTAAAAGCAAATGTTTCTAATGCATGGTTGACACACTGTGTTCCCAATTGATTATATTATTTACCATATTAATGAATCTGATATTCTTTATCCCATCAAGGGCAACATTAGGTTTACCTAATGCTCAGTAGTGTGGCCAGTGCATAATTTGGCCTGGGAAAAGGTGGGGAAGGAAGGTTAGCTCTTTCCCTCTAATATGTTGTCCTCTGCAGTGCTGTGCACAACCCATATGCTAGTTTAGTGCCCACACCTCAAATTAGGTCACAGTCATGAATGCCTAGAATACAAAAGTTGAAAGATTTTTCGGGTGTCAAGCTTTCAATATCATTCCCCTTTAATAAACTTGAGTCTTAAAAGTAAGATGGCAAACATTTTGTAACAAGAAGTACACAAAACTCCTACATTCAGGAGATTAATCTATTAAAAAAGTCTTGCCGGGCTTCCCTGGTGGCGCAGTGGTTGAGAGGCCGCCTGCCGATGCAGGGGACACGGCTTCGTGCCCCGGTCCGGGAAGATCCCACATGCCGTGGAGCGGCTGGGCCCGTGAGCCATGGCCGCTGAGCCTGCGCATCCAGAGCCTGTGCTCCGCAGCGGGAGAGGCCACAGCAGTGAGAAGCCCGCGTAACGCATAAAAAAAAAAAAAAAAAAAAAAAAAAAAAAAAGTCTTGCCTTTAGTGACCTACAAAAGAATAAGATAAGCTAAAGCCCCTTCAGCAGACTCTTTCCCCTTGCAGCCTGTGTCAGGCCTAATGTAAAAAGATAACACTTTATATTCCCGAATTTATGCCCATTGGCATTTCCATTGCCAAACATTCACAACTGGATGCAAAAATAAAAATAAAAACAAAACACCATTGTCTAATCACGTGAGTGGTCCCTTTGTAGAGGAAATGAGAACATTACCCCAATGGCATGAAGGAGATTTGAATAATACCCAGTGTAGTTTTTCCCTTTCCATTTGGAAGACACTCCCATGGGCCTCCACAATAAAAGAGAAAAAAGGAATTTGTGTGGTTTCTTTATGGACGCCTTATGCTCCTTTCCTCAGTCTCTACATTCTGCCAAATAACAGCTTGGGACTCAGAGTAGACCCCCCCAGGCATTTTACCCATGTGGATTTGCCTATCCACACCTCAAATGTGCTTCCTGAGAGCAGAACATAAATGCCCAGGGAGGCAAAGTGTTTGAGAGCATATTCCTACCAAGTTGTAATATGGGGCCTTCAGCCCAAAATGAGGACACAGAGAAAGCCAACAGTCTTGGAGTTCTTTACAACAGCAATTTACCCCTCTCACTCCTACATATCTTTACAGGAAAGAGCTGAGTTGAATGGAAATGGGCCTCTTTCATGCCAGGTATGGAAGAGAGAAGGAAAAGCTTACTTGGAATTTTCCAGTATTAATCTCTCTACTATTGGGGGGAAGAGTTATCTAGACAGACAATGCAATTGCACCGATTGTTTATATTTAGGTTTGGTAAGGATCACTTTAAAAGTGTAGGCTTCCTGGGGCTTCCCTGGTGGCACAATGGTTGAGGGTCCGCCTGACGATGCAGGGGACGCGGGTTCGTGTCCCGGTCCAGGAAGATCCCACATGCCGCGGAGCGGCTGGGCCCGTGAGCCGTGGCCGCTGGGCCTGCGTTTCTGGAGCCTGTGCTCCGTGGTGGGAGAGGCCACAGCAGTGAGAGGCCCTCGTACCGCAAAAAAAAAAAAAAAAGTGTAGGCTTCCTAATTATCACAACATACTTAATAATGCATAGGCTCACAAATGAGCTGGCATAGCATACAGATTAAAGGGACCCACATTATAATTAAATCCATTCACAGATCTCTATCTGAAGGAGAATTGCACCATGAGATAGTAAGAATGTGTACTACCACACTGAATGCTGATAACGACTCAGTGTGGTATAGAAGACTCATGCATTTGAATGAGAAAACAGATTTTTCTTTTTAATTCAAGGGTATAATTTTGCTAGTCACATTTTTTTGTTGTTTATTTTTTTTTGGCCACGCCACATGTCATGTGGGACCTTAGTTCCCCAACCAGGGATCAAAACCATGCCCATGGAGTCTTAACTACTGGACCACCAGGGAAGTCCCTTGCTAGTCACTTTTTATTGTCTTGTCCATTCTTTCTACTTCTGTATTTGCTAAAGAGAAGAGGACTTTGGGAGAGTTCACAGATACTTATTTTCTATTCCTCTTTAGATTTATAGTGTGTTTATTTTTAATTTCTCTTTAGATTTATGTTGTCATTTCTCCAAAGATTTCAAAGTACTTTTCCAAAATTTATGGAAAAATAATGAATGTCACTAACAGTTATTCAAATGAACAAGGAGAACAGCATGTAAGGATGATAGTGGAAAGACATTCACCAAAGTACCCAATTGAAAGAAACAGTCTTTTCTCTGCATTGACCCACTTAACTATTCTTCTTTCAAATTTTTTAATTGAATAATTGAGCTTATACACTCCAAATCTTAAACAGGTCTATACCATCAGTACTTAACTTTGAAATGAGAGCACCTCTGTATCAGGATTCGTTCTAGGTAGTTGGGATGAGAGGCTGATTTGTGGTTCACCATAAAGGGCATAACAATGCCTTGATCAGCAAGCACTTGTCTCCAGCAACTCATTATAGTTGCTTTTATGGTTTAAGGCAGTGTTATCAGAAGATTCCTACTATCTGAGAGAGACATTAAATTAATAATTTAGACCCCATTGATACATTCATTAAAATGCATTAAATACTTAGCATGGGGCTTCCCTGGTGGCGCAGTGGTTGAGAGTCCGCCTGCCGATGCAGGGGATGCGGGTTCGTGCCCCGGTCTGGGAAGATCCCACATGCCGTGGAGCGGCTGGGCCACTGAGCCATGGCCGCTGAGCCTGCGCGTCCGGAGCCTGTGCTCCGCAATGGGAGAGGCCACAACAGTGAGAGGCCCGCGTTCCGCAAAAAAAAAAAAAAAAAAAAATACTTAGCATGTGTTGAACAAAATACTAGATTCAACAATATTTGTGAAAGGAATAAAACTATATCAATAATTCAGAATTCATGTGATCTAATTTTTCTCATCTAAGTACCAAGCATAGACAAGATATAGGCAATGTAAAGGATTTTAACAATGTTTTTCCATTTAACTGGTAGCTTACAGCTTCATCATGATTCTTTGTGCCTGCCCATCCTTTGAGAGCTGTTATCTCGTGTTATTTGACTACTCGGATTGTATTCAATTGTTTGATCTATTTTTAGATGATTGTGAATGTAAATGGTACATAAAGGAGTGTGTTATCTTTGGGTTATCAAGATTTATCTCCTGAGCAGAAATTGGAAGTAGTGCCTTTTATTCACATTTAAAAATCACCTTGATTTGATGGTACTCTTGGGTACAATTTCTACCCTCCCATTTTGGAGAGCTTTTTCACCATAAATACATTTTAAAATCCAAAATGAGGTGATTTGGCCCATTTTGCTTTGTGTATAATTTAACCTTCAAAGGATTATGGTCTATGGAGCAAACAGGTTAATAGGAAGGTTTTAAAAAGACATTTTTTCATCTGATGGGACATAATTGTACCTACAGAGCTGTTATGCTCCATTGTATAAATCCTTCAAATTCATGGACTATTGGCCCAAAACACAGTAATGGATCCTGTAGAGCACTGAAAATCTATCATGTTAACATAGCTGCTGCATATGCATTCTCCCATCCACGCCTTAGAGGATTTGTATGTAATTCTCGTATTAATAGGCCCGATTCCTGTACTCCAGATGGAATGCTTTGCCAAGCCCTTTACATGCTAAGTAAAAACATCTTCTCAGGATTTGCACTAAAACCAATGATAATAACATATTCCTGTAAAACACTGCCATGTCTAACAAAAATATTTGCTTGTTCAGAATTCCCAAAGGAATCACACCACTTCATGTTTGTAAAGCAACAAAGAGCTTTTTTTAAGTTGTTAGTTTACAAATCAGCACCTGAAATCATTGAATTGTATCTAGCTAAATGCTGAAGTACACTCCCTTCAAAACCCCTTTCATTGATGTTGGCAAGAACAGTTTTGTTCTGAATACATATGTATATTTCTACTTTTATAGACTGATGGGCTTTTTGGAAAGCCTAAGATGCTCTCTATCACAACATCTCAATTCCCTTAATCTTGTTTTCTTCCTCTCCCCACAGAGCTGTAAAAGTAAAGGCTATTGGCAGCACGATTTTACGGTCACTCAGAATATCGATCTGCAATATCAGAGAACCCTTGATCCTAATCTCTTTGTCTGTCCTTAGCTGCACAGACATAATAGGGACTAAAGGCGGGGGCCAACACAGGGTATAATCAAATCTATAAGGAGTATTTCTACAAAGTTTTAATCTAACCAGAAAGGAACAAAGGAGATGAAATAATTTCTTCCTTCTATATTAACAATGTTAACCCATTTTCCAGATACTTATTATTATGATTAGTTTTAGTACGAAGTCTGACAAGTGTTTATTTTTTTAATTTATCATGTCGGGGCTTTTAGAGTTAGTTTTTTCATTGTCTTACTGCTCTCTGTAGACTGTGCCATGGCTACAGAGGACTCTCAAAGGAGTCAGGTGGAGCCCAGCCCTCTCCTTAACATTCAGGATAATACTTTGTTGCATTATCTAGGAATTGCCAAAGGAAAAGCGAAGGTAATACCAAAAGAATGCTATCTCAATGCTGAAAACCTCACGGAGGTTCAGAGAACTGAATTTCCCTGATGATCGATACTGACTAGATTCTCATCATTTCCTCCAAGCAGGAGACAGATTCAGTAGGGAGTTCAACTACGCGTGTAGATTCTGATATTTATACTTTTTTTTAATCTTCTCATAGCTTTTCCTTACTCAGATTTGTGGCTGGACCCCACAGTCACTCTGTTCAGCTCAGGATGGTAAACTCAATATCTACTGCTACCTCTCAGTTGTCAAGCATTCAATATAATATTCTCATTGAATCCAATCCATTTCCTGGTAAATGGCTATTTAAATAAGTTTAAAAGTGAGGTTGTATTTAATTCCCTTTCTACTTAAACCAGTTTGAAATAGGTTGGCTATCACTTGCAACTAAAATGTCCCAAAAAATCCACTGAGTGGCAAAGTCACATCCGTTTACTCTTCAGAAAAATGGAGGCAATACCTGCTTCTTGTGCGGATGACAGTTGGGCATTCAAATCAGACATATATGGGATTGGGCTTCCCTAGTGGCGCAGTGGTTGAGAGTCCGCCTGCCGATGCAGGGGATGCGGGTTCGTGCCCCGGTCTGGGAAGATCCCACATGCCGCGGAGAGGCTGGGCCCGTGAGCCATGGCCGCTGAGCCTGCGCGTCTGGAGCCTGTGCTCCGCAACGGGAGAGGCCACAACAGTGAGAGGCCCGCGTACTGCCAAAAAAAAAAAAAAAGAAGTATATGGGATCAATAATGTCTACTTTAAAATTTTACAATGATACTGTCATTTTTCAAAAGTTAAACAAGACTCATCCTTGTGTTTTCTTACAAGTTCATAAGGAGAACACTTTTGTTAAGTGCTTATGCACATGGCTGCTACTAAATTGGCTTTACTGACTCAGCGTGTTCACCTCCTATTTTGTTGGGAAAGTATTTTCTTTCCTTTGAAAAATTGCCCTATATGTCCACTTCTGTCACCTGAATATAATAGACACTGCCCTAGTGGTATGATGGCATATGACTCCTGGTCTCAGTTGATAGGTTCAAGGAAGGACTCCTAATCCTAGTGAGACAAATTGCAGTTCCTTCTTTAGCTGCTGTCCCCTGGCTAAAAGCAACTGTCCAGCAGTAGGTACTTTACCCAAGCTGAATCTATCAGACTATTTCATAGCATTTAGAAAAAGGAAAATGTCTGGAAAATCAGTTTCTTTCTAGGAATTTGATGCTGTACTATACACAGTTCATGAGAAGTCAACAGCCATGTTCTCTGCTCAGAAGACCAGAAAAATAGCACTAGTTGGTCTGAGAAGAGAAAGTAAAGAATAAACAAGATATTCAAAGAAGAATGGAAGTAGATATAAAGGGAGATATAAAGGGAGACTCCTAATGCTACTTACGTCCCTGGATGCAGTTGTTACCTTGTCCTTGTTTTTTGAAGATCACAGTATCCTTAAAATAAATCCCTCTTGTTTCTTTTTTTTTTTTTTGTGGTATGCAGGCCTCTCACTGTTGCGGCGCCTCCCGCTGCGGAGCACAGGCTCCGGATGCACAGGCCCAGCGGCCGTGGCTCATGGACCCAGCTGCTCCGCAGCATGTAGGATCCTCCCGGACCGGGGCACAAACCCGTGTGCCCCGCAGCAGCAGGCGGACTCTCAACCACTGCGCCACCAGGGAAGCCCCCTCTTGTTTCTTAAATCAAGGTATGGATTGGATTTTTATTCCATGCAACCCAAAGTCCTAGTTTATGCCTAACATTATACTTCCTAAGAATAAGATAAAATTTAAGTAATAGAAAAATATATCATGTTTTATAATAATCAGTATAACTCTATTTGGAATAAATTAATGGTTGAATTGATTTTTTAAATTTCAGAAAAATATAAATGTCTTTTCAAATGTTTTTATATAATATACTGAGTTTGATCTTAAATATTGAACAATTCTAAATTCTAAGGTTAAATTGACCACAAAAGCCTGGTTTTACATTTTAACTATATTTAACTATATTATCTTTGTTTGTAGTTGATGTTAATTTTAAACTTTAAGGTAAGCCTCAGAAGCCATCAAAGCCCTGAGTATAAAAATTGTTTATTGATACAATTAATTTTAGAGATAAATGAGAAGCCAAAAGTGTTCGATGCCCTCCATTTCTTCAAATGGTACAGTGGTAGGTGAATAAAAGGTTACATTGAGGGAGGTAGTAAAATGAGTTGATCATAAAATATATCAATAAGCTCCAAAGAAGACATACAGATGGCCAAAAGGAACATGAAAAGATGCTCAACATCACTAATTTTTAGTGAAATGCAAGTAAAAACCACAATGTGGTATCACCTCACATGGGTCAAAATGGCTATCATCAAAAGGTCTACAAATAATAAATTCTGGAGAGGGTGTAGAGAAAAAGGAATCCTTCTGCACTGTTGGTGGGAAAGTAAATTGGTGCAGCCACTATGCAAAACAGTATGGAGGTTCCCTAAAAAACTAAAAATAGAGCTACCATAGGACCCAGCACTCCCCTGGGCATATATTCAGAAAAGATGAAACTCTAATTCAAAAAGATACATGCCATATACCCTGAGAAAACCATAATTCAAAAAGAGTCATGTATCAAAATGTTCACTGCAGCTCTACTTAAAATAGCCAGGACATGGAAGCAACCTAAGTTTCCATCAACTAGATGAATGGATAAAGAAGATGTGGCACATATATACAATGGAATATTACTCAGCCATAAAAGGAGCGAAACTGAGGTATTTGTAGTGAGGTGGATGGACCTAGAGTCTGTCATACAGAGTGAAGTAAGTCAGAAAGAGAAAAACAAATACTGTATGCTAACACATATATATGGAATCTAAAAAAAAAAAAAGGTTCTGATGAACCTAGGGGCAGGACAGGAATAAAGATGCAGACATAGAGAATGGACTTGAGGACACGGGGATGGGGAAGGGTAAGCTGGGACAAAATGAGAGAGTGGTATGGACATATATACACTACTAAACGTAAAATAGAAAGCTAGTGGGAAGCAGGCACATAGCACAGGGAGATCAGCTCGGTGGTTTGTGACCACCTAGAGAGGTGGGCTAGGGAGGGTGGGAAGGAGGGAGATGCAAGAAGGAAGAGATCTGGGGACATATGTATATGTATAACTGATTCACTTTGTTATAAAGCAGAAACTAACACACCATTGTAAAGCAATTATACTCCAATAAAGATGTTAAAAAAAATAAAAATTAAAAAAAAACCCAAAAGATACATACACCCAAATGTTCATAGCAGCACTATTTACAATAGCCAAGACATGGAAACAACCCAAATGCCCATCAGCAGAAGATTGGTTTAAGAAGATGTGGTATATATATATAATGGAATATTACTCAGCCATAAAAAATGAAATATTGCCATTTGCAGCAACATGGGTGGACCTAGAGAATATCATACTAAGTGAAGTAAGTCAGTGAAAGACAAATATTATATGATATCACTTATATGTGAAAACTAAAAAATAATACAAATGAATCTGTATACAAAACAGAAATAGATTCACAGACATAGAAAACAAACATGATTACTAAAGAGGCAGTGGAGGGAGGAGGGATAAATTAGGAGTATAGGATTAACAGATACAAACTACTATACATAAAATAGATAAACAACAAGGATTTACACAGTTAACTATATTCAATAACTTGTAATAACCTATAATGGAAAATAATCTGAAATATATATATATATATATATATGTATATATATATAACTGAATCATTTTGCTGTATACCTGAAACTAACACAATATTGTAAATCAACTATAATTTTAAACAATAAACAATAAAATACATCAATGGGGACAAGAATCTTCTGTCACAGGGGATGTGAAAAGTTTTGCATTATGGTTTGGGTGTAAGACCACCCTACAATAATTGTCTAAATAGGCGGTGTATCTAACCATCTGTGTCTTTTCATAAGCTCGTTTAAACTTGATGCCAGTAGATTTGAAAAAAAAAAATTTAAGAAAAGAAAAACGGTATAAACATCTTACTAATTATGGACCAGAGATTGCATACTATTTAGATTTATTAGTCCAAATGAACTATGTTGGCATTAATTAATTAATTAACTAAAATTGAGGACATTGATGATTGGTTCTGATTTATTCTTATCTAGGTCACTTGCATAGTTTATTTGAATTTATTAATTTAATTAATTAATTTAATATAAAACTCATTGATTTCATGTGCACATACAATTTTATTTATTAATGCAATTTATTTAATAGAAGGTTGAATGTTGTTCTATAAAAAACAAAAATTACACTTTCCTTTTAAATGGAGAGGGAATTTACAAAAATCCTTCAGCTATATTGTAGTCAATAAAGCAATCTAAGTCACCCTTCTACCAGGGTTCAAAAATTTTTTCTTCTACCTATATTTTAAAATTTTAGGAGTAACAACTGAAATAATAGAAATGAAACTCATAACTTCCAAGGATGCACAGGGGAGAAAAATGAGAAACTATGTTTTTTTTCCAATGAAGACGGGAAAGAAGAAAATTATGGAATAAAAGAAAGCATGGTAAACTGAAAATATAAAATAAGAGCATAGAAATTAGTCCAAATATTTTAACAACCATAATAAATGTAAATGGCTTAAACTCACTGATTAAATGTCTGAAACTCTCATATTGGAGCTTAAAAATCCAATCCAATAATAAGAATGGGAAAAAGATTATACACCAGCAAAGCAATAACTAAAAGAAAGTTGACAAAGGCATATTAAAAATAACAAAATAGAAAACAAAGCAAATGCATTAATAGACTTAAAAAATAATAGTAATAACAAAAAGACCAGCCCACCAAGATGTACAAAATCATGATTTTTGTATACACCTAATGATGTAACCTATAAATAGGTTTAAAAAAAAGTGACAGGGCTTCCCTGGTGGTGCAGTGGTTGAGAGTCCGCCTGCCGATGCAGGGAACGCGGGTTCGTGCCCCGGTCCAGGAAGATCCCACATGCTGTGGAGTGACTGGGCCCGTGAGCCATGGCCACTGAGCCTGCATGTCCGGAGCCTGTGCTCCACAACGGGAGAGGCCCCAACAGTGAGAGGCCCGCGTACCGCAAAAAAAAAAAAAGTGACAGAATTACAAAGAGAAATTTGACAAATTCAAGTCATAAATGAAGATTTTAGACAAACAATTATTAAGGCTGTGAGTTATTTATAATGTATCTAAATAAAAAATATATAATAATGTACCTAAATATAAGAATATAAATGTATCTAAAAATGGTGTGTCTGAACTTTATGCCTAAACATACAAAATCTTATTATGGACATAATAGAAAATTTAAATAGAGATAATTTGGTGGTCATCATTGAGAATATATAATTCTTAATGATGTCAAAATATCCTTAAATTTATATATGTATATAAATATATGGATTCAATACAATTCTAATCAAGTTGTTTTCATGGAATTTGATGAGCTGAAATTAAAACACGTCTGGCAGAGTAAAGGTGAAAAATTGCACTAAGATATTTTGAAGAAGAATGGGATTAGACAACATATGAATAACTCACAAAACTAGTTATCAAAACTTGTAGTTCTAACAATTAAGACTATATAATATTGTTATAGGAATAAGTGAAAATCAGTGGAGAGTCCTGAAATGACTTGTAACAACAATATAAACATATAAAAAACAATGGCAATCTGAATATTAAGTCACAGACTGGGGTTTTTCAAAGCAGAAGCTGAAATGTTTTAAATGTAAGGTTTTTTAAGGAACAAAACCTGTGAAGATAAGAAAATAAGAGGAAATAAATAAGACTGGACAGAGAGAAGTCAAACTGCCAAGCAGGTAAAACAGAACCATGGCCAACTGTTATGGGCTGAAGTGTGTCCACGCCCCTCCCTCCAAAAAGATGTTGAAGTCCTAACTCCCAATAACTGTGAATGTAACCCTGTTTGGAAATGGGGCCTTTGCAGATGTAATCAGTTAAGTTAAAATGAGGTCATACTGGAGTATGATGGATTCTCAATCCAATATGACTGTTCTCCTTATTAAGAACACAGCCATGTGAAGACACAGTCATATGAAGTCACAGAGACATAAGGGAATGCCAAGTGGAGAAGGAAGATTGGAGTAATGCAGTTATAAGCCAAGGAAGGCCTGAGCCTATCACAAGGTGGGAGAGAGACACGGGAGAGGTTTTCCTCAGAACGCTCAGAAAGAACCAACCCTACCAACACCTTGATTTTGGATTTCTAACCACCAGCATTGTGAGACAATACATTCTTGTTTTAAGGAGCCCCAGGAAACGAATATACCAATAGAGTATGAAGTTTTGGAGCAAGAATTGCCCATTAGTGTCTTATGTTGGGCTGAAATGGTCAGGTTTTATACCTTGGCCTTGCTCAGTCACCAGCTATAGGATGCTCTTGGAAGGGAATGACCTTGGGCAAGACAGCTGGGGCAGACCCTGAAGGACCTGACAGCTGGAGGCTGCTTGCAACAATTCTTCCCTGTATGGACATCTGGGAGATGTATCTTTGTGTCTACAACAGACAATTCCTTGCACCACTTGAATCAATTTCTCTGTATATGGAGGTCCAGCAATCCCTTAAATTCTGGAGCATTCCCTTTTCCCCAGTGAACAATTTCCCAGGTAAATAATTCATTCCCTTGCATACTCTCCCAGTTCTGCTGACAAAGTCTTATGGATCTTTTGGAGTATAGTCTCATGCCTCTCTTATCAGACTCAGAATGTCTCTAGCTGACTCAACCTTACTTATAGACCTAAGTGCAAGTGGTGGTAGTTCCTGAGAGGGACAATGTCGTCTTGTAGGGAATAAGTCTCTGCATTGTCTTCCAGTGTAGGAGGACTGTTATCTCTTAACCAGGACAGTAGACAATTCTTGCAGACTAATAGGTTTCTGAGGAGTCTGGGACCCAAAATTGTGGTGAATCCACCCAGATATTCTCATCTCTACTGCCAGGTTCTGGGGTTTTATTCCTGGTACTGACATAACAGCCCTGCCTTGGTTAGGGGGTTAACTGTATTTGAAGTTCAGCCACTTAGACTAGTATGTCCCAAGCTTGGTTCTCAGCCTTCTCCTCCCTCCAGTTGGAGGTAATGAGAACTTTTGTGTGCAACCAACAAGGCCCTTTGGCTTTTACAACTTTCCACTCTATCAGTTTTTATCTCTCATGGAGCATCAATGGGGCTTAGCAGGAGCCAAAACATCCCATTGTCCCTATAGCTACTATTTTCTTCCTACATCTAAAACACACTCTTTGTGCACTCTTACGCATTCCCTTTCATCAGTGAAAATACTTCCTTGAAAGGGGATCTAGGCAGTGCCTCTATGTGTCTACCACATTACATAAGTAAATTTATGGGGTGAAGACAAAGCTTCACCACAGCAGATTTGTAGCTAGTATTTCTTTAATTAGTCAAGAAAAGATGAAAACATATGAGCCATAAGTTTAGTTATCTATCTATCTTATCTTTCTATCTACCTATCATATCTATCTCTATCTTTATCTATCTATTCTATCTATATCTAGATATATATCTTAATATGCAAGGGATTCTTCCAAATTCATAAACAATAATAAAACCCAATATTAAAAGGGAAGAAGACATAAAAATTTAATAATGAGATATTTTATTTTTCTTCTTTTACTGTTAACAGGATGTTTTGTTTATCTCCTAATTTAGCCTCAGTATTATACTATCAGTAGCCTCAAATTTCACAATCTATGTTACTTCTCTGACATTGTTTCCATATTTTCACTAGAAAAATGGGAAACTGCTATGACTCTTTAAGGTAGTGTTGTGACTGCTCATCTATTAATGTTATATTTGAATTAATATTTAGATTTGCAACATATAATACAGTGTAAGAGCAGATATTTACCTGCACGTCTTACTTCAGATAATTATGACCGTATATGCAAATCTAGATGGTCAGGAGCAGAAAATCATAATTCAGGATCAGAAAGCACTTTGAAGTGCCCAGATAACTTGGAGTTATCCAGTTAATTTCTTAAACACTTCCTTTCCTTTTGCAGTTTTAGCTTTTGGTTAGTACTGAATAAAATGTGTCATCTAAACTGCAGGAGAACAAGGAAACTGCTAATAGCAAAAGACTTCCCTTCCCATGTGCTAATGTACATTCAGATATGTAAAATGGGGAGAAATGTCAGGAATTCTTCAGACCTCAGGATGGTTCACTTGCATTGTATAGGCTTGCATTGTATTCCCTTTGTTTTTTGTCTCCTCACACACAGAAGCGGATAAGTCACTTCTTATCTGGGCATAATGCAGTTCCCCTTTCAATTGCTTCAGTAAGCTAGCTGTTTCTGAAACGTGGCCCCCTGGTGGATTCCAGAAGCTAACCCTGTAGGAGTCCCTCCCCTGCAGGGCACCAAACTGGAGCTCTCCATCCTGTCTCTTCCCAGACTGTGGCTGTTGATCTCTTCAGCCTAATTCCCTGCCTTGAATTGTCTTCAGGATGTCATTTTCCACTGACTGCAAGGAGCTTACGTGCTGTTACTTATTTGGCAGTAAGGTCATAAGCGCATTTTGCCCGTCAAGCATATGTATGATCAGAAAGGTGTGCCCTCTGCTCATTTTTGTTTATGCTGTAAATCTGCTTTCTGGCCTTCGAGCTGATCTCATCAGGAGTAAACCTGGAGCTGCACTTCCAGACAGTTATACTGAGATTGTAACCCTGTGTGGCATGGTGGCCTTTTCTTTTGGTGAATCAGGGCATAAGCACTGCCTCAGCAGATTTAAATAGACAGTTATTGAGATCAACAAGATCTTCTTTTGCTCGATGTCCAGAAATGGCCCAGTTGAAATATTTAAAATGGACTATTTTCATTGGCGTGGTATGAATCATTTTTGTTTCCTTTTTTCGCCTTGCTATTTGTAAAAAAAAAAAGGATTCTCACTGAAAGGGAAAATATGGTTAGTTTGCTGGTAAATCTCCTTCCAAGTGGCACCTGGGCCCTGATGTCTGTTCTTGTATGACGTGCCCTTAGCAGTTCAGACGCTGGTGACTATGGTAGTGCAAATTAGAATCCTTTTCACTTTTTGTAGTGGCTTTGTACTGTGTCAACTTAGTTAAGTTGGAATTTTGTTTCCCACAACTGCCTTTCCTGATGATGGTGGGTTAGGATGAACCACAAGAGAAATTTACCTGCAAGATTTGGAACCTAGAAGTAAGAGGGCAACTGTTTCTACACTCTGAACGTCTGTGCAGGCACTATGGCAGTTCACACATATTGTCCTGATCTGCTGACTTAGCTTGTTGGCGTGGGGCAGTAGCTGGGCCAGAAGCTCCTCCAGTTGCTACAGAATTTCCTTTTTCAGCATCTCTGAATACTGGACCATGTGCATGGGCAACTCCATGGTGAAGAGAGCCAGCTTCTCTTGCAGGTGACCTGCATCACTGAAGTTGGAGCCAGTGAGAGACAGATATGAGTTCCAGTTTGTCCTTACTCTCCCCCACTTCCAGTCCATCATTTATTCCCAACTGTCTGCCCTGCTGAAACCATGCCCAGTACCAGATACAGGAGCAAAAGCTTTCCGTAGATGACTTAACCTGCTCCCAAAGTGCATAAAATTAAATCTCTATAACAAGTTCTTCATTCTATATTACTCACAGTGTTTCTGTGTTTCTGGACAATCTGTAACTGATACAGTTTGGTTGAGTGTATCAACCATTCTGTGCATAGCAGAAGGGCAAACATTTTCCTCTTTCTTCATTCAGTGGATGAACATGTGGCTTTTGTTTTTTTCCTTGATTGGGAAGATGGTAAGATTTTAATCCCTAAGTGTTCTTGTCCCTCCTGCGCTCTTGTGCTTCTGGTTAAGTAGAGACAGTAACTATTAGTCCCTTGGTGAATAAAATGCCAAACCACACACGACACCCACTTTGCACTCCCTATTAAAATTTTACAGGTCAAAAATCCAAAACCCACTTAATAAAAATTGTTCTTCATCATAAGTGACAGGAGAGAACAGGTCAATCTATGGAATAATGGTACAGTAATTAGAAACTTTGTAGTTGATAAAGTGTGACTGCTAATCAATGTTTGGCTAATTAATCAATATTTTAATCATTAGACCTTTTAAATTTGTTTTAATGAGCATTTCCTCTAATTCCCTTGATCCCATTGCTTCCAATGGTTCTGTTATCACTGTGAAAGAACAAAGCAAGGATTTGTCTGTTCAGGGTCCAGTATCTCTCAAGACTGTAGAGCAATGCACCTCATGTACGTAAAGATACCCAAGAATGCCCAGATTTAGGTGATTAAACAAGAAAGATTTAAAGTCACCACATTATCTTGGACCGTTTGCTTAATGGCAAAAAGTTATGATTTAGAACATCACATTAAAACCATCATAAACTTTCCCTTCTCAAAGGGGTTTGGAAACTCGTGTTACTTACCTGTTAGGATTGCACAGTGTGCACGAATATCACTGTGTCCTGTTTCGAGTTCATATTTGCTCTTACGCAGCTTCCACTGGCCCGCAGGACCAATGTGTTGTCTTCCTTTTCCTCATCCTCTTCCTTCTTTTTCCCCTTCTTCCTCTTTTCCACCTGTACCTCCTCTCCCTCCTCTCGTCCATCAACCTTCTCCATCCAGGCCTTTACTCCGCCCAGAATACCACCACAAACACCGTCGCATTTGAGATCTATGAGAACAATGTAAACAAGGACAGCATGTATTCCCCCTCCCCCTTAGTGGATGAGAATACCAGTGAGGTTCAGAGAAGGTGAGAGAGGTGTCCAAAGGACACACAGTCTAAAATAGAACCCAAGTCACCTAAGAGTTCTTTTTATATATTCAATGTTCTTCTTCAAATTGACTTGGAAATTTTATTTGGAAGGAGACCTTTCCAAAAACAAGTTAGACAGGTAAAGTCTTTCATTTCTCTGAAGTCTTTGTACAGCAGCTACCATTTCCATAATATTCTCCCTAAATCTATATCACTGAAAATGAAGACATAAGTAAAAGAATTAGCAAGAAGTACTCTTGTATGTGCCTTTAAGACTTTATTAGGAAAATGCCATAGGGATACCGTAGCAGCTCCAGCTGGGCACCTGTGAGAATATGGAGTTACAGCGCTACAGGTCTTCCCAAATGACATTGTACACCGTGTTAGTACATGCTGTGCCTGACATGAACAGAGCGGGGAATCACTGTGGCTGTGCAAGCCTCAGAGACTCTGGAACACAAAATAGTAAACACTACACCATCCAAAAATAAGATGATGGAAATCCTGCCTACACTAAAGTAATTTTTGATATCCTGATTATTCTGGAAATCCGGGCACTTTGTAAATTGCTATAGACATTAATGGAAAATATAATTAAATATGTGTTGAGAAGTATAGTTGGTTTGGTCTGGAATTTTGGTTACAATTTGTGTGGTAGTTGGAAAAGCTATTCACAACATTTCAGTTCTCCTCTCCTTTCAGACACGTGGTAGGATTACACTACTCACCGCCTTTGAAATTAGACATTATCATTGATTTGCCTAGACCAGAAATACATGTTTCTCCTTCCACTCACTGACTAGTTTCTTCCACTAGCCACCTAGTGGAAGAAGAGTTAAAAACCACTAGGTGACTTTCCATATTCCCTTAACTTTGTGGAAGATGAACCCTCTAATAGGCTGGGTCCCTGACTGACTACAAAGAGCACAGGGCCCCAGCAGACCTGCACTGGACATGTAGCTTCACAGAATGCACCTTAGATGTGCTAAGCCATCCTGACCGATAGGGCCTGTTTCTGGAAGGTTGTAGGGTGTTTGAAATTGTTGTGTACAACACCCTTCTTTTTAAATCACTTAGAAGTGGGAAGCAGCCACATAGCACAGGGAGATCGGCTCAGTGCTTTGTGACCACCTAGAGGGGTGGGATAGGGAGGGTGGGAGGGAGATGCAAAAGGAAGGAGATATGGGGATATATGTATATGTATAACTGATTCACTTTGTTATAAAGCAGAAACTGACACACCATTGTAAAGCAATTATACTCCAATAAAGATGTTAAAAAATAAAATAAAAAGCCACTGTGGAGAACAGTATGGAGGTTCCTTAAAAAACTACAAATAGAATTACCATATGACCCAGCAATCCCACTACTTGGCATATACCCTGAGAAAACCAAAATTCAAAAAGAGTCATGTACCAAAATGTTCATTGCAGCTCTATTTACAATAGCCAGGACATGGAAACAACCTAAGCGCCCATCATCGGATGAATGGATAAAGAAGATGTGGCACATATACACAATGGAATATTACTCAGCCTTAAAAAGAAATGAAATTGAGCTATTTGTAATGAGATGGATAGACCTAGAGTCTGTCATACAGAGTGAAGTAAGTCAGAAAGAAAAAGACAAATACCGTATGCTAACACATATATATGGAATTTAAGGGGAAAAAATGTCATGAAGAACCTAGGGGTAAGATAGGAATAAAGACGCAGACCTACTGGAGAACGGACTTGAGGGTATGGGGAGGGGGAGGGGTGAGTTTTGACAGGGCGAGAGAGAGTCATGGACATACACACACTAACAAACGTAGTAAGGTAGATAGCTGGGGGGAAGCAGCCGCAAGGCACAGGGATATTAGCTCGGTGCTTTGTGACAGCCTGGAAGGGTGGGATGGGGAGAGTGGGAGGGAGGGAGACGCAGGAGGGAAGACATATGGGAACATATGTATATGTATAGCTGATTCACTTTGTTGTAAAGCAGAAACTAACACACCATTGTAAAGCAATTATACCCCAATAAAGATGTTTAAAAATAAAAAAAATAAAAAAATAAAAAATAAATAAAATAAAATCACTTAGAATAAATAGCCCTCTGCAGTGTCATGAGAACAGTATATTCTTCTCACATACAGATATGACACAAACCAGAGAGCTAGATCTTGTGTGTGGCTTTGGGCAATCAATCTTATTATTTATGGCAATACCTCATAGAATCTATTTCATGTTAGAACCATGGTGTTCTAATGAATAACTTTACCTCCTCTTATTTTAGCTACAAACCCTAAGTGACCTCTTTTACTTTGCTTCTTATTTTCCAAAGTTCAATATAGCTGATCTATCTATCACCAGTGAAGAAAATTCATGGAGGTAGTTATAAAATGCATACAGCTATAACAGGATTTATTTAGATTTTTCTGAGTAAGGAATTAACTGCTATTTTCAGAGACAAAAAAAAAATCCTATAAGGTCATCTTTGTAATAAATTTTCCTTTATATTACCTATGAAAAAGCAAAAATGCTACATTGAAAAAAAGAAAGCTTGAAACTGATACTTATTTTGATCATCTCAGCTCTAACATGTGTCTTAAATTAATTAGTTGGCGTTACGTTTTAGCAGCCTTGACTGAGTGAGATTCTCTGATATGGAAGTCCAGGAATCCTGGAGGTAAGCCATTAAGTTCCTGAAACACCAGACAGTAACAGATTTTGGGTTCTAGGGGGTCAAAAAATAACATCACTGTTCCCAACCTGAGATCAGAACCAATTTACAGAGAATGATACAAGAGTCAAACAGTTAGAGATCAAAATGTCAGCTTTATTACTGATAAAAGCAATAGTGAAGGACATAGCTTAGATAAGTCCTAATAGTCCTGCTAAGGTTCCTCTGAATTGAAGTCACCCCATTCCCATTACCACCAAACAGACAACAAACAAAACCCCTGCTTGTCTGCAGAGATAGGAGCACAACCTGCTTGACCAACTTTATCACGTGACTGACAGCAGGTATAAAGCCACCCTCTCTGTAGGCTGTGGGATTCCAGAGGGAAAAGCAAAGGGACAAACTGCGGCAGCAAGTCCACTTCATACTTGCAAACCAAATATGTTGTTCCTCTTCTCTGGGGAAGGAGAGCATTAGGCATTGTGGGCGAGATCCTTGGGCAGAGTTTCTCATCCTCGGCACTGTTGACATTGTGGACTGGATAATTCTCTGTTGTAGGGTGCTGTCCTATGCACTGTAGGATCTACCCACTATATACCAGTAGCACAACTATTAGGTGTTTCAATGCAAAATGTACCCAAATATTGCCCAATGTCAGGGATGATAGTGGGAGTGTGAAATTGCTCCTGATTAAGAACCACTGCCTAGGGACTTCTTTTACTTGGAAATGAGAGGGAAAAGCAGTAAGTGTTCCTCATAACTGAAAACTAGCAATTCAGTGAATTTGACCACTAGATTTTAAACTCCTTGACTACTTCTTTGAAAAGTAAAGTCTAGAAAAGTGCCTTTCAAATTGGCAACAGTGCAAAACATTCTAACTAATGATAACTCAGGCATTATCAGAAGAAAAAATGTTACTTGCTAAGAAGAGGAAAGTTATTATTTCTACTGATCAGAAAGCAAAAATATTTGCAAAAATGTTATTAATAAGAATTAACAGATGAAGATAAAGACAAGAAGGAAAAAAATAAAGGTGGAAGGGAGGAATATGACCAAATTAATCTGCCCAATATTTACATGTTCCCTTTATAGTACACAGCGTTCTTCTCAATATTGTGTGGGTTTATAAACTGTACTTGTAATCTGTCATCTAAACTCTGTCTTCCCTGTTACGAAAAATATGTGTTATGACACACACCCATAAAAAGTTCAATATCAATATCACGTAGGGTGTGAGTCAGTGCAATTCAGTGCTCTCCTTTTGCCTTTTGGAATCTATGTTTTAGCTCCCTGAAGTGAAGAAAGCCCTGGCTTTGTTTCTGTTCTCAGTCTGTAAGCCTGATGTCTCCCTCCATCAGAGGTTTTTCATCTGGATTAGGTAAATTTCATGTATTCAAATAAATCCATTTTCCACATAGCTACGGACACCATGAAGTAAACTATCAGAAAAGAAAAAAATCTTGTCAGTACCTGGCGTTGGCTAGCTAAGGTTATGGGATAAGACAGGAAACCAGGAATAAGAGGATCATGTGTGAGCAGTGATGAGGGTGTGGGCTAGGCATGGTCACGGGGCCAGAAGCAGAAGTCATTTTAAAGACAAAGTGTAACCTTGGGTCAGAAAATGCTTGGGCAACATGAAGAAGATCCAAAGAGTTAATGGTTTCCAACTTTTTGATGTCATATACTCCTTCAAAGATCTGATAAGTGCTACGTACCCTGAACCCAAAGAAATGGATACACATACACAAACACACACAAGTTTTTCTAGAGTTTCAGTGGGCCTTCACAGATTATTAATCTAGGATAAGGCAAGGCTGTTGGGCAAAAATTTGCGCAGCCAGTGTAACTAACTGAACAAAAGAATTCTCCTTTGCATTGCTACATGGGATAATGTCTTAAATGAAACAATAACATCAAAACAGATAGTGTGGGCAGTCATATAGATAATTTGGATTCAGAAGTCTTTTTGAAGAAAGGATATGTTTGACCTCAATTATCTTTTAATTAAGTATTTTTATTGATCAAATTCATGAGTCTTCAATTCATATTGCCTGTGGACACAGCTCTGATCTAAATAACATTCTAAAAATCTCCTTTTCCAGTTTACACCACATCATTATTCCCTTAATTACGAAATTTTAGAATCTGATATAGGAGAACAGATTTGCTAGGCCATATAGTAATTTAAGACCTGCCTTTAAAAAAAATTTTTAACACAGATATAGGTTGTGTTCTTAAAACATAAGTTAAGCTTATCTACATTTGTTTCATCAGTTTTTTGTGTGTGTGTTTCTTTGGATATTCTACCTTTGCTTTCCATTTTTTTAAATTCTATTTGATTTCCCTAGTTCTGGATATAAATGCTTATGATTACATTACTCTTTACCTTTGGTGCTGCCAACAGAAAACATACATGAAAACTATAAGTTATCTCCCTAAACCTACACTTGTCCTCTGTCCACCACAATCTCAACTTAGATAGCCCTTTGGTGAGCTACAATAAGAGCTGACACATACTGTCTATTGTATGTCAGGCCCTGTCCTAAGTACCTTATATAAAGTATCTCATTTAATTCTCAAGGAATACTACAAAGTGCCTATTTTAATCACTGCTCCCAGTCCCCCAAATAAGGAATGTCAGGCCTAAAAGGTTAAGTGACTTTGATCACCACTACTAAAGTGGCAGAGCAGGAATGCAAACTCAGGCCTTTGATTCTTCAAGAGCTTTTAACATCTCCACTATACTACCCATATGCACAATTCTTTGTTTAGTCCTCTTTTTAATAGCCATTATTTTTATTTAAAATTTTTTTCATCTGTATCCATATGCCTTTCCAATACATACGCTTTGTATGTAATTCATAAACAATGTTAATTTTAATATCTCGATAGCTGATCAAGGGAGAGATGGCTGCTTTCACGCTGCAGGGCATAAGGGTGTTCCATGCACAATCCCAAAACAGAGGTGGTTGCCCTGCTGCATTTTAAGCATTTATAAAATTTTTGCTTAACTTGTACTTGAAGTCTGTTTCATATATTTCCAAATTTCTTCCTTCTGTGTGTCTGAAAAAATCTACTATACATACTTTTTTATTGGATGCCTTTTTTCTTAATTTTTCTTCTCATACCTTGTAAAAGAAAGAAACTTAGTCAAGTGAAGAGAGCACTTTCAGGGGATTCAGAAGGCTAAGATTTTATTCTTGACTCTGCTACTGACCTGTTATATGCCCTTGGGTTTAACCTCACTGCACCGGACTTAGTGAAGAGGTGTTTCAGCTTCTCTGCTAACATGCACTCAATGGGCCAAATCCTTCAAATGAGCCAATTGCACTTGGGGATTAAGTTAAGCCATTTGGAGGGGCATTAACCCTTTCTGGTCAATGAAGTTTTTATGCACGAGTAGAATAACTGACTAAACAGAGCCTACTGTCCTTCTTTATGCACTCCTCCTATCCCAGTTGCCTAACTTAAGCAGGAAGTGTCACAGTCAATAACCAAGCAATACTTGGGAGAAGTGCTGAGCATAGGGAAGAAGGGAATAGCAAGTAAATGAAATGACCCTCCACAAACAGGTGAACAAACTGTAGAAATCAACGACATGACAATGGACCTCTTTCCCCTCCTCACTGAATTTAGTAGTCGCCTGTTTGTCTCTTCTCCCCTTTGCTGGCTGCAGCATTCTAGGAGTAACCGTGTCATAGAACAGCCCTGCATTGTCACCGCACTGCCTGGGAAAGAGCCTATTCATTAAGTCCAGGATGGCATCCATTGCCATCCATTGGATCAAAGATAAACTCCTGACTGTTGCCTTCAAAGCTCTCCATTAGCAGGACTCATTCCACTTATGTGTTCTAATCTCAAGCCTATCAGTGACATTCTCTCTAGAGTAGATTCACAGTGGGTTCTTCCACTACTACCCCCAGCCCTTTTCCTGAGACTTTCCATATACACACCCCTGCCTCCTGCCTTTTGATTTCACTGGATTCTCTCCTTTCACAGGAGACACAAGACCTGCCTCCTCCAAAGCTTCCCATGATGAGTTCTTCCAGAAAAATCCTTAGTGAAGCTGGGGCTCTTGAGAGAGAAATGTATTTTTCTTTATAATGGAGTTTGGGCAGTGATTCTCCTATTAGATGTGCATGCTTCTTGAGTCCTGGGGACCTTTTTTTCAATTGATAATTTAGATGTCCAGTCCCTGGCCAGGAAATTTGTTGATACGGTAAGAAATGAGACGACCAAATTTTACAGTCTGGGGATACAACAGGATTCTTATGAAGTTGCACAGATGTTGTGAACATCCTTTTTCAGTTTGGATTGTAGAATTGTACTTACATATCTAGTTACAAATTATGTATGGGTCTCTATCAGAGAGGGAAATCTCTCTAAATAAAAGCAAATGGATTAGGAAGAGGGAATTTTTGCTTTGGTTTTCTGTTAATTCATTTAAAATCTGGAAGGGAAAGCTGTGGGTTAGGAATGAACAGATGTTTAATAATTTGTTATTCCACTTTATTATAGTACTTTCAAATAAAACTTGAACAAATATGTAGTTGTGCAGCCTTGAGCAAATTACCTAATCTCTTTGAGGCTTCATTTTTTCAGTGTAATACAGGGATAATTTTCACCTAACTCCAATGGTTAAATGAGAATAAGGCAAAATAAATCATACAGCACTATGCCTGGCACATATTATGAACTCAAAAAAATAAGTTTTCTGGCTCTCTCCCATCTCTTTCTAGTTTCTGCATGTGTTAACACACTTTTAACCTTTGAATGGAAAAAATCGAATGGAAACAAATATAGGAAAAATAAAATTGAATCTCCATGAGGGATTAAACCTCCATGAGTAATTAAGTGAAAGTTTTAATTTAAAATGGAATCTGCTAGCTGACAGCCTAGAAGTAACCCACTAAAATATCTAAGAAGATACAGGAAAGTTAGAAAACTCATATCAATTCTGAAAACTATAGCTGATGGTTATCTTGTTGCCAGAATCTGGATGAAGTGTCCTATAATAACATTAAGGCTGACGAAACTATACTGAAGCAAACAATTGATAACTCTTTCTTGGTATAATTTAGAAAAGAAGCGATCCTGTTTTCTTGAAAGTTGTCAGGAGCACCTTTCATCTCTCTCCTCAGACTATTTCCTGGTTTAGAAACACAAGGTCACTGCCAACCAAAACAACTATAAAGGTGCTATTTTTTTAAAGCAGCTGGAATTCTGGTAGACTATCCTGGCAGCTGTAGAATCAGCAATAAAATGCTAGGAAGGGAAAAAAATAAATGTAGAGCTAGAATAGGCCTTAGAAACATAATACATACTAAGAATTGTAATTTAATATGTGCTCCATCTATACAGAGTGCTGGGCAACAAGAGTGAAAGGGTTCATGTCAGGTCACCATAACCTCCACTAACTGAGTATATTTCAGACAGTAGAAGTTGTGATGGAAGTTTTGCACTTCAAAGCATTGACCACGTCTAGATCTGAGGATGTGAGAGCACTTGAGTTTGTTAGACTTGGGGGAAAGGGTAATATATCAATGTAATATCTCATGATAAACACTGGATATGGATAGATCCCTGCTCATTTGAGGATGAGTAAACAGAAAACAACAATTTAAAGGGGGAAAGAGGAAAGGAGATGGAAGGGTACCATGCCATGGAAACCCAGAGAAAATCTTAAAAAAATTTTAGCCAGGTCCAGAAGAAAATTTTGTAAAATTGTTTGACATCTTCAATTAAGGTCAGAGATGGCATCTACTGCCCTCAGGATCAAAGACAAACTGTACCATTTGTATTAAAACTCTCCATTGGCAGGACTAACTAACCAAACAAAAATCATAAGACCCCTTGGAACTAGGAGCCAAAATCCACAAGGAGAGGAGAGGATGAGATGAAAACAAAGTAGAGTGAAATGCAAAGGGAGTTGGATATCATAAGAAGTGATAGTAATACTGGAAAATACCTTTAAAGAACTCATTTAAGCCATAGCAATATTTTGAAAACTACACAGATGATTAAGTTTCAGATGGTGATTTTATTCATTTATTCATTAAGCAAATGTTTATTGAGTGCTTACTCTGCCAGACACTGTACAAGCAGTGAACAAGACATAGTAATAACAGAGTTGAGGTCTCTATTCTTAAGATTAATTTTAGGATTAATCTAATCTCTGTATGGCAGTGAGGAACTCAGACAAAAATTCAAAACAGCTGATCCTGATCAATGCTAGGAGAATTAGAGTAAACTGTATAATAGAAAGTAAATGGTATTGAGCTACATGAACTGCTTGTATATTTTGGAAATTAATCCTCAATCCAAAAATGGTCAGGAGACCTAAATAGACATTTCTCCAAAGAAGATAGACAGATTACCAACAAACACATGAAAGGATGCTCAGCATCACTAATCATTAGAGAAATGCAAATCAAAACTACAATGAGGTATCACCTCATGCCAGTCAGAATGGCCATATCATCAAAAAATCTATAAACAATAAATGCTGGAGAGGGTGTGGAGAAAAGGGGAACCCTCTTGCACTGTTGGTGGGAATGTAAATTGATACAGCCACTATGGAGAACAGTCTGGAGGTTCCTTAAAAAACTAAAAATAGTTTGACCCATAGGACCCAACAATCCCACTACTGGGCATATACCCTAAGAAAACCATAATTCAAAAACAGTGATGTACCACAATGTTCATTGCAGCACTATTTGCAATAGCCAGGACATGGAAGTAACCGAAGTGTCCATCGACAGATGAATGGATAAAGAAGATGTGGCACATATATACAATGGAATATTACTCAGCCATACATAAAATAAATGAAACTGAGCTATTTGTAGTGAGTTGGATGGACCTAGAGCCTGTCATACAGAGTGAAGTAAGTCAGAAAGAGAAAAACAAATACCATATGCTAACACATATATATGGAATCTAAAAATAAAATGGTTCTAACAAACCTAGGGGCAGGACAGGAATAAAGACACAGACATAGAGAATGGACTTGAGGACACGAAGAGGGGGAAAGGTAAGCCGGGACGAAGTGAGAGAGTAGCACTGACATATAGACACTACTAAGAGTAAAATAGCTAGTAGGAAGCAGCTGCATCGCTCGGGGAGATCAGCTCGGTGCTTTGTGACCACCTAGAGGGGTGGGATAGGGAGGGTGGGAGGGAGACGCAAGAGGGAGGGGATATGGGGATATATGTATACGTATAGCTGATTCACTTTGTTATACAGCAGAAACTCACACAACATTGTAAAGCAATTATACTCCAATAAAGATGTTTAAAAAACAATAAATAAGATCATTTAAATAAAAAAAAGTAAATGGTAATCAGTTTAAGGATTGGGTGGTCAAGGTAGTTCTTTCTGAGAAAATCACATGAAACTGAGACACAGATGGCAAGGAGCCAGCCTTTCAGAGAGAAGGGGGAAATTCTAAGAAAAAATATGTTAGTGCCAAAACCCTTATGGTAGAAACAAGCTCAATGTGTTCAAAGAATGGAAAGAAGGCTAGTATGGCTGAATCTTAGTGGACAAAGAGATTCTGTTAAAATATGATTGGAGATGAAGTCAGAACATGTAAAGTTTTGTAAATGAGGGAAAGTAGCTTGGATATCATTCTAAGTGTACAGGAAGCCATTGGAGGTTTTAGTGAGCAAATTGATCTGTGTGTTGACTTGAGTTTCCAGAAAGCAGAATCTGAGACAAAGCTTAAAGGTGGGTACTTTTTGGGAGAATTTGATCCCAGGGAGCAACTAGGAGGAACATGGGAGCAATTCAAAGAATGAGGGAGAGCCAATACAATAATGTATTAGTACAGTGGCTAACATTAGGGCTTACTAGATACAAAGGGCCATCTGACAAACCATTTGGAATGTACCATTGAACTGTCTATCCAGGAAAATTTAGGGGAAATCATTTCCTAATTATTTCCCCCATCATGTCCCATTTCCCACTGGTCAAATATCTGCCCCACCGGACACTAATATATATCTGTATCTGCCTCTAGCTATACATACGCAAATAGAATTTATATATTTAATTTAACCTCTCAGATAAAAACTCATAAAGTATACTTTAATAAATTACTAAATTTTAAAATTGGAAAGGAAAAATTATAAAATTATAAATTAGCAAAACTTATCCACTTGGACACTTTAAAACACTATCAGTGCCAAATAACAAGTGAGTCAAACAAGAAATTACTAACACAATAACAGAACAATTTATAAAATAAAACCAATACTTGTATAAATTTGTGAAATGAAACTAAAACTTGCACACAAAGAAATTCCAAGTGTTAGAAGATTTTATTTAAGAACAAAATTAATTAAATAATTCAACATAAGAAACCATTAGGAGAAACCCTCAGGAAAGTAACACTAAAGAAAAGCAGGGTTTGAAAAAAAGAAATTGAGTAATGAGGCAAGATGAAAAATTATAACTTTTCAAGTCCAGGATCTGTTTTTTCTAAAACAAAAGTAAACAACAAAAACATGGCAAGTAAAAACAGACAAACCAAGAACCAAAATTACATTAAGACTGACAAAACTCAGTCTTTAACTTCTGCCCATGAAGGAGCAACAGAAATTTGATCTACCCTCCAACCATAACCAAATACAAAACTAGACAAATAAAACAATAATTTTCAGATATTTGACAGTAAGCAGAACAGAAGGGACATCTCTGAAAAAAAAAGGATACAAATCAAGTGAGCCTTATGAATACTCCAATTCACTGTCTAGAGAAAGCTTCCATATTACAGCACAGGAAGGGGGAACTGAACAGACTGGCAGTCTTGCTTAGCTGAAGAGTTCAAAATGCTGGGAGGCAAAGTTGGCTAGAATCTGTGCTGCAAAATATCAGAGCTGAGGAAAATAGGACTTGAAGCAAAAGATTAAAAAGTCAGTAGAAACTGGCCCAGAAATGGTGAAGATGATAGAAATTGTAAACAAGGGCATTAACACAAGAAGATATAAGAAAACATAAGTGTGATAAGGAGCGAAGTAGAAGATATATAAAAGACCCAACTCTAATTCTGGAGATAAAAACCACAATTAAAAAAAATACGTATACTGAATGAGATTAGCAACAGATTTGACACTGCAGAAAGAAAAGTTAACTGAAAGACGTGGCAGTAGAAATATTCAAAATAAATGTAAAAAGACTGAAAAAATCAAGTGACAATGAGCTGCTGCCATATCAAGAGATTAAACATATATGTAATTGAGTCCCATATGGAGATGAGGGAGGATAGGGAAATAGTATTTGAAGAAATGGTGTCCAAAATTCTTTTAAATTTGTTGAAAGCTACACACCCACAAATTCAAGGAGTTAAACTCCAAGAAGAAACATGAAGAAAACTACACCAAATCACACCATAAACAAATTGCTGAAAAGCAATGATACAAAGGAAAATCTTAAAAGTAGTCACAATATGTTAGGTATAGAAGAACAAATATAAAAATAATAGCATCTTTCATGACAGAGAACATAAAATTCAAAACACAATGGAGAAATATCTTTAAATCATAGGAAGAAGGAAGAGGGGAAGGAAGGGGAGAACAACTAGAAAACTAAACCCAGAAAAGATTATCATTATAAAGTAAAGGCAAAGTTTAGCTATGCAAAACCTGAAATAATTCATTACAAGCAGGCCAGCACCACAAGGAACTTTAAAGGAAGTCATTACTGAAAGTTATGCCAGATGGAAATATGGCTCTACACAAATGTAGGAAGAATGTCAGAAATGGTAGATATTGTGAAAAATTTTAAATGTGGGAAAATATCAAAATAAGACATTCTTCCTATTAAAGAAAACTAACTGGTCAAAGCAAAATAATAACAATATATTGTGGGCTTTGTAAATAGGAAAGAACACAAAGTATATAAACACTAGCATGGGCTGGGAGTGGAGAAATGGAATTATTGAGTTTTAAGGTTCTTATACTATTCTTGAAGTATAAATAAAGAAGCATAACTAATAATAAGAAGATAAAATGAAATCATAAAAGAAGTTAATACAAATGAAGACAAAAAAGGGAAAAGGAACAAACATCATGTTGGACAAATTGAAAACAAATAGCAGAATTTAAATTACACTCTATTGATAATTGCATTAAATGCAAATGGTTAAACACTACAAAGTCAATTATCATATTGGATTTAAAAAAGCAAGACTCAATTATATGAAGTCTACAAATTAAAAAAACTTTAAATATAAAGACATAAGTTAATAGTAAAAGGATAGCAAAAATATAACATCCTAAGACTAATTTTTAAAAAGCAGGAGTGGCTATATTACTATCAAACATAGTAATAGTGCATCTATGAAGCCACTATATCTATAAAAGAGACTGAAGTTTGGTTAAAAATCTTTTAATAAATGTTTCACATATCTGAGTATGACAGAATAAGATACTACTGGATAAGACTGCTTGCAGAACATATCTACTGTATAAAATTTGGACATAATAAAAAAGGAACTAAAAAGTATTTGAGAGGAAACAGAAGCAGACAGTTTCAGGTAGGGGGTTCATACTTGCTTGGCAGAGGGAAAATAGGCAGCTATGTAAGCAATTTCCCACCACTGTGACTTCTAGTCCAGGCTAAGTACAGTATAGAAGGCATACCTTTGCATGTGAAAAACAGTCTCTAAGCAGCCCAGGAAAACACAGAAGATCTGAACTGAGATTGGATCTGCTTCATAAGAAATAGTTTGCAGTTCAAGTCAGCCCTGAAAATTATCTGCTAAAAACATGGAAATAATACTCATTGGAGAGACTTCTGTGGTGGCACAGTGGTTAAGAATCCGCCTGCCAATGCAGAGGACATGGATTTGATCCCACATGCTGCAGAGCAACTAAGCCCCTGCACCACAACTACTGAGTGTGCACTTTAGAGCCTGTGTGCCACAACTGCTGAAACCTGCATGCCCTAGGGCCTGTGTGCCGCAACTACTGAGCCCATGTGCTGCAACTACTGAAGCCTGTATGCCTAGAGCCTGTGCTCTGCAACAAGAAGCCACCACAATGAGAAGCTCACACACCGCAATGAAGAGTAGCCCCAGCACGCTGCAACTAGAGAAAGCCTGCATGCAGCAACAAAGACCCAATACAGCCAAAAAAAAAAACCTCATTGGATTAAACTAACAAAATTCAGAACCTACACAGCATTCATAATGTCCATGATACAATCCAAAATTGATACATGAAGGACCAAGAAAATGGAGCGTGTTCAAATGAGAAAAGCAATTGTCTGACTCCAAGATGGACCAGGTGTTGCAACTAACAGAAAAGGATTTTAAAACTGGCTATTATAAGTACTCTCAATAAAGTAAAACAAAAACTTTCCAATGTCTGAAAATCTCAGCAAAGGAATGAGAAGTCTGAGAAGAAATAACACAGTAAGAAAACCAAATGGTGTCTGACCTCCAGAATGAGGGAGTAAGGAGTACAGTGGACTGCCTCCCCAGCAAAACAATAAGTTAAGTGGTGAAATTAAAAAACTATTTTCCAGAGTTTCTGGAAATTCCCATAAGGGCACACAGCAAATGAAGAAATACACATTGAAGAAAATCTACTAAATCTCAGTAGGAACAGCAAGTGTCTGTGGCATGTTAGCCATGACTTGCTAATTACACACATCAGCCCTGTATTACAGAAATTCTACCCTGGCCATGTGCAGCCAAGAGGATGGGGTCCCCCTCCCCAACAGCTCCCAGTCTGAGTTTATGGTTTCATTCCTGTAGGGGCAAATTGCTGACATTTCTTATCCCACCCCCACACTCTCACAGCCTGTGTTGCAGAAGTTCGATCCCAGGCAGCTGCAGCTGAGAACAAAGCTCTCTTCCACCACTCAGCTGAAATATTGGGTCCCTGATAGCCCCTTCCCAGCTCTCTCATAGGGTAGAAGTTCTATGTCAGAAGAGGCAAAAAGAGAAGTCTATGAGTTGCCATTCACACCCCAGTGCCACTCATGTTACCTCAGGGAAAACAGGTTACAGCCTCCAGCTCTGGTGTAGTGCTGCAGGAGAGGAGAGAGAGAAAGGAGATTCCAAGGGCAAAGATCTTCAGCTTTGTCCTTTCAGCTCTGTTGAAAGTACTAAGTTTATTTGCAATAGAGAGTAGAGAACTTCATGCTCTGATACAAGCAAAGCATCAGTGCAGCCAGAAGTGTAATAGAGACAGTGAAGAAGAGCCCTCCTGTGATCATAGACAATTCTGTGCTTGTTTGCTTGAGTGCACCCATTCAGGAGTATTCACAGCAAAACATAGGGCAGATGAGATAGCATGCCCCAAAGGACACTTGGAACCATCAGTACAGGACTGAGGCCACACTGGCATTAAATACAACCTCTGACAAAACACTGATTAATAATAAAGTATTTTGACCCAGAAGCAACTCATAGAAAGTCAGATTTAAGAATAAAATGACACTCATCCCTAGCAGTCTGAAGACAGTGTGTATGCCCAAGACTGTACCTTTCCAGGAGAAATCAGAGAGGGAGCCTCCAATCTCCTAGTCTCTGGCTGAAAAAGGACCCAGTGGGTGGGAGGTGGAGTGGGGTGGGGAGAGTAGAAAAGTAGACGTGCGGCTGAGCCTGTGCGTCCGGAGCCTGTGCTCCACAGCTGGAGAGGCCACAACAGTGAGAGGCCCGCGTACTGCAAATAAATTAAAATTAAAAAAAAAAAATAGAAACACATGACAATGAAAACACGATGACCAAAAACCTATGGGATGCAGCAAAAGCAGTTCTAAGAGGGGAGCTTATAGCAATACAATCCTACCTCAAGAAACAAGAAACACCTCAAATAAACAACCTAACCTTACACCTAAAGCAATTAGAGAAAGAAGAACAAAACAACTCCAAATTTAGCAGAAGGAAAGAAATCATAAAAATCAGAGCAGAAATAAATGAAAAAGAAACGAAGAAAACAATAGCAAAATCAATAAAACTAAAAACTGGTTTTTTGAGAAGATAAACAAAATTGATAAACCATTAGCCAGACTCATCAGGAATAAACAGGAAAGACTCAAATTAAGAGAATTAGAAATGAAAAAGGAAAAGTAACAACTGACACTGCAGAAGTACAAAGGATCATGAGAGATTACTACAAGCAACTGTATGCCAATAAAATGGAAACCCTGGAAGAAATGGACAAATTCTTGGAAAAGCACAACTTTCTGAGACTGAATCAGGAAGAAATAGAAAATATAAACAGACCAATCACAAGCACTGAAATTGAAACTGTGATTAAAAATATTCCAACAAACAAAAGCCCAGAACCAGACGACCTGACATGTGAATTGTATCAAACATTTAGAGAAGAGCTAACACCTATACTTCTCAAACTCTTCCAAAATATAGCAGAGGGAGGAACACTCCCAAACTCATTCTACGAGGCCACGTCACCCTGATACCAAAACCAGACAAAGATGTCACAAAAAAAGAAAACTACAGGCCAATATCACTGATGAACATAGATGCAAAAATCCTCAACAAAATACTAGCAAACAGAATCCAACAACATATTAAAAGGATCATCACCATGATCAAGTGGGGTTTATCCCGGGAATGCAAGGATTTTTTAACATACACAAATCAATGAATGTGATACACCATATTAACAAATCGAAGGATAAAAACTATATGATAATCTCAATAGATGCAGAAAAAGCTTTCAAAAAAATTTAACACTGATTTATGATAAAAACCATCCAGAACGTAGGCATAGAGGGAACCTACCTCAACATAATAAAGGCCATATATGACAAACCACAGCCAACATCATTCTCAATGGTGAAAAACTGAAACCATTTCCTCTAAGATCAGGAACAAGACAAGGTTTCCCACTCTCACCACTATTATTCAACATAATTTTGGAAGTTTTAGCCACAGCAATGAAAGAAGAAAAAAAACACAAAAGGAATCCAAATTGAAAAAGAAGAGGTAAAGCTGTCACTCTTCACAGATGACATGATACTATACATAGAGGATCCTAAAGATGCTACCAGAAAACTACTAGAGCTATTCAATGAATTTGGTAAAGTAGCAGGATACAAAATTAATGCACAGAAATCTCTGGCATTCCTATAGATTAATGGGGAAAAATCTGAAAGAGAAATTAAGGAAACACTACCATTTACCATTGCAACAAAAAGAATAAAATACCTAGGAATTAACCTACCTAAGGAGACAAAAACCTGTATGCAGAAAATTATAAGACACTGATGAAAGAAAGATGATACAAACATATGGAGAGATATACCATGTTCTTGGATTGGAAGAATCAACAGTGTGAAAATGACTCTACTACCCAAAACAATCTACAGATTCAATGCAATCCTTATCAAACTACCAATGGCATTTTTCACAGAATTAAAACAAAAAATTTCACAATTTGTATGGAAACACAAAAGACCCTGAATAGCCAAAGCAATCTTGAGAAAGAAAAACAGAGTTGGAGGAATCAGGCTTCCAGACTTCAGACTATACTACCAAGCTACAGTAATCAGGACAGTATGGTACTGACACAAAAACAGACATATAGATCAATGGAACAGGATAGAAAGCCCAGAGATAAACCCACGCACATATCGTTACCTTATGTTTGATAATGGATTCAAGAATATACAGTGGAGAAAAGACAGCCTCTTCAATAAGTGGTGCTGGGAAAACTGGACAGCTACATGTAAAAGAATGAAATTAGAACACTCCCTAACACCATACACAAAAATAAACTCAAAATGGATTAAAGGCCTAAATGTAAGGCCAGACACTATAAAACTCTTAGAAGGAAACATAGGCAGGACACTCTATGACATACACCACAGCAAGATCCTTTTTGACCCACCTCCTAGAGAAAAGGAAATAAAAACAACAATAAACAAGTGGGACCTAATGAAACTGAAAAGCTTTCACACAGCAAAGGAAACCAAAAATAAGAGGAAAAGACAATACTCAGAATGGGAGAAAATATTTGCAAATGAAGCAACTGACAAAGGATTAATCTCCAAAATATACAAGCAGCTCATGCAGCTCAATATCAAAAAAACAAACAACCCAATCCGACAATGGGCAGAGAACCTAAATAGACATTTCTCCAAAGAAGATATACAGATTGCCAACAAACACATGAAAGAATGCTCAACACCAAAAATCATTAAAGAAGTGCAAATCAAAATTACAATGAGGTGTCACCTCACACTGGTCAGAATGGCCATCATCAAAATATCTACAAACAGCAAATGCTGGAGAGGGTGTGGAGAAAAGGGAACCCTCTTGCACTGTTGGTGGGAATGTAAATTGATACAGCCACTATGGAGAACAGTATGGAGGTTCCTTAAAAAACTACAAATAGAATTACCATATGACCCAGCAATCCCACTACTAGGCATATACCCTAAGAATACCATAATTCAAAAAGAGTCATGTACCACAATGTTCATTGCAGTACTATTTACAATAGCCAGGATATGGAAGCCACTTAAGTGTCCATCAACAGATGAATGGATAAAGAAGATGTGGCACATATATGCAATGGAATATTACTCAGCCGTAAAAAGAAACGACACTGAGTTATTTTTAGTGAGTTGGATGGACCTAGAGTCTGTCATACAGAGTGAAGTAAGTCAGAAAGAGAAAAACAAATACTGTATGCTAACACATATGTATGGAATCTTAAAAAAATTCTGATGAACCCTTGGGCAGGACTGGAATAAAGACGCAGACATAGAGAATGGACTTGACGACATATGGAGGGGGAAGGGTAAGCTGGGATGAAGTGAGAGAGTGGCACTGACATATATACACTACCAAATGTAAAATACATAGCTAGTGGGAAGCAGCTGCATAGCACAGGGAGATCAGCTTGGTGCTTTGTGACCACCTAGAAGGGTGGGATGGGGAGGGTGGGAGGGAGCCACAAGAGGGAGGGGATATGGAGATATATGTATACATATAGCTGATTCACTTTGTTATACAGCAGAAACTAACACAACATTGTAAAGCAATTATATTCCAATAAAGATGTTTAAAAAAAATAAATTATCATTGAAGGTTAAAAAAAAAACAACTGTAAATGAGCTAGATTGGCTAAACTAATATCAGATAAAGAGACTTTAAAACTTCTAGAAGAGGAGGAAACTCTTCTCAACTTATTTTATGAGCCAATATTACTCTGATGCCAAATCTACAAAAATATACCAAGAAAGAAAACCACAGACCAATATTTCTTACGAATATACATGCAAAAATCCTTTTGCAATATACTAGCAAACTGAATTTAGCAATATATAAAAAGGTTAGTTAATATACCAACACCAAATGGGTTTTATGTCAGGATTTCAGAATTGTTTAACACCTGAAAATCAATTGATATAATACACCACATTAATAGAACAATGGACAAATTTCATAATATCATCACAACAGATGCAGAAAAAGCACTGACAACATCCAACACCATGATTTTAAAAATAGTCAAATTAGAAGGAGCATCCTCAACCTGATAAATGGCATCTGTGAAAAATCCTACAGGTCTCATCATATCTTAGGTGAAAAACTTCTTCCAAAGATCAGGAAAAACAAAGTGTGTACTCTTGCTACTTTTATTTGATATTGTACTGGAGGTTCTAGATAGAACATTTAAGCCAAAAAAAAAAAAAAAAAAAAAAAGGCATCCAGACTGGAAAAGAAGAAGTAAAACTATTTCTATTTGCATACAAAGTGAACCAATATACATGAAATTCTAAAACCACTAAAAAGCTATTATAATTAATAAATGAGGGCTTCCCTGGTGGCGCAGTGGTTGAGAGTCTGCCTGCTGATGCAGGGGACACGGGCTCGTGCTCTGGTCCGGGAAGATCCGACATGCCGCGGAGCGGCTGGGCCCGCGAGCCATGACCACTGAGCCTGCGTGTCCAGAGCCTGTGCTCCGCAATGGGAGAGGCCACAACAGTGAGAGGCCCACGTACCAAAAAAATAAAATAAAATAAAATAAATGAGTTGAGCAAGATGTAGGATACAAGAATAGAGTACAAAAATGAATTGTCTTTCTATATACAGGCAATTACATTCTGAAAATGAAATTAAAATAATATTTACAATTGCATCAAAGAACAAAATAATTAGATATACATTTAACAAAAATAGGACAAAACTTGTACTCACAAATCCATAAAACAGTGTTGAAAAGATTAAAGACCTAAAAAAATGGAAAGATATTCCATGTTCATAGGTTGGAGGACTTAATATCGTTAAGATGGCAATACTCCCCAAATTTATCTATGAATTCAGTGCAATCCTTATCAAAATCCCACATGTCTTCTTTACACAAATTGACAAGCGGATCCTAAAATTCACATGTAAAGGCAAAAGACTCAGAATATCCAGAACAATCATTAAAAAGAAGGTCAGGGGCTTCCCTGGTGGCGCAGTGGTTGAGAGTCCGCCTGCCGATGCAGGGGGCGCGGGTTTGTGCCCCAGTCTGGGAGGATCCCACGTGCGGCGGAGCGGCTGGGCCCGTGGGCCGTGGCCGCTGAGCCTGCGCGTCCGGAGCCTGTGCTCCGCAGGGGGAGAGGCCACAGCAGTGGGAGGCCCGGGTACCACAAAAACAAACAAAAAAAACAAAAAAGAAGGTCAAAGTTGGCATATCCATATTTCCTTATTTCAAAACTTATTACAAAGCATCAGTAATTAAGACAGTCAGCTGTGGTACTAGAATAAGGATAGACATACAGATCAATGTAAGAAGTTGAGAGCATAGTAATGAACCCTTACATTTATGGGCAATAGATTTCTGAATTGCCGGATTTCCAAGACAGTTGATTGGGGAAAGTATAGTACTTTCAACAAGTCATGCTCAAGCACAAAGAGTTCTTAATAAAGCAATATAAAGACCCTTGTTAGTACAATAAAATATATATACAACAAATAGAAAAAAAATTTTTGGAACATGAAACTCTAGAGTCCAATTACTAAAATAATTAGAATTATAATAGAGATTTTTTTTGTTCTAATTACCCAACTTTGTCCAAGAAATGTTTATCTGTATTATAAGGTATTAAACAGAAATAAGAACATAGGCATAAAAAGAGAATATCATTGATTTTTTAAAAATGGGCAGATTTTTAAATACTCAGTATAGAAGGCATATATTAGCAAGTACTGATTTTTATATATGTGTGTATATACATGTTAGTGTATGTGTATTATTGTAGTAATGGAATCACAATTCATTGGTTAAAAAACAATTATAGTTACAAATAGGAAATGCTCAATTAAAACAATGCAAAGTAAAATCTCAAATAATTAAATAATTAATAAACGATATTTAATATATTTAACTTGCTATTTTAGTAAATTAATTTAATAATATAATCATTTAATAATTAAAGTAGAAGAAAATATGGGTGTGTATTTGATTTCAAAAGGCTGAACATCCATTAAAATTTTTTAAAAATATACCAAGAATAAGGCTGATGGATTTAGCTATATAAAATAACATATTTCTAAACATTAATAAAAACATAAAATTAAAAGAAAATCAAAATTTCTGAAAAACATGTCTTAAAATGTAATAGACAAAGACTTTTCCATATATGAACAGAGCATATACAAGTCAATAAGAAAATTAATAAAAACTCCAGTAGAAAAATGTGAAACAATAATAAGTATTGAGTAGAATACATCAATAACGTTAGATATATTTCAGTGTTTCATCTTGCAAATAATTAAAGAAATTAAAATTAAAAGGGAAATAGAAGTCTTTGCTTACCAAATTATTTAAAAATAGACAAAATAATGCCTGGGTAAATATTCCATAAAAGACCCTCTGCCCCTAATAGTAGATATGTAAAAAGTGCTTTCTCAAGAGTAATTTGGAAATAGGTATTAAGAATATTTAAAAATATGTATTCCACCTGCTTCAATAGTTACACTTCTAAAATTATTCTAACAATAATGTAAAATTGTTATTTGAAATATTCTCATTTCAACCAGTAGTGGAATGGTTAAACTGTATTGATGGCAGCTGTTAAACCTCATAAAAGTGTTAGAAATTACATTTCTGAGGACCATTTCAACCTATGGCATATTTATATATAATGTAGTATTAGGTGGAGTAAACAGAATTCTGTTAAAATGATAAGAGTTAATGCGTAATACACAGTAGAAGTTTCTTAGATAACTTTTATTTAACCAACTCACTGGATTAACTCAATACTACTATTCCCTCCATAAAATTAGTCACAGAATTGCACCCCACAGAGAATGCTTGAGGTTGTTAGGCTTACTACTTTTACTCTTATCCTTTAAACTGTCTGCTCACTAAGCTTGAGTTACATAAGTATTCAAAGATCTCTTTATGCCATTTGAACTTACAGTTGTAATTAAATAATTTAATTAAATTTTATATAAACTGATAGAATTAGAATGTGAAAATAAAGTGTTATTCTGAAAAAAACAAAGCTGATGACTTAGAAAGATTAAATAATGGTGAATCTCTAAAAACAGATTTATTTAATTACGCACAGGTGATACAAGATTTTTTAAATGTGGGGTAATGTGAAATTTTAAAATAATTCTCACTAAGATTATACACATCTTTAAGTTTTCATATCACTTTTAAGAAACCAATACTTCAAATTGTAGACCATACAGGACAAATTATATGAAAATACCTTCAAGGATGAGATAGTCATAGGAAAAGTTTTGGTTCCATGTCAAGATATTACTAAATATTTATGCCTTTGTCTTTGTTTTCAGTTAAAACAAACCGTTTTAGGTATGTGTGTGTCATTTTATATGACTCTCACTCTTCCTGACTTTTTCAGTGGTCACACCAACCATCAGCCGTGATCACTCATCAGCAGTATTCTGTATGATCAGCGATCAGTGGGACCCTTACTGTCTTAATGCTGTGTATGACCCAGGAACCATGACAGAACCCTAGGGCAGATAGGAGATTTGAGGAAGAACCAAAGTCAAGTTTGTCGGCCTGCCAGTCTGGTGAAATGGGAACTCAAAGTCATAAAGGAAGAATAGTTGCATACAAAAAAAAAGAAAAGAAAAGAAAAGAAAGAGCAGTATTTTTTGCACATCAGAATGTGTGGCTTGAAGAGTGTAAATATGCCAAATATTGAGTGATTATTACAAAGCAGGGGGGTTTTGAGTCATGTCTATTTTCTCCTTCCACAATTAAGATACATCACTTTTATAAACAGAAAAAAAGAGCAATGTATTATCAAGGGATGTAGTAATTCAATTAGGAACTTAAACCGTACTGACTGAAATTCATGTAATTATGTTTTGAAGTAAAAGCCATATAGAAATATAAATTTTAAATAATTTCTTTACCTTTCGTATGAGAAGGAAAAGACCTAGTGTTCCTGCTATGACTGTTTGTGGGTATATGTGCAAAAGGGGCAGGAATGAAGGTTAGGGAGGAGGGAGGTGGGGAGAGAGAGGAAGACTCTAATCTAGAAATCAGCCACCCAATAAAAGAAAGTTGGAATGACTCTTCTAGAATACACTATAAAGGGAGGAGGAGTAGATTTTCCCTTTCTGAATGTTGGCTCATTAATAAGAGTTAGTTCTTGGCACATAAGCATTCCCAGAAGATGGAATATGTCTTTCTCCTTAAATTCATATAGGCTACCCAGAAACTCTTAAGTTCCTGGAATTTTTATTATAATTTTCATATAAACGAGCAATCATTTTGAGATTATAGTTCCTGGTAATGATCTCTGTGGATGCCATCAAAACATACATTTGCACTAGAAGACAGGGGATGAAAGAAATGGGAAAGACACTTTCTTCAAGATATATTTTTATTATAATGCTTATTTTTCTTTGTTCATTCACATTGAGTATTACAGCGCCATTCGTAAATTGTTATTTTTATGAGTCTGTTTCACTCAGGAAATTTCTTAATTCATTACATTTTATTAGATCAGCAGTAATGAACCAAAAACAATATCATTTATTTTTATTACTACTGTAGGTTAAATCACAATGATTTATGTAGCCAGATTGAAGCAATGACTGTGTAATTACTCTGTTATTGTCAACAATATATTTTTCTTAAATAAGACACTTTAACCAAATGTTAAGCCAATAAAAATAAAAACTTGTAAGTGGAAATACAGTAGTAGACTAGCCACACAGTCACCATTTTGTACTGATGGTATGATGGATCTATTCTGGATGGTGGGCATGACTAATGTAAGGCAACAGGCAAAACGCTGGTATTAATGAAGTGATGGTGATGGGTCTCTCCACATCAGGATACATGGTTTTAAAATGTTATTATTGTATCAAAAATACAGTGGGCTCATTCCCTTAACTATAAACTGAATATAACCATTCCAGATAGACAATTGTCTGTATCTTTCTTTTTCTGTGTATGGAAAGGACTATTTTCTAAGCATCTATGACCATTTTCCTTTAATGTCTTACAGTTCCTAAAAGTCATAGCATGTTAGTAAATGTTCTTTCAGTCCAATCTCCTGAAGCCTTATGTCACTTTAATTGGTCCTGTCTTCAGAAGTAGAGAATAGCTACTCTGGCACCTGTATTGTAATCTTTAAGCCACTTGAAGTAATCAAAGAATGTTTTCCTATTCTGAGTAAAAAAAACCTCTATTCAAATAGGAGATTTCAGTAACTAAATGTTAAGGACTCAAGCCAACAAGTTTGGGGGATTTTATTAAAGTTGTATTAATATTTAGATCTATCATGAAAGAATTACCTTCAAAATATCTAGAAGAAGAACAGTTATGGGTCTACCACTCATTATCCACAATCTGGTATACAAAACCAGAGAAAGCCAAACAATTAACTCATTTGGCAGCAAAACCTGACCAGAGCAGTCATGTGCTATTGATAGTTTTTATTCTACTTAGTGTGATTAATCAACTATTTCGTTGCAGTTTTATTAATGTGCTTGATTATAGAATGTTGTCCTAGAACCCGCTGTGAGTCTTCCCTAATATGTAGTGAAGGCACTATATTACTTTCTAAAATTGAAAAAAAGAAAGTCTTTATGCTGAAACACAATGAATCCAAAGGTTTGGGATAAGGGGTTGTGAATTTGGTTTGGAAAGGTGAAACGAAGTGTTCTAAGTAATGTTATTCTAAGCTATTTTCCCAGTTTCACTAATTTTTAAATATATCATTTTTTACTTCCTAACCTTTCCTCTACCCTGCCTGGTTAATTCAAAACCATAATGGGCAATACAAAGTCAGGTAGTCATGCACCTTGTTACTGGTCCTGAGATAATATGAGGATGGCATTAACACTTCATGTATAGAGATTACAGCAGATGGCCTCATTGTAAACAACCTGGGGGAGAAAAGATCAGAAATGTTTTGTCCAAAAATTTTGGAGAAACTGAGGTCAACTTAGAGAACCAAAAGGGAGATGAATGTTTTACATTTAGAAATCCATCTGACAACAAAGCTTCCTAAAGTAGGAAGAAATCATATAATCAGGTTCTTGGTGGTTTATAAATTATCATCATGCTCTCAGAATACCCTCATTCTGGTTTCTTGTCTACTTTTAACATTGGGTAGCCTTTTCTTACAGAGTTATGTCATGTTCCAGACTATGCAAAGTTAAGTAATTCCTTAAGTGTGATAAGTCACAGATATTTCTCTTTATATATAGAAGTAATACTATTTTGGAAATAGTAGTTATTATTTTTTTGCTTCCAGTTTTATTGAGATATAATTGACATACAGCACTGTATAAGTTTAAGATGTATAGCATAATTACTTACATACATCATGAAATAATTGCCACAAGTATATAGCATCTCATATAGATACAAAATGAAGGAAAAAAATATTTTTCTTCGTGATGAGAACTCAGGATTTGCTCTCTTCACATACAACATACAGCAGTGTTAATTACATTGATCATGTTGTACATTGCATCCCCAGTACTTATTGATCTTATAACTGGAAGTTTGTACCTTTTGACTACCTTCATCCAATTCCTTCTTAAATATAAACTAACATGTTGTATAGCATATTTCATTACTACTAATTTAGAGCACTCTGAGTAAAACAAATACAAAAACGTTCTAGCTCTTTTTCTTCCTTTTCCTCTCTTCCATCTCTTTTTCGATTCTGTTTTGCTTGAGTTTCTTCAGGGGCAAACAATTTCGATTTATCACTGACCGTGTGAATATGATAGCAGACGCTAACAAATATATGCGTAGTCACACCAAATGAACACACAAGAACCCAAACACCAAGAGAATGCTCACACAACTATGGACACTTTTTGTTAACAACAGAGACTCCACTTAACAAAAAAGGAAGAAATTACAAGCTAATTTTTAAAATTTCAGTGATTTATGTACATGTTATGTCAGAATACAGTATGAAAGTGTAATGCATTATAAACTTTATCTCCATGAACGTTACTGAATGGCAGTTGCTGGTAGCAACCTTGCGTTCTTACATCTGTGTCTGTCTCATAGTCTGCTCTTAGAGCTCTTTTTCCCTGCCATAGGTGTGAGCAAGAGAACACCTGGTCCTTTAATTCTTTTTCTTTCTTCGTTTATTTATTCTGAGTGTGCCTAAGTCAGTACATGTCTTGAGGCCTTGATATCATGAAGGCTCGTTACTTAGTGAAAAATGCCTACACCTGATAAGTTCAAAGAGAAGCAAGCCACTCAGTTTTTTCAGTATTTCATAAGAAACAGCACAGGGAGACAAAAATGTCCCTAAAGAGGAGCTGAAAACTTTTTAAGATGTTATTTTTGTTTTGTAACATTATTGGAAATGTTTAATGTATAAGCAATTCTTAATTCAATCAACTATCACAAGCTAATGATCCAAGCATTATAGGTTTGTCAGCATACAGTTTAACTTGTTAGGCTAATCTGTTCAAATTGTGGTTTCTTGTTTAACCTTCTTTCTTGTCTTTTTTTAGTTGGCCTATGATTTACGGCCTGTCAACCCCTGAATTTTTGAGGGATGACGCAATAATTATTTGTTGTATTTATTAAGTTCAAAAAAAAGGTTTAAAAAAAATTTTTAAGAGTAGACCCAAAGAGAAGTGGAAACATTAGGTTTATAGTTGGCCAGATAAGAAAAGTTACTAAAGACAATGAACCTTGAGGAATCCGAGGACCACTAGCATGAATCTTGAGGCAATCCCACTACAAAGCAGAAGTTACTAAGAGAGAAAGCATCTCCCATGTGCCAAATCTATGTTGTTACCCAGAATATACCCCTCTTTCCCTAGGACCATCCTCAACACACTAGGACACATATCTTTGGTTGGGAAGATTCATCTGTGGAGATAGAGTTCAGCCAGTGCAGGTATTGATGTTAAATCTAAATGTAACATTTTATGGTACTTTAGGGACCTCTCATTATTTTCTACTGAAATACCCCTTATTGAATTAACAAAGGCTTTCACGACTTAATTCGAATCTGTGATTGCAGGAACAGAACCTAAAGCCTAAAGGGAAGTATCAACAATTTATGGGAAATCTTTAAGAGATCAAAAGGGTTAATAGATATAAAAGAAAATTTAAGTTAAGATAATCAGATAAGCTGATTAGTGTGAATACCATACAAACAGCAAAATTTTTAAGATTTGAATTGTATTCCTTGGAAACTTTTATGTTTACAAGTTCTCTAAGGTGGGTAAATAGGTAAAATCTCAGAAAGCAAAATTTCAAGTCCCTTACTTTTATTAGTTATTCAAGATATTAATGGTGTGTCTGATATTTTTTTCCCTGTAAAAATCAATGATTGTTTCAAAATAAGAAATGTAAGTGGTCAGTGTGTAGAATAGAATGACAGTAAAAAAATTAAGAACTGAGAAGAGTGGAAGGCAAAGGGCAAAATGCTTTATTCAACTGAATCAGCAGAAAGTGAGACTTTTAAAAGTTAAAATCCAGAATGAGTTTGGTCCAATTTCTCTATTTCTTCTTAAAGCCACAGTTTTCTTTTATCCTGGACTTAAGATGAGTAATGGACAGGACCGCCCATTTTCTTCAATTCCTTGCCTGCAGAATTTGCTGCAGAATTACTTTTTCTCACTGAAGTCTATCATGTGTTACTGAAGGAAATAAAAATATGGTCTTATTGGCTGTGGAGAAAGGAAACGGCATTTTAGAAGCAAGACAGAGGTCAGCATTTGTGCTCAAGCTTGGTGTCACCATTTGAGTGGCTTCCAACTGAACAGTTCTATCCTTGTTCAGTGATAGCCCAACTCACAAAAGAAAACATCTTATTTCTGATACACTCCATCTGAGGAGACAAAAGTTACCTTTAACCCATTAGAAAAGCCACTGGCATACCTTGGTATTAAAAAATTTTTTTCAAAGTAAACATTATACTGTGCAGAGCTGAAAAGCTTAGATGTGTCAAGTTCTGGTGTCCTGTGCATTACTGCTCTTTACACGGGAGATTTCAAATCTTGGGCTTTCTATAAGCATTTCTAGATTTACGAAATGTGCTTCTGAAAAAGCTTTGTCAAAAATATAATTTAACAGTAAACGGTGTTTATTCCTTTAAAAAAAAAAAAACTTATTTTGGTAAGAACACTTACCAAGAGATCTACCCTGTTAACAAAATTTTAAATACAATATTTTTGTCTATAGGTATGATGTTGTACAGCAGCTCTCTGGAGCTTATTCATCTTGCTTAACTGAAACTATATCCACTGATGAGCGACTCCCCATTTCCTTCTCCCCTGAGTCCCTGGCAACCACCATCCTACTCTTTGATTCTATGAATTTGACTATTTTACGGTAGATACCTCATATAAGTGGAATCATGCAGTATTTGTCTGTGACTTACTTATTTCACTTAGCATGTCCTCAAGGTTCATCCATCTTGTTGCATATTTCAGAATGTTCTTCTTTAAGATGGAATAACATTCCATTGTATGTATATACAGTATTTTCTTTAGCCATTCATCTGTTGATGGATGTTTTAGTTGTTTCTACATCTTAGCTATTCTGAACAGTGCTGCAATGAGCATGGAAATGCTGATATCTCTCTGAAATCCTGATTTCAATTCTTTTGGATAAATACCCAGGTGTGTGGTTGCTGGATAGCATGGTAATTCTATTTCTAATTTGTTCTTTGTACATTACTCTTAAGGAAGAGTCCCACGTCCTGAAGATTTACAAGACCCTGAAATATTGGCTCAAAATTACCTCTCTGACTTCATTTATTACCTCCCTTCCACATTCTGCGAATCTGAAGACGCTTGTCTTTTTTTCTGTTACTTGAATGTATAACATTCTGTGGTTTCTCAGCCTTCATAGTGTTTTTCCTAGAAAAATTGTATCTTTCTCTTTCCTTACTTAACTCTTTCTACAATATCCAGACTCAGCTTTCCTTGCAAGTCTGGGTTAGGTGCTCCTTATTCACGTCTACTCCTCCAGAGGTAGCACTAATCACCATTTATTGTAGATTTTTAATCTCCTCACAAGAATCAAAGCACCATGAGATCATGGACCAAGTGCATTTCGTTTACCATCCCATGCTGGGTACATAGCATGTGTTCAATAACACTTGTTTAATGGATGCACAAATGTCTGCTGCCACTGAAATAACCTTAATTTGTGAAAATAGCTTTACTTCTTAGGATTTTATATTTGATGATGGAAGAGATGATTTTGTGTCATTTTTATTGCTAATAATAGTGATAATAATATTAATGGCAGGGTTAATAATAACTGTTACTAACTTTGTTGAGTTTCTACCACGACTAGACACTGTATTAAGAACTTTAATATAGTATTTCATCCAATCTTTATAACAGCTCAACAAAGTGGTATTACATTTCCCATTTTTTTAACTTAATTAATTTATTTATTTATTTTTGGCTGTATTGGTCTTCACTGCTGTGCGCAGGCTTTCTCTAGTTGCAGTGCGTGGGCTTCTCATTGCGGTGGCTTCTCTGTTGCAGAGCACAGGCTCTAGGTGCACAGGCTTCAGTAGTTGCAGCTTGCGGGCTCTAGGGCACAGGCTCAGTAGTTGCGGCTCGTGGGCTCTAGGACACAGGTTCAGTAGTTGTGGCACATGGGCTTAGTTGCTCCGCGGCATGTGGGATCTTCCCGGACCAGGGCTCGAACTCATGTCCCCTGCATTGGCAGGCGGATTCTTAACCACTGCACCACCAGGGAAGTCCTACATTTCCCATTTTATAGACAGAAAACTAAGATTCAGAAGTAATAATATGCAAAGTAACAACAGGAAAAGTCAGAATTTGAATTCAGTTCTGTTTTCAAAGATTGACTTAATGACACTATAACTAAATGATTTATGCAGGGAGATTCAGGGGGTAACCTATACTTCCAGCAATTGATGAGTTTCCATTATTAACACATTACTTTTAAATTATGAGGTAGATAACTACATGAGAGAAAATTAGATAAGTGGGTGAATATTTTTTTAAAAATACTCTTTCTCTCTGGTACCGTGTGCTTTGTACTGTACCTAACAAAAAGCCTTAGATATAGACGTATACCTACCTGTTAGGAGTCCTAATTAATACTTTACCTTCTTTGCTTACTCTCACATTACTATATCCAATTTCCATTTTCTCATGATTTTTCACCATTTCTACCTGATGACTATCATCACTTTGTTGTAGGGTTTTGGAACATCATCCTTTTATCATCCTTTTCACCATAAATGTCACTGGGGCTTAATAATAAAAATGACAACCAATGCTGTGGCAATCATTCTGTCTCCACATCGGTGAGGTAGTGACCATTCTATACTATCCCACTTGTACGGACTTATAAAATTAAGTCACTAATAATTAATGGCAGTTCAGGGGTATGAATCCAAGCTGTCTGACTCCAGAGATAGTGATTTTCAGGTGTCAATGGTTCTTACTAAGCAAACAACAGGAATATAATTTCTCCTCTTTCTGCCTTTTGTCCTCTTACGCAGTTCAGATAAAGAGGAAATCTCTATCTCTTAAATTTAGACATATGATCTGTTGTTTCAGAGCATCTTTCTATTGGAAAAATTTGTGCAAAATTTCTAAGTACTCTCAGATACTTCTATGCATAACCCGAGAGGTTTCTTATGTGAAGCTAAATTCTAAATAACTTTTAATTTAATTTTAATGGATTCAGGAAAGATATATTAGGTTTTGCCCTGTACCTTTTTACATACATTTACACAAATATTACTTAAACAATTACTTAATAGAATACAAACCTTATGTTTCAAATTGAAGTTATATTTCTAATATTTAATGGAAAATTCTCCCAGTGAATTAATCACAAAGTTCCTCACATCTGGATTCATTGCCATGATTTGGTGGTAGCATTTGATCTGACTTGAGAGGATGTAGGTAATATGTGATAAATTGCTTAGCAAATTAGAAATTAGGACCTTTGACATGTTAAATTAGGCTAGGTCACCTGAAAATTGAAGAGAGATAGTTTTCAACATGCAACACAAGACACTGAGTACTCAGCGACAGGTATGAGTTCTTCCCTACTATTGTGTCTACAAACGCAGGTTGTTTCCTTGATGGCCTGTGTTGCTTGGGGATTAGACACTCAAGCCAAAATTCTGATCTCAAACTTGTTTGGGAGACTTGCTGATATTTACAAGAATATTTCAGGATGATGCCTGCCAACCAGAGTCGTCCTTGCTTTAGCAGAACTCAGGACTTTGCCAGAAAAATGCCACGGGAAAAATGTAAAAGCATATAGACTCACAAATTTCATTTTGGTCTTACCAAGTATGAAAAAAAATCATTAAATATATTCAGAGGTTCTATCATGTGACCGCTTGACCATAACAATAAATATATATATAAATAACATAAATACATAAATAACAGTTTTGGACTTTTATAGACATCTGGCTTGAAATTACTTTTGTTACTAAAAATGAGAAACAGTATCGTATGAGAACGTAAATCAAGTTATGGTTTAAAATATATATTGTCAAACATCTTCATCAATAAAAAAGTGGTCAAGGTCAGCTCACGATGTAGCATTTCATAAAATCCCCCCAAAGAAATAATGTTTCCTGATATTCTGCACAGACTGCTATTAGATGGGGAAAAAAAGATGTTCTCCTATGAATCAGTGGCTAGCAGAACAAATGCTGGGCTAATTTGGTGCTATCTCTGGTCTCCAGGAAACTTTCTTCTCTCAGAGGATGAGAATGACAATAACAATACATAAACATTCTGACGGAGATCTGGAAATGAAATAGCAACATCTGGGCTACTAGTTTCTCAAGGTAAGATGATTGGAGGTCCTTGGAGACAGACAGCTTTACATACCACCTTTGATTTTGCAGTCTTGAATTGCTCATCTGTAAAGCACTTTTGTTGACTGAAGGATCTGTGAATCAGAATGAACAAAGACATATTCACATTATAGCAGATATGTGGATACACACTTCAGTTTAAGTGTCAAAGCTTAGCAGATATTTTTATAAAAGGAATATCTCACTTGCCAAGAGTGACACTTGTAAACTAGCTTCACTTAGCATCTCTGAGTCTCATGAAGATTGCACAGCAGCCAAAACACTATATAAGGCATAAGACCAAATAAATAAGCACCTTATCACTCAGTGATTTTGCCTTCATTTTCTTCTGACTGATAGAATAAATGTTAAACAGCACAAGGTATCAGTTGGGTGTATGTGCCAGCCATTAATATGCCTACATTTTTTTTAGAAAGTGATTTATTAAAATATGCTCCTATTAATGTACTAATAAGATATTTTCTGTATATCTAACAGAGGTGGCAGTCACTTGGATATGCCCAAATTTTCCAGTTTTCTGAGTTCAGTCTCTCTTTGGTTTATCATTCGAATACTTAAGTTCTCATACTATGCATGTAGTAACCGGTAGTTACTCCTCATTAATAATTTCAAAAAGCAGGAATTTCCTGAGTCTTAGTTTCCCAGTCACCTCTTGCTCTGATTACTTGCTTCCACTGTATTCTAGATGTTGCTTGGATCTCACCTCCTGCAGCTGATCTCTTCTCCCCATCTGGTGCTCATCCAAAGTTGCATCACAGACTCTTTGCAATTCCCTAAATCAGTTAGGAAAATGAGACTGTAGTAGGGCAAGAGTTTTCCTCAATGTCTGGGTATATTGGGGGGTGGGGTGGAGTTACATCATAGTACAGTACCAGAAACAACCAGAAATCGAATCCTATACACACCTGTTCTTAAAAATTCTTCAGACTTTTCTGCAACTAACTACTTCCTCTCCACAGATAACCCCAGACACTCACACTGCACCTGGAAGCTTGCTCATGTCTCCTTTGAAACAGCCTTCCCAAACAGATTAAACAGTCAATTGATTTAGCACGCAAGACTCAAAAAGAGATAAGGAAACAAATCTTTTACTCTCTTCCCATTGCCAATGCTCCACCAGCTCCCTCCACACCCCCAAATCCTCTCCAGGGACTTTTTCTTCCCTGTTCCCTGGGTAAAATCTAGTAAGGATTCCATAATATTTATGATCCCTTTCCTATCATCAACACCTTTAAATCACGAAAGAGACTTAGTTCAGCAATTAAATTGCCTCGTACTCTTACCAGTAAATACTTTGAAGCTTTTTTTAAATTAAAGCTTTTCCCCAGGCCCCATTGGGGGTTCAATGAGGGCGGAAAGCCTGGAGCATCACCTGTACTTGGCTCCACACCCCACTGCCCTTCTCCACAGTGAATAGCTCTGGGCCTTTCAGTGTTAAAAGTAGAGGGAGGGAAGAGAAGTAAAGAGGAGGAAAGATTGGCTTGACTGGAACCCAAAATATTCAGCGTTAGTTTCATCTAGGATAACAGATGTCTTAAACTTGAGTCATTTATCTTCTTTTGTGTTGTATTCATGAATTTTTGGAGGATCCTTTTGTTCTGGAGGAGGCTAAATTAAAATTGTTCTTTTAATTCAGGCTACGGATTCGTCTAGCATAGTATTCCCCTGCCAGCCACTAGTTTCCTGTGGTCCACTCTACGCGGACTGTCTCTTTCACCAAGTGCCACACAGGGGGAAAGTCCATTTAAGTTGAGTCCACGTTCCCCCTTGATGCTCACATGCACCAGTGGGAAACACTCAACACCCACGTATTTTAGGTATTCCTGAAAGAACTGCTTCTCCTTGCTCCACCATCTGAAACCAGCCAGCCACAAACACTCACCTTTAGGAAAGTTTTTCAGGGGCAGGTCCTGAAACACTAGTTAAGCTCCTTGTAGAATGAACTTGAAACCCTGCTCACACAGCTTAAGGTAAAGAGGAGGTCCCCTCTCTACCACCATGATGGGAGAATTAGAAGAAATGCATTGTAACCCTTTTCAAAGAAACTTCCCTCCATTTTCCAGTGTCATTCTTCCATCTGGTCCAACATTATTTAAAGACTGGTAGTAGGGGTTCAGTTAAAATTGGCAGTACTTACTCAGAACCCCTCCTTTGGAAGCTCTCCTTAGGGACCTCACATTTTGTTTTGAAATATACATATGGGTGCCACCTATTCTTGGGCCTCAGTCAAAAGTAAGGAAAATATTGTTGCTTTTATCATCTTGTTGCAAGAAAAAACAAAATCCCGTTTTCTCCCTAAGAGGATTCTATAGCCATATTTTGAAATAAGAAAACTTCTCTAGCTGCAAAAGAATTGGTGATTCTGCATTGTCCTCTAAAGATACTGTGTTACACTGTGTACCACCCTCAGCTTAAGTGTATAACTGAAATCAACTACTGCATCATGGTATCTCCATAGGCCTCTGGTGTACCTATAGGAAAAAAATATGCTTAAGTATGAATATTTTCTGAGCTCCTTTGGTCTTGCTGCTCAGTAAAAAAAAGAAAAATCTGCTAGAATAAGAAAAAGAAAGAAAGAAAGGCAGTGTATGGAGAAGTTGAAGGTTTTTTCTCTCCACACTTCAGTAGGATAGTTACTTCAGAATACTCTAGACACACAAAGCTGGCTACCAGTAGTAAAACTTAGATGAGACACCTAAAGAATGGGAATAATAATATTTTCCTTTAAGGGTTGTTGTCAGAATTTAAACTGTGAGTCTAAGTAGTGAGTATTCATTAAGTGTATTATTACCATTATCTTTATTAAGGTGTTTGACGTTTTTGCCTGTGACAGATGTGGTTTTTATTGTAGTTATTGGGTTTTATTATGTTACTATCTCTGTGGATTTATGTTCATTTCCCTGCTAACTAAAGAGATTGAGCATATTAGTGGACAATCCAGTGATCTGATTTTTTAAAAGGATAACTTAATGTTTTTACCAGTTTTTAGACATATTTTGTGTTTTCTTTACTATTCTCTTGGTTTGATTCTTTTTCTTCTTTCACATCTTTTGTCAAATTAATAGACTTTCATAATCCTCTTTATTTTATTCATCTATCTATTTGGAAGCATTAGGTGGCATTTCTTTTATTTTTTTCTTAAATTTTAACATACATATTAAGTTCAACCTTCCTCAAGAAGTTAAAATTATTTTATATTTCTGTTGTCCTTCTTATACAACTTTCTATTGTCCTTCTATTGTTGTGTCCTTATACAACACAGAGTTTAACCTTTTTCTATCAATCGAACACCCAACAGTCCAATCTTATCCTAATATCCAATCTTATCCTTTAAAAGATACAAGCGTTAAAATTACCAATATTTTATGACTCTGTTTACTGAGGCAGACTGTAAAATTACATGGCATAGGGCATGGTTACAGGGAAAGAAGAAGAATTGGGAACAATAATGCCATCCTCTCAGCTGGTATCAGCTTTTTTACTTTGACACATGGAAGACATTACTCCTTTGTCTTCTATCATCTATTTTTCCTGGTGGCCTACTGTTATATTTAACTATTGTTGCTGTTTGGGTTATGTCTCTTTTCTTCTTGGTGGTTTTTAAGATTTTCTCTTTATCATTGATGTTCTGCCGATTAACTGCAATGTTTCTAAAAGTGGATTCATCTTATTTATTCTTCCTGGTACCCAGGGCGTATTACCAATGTAACATTCTTTTTTCAAATCTGAAAAATTATCCCTAAATATGGACTAACTGACATTATCTAAAAATATGACTATCATTTCTTTCAGTCTCGTTTAGAACGCCATTGATATAACTGGGTATAAGGTGGAGCTTTTCAGTTTATTCCTCATATTTGAACACTCCTTTTCTTTCTTTTTTGCCCAGGCTATGTTCTGCATAAATACCTTAGGAAAATATTTTAACCTACTAATTTTCTTTTCACCTGTGTCCACAGTATATACTAGTTATTGATGTTCCCCTCCTTCACCCACCCCCCTCCAACTCCCAGTACCTATAATTGTCTTTTTTTTTTTTTTTTCTTTTGGCCTTGCCGTGCGGCATGCGGGATCCTAGTTCCCCGACCAGGGTTCAAAGCCATGCTCTCTGCATCGGAAGTGCAGGGTCTTAACAACTGGACTGCCAGGGAATTCCCTATAATTGTTATTTTCAAAGCTTTGAATTGGTTTCTTTTCTCATCCACCAGATACTGTATCATGTTTGCCTCTTTTTCTTTCTTAATTTCTTGCTCTTTTTAAAATTAAACTTGTTTCCTTCATCTCTCAGGGACAGCCTTAGTTATGTTCAAGTACTTGTCAGACAGTTGTAAAAATATATTATCTTTTCCAGCAGTGCTTTCCCAATGATAATGTGCATATTAGTTACCTGATGGTTATATCAGAACATGAATTTTGATTTAACTGGTCTGAGGTGAGGCTGAGACTCTGCATTTTTGACAAACTCCAAGGTGATGCTGATGCTTCTAGTCCAAGGGTCAAGGTCCTAGAGTTTATGATCTATTGTTTGGTATTTTTTTTATTGATTTGGCTACATCGGGTCTTAGTTGTGGCACACAGGAGCTTTTGTTGCGGCGTGTGGGCTTCTCTCTAGTTGAGGCACACAAGCTCAGTAGTTGTGGTGCACAGGCTTAGTTGCCCTGCAGCATGTGGGATCTTAGTTCCCCAACCAGGGATGAAACCCATGTCTCCTGCATTGGAAGGCAGATTCTTAACCACTGGGCCACCAGGAAAGTCCCTTATTGTCTTTATTAGCCTTAGATGACTTCATGTGTTTGGGATGTTTGTTTTCAGACTCATTTTGAGTGGAAACTATTTTAACTTTGATCTATTGTTTTCCTCCTCAAGCAACTTGTACCCCACCCCTGACACACACACACACACACACACACACACACACACACACACACACACCCCTCCCATTCCTGTGATTTTACAACTGACACCACACAACTCCTTGGGTTCCTGGTCCAGAACCAAATCTTTTAATGATGCTTACGTACTCCTGGTGTGCGGACTACTGGGGAGGTGTCAGACATGTTCAAGGAGACAGTGCACGCTTTTGCTTATTCCTGGTCTTGAGTCTATACCTGTGTCCTTCTCCCCCCAGGAGGTGAGTAGCAACAGTCCCTTTTATTCCCAGCCACATTTCATGAGTGGAGCAGTGGACTTCCGGCCCAAGCCCCTGGCTTCAAGCAGTGAGATCAGATCCCACTTCCTATCTTACCACCTTGCACGAACAGCTTTAATCCACTTTACTCTCCAGTAGCCAAACACCTGGATTCAGGAGGTCTCTGGCTCAGTCCCACTCAGCCATTTTCATTTCTGTTCCATTGCCTCCATAGAAATGTTTGTCTTCTTTTTAAGGACAGGTATATATTTTGGCTTTATCTTTGAAAATTTTACCTGTTACCATCATGTATTTGGAACAGAGAGAGTGGACCAACATGTGAACATACAGAGACACCTCAGCCAGGTATCTTTTCCTACATTTTTTAGCTGGACCAGAGTCTTCATGTGTAGAATGAAATTTAAGCACAGATCTTAAAAAAATACAAAGTTAATAATTATTGGTAATAAAAGGTTGGTTCCATCCTTTTATATGTCATTTTAAATAATTAGGTCTAAAAGTTTTGCTTTAGAAAAGAGTGTTTTTCTAAGTGAAGTTTAAGTACCATACCTTGTGTGTAGAAATACTCCAGAACTTGTAAAAAAAAAAGAAGTGTTATGAAGAAATATCACATATAAAAATGTAACTTCTCTAAAAACTTAAACTAAAAAAAAGGCATTTATGTATATTTAAATGGTAATATTTAAGTATATATCTGCCCAACCCACAACTGAACATTAATTCATATATTTACTGACTGCCTATATGTGTCTACAATGAGTCTGGATAATTCAGTCCACAAATCCCTCCATGGTATTAAATTCATAATGTTGAAAGGGACCTTAATCTGGTACAATTGCTTTCTTACAAGACTGTCTAATAAACTACTTCAGAAAAAATAATTTGGCTAAAGCTTTCTTTCACAAATATCAGAATAGTCTTCTGCAAGTTACTTTTGTGATTTGTTCCAGGGACTTTTATGGCTAGTGGCAGTGGAGCAGATTGGAATGTTCTCACAGTGGGAGTGGAGATCCCAGTCCAGCCCTAATTCTGTCCCTAATATAAGATCAGAGTTTAAGGCAATTTATTCTGGCTCTTTGTGTCTCAGTTTCACATATAGAAAATTACTGAGAATTTTGCTTTGCTCTAACAAATCATTGGGAGGCTGAAACGTGGTAACAGGCATAAATAAGTTTTTAGAAAAGTTAAATAAGAAATACAGTAAAAAGGACAATGAATTCAAATTAGCTATCTATATCACCTCACTTTCAAGACTAGGGCTAACCTTCTCCTGTTAGGAGCTCAGAAGACAGTGGAGGACTGCATTATTTCGGTAGTCAAATCTAATTGTATCAGCAGCATATGGCACATATAAAATACACTTTCTTTCATATAATGTGGTTTTCCAGGAGTCATTGGGCTAAACAATTCCTTACCCTTCTCCTTCTTACTGCCATTCTTCTCTCTCTTTTACAACATCCTTCTTACCTTTTGGTTAGCAGGTCATAAGCTCAGAGTGAATTCGGAAGCTAAAACATATTTCAGCAATTAGCACCCTAGAAACTCAAGCTGTTTTTTGGCAATATTCTAAAAAGATGATTTCAGCACCTTTCATCCCCAGCTTGCTTGATAATTCACATTCCTGTGTCCTTGGACTTGGCAGGCTCTCCAGTGCTAGAGGTACATTCTTAGGTTGGTGAGGAAAGTGTGAGCCACTTAAAGATGCTAAATAGGGACGTCAGCTACATCTGAACTAGATAGACTGAGTTAGTGGGGTTTTGTTCCTGGCCCGTTCTCTCTATTTTTAAATGTTATTGTACTCAGAGCTATTCTGAACATTTTAGTTAACTCCCTGCCATCCACCTACCTATCTTATTATTAGCTACTCTCTCTAGAAATATTTTTAAAGAAGTTTAAAAAGAGATGAAACAAAATGTCTTCCAAACCACTTCTACCTCTGGCTTCAGAGAACTGAGCAGCTCTTAGCTGCTTTTGTATCATATTTCTCAGAGGCAGGAATAACTGAAAGCCAAAAAGAGACTAGGGAATTTGGTCCAACATGGAAAGTCCTTTATATTTTAGGTTACTTTACATTCTCAGACACAGGTGATAATTACCCATTCAGGAAAAATTAATGTTTAGTCCTTCTCTAGTTAAAATAAGAATGGCATTGTGAACATTAACCAATAAGGATAATTACAATTGGGTTTTTTTGAGAAGGTACATAACCATTTTTCCTCCCCTCCCTCAATTCACAAACAAGTGTTTCCCAACCAGCCAAGTGTATATCTTGTTTGTCTCCAAACTGGGTCTAAATAAAAAGTCAGTAAAGTGACCACAAGCCTAGAGGGGACCTAATACATGAGGTTAATGCCAGGAACTTATATCCTCTATTTGAGCTACTCAAGATCTCTTTCTTTTCTTCTCTTTGGCTGCTTGCTCTGATAGCTGGTGTTGCAAAGAGTTCTAATTCTAAAATTGTGTGATCAAAAGATTCTAAAGAAAATAAACAATAGGAGTCTTTGGACCATAAGTTCATTGTTTGTACACATTTAACATAGGGTATGTAAGAAAGAATAGGATGCACATTTGGTTGGAGAGTGGCAAAAACTTCAAAATCAGAAGGTTAAGGTTCTGGTCCTAACTCTGGTTGGTTCTCCATAGCACTAAAAAATCTCTCAGTTGGGAACGCATGTCAAAATACACTACTAGCTTTCCTACCATATATTCCCATATATACTACTAGACCCCACCACTAAGTTCTCTGAATCAGAGTCTTGGAGAGTAGAGCTCAGTTGCATGTTTTAGGTTCCACAGAGGATTCTGATGTGCGCCCCTCATGGACAAATACTAAGCCAGCTGATTTTCAAGTTTCCTTCCCATTTTGGCATTCTTTGAGTCTATGACTCTATCTGTGTATCAGAATTCTAGAAAATTGTTGTAAAGAAGAAACTAGAGGGCTTCCCTGGTGGCGCAGTGGTTGAGAGTCCACCTGCTGATGCCGGGGACATGGGTTCGTGCCCTGGTCCGGGAAGGTCCCACATGCCGCGGAGCGGCTAGGCCCGTGAGCCATGGCCGCTGAGCCTGTGCGTCCGGAGCCTGTGCTCTGCAACGGGAGGGGCCACAACAGCGAGAGGCCCACGTACCGCAAAAAAAAAAGAAGAAGAAACTAGAGAAAGAGAAGCAAAAATGCAAGCAGAAGGAAATGTGTATAAAAGTAAGAAAAGAAATCAATGAAACCTAGAACAGTAGAACAATAGAGAAAATACATGAAACCAAAACTGACCTTTTAAAAAGCTTATTACAATTGGTAAAGTTCTAGCCAGCTTAGTAAAGAAAAAAATAAAAGAGAAAAGACATGTTATAAATATCAGAAAGATGGGATATCACTACAGACTCTGCAGGCTTTTAAAGTAATTATGAAATACTATGAGTGAGTCTTCATCCATAAATTCAACAATATAGATGACATGGACCATTCCTCAAAACCCACAAACAACCAAAACTCACTCTAGATGTAATAGATAACTTTAATAGTTCTATAACTATTAGCTAAATTATATTCATATTTTAAAACCTTTCAAAAGAAGAAATCCCCCATGGCCAGGAGATTTCACTGGCAAATATTTAAAGAAAAAATATCATCAATTCTATACCATCTTTTCCAGAAAATTACAAGAGGATAATACACTTCACAACTAGGCCAATGTTATCCTGATACTAAAACACTAGGAAAGACAGTATAAAATCAATAGCACTTACAACATAAGCAAAAATCCTTAATAAAATACCAGCAAAGGAAATCCAGAAATATATGAGAGGAATGATACATCATGACTAAGTGGGGATTTCCCCAGGACTATAGCTCTAGTTCAGTATTTAAAAATCAATGTAATGGCCCATATTAACAGTCTAAAAAAGAAAAGCCACCTGATCCTATCATTTGATGTAGGAAAAAACACACAAAAAAATTAAACATCAATTCAAAATAAAAACTCTCAGCAAACTAGGAATAGAAGATAACTTCTTCAACTGGATAAAAGGTATCTACATCCCTCCGCGCAAAAAAGAAGCTATTATTATAGTTAACAGTGACAAAGATTTGCCCCTAAAATTAGGAACAAGGCAAGGACGCCCACTCCCATCACTTCAATCTAGCATCATACTGAATGTCCTAGGCAAAACCCATAGAAATGTACAACGCAGGGAGTGAATCCTAATAGTTAATAATCATGTACATTAGCTCATCAGCTGTAACAAATGTACCATACCAATGCAAGATGTTAATAGTAGAAGAATAACAGAGGAAACTGTGTGTGAAGACGGGTGGATAGAACGGGGAGTATATAGGAATTCTGTATACTTTGCTCAATTTTTCTGTAAACCTAAAACTGTTTTAAAATACAAAGTTTATTAATTAAAAGACAAAATTTAATTTTACTATATATTAATTTCAAAAATAAAAATTTAAAAGAGACATAGAGAGGATAACTAATTAATTAGCCCAAAATGGAAGTGACTAGAAAGCCCAGTGAGAGAGGGACCAGGAAAATGCAGACTTTTGCAATGGATATCTTGCCATCTTTATATTCCAGTTTCAGTTCGTTAATTAATTCCTTTCTCAATCCATTTTCAGGACTGACTGCAAGTAAGAATTTGATTTTGTTTTACTTTCAAAGAAGGAAATTATTATCAGGCAATCCTTGTTAATATTTCAGGTAGACTGAAGCAGTAGTTTCTTCTGTTGTTACTGACAGAGCCATTAAACTGTGATTCCTTTTTAGTAACCTTTCTATACATTGCAGACTCCATTCAGCTGCTTCTCAAGTTATTGAGATAGCTTGAGATATTGTTCCACTACACTTATCATCCTCCACATTTTTAATGAAGATATTTGATTGGTACCACAACATGTCTGGGTTAATATATAATAAACATCTTTTTAAGCAGTGACCAGTCCTTTTATGATATGGCATAGCCACACTATTATGATAAATTGCCTTAAACAAGTTCAACTTGATAACTATGAAAAAGGTTACATTGTTCTTCAATTATCCTTTTAATCAATCTCCCAGGATAATCATTCTGCCTAAAAATATGTTTCTCAATACTAATTTCATTATCTAGGTGATTCTCATCACTAATCATTAGAGTGTGATTCTCCATATTCTTAACAACTCTAACTTAACTGGGTGATTAGACTCAATATGCAGGATATTACCTGCACGGTGGTCTTGATAATATATTCTCCATTGTAACTATCTTCGCTTCATCTTACTAATAGATGTTAAAAAAGAAAAAAATCTCTTATTAAACCCTTCCACAGTAAATCATATATCTAAAGGAAGATTACTTTTCAAAAAAAAGAGATAATAAAGGACTTTCTTTCCTTTATGCCAAGAAAACCTTCTTATAAAATTTTGCTACCCTGAATATCATTGAGCCTTTTAAAGTAATAGAAGCAAACATCCTTTCAGAATATTGGCAAAGCGGGGCTTCCCTGGTGGCGCAGTGGTTGAGAATCTGCCTACTAATGCAGGGGACACGGGTTCGAGCCCTGATCTGGGAAGATACCACATGCCGCGGAGCAACTAGCCCCGTGAGCCACAACTACTGAGCCTGCGCATCTAGAGCCTGTGCTCCGCAACAAGAGAGGCCGCGATAGTGAGATGCCCGCGCACCGCGATGAAGAGTGGCCCCCTCTCGCTGCAACTAGAGAAAGCCCTTGCACAGAAACGAAGACCCAACACAGCCAAAAATAAATAAATAAAAAAAATATATATATATATATATATATATATATATATATATATATATATATATATAGGCAAAGCATTTAGGGATCCTATGTTGTTGAAGATGTGGATAAAAAAAAAAGATGTAACTTTAATTATGGAGAGTAGAATAGTTCTGTGGCTCTTCTAGTTTTGTTTAGTATCCGACACTAGACTAATCCATTTTCACAAAATAGGCCTTGATAAAGCATTCCTGATTTTGCCATGCTGCAACATACACCACCTAGTGACAGCTGGCAGAACTTCAGTGTAAGTATTTGTGAGGTACCACTAAATACAAGCTCTAAACACATCTCTGGGTTAACCTTCACCTTTTACATGACAGTGTGTGAATAATTTTATACATTCCTCTCACTTATATAATGTCTTCCTCTCTTAAACATGTTTTCCTCACCTCAGGGCCAGTCTTTAACCTGTGTTTATAATTATTTGTTATAAACTCTGACTTTGCTTGGGTTTTAGGAAAATGTCATCTAGACAACCCTACTTGCATCTGAGTCTAGGTTACAGAGCAATTCCAGAACCAGTTTCTAAGATAAAACAAAATAGAAGCTGTATTCTGACCCTTTCATGTGTGTTTGTTGACTCTAGTTAATAAGTTTATTGATTATATTATAATTATTATTTACACTTTAGGTTCTAAAAATTTATAATTTATTATAAGTTTCTCAATATGGAAATATTTTCAAAATTACTTCTGTTTTCACTCATTAAAATTTAACTTTTTATATGGTAAAAATTCATACAGTAAATTAATTATTCAGAAAAATTAAGGAGATATTTTTAAGCTATTATAAAATCAACATATTCTGTAGACATCTATTTTAACAGTGAAGAGAAAGTTGACACACTCTCACTCATTTGAATATTAGCTTTGATTTTCAGGAAACTTTCTCATATCCTCCCTTTTCCCAAGAGAGTAAACATATGCTATTTCCTTTAAAACAAGATCCTGTCCATTTGCTTGCCAATGATTGTGATGGTTTGCCAGAAAAAGAGAAAATACATCCCACCATTTTTTGTCACAATGACTTACACCAGCTTAAGCAGCAGACTTCGTAAACCAAGACTTATCACTTCAAGGTTATTTCCATGTGACCTGTGGAGAATACTCATGAATAGGAGGGGAAAGCATGTGGCTTTCTCTGCTGTAGGGCTGAACGCCTCAGTGCGAGACTAGAAGGCAGTTCTGAGTGTTGTGAAGTAACCATTAAGTTACACGCTTGTCATTTCTTGTACATTCACTCAGAACTAATGCACATCACTTTTTCCAATTATAATCATTCCACCATTTAACAAGCACAAAAGGCCTTAGATTCCAATTTGCCACTGATGCCTCCCTCTCACTTGCTTATTTCTTGGAATTTCCATCTTGCTAGGTGTGCGTGGCTCCAATAATACGGAGCGTTCACTCTTCCTAAAACAAACTTGCAAATGGAGGTGACAAGAACAGCTGGTCTCACATTGGAGGTCAGGCCATTTTCACTGTTTTGATAATTTTTCTGTTCCTGCAATTCTTTTCTGCTGTTTTAAATACATGTTATTTCTTGGTTTCCTTATTGCCAAAGCTAAACATAAATCACCTTGTGAGGTGCTATATATGTTTCTGTCCAGGCTTCTCTGCTGGTCGTATCAAACCTTCTCTGGTATATATGTCTCATTTCATTTGGTTTCTGAAATCGGTTTCTGTCTTCACAAGCACATGACAAAAACAAGCAATCAATAGGCTAGAGAAACACCATTGTCTTCATACTTCGTTAACTTCTGCTTCCTTCAGTGAGTATTAATATGCCGGAATGAGCTGTGAAACTTGCTAGCTTTGGATACGCAGCCTTAAACACGAGCTACATATAAGAGGAAATTGGTATTTTCATTTGCTGCACATGCTTTAATGATATTAAGCAATCTAATATGGTGCATACGCCGGATTTCAGTAATGCTTCTCTTGAGAATTTCAAATGGTAATAGCAATTTCAAATGACAGCCTTACATTTACGTAGCTCCTTTCATCTCAGAGGTCTTTACACTTTCTAAAGCTATATGGAGCAATCATTTCACTTACCCACCACAGAAATTCTGCCACCTCTAGGGCAAATCTGGGCTTACTTTCAAAATTGACTCAACATTACAGACAAGAGGCGAAAAGCAACAGTCAATGAAAACTGAATAGGGAATACAGAAAGGTAAAATAATTTCCAAAAGAAATTTTAGCCAAAAGGTAAAAATCAAGCAAACAAACAAAAATTCCCTGAGGTTATTTAATAACCACCAGTGCACAGGACTGTGAACTCCCATGCCAGCCACTATTCCATTTCAGGGATAACAAATTTAAGACTCATTCTCTGAAGGTTGAATTTAGATTAGTGAAAGCAAAAACTCAAAAAAAAAGAGTTCTTACACAGCCAGAAAAAAAAAAAAAAGGCTTAAAGTATTACGATTCTAAATAAAGATGTGTCACGTTTTTCCCTGCTTAAAATCCTACCAATTCCCCTCTACTTCTACATACTTCTAGCACTGGACACACACACAATTTAGCACCCCAAATTTTTGAAAATTATTTACAGGATATATTACTTAAAAGCATTTTAAAGCCCTCTCAGGATGTCTGTGATCACTTTTCTTTTTCTAAATATAAATATATTTATATTTAGAAATTGTGTAAGGAAAACTGACAACAAATTTACATTCAGGTCTGGGCACTTGAGCGTGCACCTAACATGCTCTAAGTCATTCAAGGCTGTCTAGACTTCACCGCTATGCCAATGTCAGGAGTAAGCAAATGTGAAGGGGCCATAACCAGAGCAAAAATGATCTCAGTGGTCACCCCTGCTCTGTCTTAACTACCTTTTCTTGCCTGGTATTGCCAGTGTTGCTGGTATGCCCACATTCCACAACCCTTTAAACCAGATAATCCCAGCACTTCTAGGATATCCAGAACTACTCTAGGTATTGGGGTCAGGACTCTTTCAAAACCATACTCTCTCAGAGCCCTGAGCACTGTCGAGAGATAAGTGCTTTCTTCTTTATTTCACAGTCTTCTCCTCCTTATGGCTAATCTGTTGTACTTTAGGCATTATTGAAAAATTTAGGGGGCTATGGGCAAATGTGAATTCATTTGAGATTTTTTACCTCATAGCTAAATCCTAGACATTCTCAAGGAAATGTTGGGATTTGAGAACTTCATAAAATATAGAAATAGCAACTGGATGAAGAATTGCCTTTTAGAAAGTTCATTATGTAGGGAATATTTTTTATTTAAACCTAATTGCATTAGTTTAAGAAATTACAAAAGTGACATATCTGTTGAAGAAAATCTAGAAAAGACAAGAAAACAGAAGAAAAAAAGAAAATGCTATTGTTAATACCTTAGGGAAAAGCTCCCCCACCCCCCATTTTCTTATGTTCATACATATCTTCCCAACTTTTTGTTTAAAAATATATGGTATGTTCAGATCCTTTTTGACTCACCTCCTAGAAAAATGGAAATAAAAGCAAAAATAAACAAATGGGACCTAATGAAACTTAAAAGCTTTTGCACAGCAAAGGAAACCATAAACAAGACCAAAAGACAACCCTCAGAATGGGAGAAAATATTTGCAAATGAAGCAACTGACAAAGGATTAATCTCCAAAATTTACAAGCAGCTCATGCAGCTCCATATCAACAAAACAAACAACCCAATCCAAAAATGGGCAGAAGACCTAAATAGGCATTTCTCCAAAGAAGATATACAGATTGCCAACAAACACATGAAAGAATGCTCAACATCATTAATCATTAGAGAAATGCAAATCAAAACTACAATGAGATATCATCTCATACCAGTCAGAATGGCCGTCATCAAAAAATCTACAAACATCAAATGCTGGATAGGGTGTGGAGGAAAGGGAACCCTCTTGCACTGTTGGTGGGAATGCAAATTGATACAGCTACTATGGAGAACAGTATGGAGGTTCCTTAAAAAACTAAAAATAGAATTACCATATGACCCAGCAATCCCACTACTGGGCATATACCCTGAGAAAACCATAATTCACAAAGAGTCATGTACCAAAATGTTCATTGCAGCTCTATTTACAATAGCCAGGACATGGAAGCAACCTAAGGGTCCATCAACAGATGAATGGTTAAAGACTATGTGACCCATATATACAATGGAATATTACTCAGCCATAAAAAGAAACGAAACTCAGTTATTTGTAGTGAGGTGGATAAACCTAGAGTCTGTCATACAGAGTGAAGTAAGTCAGAAAGAGAAAGACAAATACCGTATGCTAACACATATATATGGAATCTAAGAAAAAAAAAAGGGTCATGAAGAACCTAGGGGTAAGACGGGAATAAAGACACAGACCTACTAGAGAATGGACTTTAGGACATGGGGAGGGGGAAGGGTAAGCTGTGACAAAGTGAGAGAGTGGCATGGACATATTTGCACTACCAAACGTAAAATAGATAGCTAGTGGGAAGCAGCCGCATAGCACAGGGAGATTAGCTCGGTGGTTTGTGACCACCTAGAGGGGTGGGGTAGGGAGGGTGGGAGGGAGGGAGACGCAAGAGGGAAGAGATATGGGAACATATGTATATGTATAACTGATTCACTTTGTTATGAAGCAGAAACTAACCATTGTAAAGCAATTATACTCCAATAAAGATGTTAATATAGATAGATAGATAGATATAGATATAGATATATAGATATGATAATAGTGGTGTGCTGGTAAATGTTTAACACTGACTCTCCAGAAAAATAAATATGGCTCTGATTTGTAGCATTTGCCAATTTCCGTAGTGAAATTACTCTTACCATGGCTGATAACAAAACTTGAATAAGCCGCAGGGGCTTGGGAAACTTAAATGAGAGGCAGGCTGGGTAGGAATTCTGGCAAACTGAAGTATTCATGCTCCACCACTGTTGACACATAAACCCTATGTTGCCGGATATTATTATTTTTAAAAGGAAACCTCCTGAATACTGTAAAAACACCTTTTGGGTTCAGATCTGGCCTATGTACCAGGATCTTCTGCCCATAATAGTCACTGGCAGTGGCTTGCCCTGCAGTGGAATTCGAGATATTAGCTTTTCCTTGTATCTAATTCCTATAAGAAATAGGTCTTATTTCTACATCATCTATTTATTTCTCAAAAATGTATGCAATGTTTGTTGATAGTAAGACCAAAGTGGTTTTTCTAGCATGACAGTTTTAACATCTTAGTGCAGTAGACAAATTAGCAAGTGTTGAAACACTAGCACTGATGTGTATTTTTTCCATTTTAGGTGATACTAGAGTGTTTATGTAGAGCCACCAGGTGCCTATCCTCCTACATGACTTATTACCCATCTTTGAGTTGTCAAATATGTAATGTCCAGCTGTCACGAGCCCAAGAAATGCCAATCTGTCTAGTTTGGGGGAAAAAAAACCTAGAGAAATATGATTTCCAATGGGATTTTATATCTAGGTTCCCCCAGACAGGAAAGTGTGTATTTTCATGCTAAGAGAGGACCAACAAGCCCACTTCTTGCTACAAACTTTACTTGTTGCCCAACATACAGCCTTTTGGGTATAACATCGTCCTTTTAAATTGTTTGCATAGTTGATTCAAATTCACAGCATGTTTCACACACTCTTAGATACAGTGTAGCAAGTTCCACCTGTAGGAAAATATTTTTTTCTTTTTTTATAAACAGAACACTAGTAGTGTAAGAAGAGAAACATTTTCAAACCTCAGAAACAACCAGCCTTTTCCACACTTTATGGACTAATGCAAAATTTTTAATGCATTTTTCCTGTGTAGCAATTGTTTTGCTTTGAAACCTCTGCTATCGACTACCCTTCATGGTAAATGATAAATGACAATGTATGTTCCTCAAGGTGTACTATTTCAAATTTGGGGCAAAGAGCCAAATGTTAGTGTTAGAATTCTAGTTTTCCCCCGTGTTTCCCTGTATTTGAAAAACAAAATTTTGTCATAAGTCCAGATGTGTGGAGTCTTAAGTGAAACCCCATGGTTCAGCAATCGGGTGTTAACAAACTCAGGAGACCTGCGTTCTTTCTTCTTTCTTTCTTTCTTTATTTTGCGGTATGAGGGCCTCTCACTGTTGTGGCCTCTCCCTTTGCGGAGCACAGGCTCCGGACGTGCAGGCTCAGCGGCCATGGCTCACGGGCCCTGCTGCTCTGCGGCATGTGGGATCTTCCCAGACCGGGGCAAGAACCCGTGTCCCCTGCATCGGCAGGCGGACTCTCAACCACTGCGCCACCAGGGAAGCCCCTGCGTTCTTTTTAAATCTATTCTCAGCTAGTAACAACGGTTTCTTACTCTCTGAAATACTTTAATATCTTACAGGGAGGTTTGTGAGGATCAAATGAGTTAATTCACATGAAAGCACTTTGCCACTTCAATTCCTTTACAAATATAAGACAGTTTTGTTTTTAAGAACCAGCAGGAGAGGGCAGTAGAAAAGGTATGAGGAAGGGAATTTAAATGAAAGCAAACTCTTGTTTCTCCACAGCATTGTTCTAAATTTGTATAGAGTTCAGATTTGATGGATGATTAAGCATGAGAAGCCAGTCAAGGAATAAGAGCACAGATGAAGCAGGCTAGGACAGATGCAGACTATGGACACTGAAAAATTCACATGAGCCCACATTTACATTGTTTACAGTCTTAGGAGATTTATGTATTTCCTGATGAACATCAACAGACCTCCTAAAAGGCTATGAATTTCAAGTTAAGTTAAAATTCCCACGCTTGGGTTATATTTTAAAAGTTTTTCTGCAGAGACTGGAGCAGTGATACTCAAACTTCATTGTGCATAAAAATACTCTAAGGACCTAGTCAAAATTGGATATTCTGAGATCTACCCATGAAGATTATGAATTGAAAGATCTGTGTGAGACTCATGAAGCTGTATTTTTAAAAAGAACCACTGCAAGTCCAATATCATGAATTAAGACAGAGGGTAGGAAAGTTCACAGTGTGCTTGAGGAGATGCTGAAATATAGAAGTTTCACATTTGGATGATTAGGAGCCTGGTAAGACGATTAAGCATAAGAAGAAGCACTGAAGACTAGTGAAGACTCTAGGCATTAATAGTCCCCAAGGACTTGTGCCTTCCTGTATGCATGCCCTTAAATAGTCTCCTCTGACATCAGCTCTAAGTTTGGCCATGTGACTTGCTTTGGATTGTTGGAAAATAGCAAACGTGACACAAACAGAGAGAGCGTTTATGTGTTGGGGGTAAACCCCATTACAGCTTCTAGGAGTCCTGTGACCAATCACTATGTGAACAAGCCTGGGTGACAATGCTGGTGACACATGGCCAATCACTTCAGTGTGCTCACCTGAGATCTGGCCCCAATGACCAGACATGATGTTGAGACCAGCTTTACACAACCAGCTTTACAATAGATAATGACACAAGCTAAATTTGCAAGGTTGGATTTAGCTATGGATGTGTTGAATTTGAGCTTCTGAAGAAACATTTATGAGGAACTCCGTAGCAGATAAGATGATCTGCAGCATAAGTGAACGGTTAGCAAAGGCCTAAGGGAAAGGGTTTAGAAGGTACTTACTCAGAGATTGTACTTTAGACCAATAAGAGTATAAAATTGATACTAGAGGACCTAGAGCAGAGTCTTAACAAAGACCTTCCTTTAATTTTCTCAGGGGAAAAGTAAACAACAAAAAGCAGAGCCTTGAGGAACTGAAAGGTGGTCAGGAGAACCAGGACTAGAATGTCACAGAAAACAAAAAAGAAGAGACTTCTAGAGAGTCATAGCAGAAGGGTATCAAATGTTCAGAGGAGACATAAAATAATGGCTCAAAAAGGCCTGTGGTTTGAGCAGTTTAAATTGGTGGGTGTAGAAAAATGATACAAAATAGACTTCTGGTTTTAACGGCTGAAGGAAGGAGTTAGACACTGAGTGTCAAATGCTTTTCTTTTTTAAATTCATTTACATATTTTTTGGCTGCGTTGGGTCTTCGTTGCTGCACATGGGCTTTCTCTAGTTGCGGCGAGCAGGGGCTGCTCTTTGTTGTGGCGCATGGGCTTCTCATTGCGGTGGCTTCTCTTGTTGCAGAGCTCTAGGCACCTGGGCTTCAGTAGTTGTGGCTCGTGGGCTCTAGAGCGCAGGCTCAGTAGTTGTGGTGCTGGGCTTGGTTGCTCCAAGGCATGTGGGATCTTCCTGGACCAGGGCTCGAACCCGTGTCCCCTGCATTGGCAGGCAGATTCTTAACCACTGCGCCACCAGGGAAGTCCCCTCAAATGCTTTTGAAGAAATGGGGTAAAAGAAAGATAATAGGAAGAAGATACATTTTTAAATACTTAGAAAATGTCAATAAAAACCTGTTTTGGGCTTCCCTGGTGGCGCACTGGTTGAGAGTCCGCCTGCCGATGCAGGGGACACGGGTTCGTGCCCCGGTCCGGGAAGATCCCACATGCCACGGAGCGGCTAGGCCCGTGAGCCATGGCCGCTGAGCCTGCGCGTCTGGAGCCTGTGCTCCACAACGGGAGAGGCCACAACAGTGAGAGGCTCGCATACCACAAAAACAAAACAAAACAAAACAAAAAACCTGTTTTATTAACAATTTGATGCATCATTCATTAAATGAGACAGTAAAAGCCAAAGGGATGTATTCAAGTTAAATGCATAATTTTTATTTTGATATCTTTGCCTATGATGGGTTATCTTTGATATCATTTCCAGGAAATCCTTAGAAAAAATGCATACTTAATTTAAGTATCACTTATCGAATGTATGTTTACCTCTGTTCCCTCCAAAACCTTGCTAAAATGCCAGGAAAGTTTGATTGTTTGATTTGCTGATTTAATAAAAAAATTAAGGCAAAGTACAAAAAAATGAGGGTAAAGAAGTGGTAAACAAGATAGCAGAATATTCTGTTCTCTGTAATGGACATCAACACAACTTTGGAAAATAGAATGGTAGTGAATGAATCATAATTGACTTGGCAGTTTGAAAAAACTGAAAATTAACTGCTTTAAGAGCAAGAAGCTAAAAAGCAAGCAAATTTGCAAAGCAGAATCCTGAATATGATTAGAAATTAAAGATACTAGGGGCCTAAGAAGATAGGAATTAAAGAAAATAGGAGGATTTTGTGACATTTGTAAGAAACATTAAAGCTTTCAAGTCTCTTCTACCTATTCATCCAGGTCAGCACTCCTCCCAGATCATCTTAAAACTGGGTTTTCAAGACTAAGCACAAGTAAAATCAAGAAGACTTGGGCTTCCCTGGTGGCGCAGTTGTTGAGCGTCCGCCTGCCGATGCAGGGGACACAGGTTCGTGCCCCTGTCCGGGAAGATCCCATGTGCCGTAGAGCGGCTGGGCCGGTGAGCCATAGCCGCTGAGCCTGCGCCTCCGGAGCCTGTGCTCCACAACAGGAGAGGCCACAGCAGTAAGAGGCCCGCGTACCGCTAAAAAAAAAAAAAAAGAAGAAGAAGAAGAAGACTTACTAAAAAGGAGTATTGACAGTCTACATATTGAATTTTGAGACCACTAATCCCCCTTACTCTACCTGGCTCTAAGAACACTGGCTATGTTGAGCATATGCCAACCCTCCACCCACTTTACCCAGTGTTAGAAATCGAGAAATTTGCCATCTAGAATAAAAGATGTGCAGATACTGATGAGCAGAAAGCCTCCAACAAAATGAGAACTTGGGAATTCAAAATATGTTAGCAGATATTTCATTGTAGGTTTGGTAACTGAAGTCAAGGAAACTCAAGAGTGAGAGAGAAACAAAAATAGAGAAAAAAACCATAGAATCTAACATATGAATAATGGAAAATTCAAAAGGAGAGAACAAAGAAACAGCAGGGAGGAAATCATCAATAAAAAATTTAGAGACACATTTCCAGACTAGAAGAACAAGAGGGGACAGTTTCAACAGACCCAGTACAAGGAATAATAAAAGAACCCCACCAAAGCACATTGCTGTGATATTTCACTATTCTGGTGGTTAAGAGAAGATCCTAAAATTTAAGAGAATATGAAACAGACCTATGCAAATGATGAAAAATCAGAATAGCATCAAACTTCTCTACAGTCTTGCCAGAGGGAAAACCAATGAGCCAAATCCTTTAAAGTTCTGAGGGAATGTTATGTCCATCCCAGGATTCTATACCTACTCAAATTATTAGTCAACTCTAAAGTCATTTTATCATTAATTAGTCATGCAAGTTTTCAAAATATTTACCTCCAATATACCATTTTTCTAGAAAGTTTTGAAGTTGCATGCTCCACCAAAATAAAATGAAAAAAAAAGAGAGAAAGGTATGAATTAAACATCAGAAAGAGTTGAGAAATATTCCCAGAATAATAATACTGGGAGGTGCTAAGTCAACAGCCATGTTAGAGTCCTAGAGAACCAGCCCAGATTGAAGCCATAATTAAACTGTCATACTATTTGGTATGTTTGAATATAAAGAAGAGATATATAGAGTTCCATTAAAGAATTTAGGGATGAAAAGGTGATTGGGATATACAAAACTAAGCAGATGGAAAATTAAAGCAATTAACAATTGTAGGCACAGTGGAATATATATGAGAGTTAAAATCTATGGCAGAAAGTCAAAATATTTTTAAAATTTTAGAAAATCACAAAATGGCAAATTAATTTTTTAAAACTTCAGCAAAAAATGAAAAAAACCTGAAGCATAACTGAAAAATGTTATAATAGTTAAATATGTAGATACCTTCATTATACTCTTCTCTCTACATTTTCATTTGAAAATTTATCTAATAAAAATAAAATTAAGAGGAGTCTTAAATGTTCCTAAATGGAATATCAAGGTAAATACCAGAAGAAATAACAGTGATTGCTAAAGACGTTTGCCTATGGAAAGCAGAAATGATTGGTAAGATGTGGAGTAGGGCATTAGGGTAAGAATATCCTTTCTGTGAATGCTCATCATTATATTTTGATTCTTATAAGGCAAATATATCAAACAAGTACTTGGGGATTTTTTTTTTTTTTTTTGCTGTACGCGGGACTCTCACTGTCGTGGCCTCTCCCGTTGTGGAGCACAGGCTCCGAACGCGCAGGCTCAGCGGCCATGGCTCATGGGCCCAGCTGCTCTGCGGCATGTGGGATCTTCCCGGACTGGGGCACGAACCCGTGTCCCCTGCATCGGCAGGCGGACTCTCAACCACTGCGCCACCAGGGAAGCCCTACTTGGGGATTTTTTAGAAAAAAGTTAACTGATGTAAGAATAACTTGGGTTTTTAGAGAGAAACCGTTTTATCCAACAGAATAATTTAAAAATTAGCCAAAATAATGGTGACTATTAAATTTGGGGGAAATTCTGTGTTTTCATAGGTTGCTAGTTTCATCTTCAAGGTTATTTTTCTGGGTTATAGTTAGAGCAACAATTCAGAAGGCTAACTGGACTTGACCTTAGGAAATACATAGAGTGAGATACAAATCGTTTGCCCCATATCAAAAATCATAGGATCCTATAGTTAGAAACTGTCTTGGAAGTTATCATCACCCAGAACTTTCAGGTTGTTGATGAGGAAACTGAGGCCTCAAGTCATAAATTGACATGTCACATAATGATATCAGCATAAAATTGTATAAAAACAACTCAGCAGCTGGCAAATCACATAACTAAATTTTGTTCCTTTATTGGGTATGAAGGTATGAAGACAGAGCTCATTTTCCCCCAAGAGAATGACAGTCGAAAGTTGCTAGTTGCTGGGGCCACCTAAAGATAATAAATCTTTGTATTTGGACACATTCTTTGTTTCAGGAGACACATCAAGATAGTTTATTTACACACATATAAGTCAAATACCCATTTAAAATGAGATCATTTTAAATCATCTTGTAGATGCTACAAATAAGTGTGATACTTACAATGGGTTTATTTTTAGTCAAACTGTGCTCTTGAAAGAAAGTAGAAATGGATTTTGTTGTGTGCTAAATCATTTCCCCCTATAAAATATATATGTTGAAGCCTCCAGTATCTCAGAATGTGGTTGTTTTTGGAGATGGAGCCTTTAAAGAGATTGTTATGTTAAAATGAGGCCCTTAGAATGGAGCCAAATCCAATCAGACTAGTGTCCTTATAAGAAGAGGAAATTTGGACCCACAGAGGAAAGATGATGTGAGGGCAATTGTGAGAAGGTGGCCATCTACAAGCCAAGGAGAGAGGACTCAAAAAAAACAGTAGACCTTGATCTTGGACTTCTAGCCTCCAGAACTGTGAGAAAATAAATTTCTGTTGTTTAAGCCACCGAGTTTCTGGTATTTTGCTATGGCAGCCTGAGTAAACTAATGCAGACTTCAAGAGGAAGCTCTTAGAATGGAGTATGGATTGTCCTGTATAATCAAGTACTACTGACTGTGCTGTCACCTGGGTAATGGAGTCTGCTTTTATATATGTTTTGGGGGACATGGGGACTTGGAATGAACTGGAAGAGTGGAGCTGATTCTGGGCCCCATTCATGGCAGCTGCTCCAACCCCTCCTCGAGCTGCACCCTGAGGAACTTAACGTTAATGGCAACTTCAGAATAGTTTCCTTTGAAAAAGGAAGTGTGGAGGGCTCAGAATTGTATTCCTTAGAATAGTAAACGAGATAACATCATATTTTGTACTCCATGTTGGTAAAGCTGAACTTCCATGTTTTACTCCACCTTTCAAATTTTTACAGATGTATTTTAAAAAAAAATTAGGGCAGCTGTCCATGAATCTAAAGGCCAAGGCTATCTTTTAAACTAGGATTTTACAATACTTCACACAGTTCTGTAGTGAGTTTCTACTTTAAAAATTATTAGGAGAGTAGGAAAAACTGTTATCTTTTCCAGTGGTCTTTGCTTATAGCATTTTTGCTTATATATGTGGATAACAAGCTTAAAATACATTTCTTAATAATTCTATTTGTGAACATTTGAGTGTATAATATTAGATAACACAGATTTCAAGTCAGGCACCTGAGTTTGGTGTCTAGCCTCACAACTGTGAGACCTTAGGCAAGTCACCTGGACCCTTTCACCTTAGTTATGTTGCTTATAAAATGAGAATAATACTACTACCTAATTCACAGCACTGCTTTAAGGATTAAATAAGATGTATATAAATCCCTTAGCATGGTACCTTGAAGATAAATCATTCTTTCATCAAACTGAGACATTCTAAATACCACGGAATTGCTTCTCTTCTAGATGTTCAGAGAGCTTTTTCTAGCATGAATATTCTTAGACTTTTTAAACAGTCAAAATTTTTAAAAACACTCTTTTCTTTTGCCATCTGAGGTTTAAATCTTTCACTATATCCACATAAGTGGACATTTTCTTAACTCTGGAGAAGTTATATTGCTTTGTAAGCATAAAACAAAAATAGTGTTACGTGGCATTGAGTGATCCCAAGTCCAATCGCTTGACAAAAACTAGCCTGTGTCTACCTGCGCGGCATAATCTGTTTATTCTACATTGCAATATGAATTTAGAAATGCCACTTTTCTTGAGCAGCAAGTAATTATCTGGAAGAAACATATTTTATCACTCCCCATGGCTGGTATGAGGCGGCACATCTTCCGTCTCCGGCACACGATCCCATGTTTCCTTACAAATTGTGCTGCTGAGCAGTACTGTACCTTAACACTTTTAAATAAGATCTTGACACTCGTGTCATTGTGCAGGCTCGGATCTGGATGACAGGATTTTTTTCCCCTTAATTTAAACGCACTATTTTTCATCAGATGACAAGCATACATTATGGTCTCCGTTCTAACCAAGGCTCTAAAGGCTATTTCAGTTTGACTAGAGTGGTCTTCTGCCAAATGGCTACTCTAGGTTACACTGTGCACATTACCCACCAGAAAGCACAGAGTTGATGGGAGTGCACTGTCAGCTATCCTGCACATCGATATGGGGGTTACTGGATTTGAAATTGGATTCTAGCCTTCCTTGATCTGTTGTATAAATGGAGAGGCATGTGTTGAAGAAATTCCTACAAAGTTTATCAAGAATGTGATGTACCTTTCATCCTCTAGAGTTTGTCTTTTACTTTGTCGGACTCCAGCACAAGTTCTCATCTCAGTGATCAATATTCAAAGCTAAAAGTAGAAGAGCTTTTCTTTTTTTCTTTAAATGGAAAGAAAACTTTGGAAAAATTATTCTATGCATGTATTTCTTCTGTGATATGAGTTGGGCGCAAGTTGCAGACTTTTGTAGCAGAGTGGCTTCATGACCCTTCTTTAAACATTTAAGACTTAGTTCAGAAGTTCACTGAATATGATGAGACATGATTCTTAAGTATGGAGCCTTCAAAAAAACTCTTCTAAATATATAATATTCTCAGCCAGACATGTCAGTCATTGTCAAGATGAAAGTCGTTTAAATGCTAAGTTCCTGGTAAACTGCATCTGTATTGTAGGGCTCTATTCACAAAGCAGTACCTTAGCAGTATGTGTAGAGCATACAAAAATATATGATTTTATTATGGGACATACTGAACTCGGTATTGCGATGTGAGTTTGGGAGGGAGGGAGTTTGCTATGCAAGTTACATGCTTATCACCAGTATGTGGACAGCCCTAAGGGCAGCACAGAGAACTTCAGAGAAAACATATTAAAAGGGCATGGGGAAGCATGATTTTGACATACATAAAAGGGCCTTTGCATAGATCTCATGAGCACAAGATTTTATTTTTTGAGTGGATAAAGATGTGCAGTTTCTTTAGAATCAAAGGTAGGTTGGCAACACTTTCAGTAAATGGCAAAATAATTATGAGTGTATTTGGTATTCAATGTAAAACATTTATCACTTTGAATGGTTTTGGCATCAGGGCAGCTGTTATAGGCAATCCCACAAGAATTCCTTTGTAATTTAGCATTAATTGATGTTCCTTCATTGTAATGGCAGTTGATAAGTTAAAAGACACTGAATTGAAAAAGGAAAATAAAACGCTTTGACCAGTCCTTTACAGCTTCTGCCAGTGACTGGGGAAAAAAATTAGCTCTAAAATACAGCAGACAGAAACAGTACCCAATTTTCTAAGAATAGGAGTGTGGACTGCTTGTGTTTGTGTTTATATGTTTATGAGTGCATAGAGATTAAAATCTAGTAGCTAGCCTAGAAAAATGGACTGCTTCTAAATGTTTTAGAATAACTTTTCTTTTTTACTGCCTGTGTGGTAGATTGATTACAAAATAGCTCCAATTTTTCATCCTTTCTGGCATCCATGACCTTTGTGATGTGACTTGCTGCTCCTCCCATCAGATGGTTAATTCTATTTTCTCATCTCTTGAATCTAGACTGGCCTTGGGACTTACTTTGGCCAAGAAAAGGTGATGGAAATGACAGTCTCCAGTTTGGAGCCCAGGCTTCTATTGGCTTTATTGAAACCCACCCGGCTGCCGTGTGAACAGCCTGGGTTAGCCTACTGGAGGGTGAGAGTCACAGGTAGTAGAGACGAAGTATCCCAACTGGGGCCTTCCTAGAAAAGTCAACCTCTAGTTAATCTGCTGACTAATTGCAAATTCCTGAGCAAGCTCAGACAAAATCACTGGAGATTAACTCAAACCAAAAGAACCACTCCTTTGAGCCAAACCTAAATTGTCAGCCTCCAGAATAGTGACCTAAAGAAATAGCTATTATGATAACCCACTAGGTTTTTAGGGTGGCCTTTTATGCAGCATTAGATAACTTTTTCAGCATGGTAGATTAAAGAAGTACTAACTTAAATAAAAGGCTAAAGTTTTCGTTTTAATAGCATTAAGCTTCCAATGTAAAGTCAATATTCCAGCATGCTAAATTCTAGACTCTTTATATATTGTCCTTGTTTCCTTAGCTTAGTGCCTGAAATGCCCTTCCCAAAGGTCCAAATTGGACTCATCCTTCAAAGCCTAGGTCACATACTCTTCCTCCTTGAAGCCTTCTCTGATTTCCTCAGCCTACTCCTCGGAACTTCCTAGAATTTTAGTTTTACATGTATAATGCCGCGTATCATTTTCCCTTGTATTTGTTTTTAATATGAGTAATTTTTCTACCCCTCCAAAAGGCAAAGATGGTATCCTATCCATCTTTGTTACCCTCAAATCACCTTGTAGTACCTTGACAAAAGTAAACAATCAACAAATATTTGAATGAATAAATATGATGATATATAGGCTAAGAAGCCACTCTGGATCCCAGTCTCCCTCTCTATTCTTACTGTTATTATAGGGAGCAGTTAGGCTGTTCACAGAGTATTTAAATAAGTACAAAGGTTTAATTCTCTTAATTATTATCACTGCTATTATATTTTGCTTTTTTCCATGCATTTTGTATTCCTATAAAATTTTTATATTCCATAAAACAGAATATTTTAAGCTTTTTTGAATAGATAATAGCAGTAAAAACAACAACAAACAAAGTTATTTGGTTTGTTAAATTTTTAAAGGAAAATTATCTTTTCAATATTTATTAATTCTATTAGACACTTTTTTTTAATTTCCAGATATTTTTTTCCCTCTGCCTCTTCATTCATAAGTTGTGCTTCTGATCTAGAGAATTAAGTTTTTGAACTTATAGAAATATAAATATATTTCAAGGTCCTTTATACATCTATAAATATAGAGAAAGGTATTAGGCAACTTTAGTTAAATTCTTTAAAATTAAGATATGTAATTTTAGTTAAGTAAACATTTTGTCATCATTATCAAAGCACTTTCTTAGGTCTTTTAGAGGTGATTAAAATTGTTTCAATTTTACCTATGATATTTTCCTGCTCTATTGCTTTGCTGCATTGGCTAATTTTTGTTGCTTCTCTGCTACATAAAATTGCAAGTATCAAGTTAACTTTCAAATCAGTGAAATGAGAAAAATTTTTGAAAAGCAATGATGATTTGGTCCACTGTTCTTTCCCATATTGTTTATGAAATAATAATAAAGTTGGGATGATGACTGCTTGTTCCCTGAAGACATTTTTCTCAAGTTATTTAAATCATATAATCCACTTAACCTTGGGTAAACTAGGCTCACTTTACTCCATTTTCTCAGTCACTACAGTTTCCCAGACTGATGTCTGTGAACCATCAGAAGTCTGAGGACATATTCTTGGGCAGCCCATGAAACTTTCTAAATGTTGTACTTTCACTCCTGTGATAATTTAAAAACACACACATACACTGTTAGCTAGTTTTAAACAGGAAACATCTATTTTGCCAAAATAATTAATAAAAAGAAAGATATTTGCTTAGAATAAGACTTTGGATTTAAACTGGTATTTCTGGACCTCTAGGGTCTAACAGAGAGAGTCTCACAAGTTCAAGATAATTTGTCACTAGACGTGGTTCATTTATTCCTCAAGTTTGAGAAACACTAGTCTATAGCCTAAGTGGATAAACTTTACTAAAATGACTTTCAGAAAACACATCAATTTATTCTTTCAATTAACTAAGACTTTCTTACCTACTATGGGCCTGGCAACTCTGATTGACACTGTTGTCATGGAGCTTTCAGTAGCATAGGCAAAACTGACAATAAACAAATAAACCAATAAATAGGCAGGTTGTTTGAACTGGTGGTGCATATAGACAAAGTGACAGGCAGTTTTAAGACTAATCTCAGGACCACGTGGGTGAGTTCAGTGGGTGACAGGATTGTGTGCCTGAAGGCAGGTATTTGCTTAGCATGATTTGAATGTCTGACTTAAATAACTTGGACCATCTAGGAATTCTAATACTCAGTCTTGGGTGCCTATGTAGCCTGCTAATATTCCATCTCTTATGATTGGTGACAGGACTGCTATATTGTTTTTTTTTTTTTTTTCCTGGTATAAAATGAATACAGTTCTATTTTATGTAAATAGAGTTGAGCATCATTATTTTGAATCAATACATGATCTGCGAGTAGGAGCACAGTTTTTGCTTTTAACGTGCTCTAACAGGTTGAAATTTTTAACTATGTCTGTATATCTATCTTTCCAAAATTTTGAAAGCTTATTTATTTTTAGAAATCCATAAGAATCTCAAAATACAAGTTTCACCCACCTGGTTGCCATATCTGTACTTCCTTCTGTTTGCATACATACTCAGACTTCCACAGAAAACATCCCCATCACTAGCACCCAGGCAAAATTAATGGGTTTTTCCTCTAATCCCATAGAACTGATATCTACCTTATAGCATTTGTATCACAATTGGTCATTCATACTTTATTTTGCTCCTTGAGGCCGTGAGTCCTCACAGTCCAGCGAGCGCTATTTGACAACTTTTTATAGACACATCTCATGTGGCAGGCACTAATCAAAGCACTTTTCAAGTATCAGCTGATTTGACACTCACAACATCATGCAGTAGATACTATTATTACCCCCATTTTACAGATAGGAAACTGAGACACAGAGAATTTAAGTAACTTGTCCAAGGTCACACTACAAGTGAGTGGTAATGCCAGGGTTTGGATGCAGTCAGTGCAGCCCCAGAGCCTGTGGCTTAATCATCAGATAATGATGCCTCTCATAGGTAACAGTAAATGTCAGCTGAACAAATGAATCATGGTCCTTATGAAAAAAATTAGATTCTTCTAGCAAAGGAGTCCATTAAGAGTAACATGACGGTTAATTTTATGGATCACTTGGCTTAGGCTAGAGTACCCAGTTATATAATCAAACACTAATATAGGTGTTGCTGTGAAGATATTTTATAGATGTGGTTCATATTTACCATCAGTTGACTTTAAATAAAGGAGATTACCCTTGATAATGTGGGTGGCCTCCTCCATTCAGTTGAAGGTCTTAAGAGCAAATACTGAGATTTCCTGGAGAAGAAGAAATTCTGCCTCAAGACTGCAGCATTAACTTCTGCCCAAGTTACCCAGCCGTTGAGCTTGCCAGCCCCCCAATCACATGAGTTAATTCCTTAAAGGGATTATGTATATATCTTGGCTCATTTATTCCTCACGATATCCCTCTGGAGAAGGTACTCTCACTGTCCCCATGTTAAAGATAAGTACCCGAAGCAGAGCCAGGATTCGAACACAGATAAACTGTAGAGCTTGCTCTTAACTACCCTGTGCTGCTGGCTCCAGGTAGGTACACTTGAGGACAGTGCAGCAGAGTGGGTCTGGGTAGAATAATTGCATGAAGAAATGAACAATTATTAAGAACCCATTATAAGACTACTACTTTATACACATTATCTTATTTAATACTCACAAAGGTACTGTGAGTTAAATACTTTTTCCCCAATTTAGCAAATAAAGAAACAGGTCCAAATAATTTTAATAACTTGTGGAAAGTTAAATGAGCAAACATTGGTGGTGACAGATTGGAACACATGTCTACCTGTCTCCCCAAATTTGCCTTTCCCATTATGGGACTATACTACTACTTGATGTGCCTCAATGAGGTTTGTCCCAGTTGAGAATATTCAAATCTTAGACCTAGTAGAACAGCCTTTTCTCATGGACCATCTCATCACAGCTGCCTTATAGCTCAATCTAGAAACTATGGTATTTCGTACTCCTTTTGAGCCCCACTGTATTCAACAATGACTTCAAAGAGCTTCATGATGTTCTGGCATACTGTGAACCAAGTGAAGTTACTTTTGTTTTTTTTCTTATTGATTCTATCATGAAGAGCAGGTAATAGAGTCTCTCCTCTCCCCTCTCCCCAAACTAACCTTTTCTAAGACTTCATTATTTAGAGCGTGACCAAAATTTAAGATGGGGAGGTTAGATAAAAAGAGAGTCTAGAGTCTCTCTTCTTTTTCAGTAGTCTCAACTGAATTACTGAAGACCAGATGCTATGGTTTTGGAAGTCTATCAGTTTCTCTTCTTTCTGTTTCTTTTTTTTTTTTTTTCTTTTCTATTTTTATTTACTTTTTTTTCCTTGCCATTGGACTATCTTACCACATCCGATAGAATGATTAAAGAACATCATCAATGGTAAGTACACTGAATGTTAATCAGGAGTAATTATTATAGTATCATATTTTAAATAAATTTTTATTTTATTTATTCATTTTTGGCTTCATTGGGTCTTCGTTGCTGCGTACAGGCTTTCTCTAGTTGTGGAGAGCAGGCCTATAATATCATACTTTTATCCCTCTTTCTTATTGTGTTACTTACCAATAGAAATAGCTGCATCACAGAATTAAATAGAGGTATGCTGTGGTATACCACAAAAGAAGTCAATATAGCTATTCCAGGGGGATTATATTTTGAAGATGGACAGCCATTACTAGGGGTTTATGAAAACCACCCTCATCTATTCAGGAAAAAATGATGAGACCTCAAATATTATTTATCATCCAGAGTTCAGCATCATCAAACTGTCAAGTTACAATTAAGACTATGAAAGTATTTTCAAAAGTAGAAAACTGTAATATCACCAAAGTTTGATCAGACAACAAAAACAGTTCAAAAGTTCAGCAGAGTTTGCGATAAGCACTAGCTATGCAAGCATTTGTGTGCCCTGCACAATGGAAAATATTATATTTTACAATCATTTTCTATGTAATGTTAAACCAGAATCAAAAAGTTAAAAGATGGGATGGAAAAGGTCAAACTTTCTTACTCAGCTCTTAGCTTTCCTATCATTGCAATCTGAAACCATCTAATAAATAGTATGGTTTACCTTAGACTTCTTGTGTGCCTAAAAACAAGATGACCATATGTTAATGACTTGTAATAGCAATTTCCTTCAGAAAGAAAAATACATGCTTAAGTTAAACCCCAACTTTTACTTATAATTTCAAAATTATACAACAATTTCCTCAAATAGATCACTGTTTTGTTTTGTTTTTCACTTCCAAAGGAAAGCAAGGAAGGATGATTCCTCCCTAAATTTTTTTCCCTTGGTTTATTATATTTATATATCTTATTCCCTGCAATGACTATTAATTCTTTGCTTTCTTCCTATTAATAAGCATATCCAGATCAATGAGAATAGTGCTCTTCATATGTATAATATTTGCTTGAAAGGTTGTGGAGAGATCTTTGAAGAGTTTGCAAGTTGATGGATTTCTTTTATGCACAACTTTATTTTACCATATTTGATTAATATTTGTGGTGAGGGTCTGGAACAGGAAAGCTTAGGTCAATATAATGACCTAAGGTTACAGAGGGACTGACATTTATTGAATGACAGATAATTTTTTGTTATTTTTAATCTTTTCAAGATATTACTATTTTGCAGATGAGGCAAAATAGTCCTAATAATGATTAGGACATGGGCCTATAAATCAGGGCCCATGTCCTAATCATTAATGCTATATTTAAGTACCCAATTTGAGCATAGTTAACATTAATTACCCGTGGAAATAAATTTATTTCCATTTGTTTATGGCTCAGAGAGATTATTTCCCAAGGAATCAGAAGTGTTGCATAGAGTAAGTACTAAATGCCAGACACGTCTATTGCCAAAGCCCAGCATCTTTCCATTAAATCATATTGACTTTTTTTTCATTTTCATAGCTTGCTTTCTTGAGCAATTAAAATGAAATATTGATATCTGATATTTTTTGGTTTTATTAATTTACAATGATATTTTGATTTTTTCCCCTCCACTTTATTTACTGTCTGGATAAGTTTGCAATTTAGACAAGATCCATGATGGTAAATTTAAAAACAGGTTTTACATTCTCTAATTGAAAGAAATTTTGAGTGGCATTGATATTATAGCCAATAACACCCTGCATTTATTTAGTACTTCTAACTTATTCAAGTGCAATCATGCTCATTCTTTCTTAGTAACATTAGCTGATAGACAGAAGAGATATTCTGATTTCCTTTCTTTAAATGTGGAGCCTGGTGCCAAGAGAGGTAATTTGCCAAAAGTCTGTTAGCTAAATATTGGCAGATCAGGACTAGAAGCTATTTTTCTTGACTCTAGTCGTATTCTCCCTGACTTCCCTCTCTTTACTCTCCTCCCCTCTCCATGTGACCCCCCCCCCCAAATCTACAGTCTATGACAGAGCTAATCATGTCCTCAAACATTTTATGTTTCCCTATGGTCTATAGGAAAATATTTAATCACTATAAATCATACTCAATATGCCACATAATTTGCCCCCCAAATATATTTGCTGTGGTATTTTTACTACTTCCTACAATTTTCCTTCCCTTTAGTCTACAGACTTATACCACAAGCGTTTTTAATTAATCTAGTTTCCAGTTTCTTCAAATTCTTTGTGGTGGAAAACTGTTACTTTTGTCTTTCCTAAAAACCCTTCCTACCATGCCTTGGTAATTGGTCTAAAAGGTAGGTGATGCCAGCTGAGCTAGTAAGAGCTTTAAGTTGGATTTTTCAAAAGGAAATAAGGATAGAGAAGACACTTCCTTCTCTGGTCATAAAGTGGTAACTGTGAGCTCAAGCTGTTCTTGGCCATGGTTGCAACCACAGAGAGAAGGTGTTTTGATAGAATGAAACTGATATACAATGAAAAGCTAAATGAGATGTGGAGAAAGATCCCCCTTGGCTTTAAGTTCCTGCTTTAGCGTTAATCTCCAGATTCACCCTTAAAGTTCTCAATTTGTGAAGTAACTAACTTGTATTTTCTTACCAAAGAAAGTTTGAATTTAATTTATGTCACTAGCTACCAAAGATAATGACTCATACAATTATCAGTTCCATGTTCATATTATGTGAGCCAATTCCAACGTCTCCTCTTCTGTGCTACCAGCCACGATTTCCTATTTGGATGACTCACCCCTCATCTATGCCCCGTAGCAGTCTGATGCTAGTCTGAGCCTGGCAGGCCTTACAGTTTGCCTTATATGATCATTAGCTGCATCTATATCTGCCTTCTTCACCAGTCTGTGAGCCCTATAAATCAGGGCCCATGTCCTAATCATTAATGCTATATTTAAGTACCCAATTTGAGCATAGTTAACATTAAATATTTGTGTATTTAAGTTTTCATTAATTCCCTTGCCTTTTAATGTTGAGACAATATATAATGCAGTGTGAGCTGTAGATATAATGTAATAATGGATATAATTATTCTGGTATTAATGTGATGATTATCCTGCACAAATTATGGGTATTGCATCTCTATTTCTGCTCTTGATTTTTTTTTAAAGCAAGTTGTCTCTTCTCTAGTACAAGCATCATGTTCTGAGAAGAACTGACTTCAATGAGCTATAAACTACAGAGAAGTGTGACAAATTGCAATGGCAAGGCTAGACTAGTACAGAAGCTTGTGATAAGATTTTGTGAAATACAATCCTTTTCTGGACAATTCAAGCCTTGTAACACTGAAAACCATAGGCTGCACTCCATAAGAATTTATCATGCAGGGGCAGTGGGCTCTTCCAGGACATTGTCCCTTCTAGGTGCTATGATTGGGACAGGCTTGCTATGAAGGTATCTGAGAGGGGGCACTATCTAGCATGCTCCTCTAGATGTGGACACTGTGACACACTCTAAGGGTGTAGAAAGAAAGGGTGAGGACCTGAAGAGATGTGTTGTTAGCTGACTCCATTCTTACCTCCATGTGGACACTGAAGCATTAACTGAGGCAATGATCTAGGAAAAGAGGCCACACTTTTCCCTCAGTTCTCTACATCGTCTCAGAGAAGAATGGTAGAAGCAAGAATGATCATCACTAGCTTAAATGCCTCAGTTTTCATCTTCACATTGTATGTGTGGACATGAGCTCCATTTATCTTTGTAATTCAGACTATATATAGCTATGTCACAAGCTCGATGAATAAGATCTAGTCAAATGTTTGTTCTTTCATGGCCAACAAAAAGTGATTTAAGTCAACAAAAGGGGTGATTTAAGATTTAATAACCATTGTACGTTGAGTGACTTTTTTTCCTTTGGAAGGACATAAAATGTCTGTCTCTGGAATGGGACGGTTTTGTGTTTGAAATATACTGACTTTTGTCATGTGGTGCTTAATTAGTCCATACCCACTTAAAAAAAATTCTCACCAGTTGCTCAAAAGAGAGACATGTTTAGCTGTCTGTTCAGCGTGGTTGGGAGGAGAATGGACAGCAGCAGAAGGGCAATTGCTAGGCCTGGTTCAGGATAGAGAAATGTTTCTAGAAGAAAACCTGCAGGTAGAACAGGCCTCCAAGAAGCAGTATCTCTAGCAACCCACATTTCTAAAAATAGCAGCAGCAACAACAGAAGCAGCATTTGTACATTAAGAGATGTTCAGAACAAGTTTGAACCATGGAAGGATGTATTTAGTGCATTTGGGTGTTTTAAAGTCTTATACCCATCTAAAAATGTCGATTAAGTACCTAAGATGTGTGTATACACTCATACACACAGTGAGGTATGTATATATATATATATATAACTATGTATGTATGTATATATACACACACACTTAGGTATACGCAGACACACATATACACACACACCATCTTTGAAAATAGTTTTGGTTCTTAAATGATCCAATTGTCAATGAAATATTATGAACTAACTACTGAGTGTTTGAGTGCTTTTTGCTATTGAGGGAAAAACACTAAATAAACTCCAGGGGGAAAAGTCTGAATAATTTTTCCCCAAAAATTAATCTTCTCTGTCAGTTTAGATATAATTGAATAAAGAATGCATACTTGAGCCCTTTACAGGCATTAATACTTTAGTAATCACATCTTGGTTCTGAGAGTGTTAGATGAGAATCACAAACCAACGCCACCAGTCTTACCCACACAGTCTCACTAATTCTCCCATCAGTGCAATGAATGCATTTTTAAATAGTAGGTAGACTTTGTTTTGTTTATTTGTTTGTTTGTTAAACTGTTGTAACAGTTCACATTTGGGGAACTGGCTTAAGAGAGGACATTTCCTGTGGCAACTGCAATTTTAACAGCAACAGATAAACTCTTTGTAGCAAATCTCCACTGGGGTAGAACTAAAATCTGGAAGTAATCAGCAACCACTGAGCATCAGAAATTCTTCAAAAAAAAAACCAGCTGGAGTCTGCTAGTTGTTGGGATAGGATTCAGGTACCTACCTAATCCCTTGGGGTTAGTCGCCATCCTCTCTCTTCCTTGTCTTGGATATGGAACTAAAAAGCCCCAGGGTGTTGATGGTTGCAAAGAAACTATGGCATCTAACACCTGCTGGGAGCAATAAATATAGAACCATGCCTGCCCTAGTCGGTTTTGTTCCTATCCTGCTCACCACTGCAAACGCAGTCTTTTCTTCTGTGCTGGGTTTTAGGAGAGATGAACTCTGTTTACACATGTAAACAAATCTGATAAATAAGAGTAGTCATTGCTGTGCAGTCATTTTTGACACATGTGCTTGACCTATAATATAGGTAAGTCTGGTTAAAAAGTAAACAGAATCACACCCTTCATTTCTGAGAATTCTCGTTGTAATTCTGGAAGTAACATCACTTCAAGGCAGCCTTTTGAAATAGATTTGATTCAGTTGGTCCGTTTACTGTTGGATGATGGGTTTCCAGTTAGCTAATTAAAACTGGTTATTCCTGAGGATTTGTGCAGCCTGAGTTGTTTAATACTTCATGTCTTCCAGTCTTGTCCAGTTACATTGGGAATGCTCACAATTCTGTTTAGAAGGAAACAGATGCTAATAAACAAAGGGATGAATATCTCTTTTATCTATCGTGTTTTATAAAACAAGGAACACACAAGAGTCCAGAAATCTCCTGATAATAGAGGAGTATCAGGGTATATGAATGGAACTCTGGCTCCCTTGCTTTCTGGTCTCCAGAAACTGGGATGGCTGCAGAAGTGAAATTCACCAGGACAAAACCTTTCAGTCAGCAAGTAAAAAGGAAAATCAGGCCAGCTCTAAGAAGCTCTTTCTTAAATTCCCACACCCACCTAACTTGTCCAAATTATTTGCTTACAGAGCAGTTGCTCTACATTCTCCCAGTTTAAACTAGCCATTGATTTTCTTTCTAAAATTCATACTCTGCTCTATTTGGCAAGTAAATCAGAGCACAATATTTTGCATTCTGTTGAAACGTCTTTTTCCCCCTTTGGAAAGGGAATGAAAATGTGTTTCATGCCATATGCTGGATATTTTCTAGTTGTGCTTATTCACATATTTTTGACTCTACAATATCTGGCATTATGAGATGTGAATCCCAAGCTTGCTTCAGATACAGTTTTGCTGAAAGGAGAAAACAAAGAAATCGGGTAAAATCTGTTTAATTTTGATAACTAACGAGGGCAATAAGTTTTAAGAGATATTTTCCATTTGATTTACTTAGGGCAAATGAATACTATTTTATTTCTCAGCAAAATATTATGTTAAACCAGAAATTTAAATTGAAGTTGTCCTTATTCTTTTAGAAAAACTGTGTCCTCTATCTCTACCTCTGTCTCTCTGTCTCCCTCTCTTTTCTTGTATTGCTTGCAAATCAGGCTAAATTCTCCCCAAAAAGAAAAAAACCATCATGATGGTGGGCATTGAGGAAGTCTACCAAGGAAGCAGCAGAGTGCATAGTTTCTCTTTTAACTATTATATTCTCTTCAGAGTGTATCTTCACCAGTAGCCCAACCTAACCGTTCCCCAAGTGAATGAATGACAGTAGGTGTTCAAGACAACCTATTTCTCCTCTAACTCTTTCATCTCTTTTGAAGCACTTATCGAGCCTGTTGTAACAAGACAAATGTCTAGAAAAGTATATGTCTGTATGTTAATAGTGCTTATATCCAGATGATAAGATACGGGTAATTTTTATTTCATTTTTTGCAATCTCTAACTTTTCTATACTGAAAGTACACTATTTGTGTCAAAGAACTTCAAAATGAGGTTGCTCTTAGAATGTATTTTCTCTTTGAAAATGTGGTACTGGAAATCTATAACAACCTAATTGCATATTCATTCTTCCTTTCTACTAACATTTATTCAATACCTGTTAAATGCAGCTTATCTATTTGTCATCAAAGACACAAAGGCACCCTAAACAGGGTTCTTCCCTTCAAGGACCTCAAAACTTTAGCATTGTTTCTGCAATAGTTGTCTTTATATTGACCATAATTTTTGCCTTATATAGTTCATAGACTTGTTTCTATATTTTTGTAGTACACACCATTTCTACTCATTTCATCCTTAATAAGATTAACATTTCCCCTCAACCTAGAAATTACTGTCTTTTGATAAGACATCTGGTGTGTTCATCTTCCTATGAATCCTTCAGTGTCTTTGTCATGATTAAAATTCAGCAAAACATTGCAGTTTCTGTTCTCAAGCATGGCATCATTTATAAGCAAATTTTGAATTCTGTCAGTTAGGAATTGTTCCATGTCCATTTATACAGTGCTTTCAGTGAAAGACTGACTTTGTGAGTGTCCCAAACTTTACCTACTTCAACCAAGTGAATCAATGGGAAATAAGTAGTTACACTCAGTGGTTTAAATTTCAATAGCGGTTTCCACAGAAGATGTTGTCCAAAAAGGGTTCTTTATGAATCAATAATTGAAAAATAAGTCAATATTTGTTGAAAAGGTTCTATCTTTTCCTCATCCCCCCAACTGTTCAATGTAGGAAAGTATGAATGATATATATTACATAAACTATGTTAGAGTATTGACATATTACCTGGTCATACCTGTGCCAGCCAGCCTGCCTAACTGGGCATAAGGTTGTCCCATTTCACATCAGTAACAGAGAGAAACGCTTCTGAAAGTACAATAGGCCATTTTGGTGTTGATGTTTTTAAAATATTTTAAAACAGAGTTTCTTAATTTAATGCATTTTCCGGTGATATAATCCATTATCATTTAAAATACACTACTCTATACATTGTTCCCAGACAACTTTTTTATTTCTTTAGTGACACCAAATTTAGATACTTTATGAAAAGAGAACTCATGCTTTATCAAAATAATCAAGATCCTTAGAAAAGATTACAGACTTTTTACTCTGTTTTTGCTACCTCCTTTACAATTTTGCATATTTAAAGTACAGGGTGCTTTGTGTTTTCTAATAAGCTAAATGAAAGCATTTTTCTATGATATTATCACATTCTCCTAATTGTAAATCTAGGTGTTAGTTTTATTTCATTTTGTTCTGTTTTTCAGAGGTTTCAGTCTGTGTATTTACTAAATATGTGTAGTGTCGATAAGATAATACATCATAGTATTTTTGAGAAAGCCCTAATGTGTGGAAAGTTAGTCCCAGCTCTACCACTAAATCTCTGTGTAATAAAGAAGAAATCATAGACTCTCTGGGTGTCAATTTCTTCATCTGTTAAATAAAAGCTTTGTACTAGATCATCTCAAAATTTCTATCATAGTTATGCTTCCATGTATATTTTCACTAGGGAAAGGCATACAGTCAGTAAATATGATTGCATCATAAAGTATTTTTTCTTAATACATGAGGATCCTAAGAAGGGCAATTAAATTCAATGATTCTCTCTCCACTATATAGTCATTCATTCCATCTATATATCACTATTGAATTCTTACTATGGGTTAAGCTATGCTAGGTAATGGGAACAGGAAGTTTAACAAAGAAGACACCCCAGTTCTCACTGGGTTTTTGGTCTAGTAGAGTGGTTCTCTACTGGGAGCAGCTTTGCCTCTGAGAGGCTATTTGGCCATATATGGAAATAATTTTGATTATTACAGCTTGCATCTAGTGGGTAGAGACCAGAAGTGCTGCTGTACATCCTACAATGCACAAGAGAGGTCCCACAACAAAGAAGCATCTGATCCGAATTGTCAGTACTGCCACATTTGAGAGTCCCTGCTAGTGGAAGAGACTGGCATGCATGTAAAGGCACCCAGTGTGAACATAGGGGTCTATGTCAGCATCTTTCAAATTCTTCTCCTAGAAAACATACAAAAGGAAACAAGGAGAATACAAAATGACTTACTTTAAGCCATAATCTTAATTTCAGAGAATGTGAGTTCTAGTAAAATTATTGTTATATATCACATAATAATATATATATTATATTGGTATTATATTCCCCACGTATAATATGTATATGGTTTTTATTTTTGCATCATGTAATAGTATATCCCATTAAAAGGCTAAATAAAAAGTGACAACAGGGCTTCCCTGGTGGCGCAGTGTTGAGAGTCCTGCCGATGCAGGGGATGCGGGTTCGTGCCCCAGTCCGGGAGGATCCCGCATGCCGCGGAGCGGCTGGGCCCGTGAGCCATGGCTGCTGAGCCTGCGCGTCCGGAGCCTGTGCTCCGCAATGGGAGAGGCCACAGCAGTGAGGGGCCCGCGTACCACAAAAAAAAAAAAAAAAAAGTGCCAACATAAAGTCATATAGGAAACACTAAAAAAAAGTGATAAAACTATATGAAAAGGACATAGGGGCTTAACTAGGAGAACTCCCAATGGCCAAAGCTATAACAATTTGAGCAATAAAATAAAGGATGATAATATTAGATTACAACCCAAATAATAAAATAAATATTCATGAATGTGTATATTCGCATATTACACATTAATATCCATACAGTCGACCCTTGAACAAGATCATGAAAAGCAAGGAAAGAGTGAGAAAATGTCATAAATTAGAAGAGACTAAAGAGATACAAAAATTAAGTACACAGGATGATGTCCCATCTTTAAAAAATTGAATAAATAAGTGGAAAAACTGATGAAAGCTAAATAGTCTGTAATTTAGTTAGCAGCATTATACCAATATTAAATTCTTAGTTTTCCTTAATGTACTATGGCTATGTAAGATGACAACGTTAGAGGAACCTGGGAAAAGGCTATATGGGAACTCCCTGTGCTATCTTTACAACTTATTTATATCTTAGTTAGCAAAAAGAGAAACCTGGGGAAAAATGCTCTCTTCTTTAATCTGGGATTGTCTACTACAACGGTAGGAATTTCACACTTGAGAAATTGATACAGCAGTGCAAATTTATGAGGCCTAGATTATGACTAAATATCACTGAGGATGACAAAGTGCAAAGATAGTAAGATGTCTTTGATAATATTTTTAATCGTCCCTAGAAATATCTATCTCCAGACATCTTATTTTGAGAGAAATAAAGGTCCTTATTGTACACACCACATTTATTTGGGTGTTTTGTTACAGGCAACTGAAAGCACTAATACAGTTCTCTTTACTATATGATAAAGGGAAATATAAAAGCAGAGGTAGCTTTGGGAGATAGTGGAATGTTATACAAACAGATAATTCAGTAGATTATGGAGAAGAAGGGTTCCCACATTACAGGGAGCTAGGGCTGACTCTAGGTGTAAGAATAGACTTTTAAAATTTTCTATTATGGAAAATTATCTAAAATGTACAACGTAGAGAGAATAGTGTAATAAACTCTTATAAACCCATCATCAGCTTTAAGAACTATCAACAAAGGACCAACTTTGTTTTATCTGAAATATCTATTAATTTCACTGCTCACGTATTATTTTGAACCAAATCTCAGCTATCAAAATAAGATTTTAACAGTTTTAGTTTTTAAGTAGACTTTAAAAGTATACTATTTTAATTAATGGAACAAGTATTTATTGATCATTATTTTAGTTACGGTTAGAGGGACCTTATCCAATTGGTTCAGAACTCCATGAAGAAGCCCTGTTTATGAGATCATTTTGTGGGTTCCTGACTAGCCCGAGTCAGGTGGCATGCTAGTTCAATAACTAATCTGTCTTTCACAAAGTATATTCAAATACTGCTTGCCTATGAGGGAATGGCGGGTAGGGCAGATTCAGCAAGAATGGTTGAGAGCAGATTGGGCTCCATAATGGGCACATCTTGTCCCTCCACCTTCTGTGTGTTGAGTATTTTGTAGATGCTGGGGATACAAAGATAAATAAGATAAAGGCCCCGCTCTAGGATAATCTATTATTTTCATACTGTCACACTGTATTGATCTTTGTTTTTAAATTAACACTTTTATTGCTGGTAACCCCATTTAAAGTAGAGACTATATCTGTTGTTTCTATAACATTTCTAGAAAATTTTATTTAAAACATATGTATCATAGATATATACATATATATTTCTAAAAACCTATTTCAAATATATTTATCATTTTTAACATATCATATTTAACATATTCAACAAATAGACATTAGATCAATGATTCTGCCAATTCCTGTAAATTAGATAGTTTGTCTAAACTTAATGACAAAAAGGTATAAAACTAATTTTGCTCATTCCTATTAATATTATAAGAAGATCCGTGGGATTTGTCTCAGTTAGCAATTTTTTATTTTAGGTATGTGTAGCCAACAAGAAAGAGTAAATCAACTCCTATAAGCGTTGCCTAGATCCACATGTTTATAATAATTTAAACATTTATTACACCCATGTTTATGAAATTGATCCAAATAAATTATAGTATATGAATTTAAGTGTGGTGATGATTATATTGTATTATTTACATTTCAGTGGCTTGGACCATTTTTTCCAACATGGTATTTGCTTAAAGTAATTATACTGACTGAGAACAGTGGCAGATTGATATTAAATGTTTGGATTAAATATTTTGTCAGCAAACATGCAGCAACTGCTTTACTGCTGCTTCTTCTCTTCTATGCATACTGATTACAAAACGATTACAAAATGATTAGCTTTTATTTTGGCACAGTTTTAAAATACTTAGATAAATGCTGCTTGATATCCAATCTTCTGATTGTTTAAATAGCTGGAAAAAAGAAGAAAAACGCCCAAAAGAAATTTAACACAGTGTTCTAACTTCTCAGTCCTCATTCAAACAAATAAAAACCTGCCGAGTCTCAATATGATTCTGGTTTTATGAGGTCTAAGTTTTAGCTAAATATAAACCCTTCCAGGTGTGCTCAGCACTGGCAGGTGGGGAAAAAGTGTCACTTCATGCTAAAAGAAGAAACATATGAAACTATTTTTAGGAGAGTTCTCTTGTGGCTTTTTGAATTTTGATTGTCTCTTGCAAAATACTAGTTTAATGCTCTATTGGGAACAAATAAGAACATATGGTTTAAATCTACACTGATATACAAATGTATTTGTAATAACCATCATAGAAATACTTGACAAGATGTTTTAAGTTTTACTTTCCAGAATCAAACCATTAAAATGATTTAAAAAAAAAAAAAAAAAAAGCAAGCCTCTGTGTATATCTTATAAATCTCTAGGGTACATTCACTGAGATTTTGGTCAGGGGTTGGAAAGTTCAGGGTCATTTTTAAAGGAACACTAGGGGCTGAATATAGGCCAGATGTCAACTGAAAAAGAATTTGCTTTTTATCTTTCAATGAATAAATATTCCAGGGAATGACAAAATCAGTTGGTAGAAAATGAATGTTTTATAAATGTTCTAAAGTAACGATATGTTCACCAAAAAATATTAAGTGCTATATTTACATATTTTTATGAACTCATTCCTATTGACCGTGCAATACCAATTCAAAACTGATTTGTCCTGTAACTGATGAAAAGTCAGAAGGGTAATCAACTAGTACTTTATTACCATATCATTTAAGCATATCTTAGTCTTCCAAGGGGAACTGGGAAACATGACAAATCCAGTCCTCAGATGCCCAAACCTATTTGCTTCCATCAGAACATGGCACATATAAAATATGCTGGAGGAATGGAGCTGATTCAAATGGATAATTATGAAACTATTTGGCTTGGCATGTGTCAGACCATTCTAAGTCACATCATGTATGCGGTTCAGTCAAAATAAGAATAATCTTGGTCACAGTATCAAATTTTCTGCATTTCATTCTCAGGATATTCCAGAGTTACCTGGCAACAAACTGGGCTCTCCTCAAGCCCCCATTTCTGGTATACAAGGATGGAGGAGGAGAAGAAATAGAAGGACAAAAAGGAATAATCGGGAGGGAAAAGGAGAATTAGGTCAAAATGGATTTCAATCTGAATCTACCTTTTTGCTACATTTATATTGCTCCTGACTAGATCTGACACCCCTCAGGCATACTGTTATTAAGGTTGTTTTTGGATACTGAAGCATCACCTGTAAAAATTTTTTGGTACAATATTGAGATGAGTCTTCAATTTTGAGGGTCCTGCAAGTACAAAATAAGATACTGTGAAAGAGTTGCAGAATTGGACAATTGCTACCCAAATGTATCTTGTTATCATTGTCTTGAAAGATACATTATTTATCATCTCTTTTGTCATGAAGCCACACTGGGTACTTTATAAAACAAACTATAAAAGAATAGTCATGTTTTTCATAAGTCAAAGACCTGAAGGGGCAGCATGATAAAAGCAACTGACTAAACTGACAAGATAAATTAATAAAACTATTTTGACAAGACAATACATTTATATAATACACACACAAGGATTAATGTACTTGGTCAGCTGGTTAGAGGAGCTATCTACACTGTCGAGGCACAGACCTGTTTCCCTTTCCTTCCACGTGCACAGCTAGACTGTTTTCCAGCCTCCTTTGTGACAAGGTATGGCCATGTGTCTGAATTCAGGACAGTGGAAGGAGGACAGAGAGACTAGTAACTTCTCTCCATTGCCAATTGAACTTTATGTGAATGAGAAAAAAATCTTGGATCAATTCATTGAGATTTTCTGGTTTATTTGTTACATCAGTTAGTACTACGTTAACTATTATAGATATGTGTACCTTGAAGTGGTATGCAACTATAACGAGAACCTAAAATATTTAGGATTACCTTGGTGGTTGGGCAGCAAATGGCAAGGAAACTGATATTAGAGGCCTGAAAGGTAGTTTTGAAGAATCATGGGATTTGGAAAAACTGCCAATGCTCCTGAATTCTGATCCATTCACCAACATCCTCCCTACCACACCCCACCACCTGTGTCAGTCCTGATTCTTCTTCTTCAGGTCATTTATATAGACTTGACTCTTCAGATGCAGCAGCTAAAAGCTCTTTCCACTGTCACCTAGGTGCCCTCCCCACATCAGTTGAGAATTCTTACCCCTTGTCAATCAATTTCTACTACAAATGGCTGGGATTCTGGGGAAGAGGGAGATGTATTTTGTTTCAATTATATCATCCAAATGACTTATTTGCATTTCTTACTATGAAAAATGATAGAGATTTAGGGTTTATGTATAATGATAGGTCCAGAAAAGGCTTTTCAAACTTTCCCAGGCATAAGCCCAGTAAGGGAATTAAATTGTCATTCACTACTCAGATTGCATCAACTTGTTTCTTGCTAAGCCACTGATGGCTTCCTGACTTCTTTATTTAGGGAGTGGGAAGAACACAACACAGATAATAGCAAAAAAGCTTTTTGGAAAAGGGGAAGTATATAGAGTACTCAGTGGTACTATTGGAAGTTATTAAGCCAGATATGACAAGTAATCTGGCCTGTGGATAATCACCCCCACCTCCATTCCCAAATCACCATTGCCTATAGCAGAGATCACCAAATGATCCCTGAGCTCTAATATTCTCTATCATCATTGTTCCAAAATAGCTTGAAATCATCAACATAACACACCATACCCACCACAATGTGCTTAAGTTGGTACAAGTTTGCCAAACTTGCTATGTACCATCAGTATATCCTTTTGGAAGGCGGCTATATTCTGTTTTACTGTACAAAAGACAAATACAAATTTTAAAGCTCTGCACTTTTATAATTTTCCCAGCAAACCACTTGCTGAAAACTCGATTTCTCCCCACAGCCATTCTTTTTTGTTCTAATTAAGAATTAATTAATCTCTTGGCCAGATTGGGTTTATTGGACATCTTTCAATACTGAATAGACCAGTTCATGAAAATGATATATCCTTAACTCTAATTTAAATATTGATATTTTTAATTTTTTATTAGTACTGTTTTATAGTATTGTTTTTTAATTTTTATTTTATTTGGGGGTATAGTTGATTAACAATGTTGTGTTAGTTTTAGGTGTACAGCAAAGTGATTCAGTTAGACATATACATGTATCTATTCTTTTACAAATTTTTCCCCAATTAAGGTATTATAGTACATTGAGAAGAGCTCCCTGTGCTATACAGTAGGTCTTTGTTGGTTATCTATCTTAAATATAGTAGTGTATATATGTCAACCCCAAACTCCCAATCTATACCTCCCCTCCACCTTTCCTTTGGTAACCATACGTTTGTTTTCTAAGTCTGTTGCTGTTTTGTAAATAAGTTTATTTGTATCAATCTTTTTTAGATTCCACATATGAGCGATATATTTGTCTTTGTCCGACTTACTTCACTTAGTATGATGATTTCCAGGTCCATCCATGTTGCTGCAAATGGCATTATTTCATTCTCTTTAATGGCTGAGTGATATTCCATTGTACATACATACCATATCTTCTTTATCCATTCTTCTGTCAATGGACATTTAGGTAGCTTCCATGTCTTGGCTATTGTAAACAGTGCTGCAATGAACATTTCCTCATTGCCTTTGAAGAATGTTGCCATTCTAATGTTAGTTGCATCTTTAAAAGCACAGAAAAATTTCATGCAATTGTATCATCAACCACCTACAAGATTCCCCCACTGCAGCCATATTACAAAAGAGCAAGTGGTCCCTTTTTACCCCGAAAAAGTAAAATGATTTAATATGATCAGGAACCATTGAGATACTTTTGCAAATCAAACTTCTTTGAATCTCTGTTAAAAGAAATATTCAGCTACAACCTTATCAATGGCACCAGCAAACCCAGATGGAAGAGAAAGACATCAATAGTGGATTGTTATTATAATGGAAAAAGGCCCTCTATTACATTTCATGTGTATAATTGAACAGAGCAGCCTCAAAAGCAATTGTTTGAATTATCCAGCTTCACTTCCTCAAAGTCTGAGATGGGTAAAACATGTTCTTTCATTATGGAATTTCACCACATCTCTTCTTTGATTACAGTCATCTTTCTTTTAAGTTGTTTTTAGAAATGAACTTGAAAACAGTCATCCAGGGTAGGTGAGGGCTGCCTTGTCTTTTTAAAAGCAGACAGTGAATTTGACATACTTTTCCTGCATGTCACCTCTTGAATTCGAAAAGACCTTAGGAAAACTACATTTTAAGGTTGTGCCATTAACTAAAAAGACGTTTTTGAAAACTATTTTGTTTTGCTTTTTAGCTAGGAGAATTTATTCCTTAGCTGACTGAAACCAGTGGAGGAATATTTTGGAGTTTTTTCCTTTGTCACGTGGTTGTTTCTTTTTTCCTTCCTCCACCTCCGTCCTGGCAGATGATAGAATTTTGAATGGCCATTTCAGATGTTGCTACCTGGGACTAACTCAACAAATTGTGGAAAGAAGGTAAACTGTATTTCAGGTATTAATCTGATACCCACAGGCCTGCCAGTGCCCAAGGACTCCTGTAGCCCATGAAATTCAGCATAGAGTTTGGGTCACTGGGGATAATTTAGCAGAGTCTCAGATTCTCAAAACCCCCGGTGAAGCTCTGGTTGCGGAAGCAGCTGGACCCATTGGCTCTAACAAGGCTCATGGTGACTTTTATGTGTCTCCACAGCCTTTTATGTCCAGTGCAGCTCCTAGTGAGATCACGCGGATAAATTGTTATGGTTGTTGAATAAAAAGATGACTTGCCTCTGATTTTTGATAGTTGCAGAGTGCAGCCAAACCAGCTTCCAAGATATTGAGCTATGTGTTGGGTTAGCTCTTTTTACTTTTTAAAGTATTATTTTATTTGTAGATACATAGAGCATGGGATTGAAATTGAACCTACTGTGATTCAAATAGCTCTACCATATTACTATCTGTATTACTTTGGACAAATTACTTACCTAAGCTTCAAGTTCTTCACGCATCAAAGGGAGGTGCAAATTGCTACCTCCTTCATAAGGTTGTGCAATTTTAAGGAGATTTTCCATGAAAGCATTTAGCATGTTATATATCACTGCCTCTCAAACTTGAGTGTGTACACACTTCTGGGGATCCCTGAAAGGGATAATGGGTTTTTTGGTCTTTTATTACCTGACAAGTATTAAAAAAATAAATGGGTTTGAGAATTAGAGTCTTGTCCATCCAAAATGTTGCCCAAACTCTGGGTTAGGACTAGAAAATCAAGTCTTTTCCAAACTTCCTGGAGTATGACTGGGGGCAAGTCCCTCAGTATCCGTGAGCCTCAGCCTTGGCAGGAAGGCTCCAGGCAGGCCACAGAGGCCACCTCTTCTCAGAGGCCTCTGGGGCTGCATGTCCAGTTGAGACACAACTAAGGCAGAAACTTCTCAGTTTGTTATTCTCCTAGACTTAGTTCTTGGAGGCTGTGGGGAAGCAGATTTGGGGTAGGTTTGGTGGCAGCTACAGTCCTCCCAACCGCTCTTTCCCCCAAACCCAAGGGAGTCTTAGAGATTGACTAATTGGGGAGCCCTGATTTATTAGTTTGTTGAAAACTTGTCCTGAAAAACAATAAATCAGGGAAGAATTTGAACTACACCCTCTGAAATTTTCTATAAACTCTAATCTTCAACTGATGTAATTCAAATTGTTTAGCTGATTTATCAGTGTCATAAATTTTCCCAGGGCTGTGGTTCTCAATCCTAGCTGCACATTTGAATCACCTGGGGGACACTTTTAAAAAATGCTGATGCTGGATGAGCACAACTGAATCATGTACTATTGGAGCCCAAACATTTTTGTTTTCTCAAAGCTGTTTAGAAAATTATTATGTGCAGCCAGAGCTGAGATTTTAGTAGATTACTTGTATTACAGAGTTGCCTATACAACTGATAATGTAGCTGAATGGATAATAAGTAAGAGAAAATAGCACTATTTAAAATATTTTAATGTAATTATACTGTACATGGTAGGTCTTCAATAAATATTAAAAATTTTATGCCACTACTGTTGAAATCACTAAACTGGAGGAAAGAAAAATATAGGGGAACAGTTTCTTTTGGTTTCTTGTTTCAAAGAAAACATGGTTCTTGTTGCTAAGGAAACAGTCATCCGTTCATGTTCTTCATTCCATCTTTGGGTCACGCCCAGTGCTGATCATGTCAAGACTTCAAAAGTATTTTAAAAATCATTTTATAACCAAGTTTTACTGACTCAAAAAACTATTGCCATATTTTGTTTTATACCCAATGGCCAGGATTGTCTTTCCATGAGCAGTGAATTATTTTCAAGATGTCTTAGAGGAAAAAAATTGTGGTATTGCAGGCTGAATGACAATTGTCTGGAGTCTTCTAATATTTAAAACCTCTGTCTATTGCATGTGAAGGCCCACATTATAATATAGTCACAGGGTCTGTACTAGGACGAGGTAAGTGAGGTATCTAGGACACAAAATTTAAAGAGGCACTCCTAAAATGTCAGTGAGTACCTCCTTAAATTTTGCACCCTAGGTGATTCACTCACCTTGCCCCTTGTCCCAGTTCTGATAGCACTTCTAAAGTAGAAATGTGTTCTCACACACTTTAAGAAGAAAAAAGAAATCGTTTCTCTATTTTAAACTTTAGAAACAGAAAGCAATTATCCAGTTTGGAATGGAGCCAAACTGCCAAGGTTAATATCTTTGTTCTTCTGAAAAGGACAGTAGGACTTATAATGGCAATGAATTGTCAGGGCCCCAACTATATATCTCATAGTTAAAATGGGTAGCCATTTGTAACCTCCTTCCCAGCTGCCTTGTCCTTGCTTCTTTTCTGGCAGAGTCCCAACTTTCTTCAGTGGTACACCCGACTCCCATATGACTCATGGGTAAATTCTGATTAGTCTGAGCCAATCAGGTTTCTCATTCCCTTTGCCTAAGATTAGTTAGAGATGAGCATGTGACTCATTTCCACACAGTGTGACAAGAGAGGACATATTTTGGAAAAAATTTTTTTCTGTTAAATAGATATGTACAGGAGGAAACAGTCCCACTTCTTCTACTAGACATTTTTTTGTATCTACATGGGATGCTTGGAACCTTAGCAGATATGTTTCAGTCAAGAGGGGAGCCATCTGAAGACAAAGCCAACAAGATGAATATGGAAGAGTACAATGAGGAACAAACATCCTAAGCCTTTGATTTCAACGTTATGCTACTAAATTGTCCAATAGTAGAACCACTTTACCCTTTGGGCTGCTTAAAGTAAGGAAACATATACCTTCTTATTACTTAGGCCAGTTTTGTCAGGGTTTTATGTTACTTTCAACCAGTACACCCTATATCCAAAAGCATCTAATGTGTCATTTTCCTATGTTTAATCAATAGTAATTTGAGCAGTGCTTAGATGTAAGAGCAAAGAAGTTAAAGTGTGGTATTAAACTATTCCACAATTTCTGGTTAAAAATACTGAGAGAGAGAGAGAGACCTTCAAGATGGCAGAGGAGTAAGACGTGGAGATCACCTTCCTCTCCACAAATACATCAGAAATACACCTACATATGGAACAACTCCTACAGAGCACCTACTGAACGCTGGCAGAAGATCTCAGACTTCTCAAAAGGGTCTTGGTGCTCTGGCCAGGTGTTAGGCCTGTGCCTCTGAGGTGGGAGAGCCGAGTTCCGGACATTGGTCCACCAGAGACCTCCCAGCTCCAGGTAATATCAAACAGTGAAAGCTCTCCCAGAGATCTACATCTCAACACTAAGACCCACCTCTCCTCCAATGACCAGCAACCTACGGTGCTGGGCACCCTATGCCAAACAACTAGCAAGACAGGGACACAACACCACCCATTAGCAGAGAGGCTGCCTAAAATCATAATAAGGTCACAGACACCCCAAACCACATCACTGGATGCGGTCCTGCCTACCAGAAAGACAAGATCCAGCCTCATCCTCCAGAACACAGGCACTAGTTCCCTCCACCAGGAAGCCTACACAACCCATTAAACCAACCTTAGCAACAGGGAGCAGACACCAAAAACAATGGGAACTACGAACCTGGAGCCTGTGAAAAGGAGACCCCAAACACAGTAAGTTAAGCAAAATGAGAAGACAGAGAAACACACAGCAGATAAAGGAACAAGGTAAAAACCCACCAGACCAAACAAATGAAGAGGAAATAGGCAGTCTACCTGAAAAAGATTTCAGAGGAATGATAGTAAAGATGATCCAAAGTCTTGGAAATAGAATGGGGAAAATACAAGAAATGTGTAACAAGGACCTAGAAGAACTAAAGGGAAAACAAACAATGATGAACAACACAATAAATGAAATTAAAAATTCTCTAGAAGGAATCAATAGCAGAATAACTGAGGCCGAAGAATGAATGGATAAGTGACCTGGAAGATAAAATAGTGGAAATAACTACTGCAGAGCAGAATAAAGAAAAAAGAATGAAAAGAATTGAGGACAGTCTCAGAGAGGTCTTGGACAACATTAAATGCACCAACATTCGAATTATAGGGGTCCCAGAAGAGGAAGAGAAAAAGAAAGGGACTGAGAAAATACTGGAAGCGATTGTAGTTGAAAACTTCCCTAATATGGGAAAAGAAATACTTAATCAAGTCCAGGAAGCACAGAGAGTCCCATACAGAATAAATCTAAGGAGAAACATGCCAAGACACATATTAATCAAACTATCAAAAATTAAATACAAAGAAAAAGTATTAAAAGCAGCAATAATATTTTATTTTAAAAATAAAACTATTAATATTTAATATTAAAATATTATAATCTGTAAAAAATACAAACACATGGAGGCTAAAACAACAAATAACATACAAGGGAATCCCCATAAGGTTAACAGCTGATCTTTCAGCAGAAACTCTGCAAGCCAGAAGGGAGTGGCAGGACATATTTAAAGTGATGAAAGGGAAAAATCTACAACCAAGATTACTCTACCCAGCAAGGATCTCATTCAGATTCAACAGAGAAATGAAAACATTTACAGACAAGCAAAAGCTAAAAGAATTCAACACTACCAAACCAGCTTTCCAACAAATGCTAAAGGAATTTCTCTAGGCAAGAAACACAAGAGAAGGAAAAGACCTACAATAGCAAACCCAAAACCATTAAGAAAATGGTAATAGGAACATACATATCGATAATTACCTTAAATGTAAATGGATTAAATGCTCCAACCAAAAGACATAGACTGGCTGAATGGATACAATATACAAGACCCATATATATGCTGTCCACAAGAGACCCACTTCAGATCTAGGGGCACATACAGAATGAAAATGAGGGGATGGAAAAAGATATTCCATGCAAATGGAAATCAGAAGAAAGCTGGAGTAGCAATTCTCATATCAGACAAAATAGACTTTAAAGACTATTACAAAAGACAGAAGAACACTACATAATGATCAAGGGATCAATCCAAGAAGAAGATATAACAATGTAAATATTTATGCACCCAACATAGGACCACCACAATACATAAGGCAAATGCTAGCAGCCATAAAAGGGGAAATCGACAGTAACACAGTCATAGTACAGGACTTTAGCACACCACTTTCACCAATGGACAGATCTTCCAAAATGAAAATAAAGAAGGAAACACAAGCTTTAAATGATACATTAAACAAGACGGACTTAACTGATATTTATAGGACAGTCCATCCAAAAACAACAGAATACACTTTCTTCTGAAGTGCTCATGGAACATTCTCCAGGATAGATCATATCTTGGGTCACAAATCAAGCCTTGGTAAATTCAAGAAAATTGAAATCATATCAAGTATCTTTTCCAACCACAACGCTGTGAGACTAGATATCAATTACAGGAAAAAATGTGTAAAAATTACAAACACATAGAGGCTAAACAATACACTACTTAATAACCAAGAGATCACTGAAGAAATCAAAGAGGAAATCAAAAAATACCTAGAAACAAATGACAATGAAATCACGACAACCCAAAAGTTATGGGATGCAGCAAAAGCAGTTCTAAGAGGGAAGTTTATAGCAATAAAATCCTGCCTCAAGAAACAAGAATCATCTCAAATAAACAACCTAACCTTACACCTAAAGCAATTAGAGTAAGAATAACAAAAAACCCCAAAGATAGCAGAAGGAAAGAAATCATAAAGATCAGATCAGAAATAAATGAAAAAGAATTGAAGGAAACAATAGCAAAGTTCAATAAAACTAAAAACTGGTTCTTTGAGAAGATAAACAAAATTGATAAACCATTAGCTAGACTCTTCAAGAAAAAAAGGGAGAAGACTCAAATCAATAGAATTAGAAATGAAACAAGAGAAGTAACAACTGACACTGCAGAAATACAAAGGATCATGAGAGATTACTACAAGCAGCTATATGCCAGTAAAATGGACAACCTAGAAAAAATGGACAAATTCTTAGAAAGCACAACCTTCCGAGGCTGAACCAGGAAGAAAAAGAAAATATAAACAGACCAACCACAAGCACTGAAATTGAGACTGTGATTAAAAATCTTCCAACATGGGCTTCCCTGGTGATGCAGTGGTTGAGAGTCTGCCTGCCAACGCTGGGGGCATGGGTTCGTGCCCCGGTCCAGTAAGATCTCACATGCCGCAGAGTGGCTGGGCTCGTGAGCCATGGCCGCTGAGCCTGCGCGTCCGGAGCCTGTGCTCCGCAACGGGAGAGGCCACAACAGTGAGAAGCCCACGTACCGCAAAAAAAAAAAAAAAAAATCTTCCAACAGTCAAAAGTTCAGGACCAGATGGTTTCACAGGCAAATTCTATCAAACATTGAGAGAAGAGCTAACACCTATCCTTCTCAAACTCTTCCAAATTATAGCAGAGGGAGGAACACTCCTAAACTCACTCCACGAGGCCACCATCACCCTGATACCAAAACCAGACAAAGTGGTCACAAAGAAAGAAAACTACAAGCCATTATCACTGATGAACATAGATGCAAAAATCTTCAACAAAATACTAGCAAACAGAATCCAACAGCACATTAAAAGGATCATACAGCATGATCAAGTGGGGTTTATCCCAGGAATGCAAGGATTCTTCAGTATATGTAAACCAATCAATGTGATACACCATATTAATAAATTGAAGGAGAAAAACCATATGATCATCCCAATAGATGCAGAAAAATCTTTTGACAAAATTCAACACCCATTTATGATAAAAAAAAAACCTTCCAGAAAGTAGGCATAGAGGGAACTTACTTCAACATAATAAAGTCCATATATGAAAAACTCACAGCCAACATCGTTCTCAATGGTGAAAAACTGAAACCATTTCCACTAAGATCAGGAACAAGACAAGGTTGTCCACTCTCACCACTATTATTCAACATAGTTTTGGAAGTTTTAGTCACAGCAATCAGAGAAGAAAAAGAAATAAAAGGAATCCAAAGCAGAAAAGAAGAAGTAAAGCTGTCACTGTTTGCAGATGACATGATACTATACATAAAGAATCCTAAAGATGCTACCAGAAAACTACTAGAGCTAATCAATGAATTCAGTAAAGTAGCAGGATACAAAATTAATGCACAGAAATCTCTTGCATTCCTATACACTAATGATGAAAAATGTGAAAGAGAAATTAAGGAACACTCCCATTTGCCAGTGCAACAAAAAGAAAAAAGTACCTAGGAATAAACCTACCTAAGGAGACAAAAGTCCTGTATGCAGAAAACTATTAGACACTGATGAAAGAAATTAAAGATGATACAAGCAGATGGAGAGAGATACCGTGTTCTTGGATTAGAAGAATCAACATTGTTAAAATGACTATACTACCCAAAGCAATCTACAGATTCAATGCAATCCCTATCAAACTACCAATGGCATTTTTCACAGAACTAGAACAAAAAATTTTACAATTTGTATTGAAACACAAAAGACCCTGAATAGCCAAGCAATCTTTAGAAAGAAAAATGGAGCTGGAGGAATCAGGCTCCTGGACTTCAGACTATACTCAAAGCTACAGTAATCAAGACAGTATGGTACTGGCACAAAGACAGAAATAGAGATCAATGGAACAGTATAGAGAGCCCAGAGATAATCCCACGCACCTCTGGTTACCTTATCTTTGATAAAGGAGGCAAGAATTTACAATGGAGAAAAGACAGCCTCTTCAATAAGTGGTGCTGGGAAAACTGGACAGCTACATGTAAAAGAATGAAATTAGAACATTCCCTAACACCATACACAAAAATAAACTCAAAATGGATTAAAGGCCTAAATATAAGGCCAGACACTATAAAACTCTTGGAGGAAAACATAGGCAGAACACTCTATGACATACATCACAGCAAAATCCTTTTTGACACACCTCCTAGAGAAAGGGAAATAAAAACAAAAACAAATGGGACCTAATAAAACTGAAAAGCTTTTGCACAGCAACGGAAACCATAAACAGGATGAAAAGACAACCCTCAGATTGGGAGAATAATTTGCAAATTAATCAACTGACAAAGGATTAATCTCCAAAATTTACAAGCAGCTCATGCAGCTCCATATCAACAAAACAACCTAATCCAAAAATGGGCAGAAGACCTAAACAGACATTTCTCTAAAGAAGATATACAGATTACCAACAAACACATGAAAGGATGCTCAACATCAATAATCATTAGAGAAATGCAAATCAAAACTACAATGAGGTGTCACCTCACACCAGTCAGAATGGCCATCATCAAAAAATCTACAAACAATAAATTCTGGAGAGTGTGTGGAGAAAAGGGAACCGTCTTGCACTGTTGGTGGGAATGTAAATTGATACAGCCACTATGGAGAACAGTATGGAGGTTCCTTAAAAAACTACAAATAGAACTACCATATGACTCAGTAATCCCACTACTGGGCATATACCCAGAGAAAACCATAATTCAAAAAGAGTGATGTACCACAATGTTCATTGCAGCTCTATTTACAATATCCAGGACATGGAAGTAACCTGAGTGTCCATCGACAGATGAATGGATAAAGAAGATGTGGCACATATATACAATGGACTATTACTCAGCCATAAAAAGAAACAAAATTGAGTTATTTGTAGTGAGGTGGATGGACCTAGAGTCTGTCATACAGAGTGCAGTAAATCAGAAAGAGAAAAACAAATACCATATGCTAACACATATACATGGAATTTAAAAAAAGAAATGGTTCTGAAGAACCTAGGGGCAGGACAGGAATAAACACACAGACATAGAGAATGGACTTGAGGACACGGGGAGGGGGAAGGGTAAGCTGGGACAAAGTGAGAGAGTGCCATGGACATACATACACTACCAAATGTAAAATAGATAGCTAGTAGGAAGCAGCCACATAGCAGAGGGAGATAAGCTCAGTGCTTTGTGACCACCTAGAGGGATGGGATAGGGAGGGTGGGAGGGAGACGCAAGAGGGAGGAGATATGGGGATATATGTATATGTATAGCTGATTCACTTTGTTATAAGGCAGAAACTAACACACCATTGTAAAGCAATTATACTCCAATAAAGATTTTAAAGAAAAAAAAGATAATGCACGTGAGGAAGTGTGGTATGATGGAAAAAAAATTTAGAAAACCTAATAAATGAAACAAATAGCTGACTGTTTAAGAAAGTGAATATATGTGAACTCAATATCTTAGACTAGAGTTTCTCAATCTTGGCACTATTGACACTCTCAGCTGGATAATTCTTTATTGTCGGGGGCTGTCCTGTGCTGGTACGTTGTTAAGCAGCATCCCTGGGCTCTACCCACTGGATGCCAGTAGCACTCACTACCACCGCTCCAGTTGTAACAAAAGTGTCTCCAGACATTGCCAAATGTCCCAGGGGAGGGGGGAGGGAACGAGAGCAAAATCAACCACTGTCGAGAACCACTGCCTTATGTTCAACTAGCCCTAATAGAGAGGTGCGTAGAAAGAAAATTAAAACCCTTATTTTAGTAAAACAGGAAGACATTTAATCAGTTTCTGTTCAATTCATTAGCAAGTGTTAAATGTACATTTTCTATGTCCCAAATACAAGGTTTGTTACAGTTGGGGAGCCCAAAGTATCATCATGGAGGCAGAAACCTTATTTGCCTTAACTACGGTTATAAGTTGACTGTCTGTTGAACAACGTGTGTTTATACTGTTCAGGTCCACTTATAGGCAGATTAGTTTTCGATAGTAAATATTACAGTGCTGCGCCATCTGCGGTTAGTTGAAGGCTGGTTGAATCCATGGTTGCAGAACCTGGGATACGGGAGGAACCGTGGAAACAGAAGGCAGACTCTAAGTTATACATGCCTTTTTGACTGCATAGAGGGTCAATGCTCCTTTCCCCCTGCATTGTTCAAGAATCAACTGTAGTTCTGTGTAATGCTTAAATTAACACCGTGCCTGACATGTGGTAGACTCAATAAATACTCTAGATAAAGGATGGATGGATGGATGGATGGATGGATGGATGGATGGGTGGATGATGGATGCCTGGAAAGATAATCCCTTAAAATACTTACTGTCTTGGAGACAAAACTAATTTATTCAGAATCTAATTTGAAAACAAGTAGGTTATAAGCCCCATAGCATAAATGAAGTGCAACAGGAATCTAGAGAAAAGAGCTACCAGTGAAGGCTAACAGGGTAAGGATGGAGAATGTGATTTAAAAAGAAAACCTCCAGAGGTTATAATGAGAAAAAATGAAGCTTAGTGACAAAGTAGAAAAAGAAAGTAAAGGAAAACAACAGTCAACTATGAATTTTAAGACAGCAGGTTCCAAACTTTCCTCCAATACCAAGGATATGCAGGAGAGTGAAGGAGGGAAAGTGTTAGCCAATAAGGAGCCTCCAACCATTACTTCCACTGGAACTGTTGCTCTAGCATATTTATTAGTTTATTCTAGTAGATTTGAAGAAGATATGTAATAGCTTTGGCGGAGAAACATCTAAAAACTGCTTTTCTAGGAACAAAGGGCATAGAAAACCTATGGTACCAGTGATAGATTTTAATAGATTAAGTCAGAGAAAAAGAACCAGTATTGGGCTGGGGAGTAGGGAAAGCTGAATTTAGCTGGAGCAGATGAATTTGAGGTGTTGGTGTAACATGTATTGAAGATATCATGGAGCTAAAAAGAAATAGGCATTTAGAGCCTAAGAAAGAAGACAGGGCTAGGGTGTAGATGTGGGCGTCACCTACGTGGACATGAAGTTCTGCAAGGAATTAATAAGGAGACGGGGGAACACAGGCTAAGCATAGATCTGTGATCAAAGCATAGCAAGAGGAAGTAACTCAAAGCATCAATTAATATTCATACTGAAAGTAAAAGAAGCAGTCATGAGAAATGAAGAAGATCAGGAACCAATAATGGGGTGAAACGAGTTATATCAGTAAACGAGAGCCATCACTGACATGTCTTAGAAAACTGGAAGAAGATGGAGCTGAAAATTGGCCCTAGATTTGGCAATGGAGAGATAGTTAATAGTACTTAAAGCAGCAAAAAATATCTTTTCAACTGTGTGTAGACTGGACAAAAGCCTGCACAAATGTTCTGTATCGCTATGAGAGCTGGAAAATATGCATAAGTGTGATCTATTTTGCAAAAGTCCCAGAGCACAACTTGACATTAGTGGGAGCTGACATGCCAAAAATGAATTACTAATGTATTCTAAAATAAGCCACTATAAAATCTCTAAAGCTATCTTACTGCATTTAACAATTCTTTTCCAAAAGTTGGACAACTTTCATGACTTCCTGCACAAGTGAAATCTGGATCACATCTTAAGGGAAACTCACCTACTCAGTTTAATTTTACCCTGCTCTAGTCCTTTACAAAAAGGAGGAAGATGAATTGCTTGGGAACTGGTAGCTCAAAGTGGCTAAAGGAGCTAGAGACCATAAAGAAAGGGCCATAAACTTTAAGGGGAGAAAGATATTCTAATTGATTTTAGTGTCAAGGTTCTTGCCAAGCAAAATCTTATTTGGAAGAAAGATAAATGATTCTGAGAGAAGCAGGGCTGCTTTCATTGAGACAGGATTGGGGGAACCCTGCCTGCTCGCCCAAGCTCTACAACCTTCATGAAAATATTCCTTGGACCCCCCTGGACCACAACTGAAAACAATGTACTGAACCCCTTTATTTTCAAATAATATCTGAAGCCCAGACATGTGTAAGAACTTACTCAAAAAAATTTAAATATCTGATTTAAAAATGGGCACAGGACCTAAATAGACATTTTTCCGAAGAACACAGATGACCAACAGATACATGAAAAGGTGCTCAACATCACTAATCATCAGGGAAATGCACATCAAAACCAAAATGAGATATTACCTCACACCTGTCAGAAGGGCTATTATCAAACACAGAAAATAACAAGTGTTGGCAAGAATTTGGGGAAAAAACAACCCCCCCATGCACTGTTGGTGGGAATGTAAACTGGTGCAGCCACTATGGAAAAGAGTATGAAGGTTTCTCCAAAAATTAAAAGTAGAACTGCTGTATGATCCAACAATCCCACTTCTGAGTATTTACACAAAGAAAATGAAAATATTAATTTGAAAAGATAATGCACCCATCTGTTCATTGCATCACTATTCACAATAGCCAAGATATGGAAGCAACCAAAGTGTCTATCAATAGACAAATGGGACCCACCTCCTAGAGTAATGGAAATAAAAACAAAAATAAACAAATGGGACCTAATGAAACTTCAAAGCTTTTGCACAGCAAAGGAAACCATAACCAAGACCAAAAGACAACCCTCAGAATGGGAGAAAACATTTGCAAATGAAGCAACTGACAAAGGATTAATCTCCAAAATTTACAAGCAGCTCATGCAGCTCAATAACAAAAAAACAAACAACCCCATCCAAAAATGGGCAGAAGACCTAAATAGACATTTCTCCAAAGAAGATATACAGAATGCCAACAAACACATGAAAGAATGCTCAACATCATTAATCATTAGAGAAATGCAAATCAAAACTACAATGAGATATCATCTCACACCAGTCAGAATGGCCATCATCAAAAAATCTAGAAACAATAAATGCTGGAGAGGGTGTGGAGAAAAGGGGACACTCTTGCACTGCTGGTGGGAATGTGAATTGGTTCAGCCACTGTGGAGAACAGTATGGAGGTTCCTTAAAAAACTACAAATAGAATTACCATATGACCCAGCAATCCCACTACTTGGCATATACCCTGAGAAAACCAAAATTCAAAAAGAGTCATGTACCAAAATGTTCATTGCAGCTCTATTTACAATAGCCAGGACATGGAAACAACCTAAGCGCCCATCATCGGATGAATGGATAAAGAAGATGTGGCACATATACACAATGGAATATTACTCAGCCTTAAAAAGAAATGAAATTGAGCTATTTGTAATGAGATGGATAGACCTAGAGTCTGTCATACAGAGTGAAGTAAGTCAGAAAGAAAAAGACAAATACCGTATGCTAACACATATATATGGAATTTAAGGGAAAAAAATGTCATGAAGAACCTAGGGGTAAGATAGGAATAAAGACGCAGACCTACTGGAGAATGGACTTGAGGATATGGGGAGGGGGAAGGGTGAGTTTTGACAGGGCGAGAGAGAGTCATGGACATATACATACTAACAAACGTAGTAAGGTAGATAGCTGGGGGGAAGCAGCCGCAAGGCACAGGGATATTAGCTCGGTGCTTTGTGACAGCCTGGAAGGGTGGGATGGGGAGAGTGGGAGGGAGGGAGACGCAAGAGGGAAGACATATGGGAACATATGTATATGTATAGCTGATTCACTTTGTTGTAAAGCAGAAACTAACACACCATTGTAAAGCAATTATACCCCAATAAAGATGTTTAAAAAAAAAAAAAAATAGACAAATGGATAAAGAAGATGGGGTACATATATACAATGGAATATTACTCAGCTATAAAAAGGAACAAAATCTTGCAATCTGTGATAACATGGTTGGACCTAGAAAGTATTATGCTAAGTGAAATAAGTCAGACAGAGAAAGACAAATACCATACGATTTCATTTATATGTGGAATCTAAATAACAAAACAAATGAAAAAATAAAACAGAAACAGATTCATAGATACAGAGAACAAATGGGTGGTTGCCAGAGAGGAGAGGGTTGGGGGTGACAGATGAAATAGGTGAAGGGAATTAGAGGCACAAAACTTCCAGTTATAAAATAAATAAGTCATGGTGATGTAATATACAAAATAAGGAATATAGTCAATAATACTGTAATAACTTCAATGGTGACAGATGGTAACTAGACTTACCATAGTGATCATCTTGTACATAAATGTCTAACCACTGCGTTGTACACATGAAACTAATATAACATTGTATGTCAATTATACTTCAATAACAAAGATAAAGTCAAAGTGAGAAAAGTGGGAAAAAAAGTCAAAATGAGAACAGTGAAGAAAAGAACTTACTGAAGGTGACCCAGCTAGCTAATGGCTCAGACAGAATTAGAACCCAATTATCCTTAGTCACAATCCTTTTTCACATTGTGTTTAAGTTGAAAACATGTCAGGGGGCATTCACCTCAGAGTATGGAACCAAAGCAGGATGGGATTTCTCCTTCATCTTCAGGTGCCTTCAGAAAAGCTGCCCAAATCAACTATTTCCTTTTCTAAATCTCCTATCTCCCATTAATTGGTTTATTTGGAAATAAATAAGAATTGATTTCATGGAAATGGAATAGTAGAGTAATTTTTTTCACCATCCATTTTGTACTTTCTTTTAACTGATTGTAAACAATTACATACCAAAGTCAGAAAAGCTTGCTCTCTCACTTAGAGATTCTCTGCCTTAAAGTGCATTTAATGTACTTAAATGGGAAGAGAATGGTGGGAAAATGACATCTTGTCCCCATTTGTACATTAACAAGAAAATCAGATACAGCTATAAATTAACCTTAATAAATCAAAATTCTTCTGGAAAGATTTGATGACTCCAAGATCAAATTCATTCTGCACCGTCTCCACAGCTGTTAGCAAATTTTGGGGAGGTCTATGTAAGAGAAAACATTCAAAGGCTAATTCTACATCTACAGAGCACAGACATAACTCCTATTTTGACAGGCAGATTTTATAGTGGTTTATTTTGGTCTACTTTAGTATTTCATTTTTTGGCATTAAAGCCTTAACTAATGCCAGATCTGTTCCTCTCCTCCTATATGCTCTGTGTTTTCTTTAAAAACAGGAAACTCATAGCTCTAAAAATTATTTGCTCTGTATGATAATAGCTAAGCAGCGTCTGGCAACCAACTGTGTTAGAATATTACACTGAGGAGGAACTGCAATGAGCCATTTCCAACAAAAGAGAAGAGAATCTCTAAATATGAGTTTTTGTCTCTGTTTTTGTTGTTTTCAACTGGCTACCAAAGAGGCAATGACGTTTTCTCCTCTCAGGTCTCCTGTTGAGGTGCCTGGCATATAGTAGGCACTTAAAAAATACTTCTTGCAAGCTGAATATAGTCAGATAAAAGTGGATTCATTGTAGTCCAGGAAATGATACCCAAGTTGGGATCCAGTATTACGTACATGCTACATACACTCAGGATGTCCACACAGCATCTCCCAAGGATTATAGGCAAAAGGGACAAACCTTATATAGTCTGTTGCATCTACAAAACATGGAAATAATTTGAAGTCAGGTCAAATGCCTTTGGAGAATGTGATTCATTGCACTGCTTATGACCTGTACCGAATTTGAGTTTGGAGATCTTCATCTCAGTATGAAACTAGGTAGATTTATGGGTCTGTCCACACTGCAAAGTCCTTTGACATCACGTCAATAGGAAGTGTGCTTGGTAGAAGGAATATTAAGGCAATACCTAGGACTACATTACACAAAATTAATTAATCAAGTAAGGGACGTAACAGTTTATTTCTGCAAATAAAATAAATATTCAAATCATTTATTTGACTGGTCATTTTAAGAAAAAAATATGGTTTAAATGATTTTGCATACAGAAATAACCAATGCCTAACTGAAGAAAAAAATGAAATGAAGCTATGCTTACAGACCTTTTCTTCTTGCTTTTTCAACATCAGTCTTTCTATAGCATAATGTCACTTTGCTAATATCAAATTCTGATAGTATAATATAATTATATATAATTATGTATGTATACATATATACACAAACACAGACACACATATTCTCATAATATAAAGATAGAGACAGATATAAATAGATATAAATATTTAAATAACCTATATTAATAAAGGGAAAAACAGGATAAATAAAATCCATAATACTTGCCCATATGATTACTTACAATTGTAGTAATAAATATGTAGACTAAACATTAACCTAAACATACTCTGAGCAATCTTAGATACTCAAACTGGACAAAAGGAAAGAGAATAATGCAATAGAAAAGGAAAAGTGTTTAAGAAAAGAAAGCCTTTAGCATTAATATTTGTAGTACATTACTGGTACTATGACGTTATGTTTTACCGTGAAGACATTTTTGCATTTGGTGGTGGCAGGGCCTGGGATGTAATAAAAAGAAGCATGCTATTTTATGTAGGGACATATTTTAATGAACCTGCTGGTCATGAGCAGGTAGCCACGTTCTTTGAGCAGAAAGAAAAGTAAGACACTGAGCCATAAGGGAGCTCTTCAGAATAGACTAGCAGGGATTTTTAAGTTAAATGAGGAGAGAGAGAGGCCTCCCTGAAAGGAGAAAGCAGGCACAGCAACTTGGTGGCCTGGCAGGGATTTGAGGAAAATCGCCCAAAATGGACTTCCTGTAGCAGTGATGGATTAGGAATTTTAGAAAAATGATGTCTGATAGTTAGGTTAAATTGTTTCTAACTCTATGCAGTATTTTCCCCACATTAATCCCCAAACCAATAAAAAAAAAGTTTGTTAAGACACAGACGTACTTTGTTAGTGGCAACTCGGAAAATAGAAGAGAATGAGCTGTAACTATTGCTTGGAGTGAATTGTTGAGGAAAGGGAAAGGCATAAGGAAGGATAAAGGGACACAATTTATAATCTCTCACATGGTCGTCTGTTTGTTGGAGTATCTTGGTCTATGCCAATAGGCTGCGAACTCCATTAAAACAAGGACCATTTCTGTCTTATGTGCTGATACACCCTAATACCCAGGATCCAGCACAGTGTCTAGTCCTTACTAAGTCCTCAGTTGAAGTTGTTGAGTGGACAAAGGAATAAAAAGTGATCAAGGAACATGAGTTCAAGTTGAACAACCACGAGTCCCTCGGCAGGAGCCATCAGAATTAACTGGAGAGGGCACTAAACTTCTTGCAGTTATAAAGAATGAAGAGATTGGGAAAGTTGGATTCATTTTAGGATATTAAGGAAATAGTTAACTATTCTGTTCACCCTCATTTGGGTGTACTACACTACAATCCTGACACTAGAGTTAGCATCAGATTTCACAAGTTAAGGCTCGGTTCTCCACAGGACTGCCCCATGTTCAGACACCAGCTTCACTTTGGGGGGCCCCAGACAATCCAGGCCACCTGCACTTCTGACTGACTGGCGTAAAAATTTGAGGTTTTTCATAACCCCCGCCGGTTTACTAACTCACTAGAACAGCTCACAGAATTCAAGAAAGTGCTATAGTTAAGATTAGTTTTATTATAAAGGATGTAGAACCAGAGGACCAACCAAAAGAAGAATCACATAGGACAAAAAGGTAGTTAAGTCTTTCTGGTAACCAGCCCCCCATTGTGAAGCTATTTGGCGCTCAGAATGAGTCATCTCATTGGGGTAACATGCATTCCAATTACTCAAACATTCCCCTAAGGCATAAATAAATTCATCAAAACCTTAATATATCCAATGAAAACATTTATTATTTTTTAAATTTCAATTTATTCATTATTGGTTCTATCCCTTTTATCCCTAAATTCTCACTCAATAAAAAGCTGGTGCCAGAAGTATCTGAATAACATTGGAATTTTTGTTATTAGCATCATGGTGATGCTTTCTGCAAAGGGTTGGGTTACAAACTGATAAGTGGTAATCATCAATGGTTCAGTACCGTTAATGATTAGTGATAAGTATAAAATCAGCTCTATCACCAGTTCTATGAGTTCCTTGAGCTTTTGGAGTCAAGAGTATGGCCATTTAAAAAACCACAGACATACATAGCTCTGTAACAAAAGAATCCAAGCACAGCAAAAAGCTTCCATACGTTAGGCAAAGAATTTAGTTTAAATCATTTCAGTAAAAATTAAAAATTCCCTTTCATATCTCTCTATCTATAGGATCTGATCAGGATTCAGGAAGTCTTACCTTGTAACAGTCTACCTCTTTGGAAGTTCAATGATTTCATAAAGACACGACAGAACTCTCATCAACATTGAATTCATTCATTTACTCATTGAGCATCTATTGTATATTAAGCACTGTACTAGGTTCTGAAGATACAGAAGTCAACAGAACAGACAAGATTTTTCCTCTCCTGGAGCTTTATTCTAGTGGTAGGCTAGGGCAGGCAGAAAATACAAAGCAAACACATGACTAACCAACAAAAGTACTGACTGTGAAGAGTGCAGTTGGAGGAAATAACTAGGGGAGGACACAGTAACTGAAGAAAGCACTTTAGAAGTTTAACCAGGGAAAGGCTCTCTGAGGAGATGACATTTGAAGTGAGACTCAAAGGAAAGGGAGGTCAAAAGTCATTCCAGGCAGAAGTAAGAGCTCCAGCCTAGAGGAGGAAAGGAACTTGATGGAAGTTCAGTAAGAGTGGTGGGTGGTGGAGATAGAGGCTGGGGCAATATGCGGGGGCAGATCAGTCGGGGTCTTGTTGGCCATGGCAATAACTTTGGATTTATTCTGGGTACAGTGCGAACTCACTGGAAGATTTTTTTCTAATGTCCTAGTAACATTATCTCATTTCCTTGTTTAAAAGATTACTCTAGCTTCACTGCACAGAATAATGGAAGGGGGAGGGAAGAATGAAAGTAGGGAGATTAGTTAGGGATCAGCTTTATAATATAGACATATTCTAAAGATCTGCAAACTGAAATCTGTGCTCTTTACATACAGGACCTTGAGAGTAGGAATGAATTGTCTAATTTTATAGAAGTAAAATGAAATATCAGCATAAGAGAGAGAAGAAAGCAAATCTAAGATCCTACTTCATCAACATACTGGGAGAGGGAAAAATTTCCTGATAGCAGTTCCATTCTCCACAGCTGCCTGAGGCAGTGAAATGATATGCCTGTTACAACAGAAGGTCTAAAGATTTTCACTTCATGCCCACATTTTGTGGTACCATTTGGGCATGGAGGAAAAACAAAAACAAATAAACAAAAAACATGGGTTCAGGAACTGACAGTCCAAATATGCATTATATCATGTAACTTAGTGCTGATAATTGTTATTATATGAGAAAAAAATCACTTTGCTATTCTATGTATAACTAATAAAGGTTTGCAGTACCATTTAATGTGATTTTGAAGCTCTGTGATTCCAGGTTTTCTCAGTGGAGGCATGTCAGATTTTATAAAGGAAGGGATGGAATTGCAAGATTTCATATGCAGAAATTTGCTTTACAGGCAACTCTGTGGCGGATACTTTCTCTGAGGATATTTGTAGTTCCAAATACATGTGCCTCACCTATGGTTTCCCTCCTCTTTCTAAACATTTCACTATGTACACGGTAAATCCTTATGAGTTCAGACTCCTTGAGGTTAAGTCCTGTCTGAATTAACAGGCTCATAGCCAGAAAAATGAGATTGTGTTCATTTATAACTGTTTAGCTATAATCGATATTCTTTACTATAATATGCTGTGGGAATAATAGCAATATTTTAAAAGAACTTTCTCTAGATTTATAACATTCATTATTATTCCCTTTTTAGCATATTTAATGACTGAGAATAGACATTTTAAAAGATTATTACTCATTCAAGAAAAATCTAATTTAATGTACATGGTAAGATATTTTGCTAATTTCTAGAAAATTTTTCCAAAGAATAGTATTATACTTTTCTTAATGCTTTAAAGCTCTGGATTATTCATTCTCATTCTTCCTCTCTCTCTCTCTCTTTCTGCGTGTGTCTGTGTGTGTTCACTTCTTCACCTTTCTCCTCCTGCCCTCCCTCTTCTTTTTATCCTGTTGACTGTTTACAGACATCCAGAGGAACAAAATTGGTTCTTTAAATAAAAGGGGGAAAACAATTTTTAAAAGCTGCCATTGTGGGAAAATGTTTTCAGAAATGAAGCATCAGGGGCTTTGGCTGTGGCCTCTGCTGTTTTTTCCGACTGTTTTGGTATTTTCGTGACCGTAAAGAAATGACCCTTAAAGTTGCCGTGTCAGGCTGGTAATAAAGTGACGTCTTGGGAAAACCAAACTCTTTCTTTCCCTGTACTTTTTTTTCCTCCTGTAATTAGACTTGCCATCATTGGGGACTGTCTTTGTTATTACCAGCATCCCTCTCACCTCTGTTCAGGGACAGCAGTAGCTAAGTGAAGGCATCCCCTTATGTACTGGGTGGAGGATTTAGACACAAACCGCATTCACGACGGCTGCATTTTTCCTTTGTTAACCTCAGTATCTTCGGGAATTCTTGGTTTTATTTGCAGCGGCCCTGCTTGGCATCCTTCTCCCTTGTGTTTCTTCACAATGTTCTATTATTTGTTATGAAAAACATAAAAAAAAGATAGCTGCTCCTCTGGCCTTTCAAATTCCCAGCCTGCATAATGCTTTTCTGGAATTGGTCACCAGCCAGGACCATCACTAAGGAGAAACATGTGGTTGCCACTTGTGTCTAGTGCTTGTTTCACCGAATCTGGTAGTTTCAATTGAATGCACTGATGTCACTCTTCCAAGTGAATGAACCCCATGGGGATTGTAGAGAGGATGAAGATTGCTTTTTATTAAGCCGGGGACCCTACATTTTCTTCTCAAACCGTCAGCAGACTCACCTTCTGCTGTGCCTGCAAGCACCAGAGCAGATGTAACTAATCAGCACACTCTTTATATTTGTTTTCTTCAAGGGCTGGTCTGTTCCCTGTGTTTTCTGCTGGGCTCTGCTCAGATACCATCAAATAAAAAGAGTCATCTATGCTGGTTTTTTTCTGAGAGAAATTTAAAGACTATGGTTTAAGGATCTGTATTTCATAGCCCCAGAGCTATTGTTAAGTTGCCAAGTACTAAGCATTCTCAAAAAATATATTCATCAGTTATTCATTCATTCATTTAAAAATTTTATTGAGCAACTATTATATGATGACACCTGTTTAGGGCAAGGAAAATATAATCCTTGTCTCCATGGAGAGTATAATTTGGTGGAAGGGCACAGTCTCTTTCTATATAAATTTTTATTTATATTCTTATATATTTATATATAGACATATTATCAAAGATGATTTCATATAGGGATAAGTGCTATGGAAGAAATAAAGTAATTGAGTGTGAAAGGGAAAGACTGATCATCCAGAAAATGACATTTAAGCTGGATCTGAATAAGGAAAAGAAGCTGGTTATTTGACAAGCTGGAGGAAAAGCTTATGACAGAGGGATCAGTAAGCACTCAGGCCCAGAGCCAGGACTGAGTTTAAGTTGCTTAAGGGACAGAAAGCCAGAATGGCAGGTATTTGAGGATGTATATGGAGTGTGCATATGGCCTTTTGAAGTTTATAATCAATACCCTCTCTATACAGGATGGGGGGATATCAGTGGAGACAATCTTTCCAATGAAAAGGAAATAAACTGTTTAGAACAGTTCTGACACATTAAAATACTTCATGAATATTTGCTGAGATAGATTCTTGAAGTCCAGTTTTCAGTTGTTTCAACAAACATTTGTAGGCATTGATTGTAAGAATATCAGTTTCTACATGTTTATATTTCGTTTAATAGTCACAGCAACACTAAAAGGAAGTGGCTATTATCACCACTTTAAAACATGTGGAAACTGCAGATTGGGGAGTTTTTAAAAACTTGCTGAGGGTCATAGAGATAGAAAAAGTAGACCTGAAACTGAAACTCAGGTCTGACTCTTTACCAACCCCATTCTTTGAAACTAGCCTACTGTGAGTTAGGCTCTGAGTTAGAAGGTGAACAAAGGTGCCTAATACAGAGTTGCTATCCTCAGTGAACTATCCTGTTGACACTTCAAGGTGAATATTAGGGCCCCTGTTTAACAGGTGAAAAAACTAAAATTCGGACAGAAGAAGTGGCTTGACTCATCGTAACTGGGATTTGAACCCAATATTGTTTGCTTCTGCCACCTCTTTCCCCATGTAAGTCTCTGATGCAGCCAAAGTAAGGAACCACTAGGATAGGGGAAAGGTCACTCTCATTGCATCAGACAAGATATTTTGCAGCAAAATGATTGTGTCAATTAAAGTCCTTTGGTTGGAGGCATCAGAAACGTGACACATATACACAGTGGAGTAGTACTCAACCATAAAAGGGAATGCAACTGGGTCATTTGTAGAGATGTGGATGGACCTAGAGTCTGTCGTACAGAGTGAAGTAAGTGAGAAAGAGAAAAACAAATGTTGTATATTAACGCATATATGTGGAATCTAGAAAAATGGTACAGATGAACCTACTTCCAGGGCAGGAATAGAGACACAGACGTAGAGAATGGACATGTGGACACAGAGATGGAAGGGGACGTTGGGACGAATTGGGAGATTGGATTGACATATATACACTACCATGTGTAAAATAGATAGCTAGTGGGAACCTGCCATAAAGCACAGGGAGCTCAGCTCCGTGCTCGGTGATGACCTAGATGCATGGGACGGGGGAATGGGGTGGGAGGGAGGTCCAAGAGGGAGGAGATATATGTATACATGTAGCTGATTCACTTCATTGTACAGCAGAAACTAACACAACATTGTAAAGCAATTATACTCCAATTTAAAAAAAAAAAAAGAAAAAGAAATAGACTCTCATTGGGTTTCAGTTAAAAGAGTAGAAAGGGAGGTTATTGGAACTCTACTGAGACAGCTTACAACATTGAAAGAGTTGCTGAACCACAAAGTTCCAGGAAGGTGGAAAATGGGGTAGAGACCTCAGCTGTGGACCTTCTCTCTGGGTGCCCCCTTCTGGTGACAGTGCTGATTTTCTCCTGCTTTTGTATGTTTCTGTTTAAGCTGAGCTTCTCCAGAAAGAGACTCACATTAGGCCAGTGAGGTTAGATTCTTATCCTGTAATCCAAAGGCGCAGATACGGCTACCTGATAAAAGAGGTATATTTTTCATATTGAGGAAAAAATAAAAGGCTACTGCACAGATCATATCTAATCTCACATTTTAACAGACAAAGAAACTGACATTGAAGGAGTGTAAGTGATTTTTTTTTTCCCAAGGTCACCTAATTCTTGATCCGAAGAAGCTGCAATTAAGAAAAATGTTGTTTGTTCTCAGAATGTCAGGTCTCTCCTTTCTACCTTAATCACACCTCTTATGGGTCTTTACCTTTCCTCATTAAAACCTGTGCATTATAAATGATCAGTCAGTTAGAGTTTAGGGTAACTAAAATGTTGCTGGATATATTTGTAGTATAAACCGCATTTTAAGGTATGTATACAAGGTCCTTTTCCCTATAAAATACACCTTAGGAACTGCTGAATAGAGGAGATGCATTTTCTGATCAAAGGGATGTCTCCCCAAATTCTTAAGCTTGGACATCAATACACAGCTCATCTTTTCCTATTGAGCACTTCAGGATACTATTTCAGAAACATTTTATAAAACCTATGTCTGGGGCTTCCCTGGTGGCGCAGTGGTTGGGAGTCCGCCTGCCGATGCAGGGGACACGGGTTCGTGCCCCGGTCCGGGAGGATCCCACGTGCCGCGGAACGGCTGGGCCCGTGAGCCACGGCCGCTGGGCCTGTGCGTCCGGAGCCTGTGCTCCACAACGGGAGAGGCCACAACGGTGAGAGGCCCGCGTACCGCAAAAAAAAAAAAAAAACCTATGTCTGGCCTTCTATATAAATGCCAGCTTAAGAAATTATGCTGGCATTCTCAATATTTACCCAAAATTTCACTGACAAAGATACTGGTATTTCTGTATTTAATAAGCTTCTGAGTAATGAACATAGATATTCTCAAGCAAATTTTTGAACCTCCATCATATGGCATATATCTGTCAGTATAAAAGAGACTCAGTCCAATTTACATGTCAGTTTATTAACGTTAAGACTGGGTCCAAAATACTATTTTTTCCAGCAAATACTAAAACATGCTGTGACTATAGTAACCTTCCCAGGTAAACCCCAAATTGTCCTTTGCCCCATCTGAGCAGATCAGATTTGTGCTAAACTCACCACAGTTGGAAGTCACTGTGTTTGAGCTTATTTTACCATTTCCACTAACTAATAGAAAAATTCAAAACTTCAGTTCAAAGTGCTTGGAAGAGTCTGCAGAGAGTTCAGAACCTTACAAGACCTGAACCTGAACCCGTTTCTTTAACATCCATAGTGGATGTTGATAGCCCTCTGGGAATTAATCTGACAATCAGACTGCAAGAAAGATCGAGGATAAGAGTAAAGAAGACATGAAGAAGATATTTCCATCGGGTTTAAAAAGAAAAATATATTCAGAACATCAATCTCCATAGCTAGGCTGACAGATGATGTTTTAAGAAATAACCATCAACAGCAGGGAAATAGTTTCTTTAATTGTACAGTCACTTTTGGAGCTATATGGAGTAGTCTGCATAAACTCCTTTCAAATACAAACACACATACACACCCACACACATTTATTGAGAGCAAATACCCATTGCTGAAGTTAATGGAGTGAAATACAGCTGAAGTGGGACTAGGAGAGCAGCAGGGGAGGAATTGTGGAAGCCAAGTTAACTGCTCTGATACAAACTGACTTTTTGTCTTTTCCAGCCAGACCATATATTATAGTACATAATGTAGAATGGGGATGCTTTCTGTAGTGAATGCACTGTATAGGATAAAGGATCAGCGAAATACTATGGATGGGGTGTTTTTTCCTTCTTTCAGTTCAGGAGTTTTTGCCCTCTCCTCCGCAGTGTACTAATACTTGCAAAATTATGGACTGTTACGATTACTTTGAGCTTGCCAAGACACAGTCCTCACCTAGAATCCTGCTTGGGGCTGAGAGATTCCAGTATGAGAATCACGTCAAAAAATGGGAGGATGTCACAAAACAGCCACCACCATGATGAAGGAGCTAAAGGGATTGATTTATGAGAATGGATTAAAACAACTTAATAGAGTGGCCAAATCATGACCCAACTCCATAGGACTGTCATACACTTTGAAGTTAGAAGGGACTTTTTTAAGCAGAAAATTTCAAGGACACAATAGGTCATAGAAGGGAGAAAAGAAAAGATCTTCACCTAGCTGGTATGTTGTGTATAGGGCTAAGACCAGGGCCAGGTAGCGAGTCAAGGTTTAAGCTTGCTCTCTTCAAAGTGATACAGCGAAAGTGTCTCCTCAGAAGTGAAGACCATTCTAGAATGCTGTTAATTTTTAATGGACAAATGTCCTCTAGAGAGCCGTGTGAGAGGGGAGAAGGGGGCTAAATGAGATGACTTAATAGGTCTTTCTCAACTCTAGTGTTTATGATTCTGTCATTTTTTGAGTCATTATTTTTGTTTTTTTCAAATTCATTATAGAGACAAAAGGTCTTTAATGTTAGTGCCAGCATGTGCCTTCAAAGTCCAAAGTGTCTCTCTCTGACAGTATATCTGCAGACTCATCAAAATGATTACTTCAGCCACTTAGGAAGTATGGTAATGGTATTTTTTGCATGTTAATAAAGCAGTTCCTGTTATTTAAAAAGAGACCAAAACCTGAAACATAACTTCCTTTTTTACTAAAAATGTGAAACCTGTCATTTAATGATGTTAGTTCCATGCAGGTTTTTTCGTCACAAGGAAAAAGTATCATGGTACATGCAAACCTGCAATACTTTCCCATTCTCTTGCCCTATTTTTGTGATTACTGTTATTATAAGGAATAAATATTTACTACCTACTGATCAGCAATAGTAAAATCAATATTTTTTTCTAATTAAGGCTATATCAGCATAATTCCAGTATGACTGGAAAAGTGCAGAACAGGACAGGAGCAACACATAGAGGATTGGCTTCTGAATCACTGGTCTTGGACAGTCTTTCACCACTGATTTACTGCATTGTTTTAAGCATGCAACTTTATCTTACTGTGCCTTTGTTTCTTCTGAAGAGCAAAGAAAAGAAGCAGCAGCAGCAATAACAGTCACTGCCAGTCCCAGAGACAGGACTTACCTCTGCCTCCTTCTGGGATTTCCTGAGGATAAACAAGATCTTTTCATTAAGTGCTTTGAGTTGCTTAAGCTAATTTAAAAAACCCTTCCCTACGTTAAAATTTTCCTGGCTTTCATGACACTTCCGTGAATGTAGTAGACACTCAATAAATGCTAAATTAAACCGAATTACCAAAAATTTCCCCAACAATCATATCAGCTTAGAATATACATGTTTGATGGTCTAACCTGACTGACACAGAGCAAGAATTATGATTATTTTTCCTAAAGTAAGCATTACATTTGAATGCCAAAACTCTGTGCTATTTAGCAAACAGAAATATAATAAATGCTCATTAATTCTTTTAGGTGAAAGGCTTTGTGAAAATGAGTAGAGAACAATTACTGAGAGCTCTGGGCTCCATGCTTGGTCAATGCCAGGGCAGAAAGGGGCGAATGGAGGGCAATGGAACTTCTGATTCCAGAAGGTATCTGATGCAATTCAGGTCACCCTATGCTGAAAGGGAGGGTTAGACTTCAGCAGAAGAATAAATGCAGCCACTTACTGTCTTCTCCAGAAAGAGGAACAGAGAGGCTGGAATGGGAATTGAATCTCACTTGAAGGAAGACTTTTTGCATATGCGTAATTCATATGAACTTCCAAAGCAGGGCCCATTGAAAATCTGACTAACTAAACAGGAAATCCCTAATCAAGGTCAAGGCTGATAACCATCTCAGAAACTAGGTGGCTCCTTCTTTAAGAGTGATTTGTAAGCCTTGATACACATGCCAGGTGATACACATACGTGATACATGATACACATGCCAAGTAACAGAGACAGATATCCAGATAATCCCAGTAAAAAATTCTTGCCTCTAGTGTGCGGATGATTAAGATATATTTAATTGGGGGTGGGGGGAAGGATGGATTTTACATGTGTGGGTTGTTTTAGTTTTCTACTTTACGCTGGGTTTTAAATATAACCTCAGGATCTGGGGGAAAAAAATCCAAAGTACCTTTTAAAATATTATTGTCCTTCTTTGTAACTTCTTTATGCCTAATATTAAAAAATTAAGAATTGCTCTAATTTTGAATTTAACTTCTAAGAAAACAGTATCTTATGTACTCTTTTTACATTTACTTAAAACCTAACACCTTTTTACTTGCTCTGAAATTAGTCTTGTGACTTTCCTAAGTAGATGGTTTCTTTTTATGATTTCCTTTTGAACCTGTTTTCAATGTTGTTCTCTTCACTCTAGCATTTTGTGATGTCATGGATTATTGTTGATCTATATGAGTTTGAGTGACCCTTTCAGTAAGGGTTCAACTAAAGGCAAATGAATCATCAGAGATCTGGCTTGCAGTGGGACACAATAATTTTATTTCACTTATGTTAAACATGGAAAAGAAAATCAATCGTTTCCAGCAAAGATAACAGCCAATCTTTACAAAAGAATAGAACATTGCTTAAATACCCTCTTTTTTGTTTCCTCTAATGGACACTACCCTCAGGAGCTAGAACATAGGAAGTTGAAGATGCAAATATGTCATTTGCTGATAGAAGTAATTTAGGCTTTTTTTTTTCACAACTTATAATGTTGGACAATGTGAGCAAAAGGAAATAATTTACATTCTGAAAAACTCGACAAACAAATCCTGTAAATAATATATGCTGAAGAGCAGTGTGTAGCTCTAGCAGGGTATTGCTTAGAGAGATTTTGTTTGAAACATTTATTGGAGGCACATATTACAGTATATCATTTACTGGCTGGAAGCCATGCAATATGTGTCTTTACCAAAAAAAAAAATTACCTTGTAATATGAGCCTCTCCAAGGCATAATTATATAATAAAGTTCTTATTGGGAAAACTGGAAGTAGGCCAAGCCTTGTCCAAATATAGTGAATGTCAGAGCCAAATTTATTATCCTTAGCTATTAACAGGAGAAGGCAGGTTTTGTTTACCAAGCCTAATTCTCTCCTAATTACAGCCACTATAAAATAATTACTATCCATGGGATAACAACACAAGACAGAGTGACTAACAGAAGAAACTGCAGGGGTTAGAAAACAGAGTGCAATTCTATGTCACTTTGAACAGCTTGTGTACTGCCATGAACAAATTAACGGACTTCATTAAGGAATTACGTTTTAAGAGAGGCTTTGCGGTGAAGCAGTAAAGCAATTAATGCATCTTATTTGGTCCTAGATCTGAGTTGTAGTGCAGTTTGAGACAGCAACTAAAAATTTTTTTTTTAATTTTTGATGTATCAAATTTAATAGGATACAGCCACATTACTGGGCAAGATGGTTAATGAGTGTAGAGAAAGACTCTATTTTGGACAAATGATATCTAGCCCCTGCTAGCTTGTTCTGTCTTTATGAGCAGATTTCTTACTGTGGCGATTTTAATAATCTACTGAAGACAAATGCCAACTTTTATCTAATTCCATTTCACAACCTACCCTTACTTCCTAAACTCTGTGGGATTATACTTTTGATGAAAGGTATAGTTTTCAGAAAGGCAAGAATATTCTGTGTATCTATTTGAGCCACAAAACTGGGAAGCTGGAATATTATTTCAATATTTCATATTTGCTTTCCACACAAATCAAAACGGAATATTATCCAGTTGAAACATGATCCTTCATTAAATTCTCAATGTTTCCCATTCCCACATTCCCTAACCTCTTCCATCTCATCAGAGCCCCAGAGGTGTAAAGAAACCTGGCTGTAGATCTTTGTACCCTTAAAACACATGCACCAGAATCAACCACTCTTCGTACTACTTTTGCACAATGGCAAGGGTGAAAAGTCAAGTTGTGCCTCTTGCTGGTTCTGTGGCTCTTCTCTCTCTCCACGTGCCAGCCCCCCAACGCAATCCCTCTCTGTAAAGGGTCACTTCTTAACTGCAGTTGGAAAAATGCTCCTGTTTTGGTGACTTGGTGAAAACGTACAAACTCAGCACACTTGGGGAGTCTGTTCTAGACACTCCTTTTAATAGGCCTCCAGATGGCCACATAAAAGCAAAAGGATTATTATAGCAACTCCCAACCGGGCCATTAGAGATAAAGGTGGACCAGAGTTTCCTTTAAAACCATTTTTTTTTTTGAGGAATATATGATCTGATCACACACACACAAAAAAAAATCCTCGATATAAAAGTAGGAGAAGAAGTTCTAAATCCAGAAATTCATTTTTGTATTCTATTTATCTTCACAATGTTGCTTTATGCAAATTAAGTTACTCAATTTAAAGTTAAAGGATCAAAATGTAATTTCAGTTCTTCCCAACAATGCTGTGGCATGCTTTAGCTTTTTTTTAATTTAAAAAAGCTTCTTTTTTTCTCTCCTTTTTGTTCTCCAGACACTGAATGTTTCTATAGAGAATGAAAGTTAAGAAAGGAATAGGCAATAAAGAGATTCAGGAAAAACATTTCATGTGGAAAAAGAAAATGTCCTATCTCAAATATATATATATATATATATATATATATATATATATTACCACCTCTTGGTACAATCAATTAAAGCAGTGTCATTGAATGACTCCCTTCCTTCTCCACTGTCAGAAGGCACAGTAGCTCTGAGCTTGAAAGCAGGACTGGCTGGTTTTACACAGTGGAATTATGGCTTCCTCTTTCTTACTTTCTCCTTTTCTGTATTTCCCAAAATATTCCAAGAGGCATGCTTCATTTTATTTTTAAAAGGTTTTGTTTTAAGGAAACTTCAAACCACCCACACCCCCTTCTACTACACATATACAACTTTTGCCCCCAGGAAGCAAAGCAGACACATGTTATTACCCAAAACCCAGGCAAGTTTTTCTCCATCCAGCCCCATGAGATAATTAACTTGAATCCGTTCCTCCCAGATTCTAGAGTTAGCTTGTTGGTTTGCCCTAGTTTGAATTGTGGCTTTTCATCTTTTCTCTTCCTTCCTTGGGAATTTTAGTGCAAAGTTGGAAGAGACAATATTGAGAATTACTAGCCAGTTCCCATTTTGAACAGGAAGTTTCCTTTATCATTTTCATTACTATTATTATTAAATATTTCAAACACATACAAGTATAGAAAATAATAAACACTCATATTCACTAAGATTTAACAAATATTAATGCATTAGAAAAAGTTTATTTATATTTTATTTTTTCATAATAAAATGTTACAAAGAGAGTTGAAAACCCCCTTTGTATCCTCTCCTGATGTCATGAAGCCCTTTCACTATCATTTTCCCTTCCTTCCCGTGGTAAAAAGGCCACTATTTTAAATTGGTTTGTAACTTTCACATCCATGTTTTTATATGTTTACTACATAGGTATTTATTCAAAAATAATATTCTATGATTTTTAATTTACATAAATATAAATTTTACTCTGCTACTTGCTTTTTCACTCATCATTATGTTTTCAACATTTATCCATGTTGATCTATGTAGAATTGATTCACTTATTTTAATTGCTATATAAGCCTTCACTGTGAATATGAATACAACAGAGTTCACAGATGCATTGTCCAACAGAGAACAAGGCCACCTATGTTGTGTAATTTAGTGAATGAAGGAGAAGGATCCTTTCCTTTCTGGTCTGTGATGTTTTAATTTTGATACTAAAAATTTTTGTTGTTGTTTAAAACCACATTTTAAAATGTTATTGACAGTGAAAACACAATAAGCCTCTGTAGTAATTCATACCCCACTATGGAAGAATTTATCCTTTGGCAGTTGTGATACATGTAAATGTGGCGAGACCATGATAATGTCGGCCACAGTTGGGAAGAGAAGTCGGGATAAAAAGAAGGTAGCTTCTGTCATATTCCACAAAGTAAAGGCTAGAGCTACCACAATAAGTCTTCTTCGTGATAAATGAAGAAGCTTGTCCAGAAACTTTCAAAGCTTATAGTCCAGATTCAATTAATATTATAAAGACAAGGCCTTGACATGGTGGATGGTAAAGGACGTGGCAATGAGTCGTATTGATGATTCACAGATACTTAAAGACCCCGAATTAAGCATTAATGTGATACAATCCTAATGGTTCTGCCATCTCAGTGCATTAACTGCTGTGTTATATTAAAACTGGTGTGATATGTGGTATCAGTCCAAGCATTTATAGGCTCTTTTGTGCCTCTATTTCAGTTTCTTTATCCAGTTTAAAGACTTTAAAACTCCATTTTAAAAGTAAACACAATTATAAATTTAAAATGTTACAATGCTATCAGATGTCTAGAAAAGGCAAAGGTTGTTGACTCAAGGTCACTAATATCCATTTACCAGACATCAAGTGTGGCATGTTGCATATTGAGGCATCATTTAATGGGAAGTAAGGGCCGGCAGCATTAATGCCATTATCTGACCTTTCTTTTCAGGGATTATAATCTTTCCATGCACCTGTTCACTATGGTCAGCCCTATACACAGGTAAAGTAAACATCCAACTTTGGAGCATAGTTCAAGGAACATGGGGCAAAGACAGCCTTACAGAAATGTCTTTCCCAGCAACCTGCCACAGGATCTGAAGTTCCCATCATTTAGAATTTGTCTTGAGGCAACTTATCTAGAAGATAATGTGAGATAAATATGATTAAGTAAAATAACACATTAAGCTTTTATCGTTCATTAAGACCTGAGAAGGGATATGTTCATATGAGTTGTTAACCAGTAACATAACAATATCTTGGGGAAAAATAGGGAATATTTCACTGCCATGTTATTATGGGTGCAGAGAAGAAAAGTCTGTATTGCAAGAAGCTGTCTGGTGGGATTTTGAAGTAAAGAATAAGGGACCAGAGGAAGCACCAAACAATGAATGCTTTGGAGGTTGAGGAGAGTGGATACTAAGAGTTGAGAAAAGTAAGAAAAGAGCATTGAAGAACAAATGTGTGGTGTGTGTGTGTGTGTGTGTGTGTGCATGCGCTGGAGAGGTGTACTTGAAAAATACCTACTTTGGGATTTTGCCCTTGGCTAAGATTTTCTGTGCACAATCAAATCTTGTTCCTCCTTATACACATATTATTTCATCTTTAATTTAAAACTAAAGTAAATTCCTTAACGCTCCAAGACATACTCTGTGAGCTAATAGCTCATAGCCTTGTACAAAAATGTTTCTTTTTCCCCTTGAGTTTTTATGTCTTTTTTTTTTACATTTTATTTTATGTTATGCTTTGTGGCAACTGAAGGAAATATTCATACAAGTTTAAAATGCTGATACTACAGAATCTTTTTCTTGGTTTGTTTGCACAGATTATGCTTCAGGCGAACAGCAAGCACTTTTATATTTGAGTAGGAATTAACTAAAAGTATTTGTCTCATAAACAAAATGCACTCACCTATTCGTTTGCTTGCAGTCACACTTGGAGCTTGGCTTGAACCAGCCACTTTTATATAAAAAGTGACACTTAACATCTCAATAATTCTGATAAGTGAGGTCACTTTCTACATGTCTTTGAGATACTGAGATAAGCCTGAGGGATTAAGACCAGTTTCCCCTAAGGTATACGTCATTCCAACAGCTGATGTTGGCTGAATGCTTACCAAATTCCAGCCACTGGGAGGCAGTATTGTGCAGTGGCTAAAATCTTGAGTTTTGGCATCGGCTGGTCAAGGGTTCAAGTCTGACTCTACATAACTGGATGAGTTAACCTCGTTAAGCTTCATTTTCCTTATGTTGCAAAATGGGATAAGACCCATTTCTATTTTATGCCGTTCTGAAGATTAAATGAGATAATGTGAGTCAAGTGCTTAGCTGATGCCTGGTGCTCATTAAAACCCAATAAATCTAATCTCTAGGCATTCGAACCTGATGACCCGTTTCTCCCTTCGTCATACTCTTGCTAACCTCACACATTCCTCTCTTAGAAATGAGTGTCATGGATCCAGATGCAGGAAAAAAGTTAATTTTTATGTGGAGAATCTTTGGTATTAAGCCAAGGTACCCAACAGCAGTGCTTCTCCCAGCATCTCCCACTGATATTCTTATCCCAGGACTGCTCAGTCACTTCAGCACTTCCCTTTTCATAATTTCCTCCATTATCTTACACAGCAATGTCCTCTTCAATGACAGCTGCACTAGCCACTGAACACCATGGGTATTTATCCTATTGGTAAGAACATGTTGCTGTTTAGATATAAGTTCCAGAGTCTAGTGTATCGCTTAAAAAACGAAGCTAATACTGCCAGAATAGTCCCTAGTCTTTACATTTATATCCTCAAATTTATCATCTCCTACTGAGCTTAATTGTTCGAAGTAACAAATACGTATTTCACTAAAGAATATTTGGTATATATGTATCAATTTGTCTACAGAACTATACAGAAAAGTCTATCCTTGACATTGCATTAACATTCAGTGACCACACAGTAGTTTATACTTCTTGAGACAGAGAATACTTTCAAAGAAAGCCACTGTCCCCAGCATATTTATAACCTTTATTGTGGAATCGACAATTGACCCTGTATCCAGCGTATTCACTGATTTCAGTTTCACTGCTTACATCTAGCCTTTAACAAGCTATTTTGATGACTTCATTCACAAATTATTTTCCTATTCTCATCTATCATTGACTCTAAAAATAAAGTAGCCTATAGGTCCTTTGGCATCTAGACCAGTTTCACTATGCCTTTATCTCTTAAGAAGAGAAATTAATGGTAGTTCAAAATTCACATTTAGGGGTAAAGTCCTCTTTCATCCTTTAGAGTTTTGACACTTTTTCAGTTTGTTAATATATGATGAGCCTATAGATTCAAAAAAATATCACTGATCATCAGGTTCTTCCCAAGATCAATCCTGTGGTACTTACTTATATTTCAACATGAAATGTAAGTAAATGTATTACGTGTTCTATAATCATTTCACTTGCAGATGAAGGGTTCTTGTGTTTGTCCTTAACTTTTCTGGGCAGTAATTCAGAAGCAGAACTCTGGCCTGTTAAGAGGTACAGCTGCACCCTGCAGGTAGGATGAAAAGGTCCTAGATGAGGTCTTGAATGCGTGTCCTTACATGCTTCAAACCACAACCTAATGTGCAGTTGCAATCCACCCCACCTGAGATAATAAATGAGAAATTCTCAGGGCTGTTGAGCACTTTGCAGATTTTCACAGTAGATCAGCACAAACTTAGTTAGCACAGGTGTTCACATAATTGTGATTCATTGGAAAAATTCTCAGTGCTCAATAGCCCTCGTACTTTTCCCTCCTAGGTGCTGGTTGAGTGTGAGTATATTGTGGGGAAATGTGCCATGATGTTGGGCTCCACTGGTGCTTGGCTAAAGGGTGTTGGACTTGAAAAAGAAATGCTAAATGTGTCCAATTCTCTTGGTCCATTTGCTTAAGTTTCTGAAACTGGAGGATGACATGAATCCAATAGTTCAATATATAGAAACAAAGTCCAGCATCTAAAAAAAAAATCTCTTCTGATATTGGATAATATTAAAACATTTTTGAGATTATTTGAAAATCATTAAGTCCCAAACAATGTAAAGATCTCATACCTCATTCTTCTTGCACTGTAGCTGCCATTTTCTAGGGAATTGTGCTCAGTGCCACCTAATTGCCAGCTCTGCTCATTTCTTAAGGTTGGCCACCATTTGGACTGGGACTCAAAGGTAACCATTCTGAACTAGTGAGTAAGCTCACTCTGCAGTCAGCCCTTAATCAGCCTTAGATTTTCTATTTACAGAGTGAAACAAAACTACATGGCAGGGCTTCCCTGGTGGCGCAGTGGTTGAGAGTCTGCCTGCCGATGCAGGGGACACGGGTTCGTGCCCCGGTCCGGGAAGATCCCACATGCCGTGGAGTGGCTGGGCCCGTGAGCCATGGCCACTGAGCCTGCGCGTCCGGAGCCTGTGCCCCGCAATGGGAGAGGCCGCAACAGTGAGAGGCCTGTGTACCAAAAAAGAAACAAACAAAAAAAACTACATGGCATAAAATTTGCATAACTTTTAATGTAATGAAGTCAGTAATTTGCATTTACAAAAAATAATAATAACCTGACCATATATTTAACTAATATTGATTAGGCTCCTACATTGTGCTTGATTCTGTGGTAACTACCCCAAATTTGAGGGTAAAGGAAAAGAAAAAAACCATTTGCCTGTGATCTGTATGTGATCTAAATACATATGGGTACTTTATGATTTTTTTTATAAACACAGAATTAAAAGAATTTCAAATTGCATGCCTCTCTTCAATGGAAATTGATTCAAACTACATTCCCGGTAGTCAACTCCAGTGTGTCTGCTGCTGATTCCTATGTCCCTGCCTAAATGCAAAAGTGTCTGTCCTCACAATCTATCCAGAATTTTCCCTTAAGGGAAGTGATCAAACAGATCATATTTTAATATTACCTTTAGACTTCTGCTAATTTCTTTCAAGCACTTAACATATAAGTCTATGCTGATTTGAATGGATCTATAGACACTTTCCAACTCCTTCTTAAGAGCAAAAATGTACTTCCATAAATTATTTCAAGTAATCAACTAAAGATATACACCTAAGCATAGATGGAAAAGTCCTCAGTGGTCCTTATGGTACCTCAAATCAAGAACCTACTTGGTAGCATTACAATGGAGGGTCTGAGTCTCTTCCTTGATCCCAAAATACCTTCTGAAAAGTGGATGTTTCTCCTTTGTTTTTTATTTTTGTTTGTTTTTTGGTTTTATTTTTCTTTTTGGCCTCACCGAGTGGCATGCAGGATCTTAGTTCCCTAACAAGGAATGGAACCCGTGCCCCCTGCAGTAGAAGAGTGGAGTCTTAACCACTGGACTGCCAGGGAAGTCCCTCCTTTGTTTTCAAATACAGAGATAAAACATTAATACTGAGAGAAATCCCAAATCCTTCATTAGCTACCTCATGTTTCCAAATGAGACCCTAGGCAAATGGACACATTATTACTAGCTGATGCTTTAGCCCCAGATCCTTATACTGTTCCTTATTCTTTTTACCTACAGTAGACCATGGTGTCACTAAGACTCCATCTGCCTGAACTGGAAACAAACTTGTATGATCTTCACGTCTCCTTTTCCCTGAACCCTGGCTGATCCTACTAAGTCCTACTAGGTCTGTGTAGATTAGGAAAGCCATTCAAATGAGATAAAAACAAAATCACTTCTGAGATACAGCAACAGTTTCATGAAATTCCAAAAGAAAAAAACAATTCAAAGAGGACGATATCCCAGAATAGAACACTAACTGAGAAAGCAAAATGTTTAAATTCTGCTTCTAGAGGATTCTATCGTTCTTAATCCTTATTAGAAGTCGGTTTTTAGAGAACAGCACATGGGAAGTGCAGTGAATCCCCCTAACAGAAGTATATGCCCAAGTATGCTACCTTTTCTTCCCCTGTAGGTGTGAGAGTATCCAACAGATGAAAAGTCATTCTCTAACTTGGTGATGGGACAGAGAGAGGAAATTGGTCCAGAGCTAGTGAATGACTCTTAGGGTCTTAGATGAAAATATTAATTCTTATTGATAGATGTATACTGAGAATCTTTAGTATACAAATTGTGGATACATTAGGTTGCAAATAGTGGTACAAGCATTTCATTGTCCGTAAATGTCTATTAAATTATGTTCTCTAAAATTTACATTTATCATCCTGAAATTATATAGGCTGTCTAAATAACAAGCAATATCTTAAGCCAAATCAAACAGAAAATTCATGAAGTCAGGACCTTTTAGTGTCAAGATCATAATTTTTTATTGTAAGAAATCAATTTTTAGCAGATATCTAAACCCATAAACATATTTGGGATCCACAGATCACTGTTGAGAACTACAACATTAATTATATAAAAGACCTCTTCAATCATTTAAGTTTATTGTTGCTATACTGAAATACAAATTTCCAGATTTCTGTTCAGTAGTATAAGCAGACTTCTATTCATTTGTTCAGTTTTGTTTCCAAACTTCAGGCATTAGTTGATATGTTATCTTTAGTAGTAGATGTTTCTCAGGTCTGAAAACAAAATATCTATAGCAATTTTTTTTTAGCTCTGTAAGACTTCTTTCCTTCTTTCTCTTTCTCTGTCTCTGTCTCTGTATCTCTCTTCCCTATCTCTCAACACTATCATGAGTGCTAACTGATGTGGTGACTCTGCAATTCTAATGCTACTTTATAATCCACAAACTATTTGGCCTTTCACATTCTTAAAATCTGTCTCCAAAACCATTGCAGCCTAGTTCTGACATTTTCTCTGCTTCTGACTTTACATAACTATATATTTTTGTTTAAAATTCTTAGAATAGGATGCAGTGAGTTTTGCATTGGTCACTAAAATAATACTTAAGACATCTTTATAAGAAATAAAAGAAAAAAATGACTGGATTCTCTTTTATCTGGACCGAGATGCAGGCCTTGGGCGTTGCTAAGACCAGAGGAGAACGTTAGAAATATCATGCTTTTTAAACCTCTGGTGAGGGCAAGAGGTGGGGGGACACCTGAAGAGTTTGCATCCTTGTTTCTTGTGCTACTTTTCCTTCAGAGTATATTAAAAACAAAATAACCTTTCTTGGATCTGGGGTGCTTTCAGTATATCCTTCCTACAGGCAGTGGAATGGACCAGATGGTCTCGAGTTCTTTAAACCTCTGACTCCTTAATTCATGGTCAGAATATCAGAGAGCCAACTTTATTCCCATTGTGAGCAGGGGATTCTTAAAGAATGTTCTCCTTTTTTTACCCAGGTACTGTTTAAGCTGCATTAACTTGTTTGTATCAGGCTGAGCTGAATTTCTGTGGTACTGAAGGGAAAAAAAGTGCTCTTCCAACAGATTCAAATGTTTTCCAGATCTACTGGTGGTAATTGACATAATTCATTTTAATGAGTTAGAAGTATTTGAAGAGCTTTCAGTGAAAACATGTGGAGCCACTCTATAAATTCCTAGACTTTTAGAACTCTCTCTGTCTCCAGTGTTTCTATATTTGCTGTATCCAGTAAACTGATAAACAAAAATGATTTACTGTAAAATAGTTATAAGTAAAGAAATGTCCTCTGAGGATACAATAATTGTTTTCATTTTCCTTTCCCCAGTGCCAGTGGTATAATAAAATGCTAATAGATGCAAATTATGCATGATCTTTAATGCATACTAAAGAGAGAACATTTAAAAATCAGGTACCTTTTGTTGGTGAGTAAGCAGTGGAATACTGTTTCCTTTTTAAGATCTTGTACAAACCAGGAAGGTTCCTTTCTGGATTGTCTGCATGTGAAAGCCCACCTCCAGACTGGTATAGTTAGACATTCCAGAGGAGGGGTGGAGACAGGATGGGGGAGGAGAAGAGGCAAACAAAAACATCTTTGACTCCAAATGATTCCATAAGGGGATCTTGGAAAGAAAAACAAACATCCCTCCAACAGGACAGCCACTGTGACTTAAAGAAGAGAAAATTGAAATACATGAAAAATCAATGAGGTAATAATTAAATTGTGGGCCACACCATACAGCAGCCTTCATGCATTTGGTAATGGAGATAGGGAACTGAAGTCATCAGTAGTTAAAAAGGAGCAAAGAACAGACGTCATCTTGAAGGTAATTTCGTGATGAGGCACTAAAAAGCACATACCTGCTACAGTATAGCAGGATATTTACAGGAGGTTAAAGATACAAATTAAAGTCCAGGAGCCTATACACTCCTGATTACCCAGCATTCTTAAATCAGTCCTCCTCAGTCTCACACCTGGGGTCTCAGCTGCAGCGTAGCTGTCATTTACGCTACCCATGGCCCACGATTGATGACAGTCATTCACTGATGAAGCTGTATACATCATTTCTGTCGGAGCTGCACTGGCCAGATGGACCCTGACCATCCATCGCCTGTCAGGGACGCATCTGTTCACACTGCTGCTAGGGATACTAACAAGTCATTGGCTTTCCAAAAGGACAGTGTCAGCTGAACAGGGCACAACATAAAAACTGGTGTTGGGTTTTTCTTTCTTTTTTTTTTTTTTTAATCAAGAAACAAGATTTTTTTCCTCTTAAAAGGGAATACACTGCATTAACTTTTTTAAAAAAAAGTCATAGTAGAGATATCCAAAAGATCAAAGACTCCATATTCATATCAAAGACTTCATATCAACTTCATATTGATAAAGCAAGTTGGTTTTCCTTCTTAAATTTGTTATTGGTGGTGATGTTTTAATAAAATATCATCCATTCTGGATTATGACATTAAAATGTTTGTGAAGGTCTGGGGAGTTTCATTATCAGTATTTGTTTCTATAATAAAAAATCAAGATGTTTGTATATTGTTTTTCCTGAATCCAGGTTAATGTTGTTACTTATTTTACTTCTTTGTATTGAATAAAATTATCTCCCTGGCTGAAATAAAAAGTAATCCAAAGAAAATTTTGCGATAAACTTATCCATAAACTGAATCAATAGCAAAATAGGTCATGTTTGGTAAAGATCATGTTTTCACTTTAATTAGTTGCCATTCAAAAATGTTTTTGCAAAGGAATTGTTTTTTCACCAGGATGAAGTAGTACCTAGGATTTAATTAGTCCTTGTATGTCAGGAGCCATCAGAACATTTTCCCTATATCATTTCATTTGCTTATCACATGTCTATGAGGTAGAATTCTTGTTATTCCCATTTTCCAGATCCGCAAACTGAGGAATAAAGAGTTAAAGGATCCGCATCTCGTGTTAGTGGCAGAGGTAGGATTTGTGTCCACAGTAGGTCTGACACCAAAGTCCCCATGTTAATTTCTTTTTGTTTTGAGCTTCTAAAATTGATCTTCAAATATGGATCTAAATGGCCATTACAGCCCAGTATCCTGATACTTTTTCTAGATTCTTACTTCTGTTATAAAAAGGAAATTACGTTGCCTTGGCAAAAATTTAACAAGAGAGATTTTAAATTAAGCAAGAATGAGAACATAAGTCAAAATCAGACAATTAACTGGCTTCTTTTTTTCTTAATTAAAGGCAGAACTTTAAAAAATATGCTTTGCTATATAGAGACACATTTCAAAAAATTTTATAATCAACACTCACACAAGTGTTCTTAAGTGGATAAAAGTATATAATCTACCGAAAATGATATTGAAGAAAACAGAGCACATGGCATGACAAGTCTTCAACAGGTAAGCAAAGCAGCAGCAACCATTAGAATAACCATGAATGTGGATGAGTGGTCATAGAGCTCCTTAAAATACAATTTATTTATAAGTACGTCTCAAATACAGCCTCTAGCTCTTTCCTGCTTCAGTTTCCTGATTTCAAAAATGAAAAAAAAAAAAAAACGCACATTTTTTTTCCATCAATGAAAATTGTATTTTACAGATTTAGGTGAAAACTTACTGTAAAAGAAAAGAATCTAATTTTACTAGATGGAAAACTGATAAAGAGATGGAGGCCAGTTTCAAGGTCACAGAGGAGGCATTTCTATATTGGCAATGTGAGACACATTGTTGAAAAATATGAGTGACTATAAACCTCATTTTGGCTGTCGGCTTTGGCAGCAGCAAGAGATCTGCAGGGAAATTTCTCCATAACTTTCCATTTTGGCTTCATAAATTGGCAAATCCCATGATTTTTCTTGCTATGAGGGCCTTAACCTGCAGTTCATTTACTTTGCACTTTTTCTTACAATTTTTCTTCTTGTAGAAATATGGTAAAACTGAAACAAAACTAAATTTCTTGATGCCTTCTACAGTTTTAAGTCGTAAGCAAATACACTATTATAAAGAAAGTGTCCACATATACGTATAGTGAGTCAGTATATACTGACTGACATGCTTGGTTCCTCCTGCATTCAAATACGAATGATCCGTGATTGAAAGGAACTTTTGATCCCTAAGAAGGGAAAGGAATATATACATAGAACTACAAACAAGCTAAAATATCAACAAATTGTAAAAGCAAGGTATAAATTTGAGATGAGATGGAATTGTCCAGAAGGAATTGTCAAAAAAGCTTTACAGATGTAGTATTTGGAACGAGTCTTGATGAATTTATTTAGGAACTTTAACTTATGTTAGGCAAAAGGTGGTACCTCAGGCAGAGGGAAGAGTTTCTGGAGGTAGAAAAATCAAAGGTCAGAAGTCAAAGGTCAGAAGAGGCACCAGCGAGTAGACTGTTTGTATCAGTTGCATATTACTTATAATAGCTGCTTTTTTAGTGTCTCCTAAATATGTGATTGAATGAATGAATGAGTAACAATTTGTTAAAATCGTCAAAGTCCTTGAGTGTGAGTTAGAATTTACAATACCATCGTTTAAAAACAAATGCTCTAGGGCTTCCCTGGTGGTGCAGTGGTTGAGAGTCCGCCTGCCGATGCAGGGGACACGGGTTCGTGCCTTGGTCCGGGAAGATCCCACATGCCGCGGAGCGGCTGGGCCCATAAGCCATGGCCGCTGAGCCTGTGCTCCGCAACGGGAGAGGCCACAACAGTGAGAGGCCCGCGTACCGCAAAAAAAAAAAATGCTCTATCACAGTAGGTAGAATACTACTTCTTTCAAAAATGTCTGCACCCTACATACTGATCCCTAGAACATATGAATATGTACACGGTGAAAGGAATTTTACAGATGTGATTAAAGGTAGGGATCTTGAGATGGGGAGAGGATCTTGGATTATCCAGGTGGACCCAACCTAATCCATGAGTCCTTAAAAGTAAGAACATTTCCACACTGTGATCAGAGGGAGATGACTACGCAAAGCATGAGAGAGATAACCGTGCTGGCTCTGAAGATGCAGAAAGGGTGCCAGAAGTAGGAAAAAGCAAGAAAAAATGGATTCTCCCCCAAAACCTCCAGAAAGGAATGCAGCCCTGCCAACACTTTCCTTTTAGCCTCATGTGACCCGTGTCGGACTTCCGACCTACAGGTAATGAATGGATGTTGTTTTCAGCCACTAAGTTTGTGGTAATACGTTAAAGCAGATACGTCTAGTTTGTGTTGTCTGCGCATACCACAGTTTACGGGTCTATGAGGGTATTTCAAGCACTGTGTTGCCACCTAGGAAGTCAATATTGAAAAGGTATATCTAAAATTTGGTGACAGATTCCAAAAGAAGAAGAAATTTGCTTTTGAAATGTTTATATTTGTGATTCAACTAAGTGACATACTTTAAGACAGCTGATTTAAATTGTGTGTTTACTTCTCAATAATGAAATTAATACTGAAATATTGGTAGTTTTCATCACTGGTCAAGATATAGTTTGATCTTTTTTTGTAATTTTGCAATCTAGTTTGCTTTTGATTAGCTAGCTTTCTTAAGCAACAGAAGAAATTCGATAGATAAAAATCAGCAGAATTATTGAGTTAGATATTGTGGAATTGTGTCTATTCCATCTTGTGTCTTCCACAGCGGCTAGCACAATGCTTTGCCCACAGTACAATCAGTGATTACGGTTTGATTTGAGTGGTAACTTCTGTAAATATGGTTTTAAAAATTGAGTGTCCCATCCCATTATCCATCCATTCAAAACAAATGGCTAATCAGTGTGCCAGACTTCTGTTTGTATTTGGCTGACTCAAAATACATTAAGTATTGTTTGTGATGTAGCCCAGAAGAAGTAGGTAGACAGACGGTCAAGAATTTATCTGGTAATTTAGGCAATACATCTGGTCATTCCGAAGAGAATTTTAAAAATGTTTTGCTAAATTTTTTTCTGTAAAACTTAGGGAAAACTTGCACTGACAAAAACTAATGAAGAATTTTGTGCTCAAGTCACTTTTCATATGTGAATTTGTAGCATGTGTAGGATACCGAGTAAGCAGGTGGGGGAAATAACAGATTGCATTTTTAAACTGAACCATGACTTGATAGCAACACTGCATCAGAAGTACTGCTTCTGAACTTTCTGCCCAGTGGCCTTGTCACGTCCACACAGAGCCAGGCTGCTTGCAAGCTTCCCTTTGGCTTCATTTGCTGGACATGCAGGGTTTTGTTTGCTGGGTTTTCATTTCACTTCTAAGTTCATGCTGAAGGAACTTCGTTTTTAACTTTGCACCACACAGGACCCAATTCCACTGTCCAATTATCTGCCTCTTCACCTCTGAATTTGCCACAGAGCTGCTCAGAGGAAGAAAGTGAGATCAAGTCGACTGAGCAAGATATTGTGCCCGGCAATGCTGAATGGGGCGGCAGGAGCCCGTGGAGAAGCGTGCGGGCAGGGATGGACCTGGCGGGCCTCGGGTTAACCTGACACAGGAGAGCAGACTCCAAACCAACCACCAACGACAAATTAAAATATTAAACTAACCACATTTCCTTTTGCACTTGTGAACCTGGGGCTGGACACAAATTTCAATCATCCATGCTGGGGGGAAGGCAGTCTTCTTATTTCTGTTTGCTTCTCTTAAACAAAGCCTATGACAGGGAAAGTCAGCAGAGTCGCAAATGCAAAGTGTAACCAGACACAAGCAGTGGTGACTGACTATCGCATGACAAGTAAATCCAGACTCTGTTCTCAGCCTCCACAGAACTGCTCATTTCCTTTTCTTATTTTTTATGTCCCTGAGGTTTAAAAAAATAGCTTTCTTTTTTCCAGTTAGAGTAGGGAAATTTCATGACTTTAAACCACCCACTTGTTTCAGCCCTGAAACAGGTTTCTGTGCTACCTTGTTTATATTGTTTTTGTCTTTTTAAACTCACCTGAAGATCACAAGATGTAGAGGCAAACAGACATGAGATTGTTGTTCATTCTCTCAGGTACCTGCCATATAACATGAACAAGACACAGAGGCATTCTGTGACTATTTCCTAGACTGTACAAATGGGTGTAGGGTCTAAGTAATGTATTCATATGTTCATTCTGCAAAATTAGTCTCTTCCAGGCACTAGAGATAGAAACATGAATGGTGCCTGCCCTCAAGGGGTTTCAACCTACTGGATACCGGTGGCGAATCCAAAGGTAATCACTGGAAGAAAGTGTGACGGGGGAGCCAGGGAAGAATAGCTCCCGGGCTCTGGGAGGTGCCAGCACCTGGCTCCACCATGGCCCATGGCAGTGAGGGCAGGATTAGGGGAGAAATGGAAAGCACCAGCACCCTAACAGGTAATCAATAAAGGTTCCTTCTTGGTCCAGAGGATACTCTTAATTAGTTGGCACTGTATTTTTACTTCCTTTTATGATGTTTCTCAAATGGATTTTTAATATTTCTATGTCCCTTATTTTAAGATCCTGGCAAGAGGAGAGCACAGGTTTCACTTTTCTTGTTAAATCTTTTACTGTAGTGGCTAAGAAGTTAGGCTCTGGCCTCAGACTTCCTTGCTTAAAATGCCACTTGTAAAAAAAAAAAAAAAAAAAATGCCACTTGTGCCACCACACGGGCCATTTGACCTTGAGCAACTTGCTGAACCTCTCTGTGCCTATGTTTCTATTTTCAGCAAATGAGAATAATAAATTTGCCTACTTCACACAAGATCATGGCTGGCTGAAAAGAGAAATGCAAAGCACTTAGCACGAAAAAGAATTAATTGTTCCTGTTGTTTTTATTACTATTATTTTTATTATTTACTATCTTGCCTTCCCCAGAGTATGATATAAGAAATATTGAGTGACCAAAAGGCCACTTTTGGGCACTGATGGCACCTCCTGCTTTTGTTCTCTTGTAGCTGTGAGAATAGCAAAATGCCATTCGTAGATCATGTTCTGGGGTTAGTTGAGGAGAAGGCATGGGGGTAGGGAGGGTACAACAGAGTCAGTTCTACCTGCTATACCCAAACAGAAGCTAAGCAAGGGGTTTCTTTGAATCAGAAAGATCCTCTACTATGCTATGAACCCCTTAAAACCTGGACTTTAGTCATCCTTGTAACTACAATGCCTAGCATGCTCCCAGGAACCTGGTAAGACCTTGAGCAGTTTCACATAGATGAGCACTTCATAGGTGTTTAATAATGTTGGAGGGTGAATGAATGACTCAATTGAAGATGGTTATCATGAAAGCACCACCACTGGAGGCTGGCAGCTCCTGAGACACTGAATCTCTAAAAAATCTCTGTTAAAAACATAAGCATTCCTCAAGACAGAGAATCCTATGGAAAGTTGCCAGGTATGTTACCTGAAGAAGAGACATGAAATAAAAAGCATACTGATGAGGGAAGAAGAAACGAGGGAAGAAGAAGAAACACAGAACACATGGAACAAGATATAGAGGAACATGGACTCATCAGAAAAATACTTGTTTATATCTCAGCTCCATCCTGTTGCAGGTATTTTGAGAAGATACAAAAAATCTGATACTTGGTTTCCTCATCTGTAAAATGGAGGCATTCAAACCTGCCTCAAAGGACATGGTAAGAATCAAAACAAGCATGCCAAGCGGCAGCATTACATGGTGGTTAAGCACTTGGCCTCTGGGCCCTGATTATCTGGATTTAAATCCCAGCTCTGTTATTTAATAGCTGTGGGCATATTGATTTCACCTCTCTGTGTCTCAGTTTCCTTGCCTATAAAATGATGATAATAGTTAGGGTTGCTATGAGGATTAAAGGGGTTGATACATGTTAAAGTGCTTAAAAGAATATCTGGCACAGAGCAGGGCCAATATATGTCTGCTATTTTTTTTAAAGCAATTTGAAATACTCTAAGTATTTCCATTTTGTGTTCTACCTGGGCTACATCTTTCTTGGTCCTTGAGTGAAATTAAGATCCCTAGAGAAAAAAATCTATCACCCTTGAGTCTTTAGTCTCCTGAATCTATAGAAGGTCAATATTAGGGATCTGTAATTAGTTACCAATGCCCATAATAATCACTACCATTTGGATTTGACTTTGGACTATTTTTCCATTTTGTTTTTGGTGCAAGAAATTTTATAAAATCTAGTGCTATCATTCTCTAAAAATAAATGACAAAAAATTCTTTTTAAGAAATGCAACACCTAGAATGACATGGAATGAGATACATATCATAAAATAAAAGGAAGAATGCCAGATGAGAGAATAGGTTCTCACAGTCTTCTGAGAAGAAAATGGGACTCTCTTCGCTTACTCTCTACTTGTAGACATTGCTACAGATACAAACTTTTGGTTTTTGTTTCCTTTCTTCAACCTATTTGGGAAATTACATAGTTTCTTCCTCTTGTCATTTCAAAGTTATTGTAATAAGCAGAAAGCTAGAGGCTTTAGAGTCTTAAAATATTATAATTAAACGGGAGCATAGTTAGCCCAAATTCCACATTGCATGGATGAGGTAAACTGACTGTGCCTAACAATTTATTTTTTCAATCATTCATTTATTCAAAAATAATAACAAACAATTATTGATCACTGTATTAGTCAAGGTTCTTCAGAGTAACAGAACCAACAGGATGCAAATAGATAGATGATAGATAGATGGATAGATAAATAGATATAGATGGATAGATGATAGAGATTTATTATAAGGATTTGGCTTATAATATATTAACATAATTATATTCTTTATAATAATCTCTATGATTCAAATAGTTAATTATCACAACTTAGTTGTTTTCTGGCTTCTAATTCTCCACACTGTGTAACCTTGTGTATGTTACTTGATACCTCTGAGTCTCAGTTTCTTCATCTGGACAATTGGAAATTTAATACAAGTCCCAAGTCCTGACAAGTCCCAAGTCCCAAGTCCTGACAAGTCCCAAGTCCCAAGTCCTGACAAGTCCCAAGATCTGCTGGGTGAGTCAGCTAGTTGGAGACCCACGAGAGCCAGTGGTGGAGGTCCAGTCTGAAGTCCAGCAGGCTCAAGACCCAGGAAAGGCTGGTGTTTCAATTCAAGTCCAAAGACAGGAAAAAGCTGATGGCCTAGTTGGAAGGCAGTCAGGCAGAAGGAAAAAGGAGGGTCAGCCTTTTTGTGCTATTCGGGCCTTCCCCTGACTGCATGAGGCCCATCAACATTAGGGAGGTCAGTCTGCTTTACTCAGTCTACCTATTTAAATGTTAATTTCATCCTGAAACACCCTTCCAGAAATACCCAGAATGATGTTTGATCAAATTTCTAGGCACCCCATAGTCAAGTTGGTATATAAAATTAAGCATCACAAACACCCAACTTAAGTGTCAGGCATTATTCTAGGCCCTGAAGATAGAGACAAATAATTGTGTTTAAAAGGCTTAAAATCTATTTGGAAAAACAGAAAAGTCAGTGACAAAGTGTAGATGACAGCAGTAAATGCTATGGGGGTCAACACATCACACACCCTGTAATCTAATGTTTGGACCAAAGTAGATTGTGTTTTTTCAGTTCCCTAAAGTATTTTTCTCTAGTCCCATCTTACCCTCTGCCTCACCCTCATATCTAGCTTAGAGCACTTACAGGGAGGCACTAGTGTCCACTGAGAAGCGTAGTGAATTTTGTCTTTAGGAAAGAGAAAAGAAAGGTACATGATAACCTGGGTCATGCTCAAGTCTTAGTCTAGACAAATGTAAAAACTCTTAAGAATCTAATCTGTGTTCCTTTTTATCCTTTCTGCATCTCTATCTTGGTTTTAGAGATCTTTCCCTCTTCCAGGTCCTCAGGGCCTGAGAGGATCACCTGTCCGCTCAGATGATCACCCAAAGGTCCCTTCCAGGCCTGCCTTCTTTAGATTCATCTCCATATCCCATTCCCAGATAATGGATCATCACATAAGCCAAAAGATGATAATGAATTAATATTAGTCCCCCACTCCGATAACACGTGTGTCTTAATAGAAGTGTTTTGGGTATAGAATACATAAGCACAATGGGATGGGTCTTAAACGGGAATTTCAGGCATTTTGAAGGCTGATGCTATTGAGTAGATTGCAATTCATTGCCCCTTGTTATAATCTGTTCTGTTGATGTGAGGAGCTGGCCATTATGTTAAAGCGTTCACTTAGGGAATTAAAAAGAGAAGAGAAATCCATTTGTTGAGCCCCGGATGTGTTTAGGACTCTACAAGGTTCTTCAGATATCACATTTAACCATTATAAAACCTTGTAAAATATGTATTAAATTTCTAATTGTCCAGATGAAGAAACTGAGACTCAGAGGTATCAAGTAACATACACAAGGTTACACAGTGTGGAGAATTAGAAGCCAGAAAACAACTAAGTTGTGATAATTAACTATTTGAATCATAGAGATTATTATAAAGAATATAATTATGTTCAAGGTTCAAGGTAAAATTGCTTAACTTTTTTATTCTTTTTGCGTTACGCAGGCCTCTCACCACTGTGGCCTCTCCCGCTGCAGAGCACAGGCTCCAGACACGCAGGCCCAGCAGCCATGGCCCATTGGCCCAGCCGCTCTGCGGCATGTGGGATCCTCCCGGACCGGGGCACAAACCCGTGTCCCCTGCATCGGCAGGCGGACTCTCAACCACTGCGCCACCAGGGAAGCCCAAATTGCTCAACTTTTGAGGTGAGTTGGAGCAGAAGCAGAGGACAGCTTTCCCCAAAGAAAGTCTTTTGATGCCACTAACGAAAGCAGTTCGTTGGGCTACATCATATATATTTGGGGCTCAAATATTGTTTATTGTTCCTTACAATATAAAATCATTGAGCATCAGAATTTTCAATGTTCATCTCTTTTTCTTATGTTTATGATAGTTTTTTTTCCCTTTGGCCACACCACATGGCTTGCAGGATCTTAGTTCCCTGATGAGGGATCGAACCCGGCCCTCCAGAAGTGGAAGCGTGGAGTCTTAACCACTGGAATGCCAGGGAATTCCCTCATATTTTATAATTGTAAGAAGAGCATGCTTCATACAGTTCCATTTCCTATTTCCAAAATGGACTTAAGTCTAAAAGCATTAGGGGGACAATTGATGAGTTTTGAGTAAGGTCTATAAATTCACTAAATATTGTCTCAGTGTTAATTTTCTGACTTTTCTAATTGTACTATGGATAAGTAAAACATTGTTCTTGATTCTTTCAATTTTTTATTTTGAAATAACCTAAGACATTAAAAAATTGCAAAATAGTAGACAGAATTCTTATAAATCCTTCACTGTTTCCCCTAATGATAACATCTTATCTAAATATAGTGTCACCTACAAATTGGCACTTGCCATCTACCTCTATAAGGATTAAATTCTGAGCTGCTGCAGCTGCTGACCTTCAACACCCCCTGAAAGGAGTTCAGGGTGGAGATCAGAAATAAGGCATTCTGTGCTCTGGGGAAAACTGGCAGAACAGGTCCTCAGATAGGTATTTTCAGATGATTTTATGAGCCCAATTCTTGTACCTCCTCATACCTAGAAAAGCACTAAAATCCTTCATGGTGACGTCTGCTCCTCATGACTAGCAGAAACCTTCTGCAAAAAAATGTGCTCGATTGCATGTACTCCACCTTCACCAAAATCACATATATACTGACCTTCCCTCCTACCTCTTCGGAGCAGTTTCTCAGAGCTAACTGAAATGCTGTCTCCCGGGCTATAGTCCTCATTTTGCCCCAAATAAAACTTAACTCACAACTCTCACGCTGTGCATTTTTTTTTCAGTAAACAATAGCATATTTTTTTAGAATTTTTTCTGTAAACCAGAAAATTAACATAGATTTAATACTATTAACTAATCCATAAACCTTAATCAAAGTTCATCAATTGTCCCTTTTAAATGCTTTTCCTAGTCCAGATTACAATCCAAGATCCCACATACATTGGGCAGTCATGTCTCCATATCTGTAGTCTCCTCCAGTAACTCATGATGTTGAAGAGTTCTGGCCAGTTAATTTGAAGTCTCCCCCTTACTTTGGGTTCCTCAGATGTTTTCTCATAATTAGATTGAAGTTGATGCATTTTGTGAGAATAACACACAAGTGATACTGTTCCCTTCTTAGTGCACCATATGAAAAGGTGCATGATATCAATATTAGTCACTGTAGGAGATGCTAACACTGATCACTTGGCTAAGGCAATGTCTGTCAGGTTTCTCCAATGAAGAGTCTTTATTTTTACCTGGGGTTAAGACAAACTCAAGGTTAAGGTCACAGCTGTCCAGACTACCAAGTCTGCCCAAGACTCTGACACCAACCGCAATGAGTTTATCAAACTGCAAAGTCTGAGGGAACAGTTTCCACAAAAGCACCCTCACATCAGACCAGCTGGCTATAAACTTAGGAGTTCCCAAGAACACCTTCAGGTTAAATAGTTTACTAGAAAGACTCCCAGAACTCACTGAAAGCTATCACACATATAGGTTTTTCTGGGCAAAGGATGGAAATTAAAACTAGCAAAGGAAAAGAAGCATAGAGCAGAGTCCAGAAAGGTCTAAACATAAAGCAAGGAAATGTTACTCTTTCTGCATTGAAGTGTGACAACACACAGAGTATTGCCAAACAGGGAAGCTTTTTGGAGCTTCACGACCCAGAGTTTTTACTGGGGTTTTACTAAATAGGCACGATTGATTGAATCATTGCCCACGTGGTTGAACTCAATCTCCAGTCCCTTCTCTCCATCTGATAATCACATGATAGGTCTTTCTTGGTGTCAGCACCCACCCTGAATCATTTTCTTGTTAGTGGTCAGCCCTCACCCAGAGTCACCTCATTAGCATAAACTACCTAGGGGCCCAACTTGAATAACAAGCACATACTTTTGTTTAAGAAATTCCAAAAGTTTAGAGGTTAACTGCCAGGAACCTAGGACAAAGCAGAGACCTTTCTTTGGATTGAGGCTAAATTCTTTATTACTCAATTTTCTTTTGATTATTAAGTATCTTGTAGCGAGATATTATAGGTTGTGTAATCTCATATACAAATATCCTGCTTCTCATCATATTTTTGCCCACTAATTTAATATCCATTTATGATTCTTATTTGCAGTAATTATTACCATGATGTTTGCCAAATGATGAAGGTCCTTGTTTTTAAGACAAACAAAATGGAGGATTTATGGGTAAAGAGACATCAGATCTGCAACTTACTCTCAAAATGTTAAAAGAAATAATATGCATATATTTTAGAGAGATAGAAAGAAAATGAGAAGTTAACATTTGGAGATTTCTGAGTAAAGGGTCCCAGGAATTCTTTAAACTACTCTGGAACTTTTCTATAATTCTGAAATTATATAAAAACAAAAAGCTTTTTTAAAAATAACTTTACTTTTATACCAGTAGTATATTTCATTGAGAGTATTTATGGGTTGAGACCAAAAAAATATATGCATTGACTTCTAAGATAAATCTTCAAATTATGGCTAATAGTAAAAGGTTGTCTAATTTCTTCTAAACTTATCAGAGTGTTTATTCCTAATTCTCAAGTAAAAACACAAGAATAACCAGAGGTTTAGGTACTTGCCCTGTTTATTGAATATTCTCCTTAATTAAATTGTCCTAGGCTTTGTTCGGGGAACTTATGTAGTAATTCCAGGGAATAGTGAATTCTTTTGGCTACAGGGTTTTTAGAAAATGCCCAGCAAAAGCTTATTAAAAGCTTGTTAAAAATTACTTTATCAAACTAAAATAAAATTGTGGATTTTATTAATGGATCTATAGAAATGTAGAAAGAATAATAGTAAAAGTCATCATTTTTTTAATTTAATTTAATTTTTTTTTTATACAGCAGGTTCTTGTTAGTCATCCATTTTATACACATCAGTGTATGCATGTCAATCCCAATCGCCCAATTCATCACACCCACATCCCCACCCCCTGCTGCTTCCCCCCTTACTGTCCATACGTTTGTTCTCTACATCTGTGTCTCAATTTCTGCCCTGCAAACCGGTTCATCTGTACCATTTCTCTAGGTTCCACATATATGCGTTAATATGCAACATTTGTTTTTCTCTTTCTGACCAACTTCACTCTGTATGACAGTCTCTAGATCCATCCACATCTCTACAAATGACCCAATTTCGTTCCTTTATATGGCTGAGTAATATTCCATTGTATATATGTACCATATCTTCTTTATCCATTCATCTGTCGATGGGCATTTAGGTTGCTTCCATGACCTGGCTATTGTAAATAGTGCTGCAATGAACATTGGGGCATATGCACCTTTTTGAATTACGGTTTTCTCTGGGTATATGCCCAGTAGTGGGATTGCTGGGTCTATGGTAATTCTATTTTTAGTTTTCTAAGGAACCTCCGTACTGTTCTCTCCTATTTTGGGTGCATATATATTTATAATAAGGAACCTCCGTACTGTTCTCTCCTATTTTGGGTGCATATATATTTATAAATGTTATATCTTCTTCTTGGATTGATCCCTTGAACATTACGTAGTGTCCTTCCTTGTCTCTTGTAACATTCTTTATTTTAAAGTCTATTTTATCTGATTTGAGTATTGCTACTCCAGCTTTCTTTTGATTTCCATTTTCATGGAATATTTTTTTCCATCCCCTCACTTTCAGTCTGTATGTGTCCCTAGGTCTGAAGTGGGTCTCTTGTAGACAGCATATATATGGCTTTTGTTTTTGTATCCATTCAGCAAGCCTGTGTCTTTTGGTTGGAGCATTTAATGCATTCACGTTTAAGGTAATTATTGATATGTATGTTCCTATGACCATTTTCCTAATTGTTTTGGGTTTGTTTTTGTAGGCCCTTTTCTTCTCTTGTGTTTCCCACCTAGAGAAGTTCCTTTAGCATTTGTTGTAGAGCTGGTTTGCTGGTGCTGAATTCTCTTAGCTTTTGCTTGTCTGTAAAGCTTTTGATTTCTCCATCGAATCTGAATGAGATCCTTGCTGTGTAGAGTAGTCTTGGTTGTAGGTTTTTCCCTTTCATCACTTTAAGTATATCATTCCACTCCCTTCTGGGTTGCAGAGTTTCTGCTGAGAAATCAGCTAGTAACCTTATGGGAGTTCCCTTGTATGTTATTTGTCATATTTCCCTTGCTGCTTTCAATAATTTTTCTTTGTCTTTAATTCTTGCCAATTTGATTACTATGTGTCTCGGCATGTTTCTCCTTGAGTTTATCCTGTATGGGACTCTCTGGACTTGAGTGGCTATTTCCCTTCCCATGTTAGGGAAGTTTTTGACTATAATCTCTTCAAATCTTTTCTCAGGTCCTTTCTCTCTCTCTTCTCCTTCTGGGACCCCTATAATGCAAATGTTGTTGCATTTAATGTTGTCCCAGAGGTCTCTTAGGCTGTCTTCATTTCTTTTCATTCTTTTTTCTGTATTCTGTTCAGCAGCAGTGAATTCCACCATTCTGTCTTCCAGGTCACTTATCCGTTCTTCTGCCTCAGTTATTCTGCTATTGATTCCTTCTCGTGTATTTTTCATTTCAATTATTGTATTGTTCATCTCTGTTTGTTCTTTAATTCTTCTAGATCTTTGTTAAACATTTCTTGCATCTTCTCGATCTTTGCCTCCATTCTTTTTCCGAGGTCCTGGATCATCTTCACTATCATTATTCTGAATTTTCTGGAAGGTTGCCTATCTCCACTTCATTTAGTTGCTTCTCTGGGGGGTTTATCTTGTTCCTTCATCTGCTACATAGCCTTCTGCCTTTTCATCTTGTCTATCTTTCTATGAATGTGGTTTTTGTTCCACAGGCTGCAGGATTGTAGTTCTTCTTGCTTCTGCTGTCTACCCTCTGGTGGATGAGGCTATCTAAGAGGCTTGTGCAAGTTTCCTGATGGGAGGGACTGGTGGTGGGTAGAGCTGACTGTTGCTCTGGTGGGCAGAGCTTAGTAAAACTTTAACCACTTGCCTGCTGATGGGTGGGGCTTGGTTCCCTCCATGTTGGTTGTTTGGCCTGAGGCAACCCAACACTGGAGCCTACCCGGGCTCTTTGGTGGGGCTAATGGCAGCCTCTGGGAGGACTCACGCCAAGGAGTACTCCCCAGAACTTCTGCTGCCACTGTCCTTGTCCCCACGGTGAGCAATAGCCACCCCCCACCTCTGCAGGAGACCCTCCAACACTAGCAGGTTGGTCTGGTTCAGTCTCCTATGGGGTCACTGCTCCTTCCCCTGGGTCCCGATGTGCACACTACTTTGTGTGTGCCCTCCAAGAGTGGAATCTCTGTTTCCCCCAGTCCTGTCAAAGTCCTGCCATCAAATCCCGCTAGCCTTCAAAGTCTGATTCTCTAGGAATTCCTCCTCCCGGTGCCGGACCCCCAGGTTCAGAAGCCTGACGGGGCTCAGAACCTTCACTCCAGTGGGTGGACTTCTGTGGTATAAGTGTTCTCCAGTTTGTGGGTCACCCACCCAGCAGTTATGGGAATTGATTTTATTGTGATTGCGCCCCTCCTACCGTCTCATTGTGGCTTCTCCTTTGTCTCTGGATGTGGGGTATCTTTTTTGGTGAGTTCCAGTGTCTTCCTGTCGATAATTGTTCAGCAGTTAGTTGTGATTCCAGTGTTCTTGCAAGAGGGAGTGAGAGCACGTCCTTCTACTCCACCATCTTCAAAGTTATCATTTTTTATAACTCTATTTACAAAAAAAAAAACCTTCTAAGATGATTAAAATACATTTGGTGATAGAATAGTAGACTAAGATTTGAGATAAATGCTCTGGAAAAATAAAATCTGGATAGAGGAAGGAATACGTGTGAGAAATCTGTGACTCAGCTCTGATTGGTAAATTTGTTTCATGGTTGTATTGGTGGTTTGTGATGAGCAATTGCTTTCCCTTTACTAAATACTAGCTTGTTATAACCATGACTACATTTTTTTTCCCTGCATCACCAAACTACCTCATGAAAAAAGGTGTCAACTTTGAGTATTGTGGGCTGCATTTCAGCTGGCAGCTGCCAACTGATCATAATCTGCCCGTTCACTGGGACCAGTCCAGCAGTTAGAGTTTGCCAATGTGCTGGGAGAGGTCCAGCAACTCTTTGGATGTAGAATGGCCTTACCTGGAAGAGCTCTGGTGGTCAGGATGGAACAATTCCCTGAGCTGAGCTCAACAGCCTATGGACGTGGGTCATAAGAGTCCTCTGCTGGAGGACTCAGGTGACTTCAGAGTAGCTTGCTAGGGAGAGATAGCAAACCACTGAGAGAAATCCACTGGAAACAGTATGACAATAAATTAAGGGAAAATTCAATGGCAATATTCCAAAAGCTATAAAAGCAACCCATTAGAAATTAGAGGCATTGCGTAGATCCATAAGAATTCTTGGCAGTCTGGTAAGTACACTAATTTTTTTTTCCTGTCTTTTTTTATTGTTGTTGTTGCAAAACAGCAGCTGAATGGTACAAAACTTTTAAAATATATACTTTATACAATATATTTATATGTTACATTGAAGTACACACACTTATAATATTACCTCCTAGAATTCTAGCAGAGTGTATTGCTCAAAGCTAACTAGTATAGAAACAAGTTTGGTTTATATTTTGTACCTTCTATTATTATTAGGGTAATTGAAGCTGGGAAGAGGGGTTGAAAGACAATTTAATTTATGAAAAGAAATTTCTCTTATGAATAAAAATCAAGTCAGTTCTTCAGAACTGAAAAAAAAAGATAAACACCAATTTAGTGTGGAAATTGATTTAATTTTGTTTCTCTCTGGGCAAAAACACTATTGATTTTCAATTTAGTATCAATAATGAGGAAAATTCATCCGCAACCCTTTACCACTGCCTAAAAAGTCTATTTACTCATTTACTTATTTATTTATATCAATCAGGGTTGAGTGAATAAAATTTCAGAGTTTATACTACTAATAAATATTTATAAAATGATATTTCTATCATGGTAAGTAAAGAGAAGAGAAAAATTACCAAAAATAACAAATATTTCTGTTGCAAATTTTTACTTTTTTAATAGCAATTTTCACTGGAGATGTACTAACAATTGAGTGTTGTTGATCTATAGGTCAATCAAAGAAGTACTAACCCAGTACTAGTTGTCAGACTACTATTTTAGTATTATAAGAAAATTGCAAAAAAGGTAGAAGACATAATCTTTACCTTGGAAAAACTTACCATTTTAAATATATTGGAATTGCTATCTATTTTAGTCTTAGTCAAATTAAATAAAGAAGTAAACCATACTGAGCCCTAAACCCAAAACAGCTATATTTTTATCATATGTTCTTCTTTACGTAACTAGCAGTAGATAATTACAACTCAAATGGCCAAAGTTTTTTAAAAAGCAAAAAACAAAAATGATTTTTGTTTATAACATTTGAAGGAATCAAGAAAGTTTACAATAGAGGAAGGAAATATAAAAATTGGAAAATAACTATTAAAATGGAATAAAATCTTCCCTCTATAAGATGTTCTTTTGGAGTCTGCATTTTGTTATAGTATTGTTATTTGTTTTAGATAATGCACAGTGAAAAGAGTTAAGTGTTGTAAAGAATAAGACTAAGAAAAGACATAAATTATCTTGCATGTTTGGAATGAAACTATTTTAACACTAGCCAAGCAACCTTTCTAATCTTTGGTACATTGGACAAGGTAGATGGGAGCTTGATATTTTCCCTGGAATGTTTTGTAGAACACCTTATGTTTTGGGACAAGGACACAGTACATTATAATTTGGTTGCTTTCAGTAAAATCTGTTTACCAGTTGAAAATTACATTATGAGATAATAATAGGGTAAAATTTACAATGCTTGCAAAATATGTATTGATATTTAATCAAGCTGTTGGTTAAACAGCTGATCCTATGAAATTTTACACAAATACTGGATTTTTCTGGTATTATTCTAGACATAGTCAAGGACTATTCCACATTACTTTTCAACTAATAGTATCAAAATAGCGTGTGAGGTTTACAGTCATTCAGTGCTTAACTTTAAAATGTCAGCACTTGTGCTCTGTTGGAATAACCACACTGAATCTGGAGTTTTATGACATTACAAATAAATCATGTCCAGACAACCCCTTTGTTCTTTTGTCATTATAGAAGATGAACATAAACAGGTCATTGTAATAGTATCTAATTTGCAAATTAAAATAGGGCATTATTTTTTAGAGTGAAATGTATTTTGCTTAAATGTTACTTTATAAACAAGTTTATTTATGAAAAATAAGTAATTAATAATATTCTCTTAGAAAGTTTCTGCTGCTTACCCTTGTAAGGACAAGACATAGCTCCATTCTGCATGGGGAAGTTAAAAGTCAACTAAACAACAACAAAATAGTAAGATTTGTTAGCATCTTACATTTTATAAAATATATTCACATACATTTTCAAACTTAATCTTTATACCAAAACTGTGAAATACTTGCAGAATGTAATTTACCCCCACATATAATCAAAGAAAAGAGAAATTCATACTCATGGACTTTTATAAGGTCATATCATATAATTAGTAAACTGCAGAGAATAGAAATCAACCCAAGTCCTCTGATTTTAATGCTTACATGTTTTCCAACAGAAAATTTTGCCACCCTCAAAATTACTGATTGGTGGACATTAATATCTAGATTGAAGTTCATGCATATCTAAAAACTCTGTTTGGGACATAGTCACTAACTTGGTAAGGTAGACATAGATAAACATGGACATTCTAATTTTAGTTAATTTAATTCAGAAAAAGAAGTTCAGGTGTAAGTAGTTCCAGGAACAGTGCAGCTGCCATTTTAAATAAGTTGGCTTTTTGTTTCCCTCATGCTCATGCCTCCTTATCACAATACGGCTGCTGTAGCTCAAGACATCATCCTTGCATTTCCATGTTCCAAGCACAAATAAAGAAGAAGAATACCAGAAACACACGTTTTCTTTTGTCAGAAAATAAACATTTCTCTCAGTATATTTCCACTTATATCTCAATGGGCAAAATTGGATCACATGATCACTCTTAGCTGCAGAGAGACCAGGAAAGTGAATATTTGGCCTTTGCCAGTCTCTGCAGTGGTAGGTGAACAGGGGAAGGAGCTTGCGATGACTGAGGGCTGGCCAGTTACAGTGTCTGACACACAGTAGAATGTCAGAAAAAAACCAGAAACTATCCCTAATCTCAAGAAGCTCACATTCTAGTACCAGAAGTAAAAATAAGTGCATAAATGACTGGAACACATGGTATGGATTGAGGTGTGCATTTCATATAGAAATGAAGATTAAAGTGTTCTAGGTATTCAGAGAAGGGAACAGTTATAACTCTCCTTGCTTATACTGTATTTTTTCTTACCTTTTGACCAATTGTTCTCATTAGTTGCATTAAACAGGACCCTTTCTATAGCAAATGACAGTAAACGGAGGAAAAGAAAAGAATGTACAGGCTCAAGTAACTGAGAAGTACAAACACAGCTGGATCCAGGAACCTAAACCAATTTCATCAGGGTTCTGTCTTTCTGTATCTCTCAGCTCTACTTTTTCTGAGCTGGCTTCATTCTCAGGAACGTTGCTCTGATACGACTGCAGAAAAAATTGGCAGCTCTAGGTTTGTTTGTCCTTTTATCTTAGCAATCTCAGATGAAATAAAAGCATACCTCTTTCCTGCAGCTGTCTCAAGCGAAAGCCCTGGGGATGCTCTGATCACCTTGGCTTGGTCACACACCTATCTCTCCTGAACCGATCACCTTTCACTCTGACCAAGTGTGTGGGGAATCTTATGGGCAAATCTGAATCAGATGATAACTTCTATGTTGGGTGGGGGTGGTAGGAGGAGTTTGCAGGAAAGGCTACTGATTAACCACCTCTGTGGAGAGGATTCTAAACACACAGAAAATAACAAATAGCCATTACAAAATAAGTACTCTACATTCTAGGAATACTGAGTTTTCACACACCTCAGTCTCACAGAACCTGAGCAGAAAGATGCTCAGACCTATTTGGTTAACAGGGTAGTAATTGCATCAACTTGTCCCAACACTGCTAATGTTAGTGGCATGTTGTCATACCTGGCAGTTACCTATTGCAGGAAAACAAGAATCTAAATCTTACCATCTATCAAAAATACATCCCCCAAAGAAGAGACTGCTTGGGGTGTCAAAGGGATTCACAGTACATTGAAAATTAAATGTATCTAATGCTTTTAATTATAAAATTCTATGCATTCATTATATTTGAGAAATAGTATATTCCATATATTCATGCCAGATGTTTGATTTTCATTTGATCACATTTTATAGAATGTGTTATCTATACTGAACACACACACTTAACTCCACAACTTTCCTTGACCCTAATTTTCCTTTTCCTCAGATGAGTGGGCTATTCCTGATGCCACCATTTATCATAACTGTTTTTCTTCTTAGACTTCTATAATATGACTTCGATTCTTAATGCTCTCTTGAAACTTCACTCTGGAGTTCACCTGATCCTGTGGCCCCATCTCAGTCCAAATTTTCCTTGACCTTTACATGGCTTTTTTTTTTTTCTTTTAATCAACTTTTCCTTCTTTCCTCTATTGGTTTCCATTATGGCCCTCCAGAATTTGACTCTAAATAACCGATCCAGCAAGGTGACCCACTGCTCACTATTCCAGAAATAAACTCTCTTCATAAAACTTTTGCTGAATCTTCTATTTTGGCATATCTTCTCCAATCTAAATTCTCCCCTTCATTCAAGTTTCACCTCACAATTTGCCAAACATTCCAGTTTGCAATAATTTTTCTCTTCACTGTGCTACCATTTTTATCAATATCCCTCATTTTGGTAATCATTTCATGAGTATTTTCTGATTATTATATTGTCAATTGTTTGAGAGTAGGAACATTTTACTTAATTTATTTTCTGAGTTATTCCTCAGTCATTGTTGAGCACGTCATAAGTACATTACTGAAATGTTTTGAACTAATTTTGTTCTCTAAATAAGCATTTTTAATATTTCTGTGAAACCACAGAAATTTTATGGGAGTAGCAGAACCTGTTTTAAATTTAAGAGTAAAAAAATTTAAAAAGTAGTCAACTATGTAAATTAAACTCTCATGTCTCTAAATGCCAGATTTCTCAGAAAGAAAGGTGTGTAACGGCATATCTCAAGGGGTGAATACATTCCAGAAACATCAAAGAATAACACTTTAATCTTTAGAGCAATTAATATCCATTTCCAAAATTAAACCCTCCAAAATTAACAGCAGTATCACATTTTACAGACACAATATTGTAACATTTCTACATTTTAATAAGATTTTAGTAATATGAAAATAAAGCCATTATAAAAGAGTTTATATTCTCACTAATTCTCCATGATTTAGACTTTCATACATAGCAAAAAACTAAAGGATAGAGGGGATTAAAGGATACAAGTATTTTAATTAAGAGCAAGCATCCACGCAGAAAAGAACACAATTCATATTTGAATTTTAATATCTCTAAATACATTAATAGAAGTAAAAATATTTCTGTTAGTTAAATATGTCTGATTAAATTTGTCTTGAAATACAGCATTTCTTGAAACAATCTGCTTTCACAGATTTAAAGATACCAGGCCTCTCCTTGTCTAGTGTTTCAATGACTGAAAAAGTCCAATTCATATTCTATGCCTTCGTTGTGATAAAACACAACGTTCGTTGTTTCAAACCTCGGCTCTTAAATTTCCTTCTACTTCCTTTACTGTTTTGTGCATTTTAAATGTGCGACAAGCAGCATTCTCTTAGCCTAAATTCCTATGGCTTTTGAATGCAGGTTATTCTCATTGGTTATTGAAGCCATCCTAACTTGGGTTATTTCCTGTTTTACTAAACTGCCCTTTCAAAATGCTTATATTACACATGAAGCTCACTGACAACCTTCACTGGAAATATTTTAAAAGCAAATTTCATGTGCTATCTTTTTTTATAGCAGTTTCAGACTCTACAAAATAATCTCAATTTTCTATGATCACTAACTCAGAGCCAAGATTTTTTTTACAAAGCCACTTATGGACAGTACTGAAAGCAGACTATTTTTAAAGGGTCCCTCTCAGTTTATCATAATGTTGCCTCTTAACTGGGAATCATGAAGACCAGTCTCTCTCCAAGTCTACCATCTCCTTTTTTTTATTTGTCCATTTATATGAAGTCTGCTTCTCAGTTTTGTTGTCTAATTCATGTTTAGAGGGCAGTTAAAAAAGTAGATTTGCTTCATAACTAACTAAAAGAAATAAAATATTCAGCTGTGGTAATCAAATTAATTCATTATGCTTACATCTCTGACTAGAAACTCTTATATATTTCTGAATCACTTAAGTTTCTGAAGCACTTTTGCTATTTTCCATTGACACGTCATTTATTTGTTGTGTATACACTGTTCGCAGAACGTAATCATACCTTGAAGTTCATCTCATCCCTTGCTATATCCCTTTAGCACAGTGCCTGTAACTTTCACACAATATTTGTTTGATAAATGAATGATTGAACAAATGACTTTGTCATTGAGTTGTCTGAAATTACTGAGTGATTTCATTCATTCCAGAAATGACTAAGCTATACTGTCCTGAACTCTGCTGTGTTAATAACATCAAAAATTCAAACATCGAAAATTCCTAAGAAAATTTCAGAGACTCAAGAATAGTGATGAGCAACATTTCTTGACAAGGAGATCAATTTAGGAAATATACAAAAATGTTTGGAACCATATTTTGTGTATCAGAAAGTGTTTTACTATTCCTATTCTTAAGTATTCATTTATTATTCGTTTATTATTTACCTGAAACAAATGTTTCTTTTCTTTTTTAGCTAAAATGTTGGGATCTATATAGCTGGCAGCTGTAGTAGTGACTGATTTTAGTACTGTGCTGTTTAACAGATTTCACTGTTTAGTAAAATATCTTTTAAGTTAATTTTTTTGTCTTTTCTTGGCTTAAAGATATTTTTATTATTTAAAAGAAATTTATAGTATATTCTTTAAAGAAGATATCTTCCATGGAAATGAAACAAATAGTATATAGCTGCTACAGGAAGTATACTCATTCCACTTTCTTCAAAATATGTAATTCTCACCACCCATTTTCTTGGCAACAGTCTTAGCAAGGATTTAAATAGAATGTCAAAGAATAAATATAATAGCCAGTAACTTCATAGCTGATCATTTATAAAATTCTTTTTGGCAATGACTTAGGTAACAAAGTCTAGAAATTGAAGAGGTGTGTCATTAAAGTGGACCAGAAAGCAGAAAGAAAATAACAATAAAACAAGCTATGGGAAACAGGAAAATATCAAAATCCTAAGAAAAATTTATTAGCACTGTTTTTAACACTAATTTATATTTATTGGGGTCTTAATATATACTAAGTTCTCTTGTAAATGTGTCACACGGACTAACTCATTTTGTCTTCACATAACTTTATGAGATAGGACAACTGTAGGCTAGAATATATTGGGTGGGCCAAAAAGTGCCTTCAGTTTTTTAAGTAAAAATAAAAGACACATTTTTCATTTTCACCAAGAACTTTATTGAACAATGTATTCACCCTTTTGTTCCACTACCTTCTGCCATTTTTCATGCAACTTCATAATTCTATCTTCCCATAACTTTTTATCTTTTTGAGCCTCTTACAGTCCAGGTGCCTCTTACAGTCTTCCAGGGAATTGAAATTTTTTCCATTAGGAGAATTTTATAAAGACCGAAATAAATGGAAATCCGAAGATGCAATGTCTGGTGAATATGGTGGATGAATCAGAACTTCCCAGCCAAGCTGTAACAGTTTTTGCCAGGTCATCAAAGAAACGTGCAGTCTTGCATTATCCTGTTGGAAGATTATGCGTTTTCTGTTGACAAATTCTGGATGCTTTTCTTCGAGTGCTGCTTTCAGTTGGTCTAATTTCCAGCAGTACTTGCTGGAATTAATCATTTGGTTTTCCGGAAGGAGCTCATAATAGAGGACTCCCTTCCAATCCCACCGTATACACAACATCAGCTCCTTTGGATGAAGACCGGCCTTTGGTGTGGTTGGTGGTGGTTCATTTCACTTGCCCCACCATCTCTTCTGTTCCACATTATTGTGCAGTAGCCACTTTTCATCGCCCGCCACAATTTGTTTTAAAAATGGAAAGTTTTCATTACTTTTCAGTAGAGAATCACATGGGAAATACGGTCAAGAAGTTATTTTTCACTTAACTTATGTGGAACCCAAACATCAAATCGATTCACATAACCAAGCTGGTGCAAATGATTTTCAGTGCTTGATTTGGATATTTTGAGTATGTCAGCCATCTCCCGTGTGGTATAACATTGATTGTTCTCAATTATTGTTTCGATTTGATCGCTATCAACTTCAACTCGTCTACTCTACTGTGGATGGAGCATCATCCAGCACAAAACTTCACAAACCACTTTTGACACATTCAATCAGTCACAGCACCTTCTCCATACACTGCACAAATCTTTTTGTGCATTTCAGTTGCGATTTTACCTTTCTTGAAATAATAAAGCATAATATGCCAAAAATGTTTCTTTTTTTCTTCCATCTTCAATATTAAAATGGCTACACAAAAATTCACCAATTTTTTTTTTTTTTTTTTTTTGTGGTACGCGGGCCTCTCACTGCTGTGGCCTCTCCCGTTGCGGAGCACAGGCTCCGGACGTGCAGGCCCAGCGGCCATGGCTCACGGGCCCAGCCGCTCCGCGGCATGTGGGATCCCCCCGGACCAGCGCACGAACCCGCGTCCCCTGCATCGGCAGGCGGACCCTCAACCACTGCGCCACCAGGGAAGCCCTCACCAATTTTGATAAGTCTTTTTTTAAATGCACACTGGTATGACAGCTGTCACATACAATCTAACAAAATTGTTTCAAATGAAGTTCAAGACAACTAAGTGCTACTAGAGCCATCTTACAGAAAAAAAAACGAACGAACCTTTTGGCCTATCCAATAGCTTGAAAAACCTAGGAATCACAGAAACAAGGAAATCTCATACTCTCTCATTAAGCTCTTGTCTACAGGCCTCCATCAAATGTTCACAAGAAAGATTTGGAGTGAGGACAAAAGATCTAGTGAGGTATGTAGGAGGTGGTCAGCAGCTGTTGGGGGACAGGCACAAAGCCCTTCTTATTTCCCTAGACCCATTTCTAGTAAGAGGCAAAAGCCTTCCACCTTGGGGTGGGGAGCAGCAAGACCTTCCACTTGAATTTCTCAGCGCCTAGTCATAAATGCGCTGCTTCTGGGGAAGAGGTAGAAGGAAAACCTATGTACCATCAGAGAAGAATAGAAAAATCTCTTACCACCCAGGACCTAGAAAAAATCCATTGCTTCTGAGGGGGGAAAAAACAAAACAACAAAATACAAAAACTGTCCCTGGGGTAAGGGTAGAAAGCTATATTAAGCCCAGGATGTTGCACTGATATGAAGAGGTCTTCTACCCAAGATCAACTATAGACACCTTGACCTGAAACAGACTGCCAGATATTTCTCCAGCAAAGATGGGTTTATTCGGGATCGACAGAGAATTGCAATTTGAGGTCTGCAATCATGTGAGCCACGTGCAAGTACCTGAATGCCAAGGAAAGGAAAACTTTTTTTTTTCTTTTTTTTTTTTCTTTTTTTTGCGGTACGCGGGGCCCTCACAGCTGTGGCCTCTCCCATTAAGGAGCAAGGCTCCGAACGCGCAGGCTCAGCGGCCATGGCTCACGGGCGAGCCGCTCCGCGGCATGTGGGATCTTCCCGGACCGGGGCACGAACCCGTGTCCATTGCATCGGCAGGTGGACTCTCAACCACTGCGCCACCAGGGAAGCCCAGGAAAACATTTTTATAGAGCGGAAAAGGAAGTTGGGAGGGCTTATATAGTAAAGTATCTATGGCTTTTCATTGACAGGAAAGAAGAGTCTTTTTTTTTTTTCCTGCGGTACGCAGGCCTCTCACGGTTGGGGCCTCTCCTGTTGCGAAGCACAGGCTCCGGACACGCAAGTTCAGCGGCCATGGCTCACGGGCCCAGCCGCCCCACGGCACGTGGGATCTTTCCAGAACAAGGCACGAACCCGTGTTCCTTGCGTCGGCAGGCGAACTCTCAACCTCTGCGCCACCAGGGAAGCCCCAAATTTTTCTTCTTCTTGTTAGGTTCCATTATTGTCACAGGGCATAAGAGCTCCCCCTTATGGTCTCCCAACTCTACTTAATTGAGGTTTCTGTTTATTAAAATTTTTTACAGACATATGGTAGGGTTTGGGTTTTACAGGCAGGAGGTGCAGTAATCCTAAGCAAGCCTCACGTTCAAAGTTTGGATACAGAGGTCTAGAGGTAGATACCAGACATATAAAACACATTCACACATGGCTGCCTTGGTCTAGAGCACTTCTTAGGAATGAGAGATTGTTTTAAAATAATAGGGAAATTTTAAAGTTGAATAAACCATTGTTGCTACATTTTGTCTCTAAGCTTTCATAAATGTTGAATAATATTTTCAAAGCTACATAAAGACCAAAGAGGATGTTTGCTAACCAGGGCTACAAAATTAAATAATATTTTTAAATATGATGAGCTTTATTTCAAAGGGAATGTGTTTACATACATTATGTTACGTGATGCTCAAAGATAACCTCACTGGGCAGGGTGGTTTAGCAAAAAAGAAAAAAAAAAAGAGAGAAAACATTGGGTAGTGACTCAGGAGATAGGGATTTCAGCCTTAGTCTATACAAACTAGCACTATCCAGTGTCACCCTACATTACTATGAGCTTTTATTTCTATAACTATAAAATTAAAAGTTTAAACAAGGTCAGTGGATCTCAAACTTTTGTATAGAGAAGAACCACCTGGAATAATTATAAAAATGCAGATTCTAAGGCTTTCCTACATCAGAGATTTTTAGTAAGTCCTGGTGTTGCCCAAGTAATTTGACACAGGTGGTCTTAAGTATAGACTTGGAGAAAGATGCCTGAACTCAACGATACCTAATGCCCTTTTGGGTTCCAACAGCCTATGAGTCTAAGTAAGTGGTACAGATATTATTGTCACTATTTTACAGATCAACACTCAGGGAAATAACCACGTTAGGGGTCATAGAGATAGTAAGTGGAGAAATAGAATTAAAACTAATGTCGTCATATTCCTAGCTCAGTGTTTTGCTCTTAAATCATCTGCACACCATAACAAAGACTAGCCAGTTATTTACTGTTATGTTACCCATGTTCTCCTAAGCATATAAAGACACTAGATTTCCTGGTCAGCCATATGACTGAATTTTAACCAATAGAATATGGGCAGAAGTGATGAACTCCAATTCATACTTATCGATAAAAGTCGCCCCTGAATAACCCTCCAGACTCTTACCACTAGAGACTGACTAGAGTATCTGTGAGAATCTGGGAGACATAGAGTCACAAGATGGAATGGGCCTTGGTGCCTGGATTTCTGCGTGGTGTTCAGTCTTCACCACCTTCCTCCCCCACCAGACCCACAGTGGAGTGTGCTGGCAGCAGAAATAAACTTGTGTTGTATGAAGCCACTGGGAAATTAGGTTACTATTTAGCAGTTAGTCTACCAGATTCATAACCCTCCCACATGATACCTCTGTAGAGATATAAGAGGACAGCAACATCCAACTTTGAGATATTAACCTGCTTCCCTTTCAATTCCTTTTAATTTTTGTTTTGTCCTTCTTACCACTTTTCTTTTACTTTCCATAGTGTACATGGCCTCAGGATCAGAGGGTGGTATGGGCTGAGCATTGGTCGAAGCAGCTGAACAGTAAAACAAATTACCTTATGAGTCCACTTTGTTTTACTTACAAAAGCTTAAGATCAGAACAAGGAGAGAGTTCATGAATATAGGTGAATTGTTTAACCAAAAACAGGAAAGAAAAAGGCTTCCCCCCAAAGTAGAAAGGACTGCCCCGGGTTATAAGGAAGGTGATGCAAGCTGTGGCAGAATTATTTTTCCTGCTCTTATCCTTCACCCTTTCAATGAGCTTTAATTGACTAGAAACTGCCAAGGCCCACCTCTGTACCTGGAGGCTTATTTCCACAGAACCAGAAAGCCTCACTGCTCCATGATAAAAACAGGTGGGAAATGTGAAGGACCCAACCTGCCCCAGGAACCCTGGAGAGTCACTGTTTTCCTTTCCTGGAGAGTCTGTTTCCTTTTATCTCCTGAGCATTTCACAGAATCACACAAGAGGTTGTGTACAAATACCCCAGGCCCCTTTCTCTTCAGGAGGAACAATTTTTTGTCGGCATTTTCATTTAGGATGACACTCCAGTCTTTCACTGGCTTAATAATACCCCCCGCAGTCTTCCTTTTCCTGGATTATTTCCCCACAAACCTACTGGTGTTTTCTGCACTTCCCAAGTAAACTCCTTGAGTACAGATCTTTGTTTCAGGGTCTCTTCCTGGGAGAATCCAGACTAGGACAAACAAAGAAGCCCACAGACCCTAAAACAAAGGCCACCTGTATTTACTTCTGAAGGAAGCTAACAGGGATGCAGCAACAAGTGAGAGTTTCACAAGATCTAGGAGCAGAAAGAAACCAACAGTGATGTGGCAGAGTTTCATGGTGTATCTAAGGAAGCAGGACCACAGGCAAATTCACAAAATATCCATGCCCAAAGTTTGGCATCAAAGTTGCAGAAAGCTGAAGGACCTGAAGGGAGTCATCTCAACTTGATGGCTCAGCAACTTTCTATATGCACATATCAACTAACACCTTGACATAGTATAAGGTTAGGGACTGTGAATGAAAAATGCTGCCTGCCACATCAGTAAACAAAGGATGTTGCAGCCATCAAGCCACTACAGCTGCCCTCAGTGGTGAGCCCTGAGGGAATTTAGGACGGAGACAAACAGGCTGCCCCTGCCAAGCCCTCAGCCACTGCAGCCGCCCCCAACAGTGCGCCCTCAGGGGATCCAGGATGGGAAAGAACAGCATAGTGGCCCTAGATAGCCAAGGTGCATATCAAAGGAATGATTTCAATGAGCCCAGACTCAAGCATCTTCCCATACAATGAAAAGTGCTGAGTCACAGATGTAGAAACCAAACATGTGGTTACCAGGGGGAAAGTAGGGTGGTGTGGGAGGCATAAATTGGGAGACTGGGACTGACATACACACACTACTACATATAACATAGATAACTAATAAGGACATGCTGTATAGCACAGGGAACTCTTCTCAATACTCTGTAGTGACCTATGTGGGAAAAGAATCTAACAAAGAGTGGATGTATGTACATGTATAACTGATACACTTTGCTGTACAGCAGCAACGAACGCAACATTGTAAACCAACTATACTCCAATAAAAAATTTTTTAATTAATGAATTAATTTTTTTAAGTGCTAAATTCATTAACTTGAGATGTCTGGCTTTCTTTAACTAATGTTAATCTTTTGATGTCCGGACTACCTGGTCTTTGTCGCAAAAGTCCCTATTTATCCTGGCTCCTTCCTCACCTCTTCGGAGCTGTCCCTCCCAGCGATCTGAGAGTCTGTCTCCAGGGCTTGAAGTTCTCAGAAAATCTGACGAGTAAAACGTAACTCTCAACTTTTAGGTTGTGCATTTTTTTTGGTCAATAGGACCATTTATACCATAATCTAATGGTAATAATGGAAAGACTCAGAAAAAACTGATTCAGTCCTATCAATTCAGTGGTTGGGGGCTCAAAGAGCAAGATTAAATTTGACTAGAAAAGTTATATATTATTAAAGAAGTTCTATTTCTTGCACACCTGAGTTTGAAAATTAAGATTCACACCTTTTTGTAATACTGTGGTATGCTGGATTATAATTTTCTATTATTCACTCCTACCTTCTCTACAGAACTTTTCATGCATCCTGTGGGAAAAGTATTAATCCCTGCCTTTGTGATTCGGGGCTTAGGTAGATGACATATTTTGAGCAATAGAATATGAATAGATCTGCCAAATGTCATATTTGAGCAGAATATTTAAGAGGAATTGTGTGTTTCCACTTAGGAGCTATTCTATCAGCTTGTATCTCAGAATGAGGATACATGTAGAGCTCAAACCAGCTGACCTGAAACATATATGTAATGTGAATGAGAATAAATGGTTGATGTTTAAGCCACTGAAATGAAGGAGATGCTTATTAGCACAGCAAAGCTGACCAGTAAGTATACTAAGGGAGAAAATCAGAGGAAGACAACCAAGAAAGAGCTGAAGTACTTCCTAAGGATGGAGCAAAAATTCCACTTTACTGTTCAGTGTGGTTGATATTCTGCAGTCTATCAGTCACTATATTGCCTCTCTGAGATTCACAAAGCAGTTCCACTAACAACACAATGGACTATATCAAAATTTGAGGGAGGGGGAGAAGGAATGCAAAGACTAACTATTTTAAAGCTTTCCGTGAAGAAGTTTCTATCTCATTATCGTGAAAAGTTGGAAGGCATTCTCTTTTTAAATGATTGTAAAGTTTAAAATGCAAGTTGGGAATTCACATGAATGCCTAGAACTATGAGTCACTGAAAAATCCTGGAAATGCTGTTAAAATAGTTCTATACTCCTCCTCCCAGCTAAGCCTTTCTTAAGGCATCCTAAGTCTTTGGATCCTGAGGTGTAGATGGAGATATGGAAGAGACTGTTGAGTTCTTGTTTGGTGTTTGTAAGTCTCCATGAACAGTTTTTTTCCCTGTATACTGAAGGCTTATTTTTAGAATGATTCCTTTCATGTTCACTTTAAAAATTAGAACAGTTTTCAGATAACAGATTAAAAGAATACGTAGTTGAGTCTGGAAAGAGGAGCATATTCTTTCATGCCAAGAAAACATTATTTAGCGTTGGGTTTAAGCAATCATTTGCTAAATGATACCATCATGGCTTAAAAGAGAAACAATCACTGTTCATTTTTTCATGTGGATTGTTTGTGCTGTGGTTTAAGTGTGTCAAATTTTGTTTCCAGTTTCTTGACATTACATGAAGTGTTTAGCTTCACGTATTTTGTATATATTCTCTTGACTTACTGGTGCACGAAATTTAAAACATAAAACTTTAACCAATCTCCTGCTACTTACCCTGCTCCAGAAAAATTTTGATAAAAGAAATATTTAATAACTTGTTTAATGTATTTTTAAGCAAATCATGGAGTTCTTCTCATTAACTTTCCACACTCCTCCAAATCTGCCAACGTCATACTCCGCAGTCCCTTCTAACACAAAAAGTAAATTATCCATGCCCTTAACTAGAACCAATCCCTCTGTTTCTGGCCTGTATCCTAGGCCTTCTTGAGATACCAAGGATTTTTTTCTGGTGGCTATTACTGTGAAGTCTTCGGTTTTTCCCTTTTCACCTAGATCTTTTTCATCAGCAAACAACATAGGCATGGGCTCAATGGTGGGGCCTGGTACCTTTGGGTGTGACACAGACTGTAGCTGGTCACCAAAACTGTTTTGTCTTCTTCCTGGGCACACAATAGCCTACATGTCCCAGCCTCACTTACTTACACATAGGAGTAGTCATATTACTAACTTGTAATCAATAAAACGTGAGCAGAAGTTTTCTCCCACAAAGCTTTGCCCCACAATAACCTGCTATGCGTCATCCTCTAGACAGATATAGACAACAAGGTGATGTTGGCAGTTCTATTTTAAAAAATAATAATTCTATGAGAGCCCTTAAATTCCTACTAGGAGAAGATTCACCCATCGATCAGGATTAACTAATTTAGACTCCACGTGACCAACAAAAAAATTAACATGGTGTTAAGCCACTGAGATTTGGGGCTGGTCTAATAGAGAAGCTAGCGTTATCTTTACTGACCTAAGTGCCGAGAGTGGAAACAGGGAGACCAGTTCAGTTAGGAGGCTATCGTGATACTCCTCAAATAGTAGTCTCAATAGTAGGCTATTTCTCTACTCTTTTTTAAAGCCGAACTCAAAAGAATTACCAGTCTTTCTCATGTCAATTCTAAAACTTCTCTTGACCTCCACAGTGGTAAATCTAATCACTGATTCTCAATCTTAATTTTACTCTATCACCACTAACTGCAGAGTTGATCATTCTCTACGCATAAATGTCCATTTCATATTGCTTTCTCTGTCTCACTGTCTCTTGGCTCTCTTCTTACCCCCCATTTCCAGCCATCTCAAACACCACTGCAGGATCTCCCTATTTTCCTGCTTTGTACACGCTTCAGTGACCTGGGGTTCATTTCATGGACTTCTCTCCTCTTTTAATCCCTATCTATTCCATATAAATACCATCTATGTGGTTACTATCTCCAAAATTTTAACTCCTAGTTACACCTCTACCTGTCATCCCATGTAACAATATCCACTGGCCCACTAGGAAGTTTACTGTATGTCTCATAGACATCTCAAACTTAACATATCCAAAACCAAACTCTTGACTGTGCTCTACCCTCTCATCTGTTCCTATCCTAATGGTCCCCATCTCAGTAAATGATAACTCCTTCTTCAGTTATCCTGATCAAAAATCTTTGACTCCTCTGGTTTTCCCATGCTCCATATATAATTTACTAGAAAAGTTTATTATCTTTACTTTCAAAATATATCTTGAACCCATCTCTTCCCCAAACCCTCATTGTTGCTATCCTTTTTGGGTTATATTCACTAGCTTTTTGTATTTCTTTTTTTTAGATTCCACATATAAGTGATAACGTACAGTATTTGTCTTTGTCTGATTTATTTAACTAAGCATAGTACCCTCCAAGTCCATCCATGTTGTTGCAAATGGTAAAATTTTATTCTTTTTTATGGCTGAGTAGTATTCCATCGTGTATATATATACCACATCTTCTTTATCCATTCATCTGTTGATGGACACTTAGTTTGCCTCCATATCTTGGCTATTATAAACAATGCTGCTATGAACATTGGGGTGCATGTATCTTTTCAAATTAGTGTTTTCATTTTCTTTGGATATCTACCCAGGAGTGGAATTGCTGGATCATATGGTAGTTCTATTTTTAGTTTTTGAGGAACCTCCACACTGTTTTCCACAGCAGCTGCACCAAGTTACATTCCCACCAACAGTATACAAGGATTCCCTTTTCTCCACACCCTCACCAACAATTGTTCTTTGTGGTCTTTTTGATGATGGCCATTCTGACAGATGTGAGGTGATTTCTCATTGTGGTTTTGATTTGCATTTCTCTGATCATTGCTATCTTAATACAAGTCATCATAAACTCTTTACTGAATTATCTACTAGCCACTGACTGCCTCCTCTGCTTCCACTCGTGACTTCCTAGAATCTGTTCTCAAAATAGTAGCCAAGGTAATGCTTTTGCAGCATAATTCAAATCATTGTCATTGCTTTGTTCAAACCCTCCAATTGCTTTCCATCCCCTACAGAATATAATTCCAAGTGCCATTTTTTCTTTTGAATTTTAATATACTTGGTTTGTATATTTTAATGCAGATATTAAAATAAATATAGAGAAATAAATAATGCAGACATCCTAGCAAAGACTTTTTAAAATTGGAGTTTGCTTCTTGAACCTATTTATTTTTTAAAATACTATTTATTATTTTTATAATTACAAAGTGAATGTATGTTACTATGGACACTTTGGAACATAATGAAAAAGAACAAAGAAGAAATATTTAAACCTACCAGTAATACCACCAACCAGAGCTAACTCCTATTCCATGTTAGAGCTTATACCTAGGCCTTGTATTCAGTAAGAAAGCACCAGGAAAGCTAGCCCTGTTATTTTTGGATGGTGTCTATTCTCATTGATCTAAAGTGTATTCTTTTTTTTTTTTACAGTGTACTCTTATCACCCAATATCAAGTTCTATACATTTTACACATGTTTATTATTATTATTGCTTGTACCCATTTTCAGAGGGAGATTAGCTTATATTTCCATTCCATGAAGATTCTATCTAATAAGTGATGCAGATAGAATTTGGTTCACATTCATTTTTAATGCTACTAATATAAGTAGAGATAAAAAGTCCCATAGGGTAGTGGGGCATAGGATTAGTGGTCTATGGAATTACCAACTTTCCTTATCTTTTAATATGAAAAAAGGAAGTAGTGCTAAAACCATTGAAATTTGTTCAACTGTGTCATAGAAGACACATTAAAGTTGAATCTAAGTTTTAACAGATTGAAAGAACCCCTAAACATCTATCCATTCATTCAGCAGATATTCAGCTATTGACCACCCACTGTGACCCACTTACTATCCAATGCAATGAAGAGATGTTATTCTTAACTCAGGGTCAACCTGAAGAAATACCCTAATGGATTCACTAGACAGTGAGCTTTTGATGGCAGATATGTGTCTTAATCTCAACACCTAGTGTAGGGCCAGATATCAGAGCTCTCATTTGAAGAAACTTTGAAGAGCACATTTTCCATAGAGGTCAGTCTCAAGGCTGATATCATTTATTCCTAATAATTGAAGCCAATTATAGAACTAAGGCTTTGTGCTAAGTGCCTGTAGATATTATTTCATATAATACTCCTACAATTTTTTAATAGCCATCCATGAAATAGCTAGCATTAACCCCATTTTAAAGATGTGAAAGTTTAAGTGACTGGTTCATGTCATATAGGCAGTGGCCACAAAGGCAAACTTCGAGGACAAGTTTGTCAGACTTCAAAGCCCACATTCCTCCCATGATCTCACACTATCTCTTGCTAATCTTCAGAATTTGTAAAATAGCAGAGACTTTGAGACTATAGGCTGTGAAGTCAACCTAACAGGGGTTGGGTTTTTTTTCTCTTTTGTTTTGTTTTCTTCCTTTGGCTGCACCATGTGGCTTGTGGGATCTCAGTTTCCCAGCCAGGGACTGAACCCCGGCCATGGCACTGAAAGCATATAGTCCTAACCATTAGGCCACCAGGGAACTCCCAACCTAACAGGGTTTGAACTCCAAAACCAACACTTGCTGTGTACCCTTTGACCAGCTATGTAACCTTTCTAAAGCTCAGTTTCCTCATCTGTAAACTGGAAATGATACTACCTATCTCAAAGGGCTACTGTGAGAATTAAATGAGGTGATTCACATGAAAGTATTGTACTTACCATGTAATAATTGCTCAGTGAGAGTGAGCTATTATTATTATTGTGAAGATACTAACCTATTTCATTTTCTTTAATTGTTTAAATATGTATTATACTTTATATTACATATATTTTATATATATGTGTGTGTGTGTGTGTGTGTGTGTGTGTGTGTGTATTTCTGTTCCTCTCTATTTTTCTCTAGAGAGGCCAGGCAAGAATTCTACATAAATGATAAACTGGCATACAGAGGGGAAATTATATACTTATTAAAAAGTAGTGGAGTCAGGATGTAGAACTTGGGTCTTCTGTCCCAGTGTTTCTTGTACTCTACCATATTGCCTTAACTTTGCAGTAAATGAAACAAGAGGAAGTCCGTTCTGTGTACGGGAAAACTTCTCAACTAAAAGTCTGGAAAATATCACTAAGGAAGGTGTATGATCTCTATCTACAAGGTTTCTCTTCACAGTGTGACAGACCATGATCAATTTGTGATGGCTTAGGTATTCAGTGATTACAGGCAACTGGTTGAACCAGATCACTTACTTCCTTTATTCCCTTCTCATTGTGTAAATTTCTGACACTATGAGACTACATTAAAAACAAACCACTCTATATGTCCTTTTTAACTCCTGCTGTTGTGAGCCTTGAAGTCAAACCAGGGAAGTTTAACTTTAAGGCAACTGCACTATCAAGAAGAATGAATGAGGGAGCAGTCCATATGCTGGCCCATCTTCACTCCTGCAAATTGCATTCCTGACAAGAGAACTGGCATATAGTGAAGGCTCCCTGTTAGGTCAATGGATTTGGAAATGGAAGGTGCGTCATGATTACACAGAAAAAGTCCCTGACCAATAGCAAAGGCTGCCACAAAGGCACATAAATAATGACAGCTAGTAGCAATATGAGAGACACTCTTACTAACTTCAGAGCTTCTCGATATTAAGCTCATGGACACCAATTGCAAAAACTCAAGATGTCAATAGGATAAGTGAGGCTACATAAGCTGATTAATTAGAAGAGCAGATCATTAACTTAAGTTTCTGTTGGTAGCTTTACCCTGGTGGTTTTTGTTTTATGGGCTGTTTTTCTTTAGAACCTACATCCATGTCTGTTGTCAGACAAAAATCTACTTTGTGAAAGATCAGTATTTGTTTGCATCTAGTCATGAATCATGTACACATTAAGTGCTTCAAGCAGTTGTGCTCACGAGATCAATGGTGACACCCACTATTGCTCAATAATTTCATTCTGAAGGATTGGAGGCACTCTTCACCCCATATCTTATATGGATTTCAGATGCTGGTATGTGTACTTTTTTCCAACTCTAGGGGTGGGGAGCATATTTGCCAGAAGCCAGTAGGCACCCACAAACACAACTCCATGTTTCTTTTAAATGATATGGAACCAAATATTGCTGTTAGTAGGGAAAAGTTGATATTTTAAAATACTCCAACTTAAAGAATTTTGAAAAATGTCATGGCACATTCTTGATGTGGAAAGAGTGTCATTTTTTTTTACTGTAAAGACATTTGATAAATGACTTATCCATGTTGATTCTGATCATTTTGTGAAGTGCAGAAGGGTATTTAAAAGAGATCAGAGAAAAGAGATCGCAATGTTTCTCATTCAGCTACCTTTTTATGTTTGTCTGGTAGATTGAAGTTTACCTGGCATCAGTCTTTCAACAGATTGAAATTAACGTCTCTAATTCTGACTCTCACCCAGGGGTTTGCTGTTATCTGAAGGTATG